>NC_133755.1:24284375-25485000 GCF_036562045.2 Rhinolophus sinicus
TTGGTGTTGAACCATGTAATGAAAACCTTGTCTCTGGCTGCAATATAATCAATGGGAAATGTGAATGTGGCACCATTCGGACCTGTAACAACCCCTTTGAGTTTCCAAGGAAGGATATGTGCCTTTCAGCTTTGAAGAGGATTGAAGGTAAGTGTGATTTTTCACATTTGTAACCTTTGCATTGTGTAACCCTGTACAGTGATAGTATTTGAGTTTGAAAAGGCAAAGACAAGCTTACAGAGATTGGTAGCTTTTGTAATCCTAAACGAGGTGCATACAGTTGATGAAGTGGCGATGTGACGGGGTATGTGCGCACTCGTGTGTATCTGTACCCTGAAAGTCGTGGAATGGTGGTAATACTGTGGTGGTATGAGCAGGGTACGTTGTGCCAGCTTGCCTCGGTCGCCTCTGCATAATGGATGATGTCACAAGTGGTGTGCTTGGGATCAGTATCTGTTGTCACCTTGTCTATTCCGTGTGATTTCCCATAGGAAGATGCTCCATGAGGAGAGGGCTGATTAGAAATGCAGCTCATCTGGCTAGAAAGTGTATCTCTTTAAAAGAGGTAGGAGAATTGTGCAGTGATGACTGAAGGCTTAGGTTGGTTTTGCCATGGGGCAAAATCCCATAGGTGTGGATGGGTCCTTGGGCACTTCACCTCCAGAATGAAGTCAGAAATCACATTAAAATAACAATTATACTAATATAGCTCATAACTTTCGTACATTTGTGCATAAAACCTAGAGAAAAGATTGAGGATTTGAAAATCTGATTCATGACTACGGTAATAACAAGTGGTCTTTCCTGAGCTTGGGGCCATGGCTCGCCACCAGAATGACCACAAAGGGGAAGGCCTGGACTTGCATCTCAGTCCTGTCCCTGACCTGCACTGAACTGTCTCTCAGCCCCAGGTTCCCCTTGGGAAAAAAGAGGACTGAAGGGGACATTCTTAAATACAACTTTTATCTCTAAAACAATGCATTCTCAGATAGAAAGGTAGGTAATATAGTTTGGAATTTCAAGGATTTGCGAGGTCCAAAATCAAACTCATAAGGACAGTGGAGCAGGGCTGAAGTTTTGGAATTGCCGTTTCCAAGTTATGTTAAATGGTAATAAAGAATAAGAAATTTATTACCGCCTCTAAAATAACATTTCTCTTTGTATTTACCATTGCTGTGGAATCATTAAAAGAGAATATAGTAGAAAACAATAGATATAATATTTTAGAACCACAGAGTCTTGGATAATATTAAATCTAGTCCTTGCATTTGAAAATTAGAAAGCTGAGATCCACACAGTGGATAACTAACAAGCCTAGGACTAACTATGTGGAGTCTTTTTTTCAATTAAATCATGACATTAGACAACACAGTCAGTTACCTTACTCGTTTTTACTGTTTCTTGGCTCTGTGCTCATCCCTGTTGCCAGCCCCATTGCCTGCCAAAAAAGTATTTTGTCAGCTTCATTCAGTATATAACTTTCAGGGATGTAGTTATGCAGTGGTCAAATACCATGTAAATAATTAATTTAGTTACTCACACACATTTAAAATCACATTATGCAAAATAATGCAGCAGTTTCCATAATTGCTTTTTGCGGGTCTACGTTTCATGGAAGTGTGGTGCTCACATGTTTCAAATACATCAACCGAGGCTCTCATTGTCTGTGCTCATACTCCCTTCCTAGTCATTTATCACCCTGTCTCTGAACATACCCTCCTCACTACCGTAGAACTTGTTTGAAATGCAGCACATTTTGAATCTGCATTCACAACTTTTATTGTAAAACACAGCATCTTTTCACATGAGACAGGAGACTGTTGCATTTTCAATTAGTTAGGTGTATGTTTATGATCTTTACAACGTGAAGATTAACTGCATTGATTTTACAAGTGATTCTAAGAAGGCTGTTTATGAAACACTGCATTTCCAATTTTGAGAGCGTTCTCTCAGGAATAATTACTGTAGCTGATTAAATTTCTTTCCTTTTTGTTTTGTTTCTTTTTCTTTTGAACAGATTCTGTCGGATGGCCTCTATCTAATCCACAAGTAGGATTGGTTGAGGTCACTTAAGGTTAATGTACCTTGTACAAATAGTATTTTGCTTTTCAACATAAAGCACCTTGCAATGTTCAAGGTCTTGTAAGAAGTCAGTATTAGGGGATTTCCCTTTTCTAAGACACAATTTTGAAGAAAAAGCCCTACTTAACATTCAGGTATATATTGCATATGAATGAATTAGTGAAGATATAATACAATGTATAATTAAGTCATTAATAGTGATGAAAACTTCAAATGCTATAGGAATTTAGGGCCAAAATATGTAACCTGAATTATATGATAAGGTATCATGGAGAAGGTGGAGTCTGAACAATACGGAATTTGCATGGTGATGGATTCTAGGAAGGAGAAGGATGTGGACAGAAGAATAAAATGTAGGAGTGAGATTTGCGTGACTTTTATGTAAACTAGTCTAAGGGAAACTAGTCTAAAAGAGCAAGATTTTATGCTGCTAGGTTATAGGAAGTAAAAATGGGAGGCAATGGTCCAGATTATAAAATGTCTTCAACGTTGTGTGGGGAACTCACGCCTGGTCATTGGAGCTATCAGAAATCATTGTAGGTTTATGAGCAGAGAGAGGTAGAGCATGGAGAAATCAGTGTTAGGCAGACTGGGGTTGTGGGGGGATGTGGAGTGGATTAGCAAGTGCGAGATTGCAGTGGAGAGGCTCACTGTAGAGCTGTTTCGGTTATTTTGATGTGCTGCCACAAGAGACTAGGCTAGGAGATAGCAGGGAAATAGAAAGGAAGAGGGGGATGCATACCATTTGGCTGGAAGAACCTACAGTACCTGCTGACAGATAAAGGAAGTATGAAAATGCACAAAGATGATTCTAGGGTTCCTAAACTGAAATAATAGAAGAATACTAGTGCAAGTAACAGAAATGGGTAAACTCTTTCGAGATGTTTGTGGTAAAGTAGAACTGAAAAATGGAGTGATTGTTTTAGGGGGTATATGGTCAAGAGGAACTTTGAAAATATGGGTGACGTGATAGCATGTTTGAATGATGACCAGAATGATATAGTAGAAAGGGAGAGACCAGTAAGGGAATGATTGCAGGAACAAAGTGTTTGTTGAGGGAGAAGAGCAATATTGTTTCTACTTCTCAGAGATGTGCGAAACAAGGTCTTGTGCTGACATTGAGGTGGAAGAAGAGCTGTGAAAGATTGAGGAAGGAGGTAAATGTAAAACAGACATCCCAGAGAGAGAATGAGTGAATTGACCAGGGCAATGTATTAGGATGGCCTCCTTATACTGACAGCTGACCGTCAGGTTAGTGGTTATAAATCGGAAGCGAAATCAGCCAGCAGAGTTCTCTGCTTTTCTCCACCTCTGGTGCAGGTGCATTGTAGGTGGAGACGTGGCTTTAACCTTGGATTCTTCCAGCAAAACCTGGCTGCCACAGAGTTTTCTGGAGGGGCCACTCTGGGCTTCGTAATTGTAGGTAAAGTTGATGAATAAAGTTGGACTTTTAAGTACTCATGTGACTCCAGGTAGGGGTAAGTAGCTGTTATTTTCTTTAAAAAAAATTACTATAATTCAGAGCAGTTGTAAAAAATGTAGGAAGTAATCAGAAATATGAAACAAAGCCAAGTTCAGGGAAGGATGTAAAACACCACGGAAAACATTCATCTGTTCAGCCACCCAACAAATGTTTATTGAGCGCCAAATGTGTACTAGACATCAGTTCTAATTGCTGAGGATGCAGCACTCACAGAGCTTATATCCAGAAGGGGAGGGATGACAATAAACACAAAAATGAACAAGAAAATACAGCATGATAAAAGCTATGAAAAACAAAAATCAGGATGATATTATAGAGAATTACTGGGATTACTGGGAAAATTGCTCTAGATATGGATATCAGGAAAATATGGATTTCCATGAAGGGAAAGCATTTAAACTGAAATATGAATGTAAGAAGGAGTCAAAAATATGATGACCAGAGGGGAGAGAATTCCATGCAGAGGGAACTGCAAGTGTGAAAGCTGTAAGGTGAAAATGAGCTTGGTGTGTTGAAGGAATAGCAAGAAATAGCAAGGTCCCTGTGACTGGGTGGAGTGAGGGAGGGAGAGAGGTAAGGGCCTTATAGGTTAAGGTGAGGTGTGTGGATTTGGTGATGAACGTAGTAAAGCTGTTGAAAGGATTGTGATCAAGCATTTTACAGAATTTGATTTGTGTTCTAAACAATGAATATGATGAAGAAGCTTGAGGGGAGGCTGGGGCCACAGGTAGGGGAATCTTTTAGTAGTTCAGGTAAGAGGTAATGGTGACCCACACCTAAGGACTGGAGATGGGGAGATGGTTTGGTTTGAGATATGATTTGGAACTAGAACTAACAGAACTTGTTGATAGACTATATGTAGGGGTAGGTGTGAGGGAAAAAGGAACCAAGAAGTTCTCTTAGATTTGGGGTTTAAGCAAATTGTTGTGCCCTCTACTTGGGAGAGGAGCAGACTTAGGGAAGACTAAGAGTTTTGGACAAATTAAATGAGACACCCAAGTAGAGCTACTTGTCACTTAGGTAATTTTTGATGTCATTAACTCATTTAGAAGTGTTCATACGTGCATAGCTTCATGATAAGTATACTGAGGACTACAAAGATATATTCCCAAGCCCTTTCCACAAAGAGGTTGGGAGATTGTAGAGAAATATAAAAATAATCCAATTCATACTGATTTATCATCAGAGACCAACCAAAGGGATATCTGTGTAGGAATCCATAAAATGTGTTCTTTTCTTAAATACACTTGTTAGCCATCGTGCATCACACAGCACGTGGGTAACTAGAATAGCATAGCTTATGTGGAACTCGTTCCTATTTGGAGCTGGACAGTGAACATTTTGAAAAACGAGGGGGGACACTTGGGACTTAAGAAACTCCTCCTCTGTTTTAGCTAAAAGCACTTAGAGGTAGTGTTAAATGGTTTATAATTTGGGACTATATTTAATTAGTTTTTCTCTACAAGGTATTTTAGAGAAAAGATAGCTCATCAGAAATTGGCATGTGATACTTTATATCTGTCTTATGTTGAGTGAACAAAGAAGAGCTGCTATGCATTCATAAGATGGATAAATCACGGAAGGCTTTGTGGAGGAGTTGGGAACTGTGTCCAATCCTGAGAAATGTGGCTCAGCAGATGGGAGAGGAGAATTTAAGAGCAGCCTTAGAGATACAAAAGAGAGGGTGGACAAAGGGGTCGAGATAGGACGGAATTAAGGTGGTCAAGTTGGTGGGTTTTAGTGGCTGATTGACTTTGGACGATGAGGACCCGGAAGATTCCCAGATTTGGGGTGCAGGGGGTGATTGTCAAGATAGATGCTTGGTTGGGCGCACAATGATCCGGATTTAGAGTGGTATCATTTACTAGAAGGTGGAACACAGGGAGAGCAGCTTTATAGGAGGGAGGTAGGATGAGATGGGTGTTGAGTTTATTTTATGTTGGAGATATCAATGGAGAATCAAAAGCGAAGATGAGAATTACGGATCTGGAACTCAGAGGGAGATCTGGGCTGGAGGTAAGGATTTGTGAGTCATCCTCCCAGGGAGAGTGTGGTGTGTGGTTAATGATTTTGGAGGGTGGGCCTGTTCATGTCACAGTAATGGGCATAATGGAGGGGGAAAGTGGCTGGCAGTGTTAACACACCAACAGTGACATGAAAGGACCTGTGCAGGGACGGTGGTGCAGGAAGCGTTGAGTGCTGTCAGCTCAGTGGAAGCCTAAGGATCTTACTGTCAGCTAACCCAAAGTTAGCCTAAAGCACAATGGTTGGCACCCATGATACTGGGATGTATAAAGCAGAATGTATCATTTTAATTAATTATTAACTGAATGATTGGTTAATTTGTACTCCCTGTGTCAAAAAAAGACTTCAGAAGGGTTGGAGTAGATGCAAGCTGGTCACACTCATACCTGAGATGAGAGCCGTTCAGAATAGCAGCACAACAGTGATTAAATAATTGGATGGGAAGGTGAAGAAACAGCATTATAGCCATATTCTCTTTCAGTCTGGGAGAATCCTCTCCTCAGCATTCGCTTCTACAAATACCTTCTGAGGCTGCTCCCTTTATTATACAGCTGCTCTAATTTTTTATCCATTTAGTCATTCGAAAAGTATGTATTGAGCACACGCTATATGCTGCCCCACCTCAAATTTCTACAGTTTGACTTTGTTTTGCCTTTAACTGAGGAACCATTTTCCAAATAGCCTTCAAGGTGCAGGTGCATAAATTGAAACACATTTTAGATACACTCTGGCACCTTGCTTTTGACTTTTTAGAAAGATAATTTTATAAATGTCTTAAATTATATTTTTAAGTATTTATCTATCTTGGAAATGTACATTGTATAACATACATGTACACTCAGGCAGAAATGAAAAATCAGAAATAAAATGAGAAGGATTTGTTTCTATGAAATTTTATCTCTGTATTTTTCTGTTGCTTAAAACAAAAAGAAGTTGAATCTTTATGTTGTGTGACAATAGCCTTTGACGCAAAACTAATTTTGACACACAGGCAAATGGCTCCTGTTTTGTAAACTTTCTTCTTTTAGTTTTTAAAAACCTAAATATCAGTTGCTTCAGAGCCTTAACTATTATTAATTATTCTGTGCTCTAAATTTACTATTCCAGCCCTACCTGAGGAAATGTTAATATTCTGTGAGGTGTTACTCCATTTTTAGTTCTTTACCTTTAACTTATTTCTTTCACACAAGTAAAGCATAACTGCTAGATTTTATTCTCGGTTCTTCTCCTTTTCTTGGCCTATAGCCTACAGTACAACCTGTGCTGTGAGTGGCCTGATCAGATATACTAACTCTTGATGACATCTATGTTTTCCAGTAGACAAACATTTAGTTAGTATTTAGAAAGATACATGATACTGTTTGCTTTTATTCATAGAACGTTTTTCCTCAATATTTCTTGGGGTTTTTTTGTGGGAGGTTGAGGCCAGTGGGAGGGATGCTCACACACACACACACAAAAAAATAAATAAATAAATAAATAAATAAATAAATAAATAAATAAATAAAACAAAACACCCAAGAAAATGTGATTAAATAGAGCTGGCATATTATTTAACATTCCTTCCGTCTCTGAGACAGTCTCACAGTATTCCCTCTTGACCCGCTTGCCACTGAAACTGTACAGGATGGAGACACTTTGAGCTATAGGAAGAGATTTGCTGCCACCCCCAAATACAAGTCGAGGGACGACAGAAGCAGGAGCTCCACCCTGACCCATCATGTTCCCACATGGGGCTCAAGGTCCCTGGTGAGGCCAGGGCATCGTGCATGGAGGGAATCTCCTAGCTTTCTTAAATGTGAGAGAACTTAATGGTCACACAGAGATTTTGATTTACCGAGATTGGGGAACCTGCATTTCCAGCAAGCCGCCAGGAGAAGCTCCTACTGCCGCGTTTTCACCTCATTCGAGTAGCAAAGTCATAGAGAGTTGATGTGAATCTGCCTCGCGGCACAGAGATGGACTTGATGTGCTCCTGCAGGAGAACATCTTGACTTTAAGTAATCATTGGACTTCCTCTTGATTGTGACTCCTTTCATTTTTCACTGTTTTCAAAAGCAAAGCACTTGTAATACAAGTTGTTCTACTTCAAACATTAATACCGAGTAATAGTTTCATTATGCAATTTTTAGAACTTTCCTTACCTATTAAAAGAAATGGAAACCCAGTTTCCGAGTATAGGGACACGTGGTGAGGAACAAAACAAATCCTAAGGTTGGATGCTGGGGAAATTGTTAGTGAACGTGATCCTTCCTATGAGCTCACCTATTTGATCTTTGCTAAGCTTTAGAAATATATCCGAGACCTTATGTCTGTGGACTTCTTTTTAAATCAATTATATTGATCTGCATGGTATTAAATGTCATTATCCCCAAATCTTTCCTAATATAGTATCTATCGATTATGGTAAAAATGATCCAGTGTAATCTTTAAGTCACAAGATCAGATATACTGAGAGTCAAATTACATGTTCTCCCAACATATAATTGCTATATACTGTAAGATTGTGATACAGCAGAGTTAAATTTATAAGGTCCTTACAACTTGGCAGTGCTGTAACTATTCTGCTGAAGAGAGGGTAGACAGGGGTGAGTATTGTCCATTTTATGAGGTTTATGAAGTTGAGGAGGAAAACAATCTTTGGGAAGCACTTGGCGTTTCAAAGTTGCTGTTACGTAATCCTTGATAATAGACTATCTGCACATAAGTACAAAAAAAAGGGGGGGAAGATAAAACCTTTCAAACTCTGATTCTTACTTACTGTGAAGCCGAGCATTCCTTGTTGTGAGGGCTGTGCCTTCTTCTCTGTTTCAGAACTGTTAAGTGCACAGATTCATGATTTTTAAGTTAGTCCTTTGCTTCATTAAGATTACTCATCACAGACTCTTTTTCTTAGGCTAGATACATCTGAGGTCAGTTGTCATGCTTGTGAATGGGTTACTTTAGCTCATATAAATGGTTCAAGAAATAATTTTTGAGGAATTCAGTTACCATTGCTTATCAAGTTGGGAAACATTAACCCTTCCCTTGACCAAATTAAAACAAAACACATTTAACCTTACCTTCCAGATGGATAAGGGTCCTCATTACCATCAAGGTCTCAGTTGATTTGATTTTTTCTTTAGTTGTCCAAGTGCCATTTAAGATACTTGCTTAAGTAAGGCAGCATGGCTTTCATAAAGCAACTTTAAATCGGTATTGCTGTCCCCCTCTCTTTGTAAAAACAGTTACACATTGATAATATAGCTTTCCTTTTTTGGAAGATACATATAAAGTGACTTTGAAATCTAAATATACGTGTTTCATTTTAATTTCTAACAGTTGCATGGGGAAAGAAAGTTTGGACAGCGTTATTTATTTTCATAAGTAGTAGATTGTTATTTACATTGACAACTAAATCAGTATTTTAGAATTGTTATGGTTGCAAATTGTTGTTTTGCTGTCTTGATAACTGGTACGGGGGGAATAAAGGGCTACTAAAAGGCGGAAAGAGTTTCAAATATCTGGGAAATCAAAACAGGAAACTCAAGGAACTTGGCATAAGACCAGTTGGAGAGGAGCTAGAATAATTATAATTATATCTGCATTTTAACTGTTGGAAGTCATACAGTGACCTTCTGGTTGTTGTGATTTCTTGTGCCCAGCAAAATAAATAAATAAATAAAATAAAATAAAATCAATAAATCACAGTTAAATATCTTATATCCTAGTGCTAAGAAGGGAGTGTGTGTGTGTGTGTGTTTAGAGGAGCATTTTATTCAGCCACTTTGGGATTACAATAAATGGTGTAACAAACAAATTTTCAATCTGACCCTTAGAATGATGCTTTCTATATAGTTACATGTGAACAGCCCATAACATTCTGTACCATTTGTTGATCCCCTCCCTTTCTTTGCTTCAACTCTTTGTGCTTTCAAACCATCTCTTCTGTCCCCAATTGTGTATAGCCCAAATGTCTGCCTGTACCTACTCCCAGCTTAGAACAGGAGTACCAGAAGTTGTAGGTGAACAGCTTTTGCTACAAGTATATGCTTGTTTGAAGATTAAATACCATGTACTTAGTATGTTTTTTAAAACACACTTACTGATACTGTTACCAGGACAAAAAAACAACCTGGCATCTTCAGCCAGGGAAATGGTATTCTTTGGGGACCATGCTTAACGCTTTCTGTTTCCACCTACCAGGGATGCTTAAGTGATGCTCTTCTCAGTTCACGTTTTAGCTTCTGGGTAGCCCTGAACAGCCCCTTGCGTGTTTGTGGTTTCTGACTTGGCTGTAGGCGACCTCGCAGTTATTCCTAGGGCTTGGCGTGTGCTCTCTCACACAGAGCTGCTGAGTTGCTGTTTTGCCCAGCTGTGTCCGGCTAAACCCTTGCCCCCACAAGGGTTCTTCCTGCCATGAGCAAGGAGTCTGGAATCCCGGCCCAGGAGGCCTTCGGAGCTGCTGCAGAGGGAGCTGAGTGGGGACCACTCCCCAGAGCAGGGCCCCCTTCCTCTGAGAGGAGTTGGCCTGTCCGGTCTGTGTCCTGACCCAGGCCAGCTGTCTCCATCCACTATACAGAGGGTGCAGACCACCAGGAGTTGTCATTCCCAAACTTAGGCCATTAAAACCTCATTAATTAGTGTAATTAGTATTTGAAAAACATAATCTGGGATTTTGGACAACTCAGGGACACTTGTTGGTTTATATTCTGCTTCTAGAACAAAAACCGTCTGTTAAAAGGGAAGTTCAAGAAACAGTTTGGGAGCATAATCACTTTAGCAGGAGTTTACATTCCATCAAAAAGTGATCATTTCAAATGTTTTTCTAAACTCATCAATATAGGTAAGGATTCTCCGGTAGATACTGTGTTTCTTCCATTTCCCAGCCTTGCCAGTATTGTGTGTTTACTAGTACCTTGATTAAGACATCCTTCAAGGAACAAAGAAACCTTTTTTGAATAAAGTGGATTTTAATTTTTTAAAAAGCAAGAATATCTTGATTGATAGGAGATGAGGTGAACATCTACAATTACACATGAAGATGCATCTTGAGACAAAGCTACAACTTCTTCCCCTTCTTATTGAAAGTTAACAGAGCAGACCTTAGGTCAAAATGGTGAAGATTGCCAAATTGGTCTTTTTTCCTCTGGCCACCCCATTCTATTTATTCATTCCCCCCCCCACCCCCAACCTCAAAAGCTCAACTTCCTCTTTTTTTTTTTTTTTTAACCACCAGCACCTGTAATCAAAGGAAAAAAATGTAAATTATCTACTCTTGATTACACTCCAGAATGCTCCTTCAGCCAGAATTTGTATTGTAATGCTTTCTGATTGTGAAATTCCTAATGAAGGAATTCAGCTCAGAAGTAGGAGAGCTCGTTTGGATGGAGCAGAGTCCCCTAAAGTTAATCCTGCCCTTTCCTGAGTGTGTCCTGTACCCGTGGGGGGAGCATGGTTCTGGGGCCGGCCCAGCTGCACACGGGTATTCAAGATAACACGGAAAGGACCTCACCCGAAGAAGTCTAGTGGGAGAGATGAGATGGGCACACAGGCAGTCGTAAAAAGGGCAGAGTAGCCGTTCACAGGCTCCATAGTGGTGTGCATGGTAGGCTTCTAGAAGATACTGGTAAAAGTAAATCAAAACTTAATCAGTTGAAAAGCTCTTTGATGATTTATAGACATACTATGTTTACTTCTAGAACTGGTGCCTTACAATCTTCATTGTAAATGGATAACTTTCTCAAGAAAGGTACTTAAGAGCACTAAAATTCAGTATGTGGGTTTTTGGGGTTTTTTTTTAAAGAAATAAAAGTAAAATGTGACTTATTCCCTGGTTCATGTTGACCTGCACTAAGAATGCTGTTCTGTGCATTGGAATAATTTATCTTGAAATCTATGAGAGGATTCTTAGGTAGTCTCTTAGATACAATGTATTCTCATAGTAGGTTGTTGATACATTTAAAGCTGGGAATATACTCTTTGATAGGGTCCCTTCCTGCTTTTGATTTTGTTGCTAAGTTTTTTTGCATCAGGAGGAAGTAACAGCTGTAAGTAATGCCTATAAACTTGGAAGAGGGAAGGGATTAACACGTGATAAATTAATATTTGTGTGAGTTTTTAAGAAAGTGGAATGTTCCTTTTCAATTGTGGATGTTTTTTGTTTCTGGCTGACAACTTCCTAGTTTCACTTCATTATTCTTTTCTCTGTCACTGGGATTTTTTTTTTATTATTTTTTTTAAATTTCCCGAAAAGTAAGTAAGGCGCTTCCTCCTTATCAGTAACCTTTCTTTTCCCGTTCCAATAACAAAAGAACAATACAGGAATTTAATAATGTTAAAAAAATGGATACTTTTTTTTTTTAATATATCCATTATTTGTCCATAGATAAAAATCCAAGTTTTATAGACATAGAGAAAAGCTTCATGTGAATAAAATGAGCTCCTATTTTATCGTGTACTTCTTAGGGTTCTTTTCCTTTTACCCAGTTTGGAAAATGACATAAAGAATTCTTTTTTTTTCCTCTTCAAAATCTGTTCCCATGTTCTGCTAAAAGTCCTGAAAATTAAAAAGCTAGGTAAGACTCCTGGTTGTTGACTTAACAGAAGGATATTTTAAAGGTGTCTCAAATACATTCCGATCATGTTTATATATTTATATTACATAAAAGATTGTTGTTTACTGTTCTTGGTGCTTTTGCCAAAAAAAAAAAAAAAAAAAAAAAGCCCAGTCTGCCTCACAGAGCTTTTATAAATATCAGGGGTGTGTTTTTGCAACAGTGGACATGAAAGGACGCTTGTTTCAGTGTTTTGATGCAGTTGGAATTCATGGCAGAGGTGCATTTAAAGTGGCTTCTGAAGTATCCTTGAAACCACATGGAGCAAGGACCCTGGGGACCTGTCCTGTGGTGGTCCCGCCGTGGCCTCAGAGGCCCTTGCTTGTTTCCTTTGCTTCCTTTCTAAGACGTGAAACAAAACCAAATAGTCTCAGTTGTGTCTGACGCAGATCTTGGCAATGAGTGAAGTTTTTAAACTTCCGAAATAGCTTGCCTATAACATTTAAAGTTATGATTTATCTCTGTGGTAGTAAAAAAAATACATATAACATTCTTCCATTTATTTGTTCTCAGTGCCCTTTGGCATTCTGATTGCTAATCACAATGGAACCTTATGAATGCTCTCTGATGGAAAGCCAACTTGTTTCTACTCTGTGAGGAATTTTTCAAATGAAATTAGGCTGTAGTGTCACACTTCAGTGCTACTTGGAATTCCCAAAAATGTTACCTTTGTGTCCTTTCATGCCTCCTGTCCTGGCTTTGTGTTTGCCTAAATTCAAGTCTTATTATGTTTTCTTTGGGGGACCTTTGGATATGTCAATAACTAAGCAAATATCTTTAATCCTAAGAGTGTATCTATCCCATGTGATCTATAATAGTGTGTGTTCATGTGCATAGGAAACGTGTTTTTGTTTCCTGTTAAAAAATCATACATGTCATGTGTACTTGTATATTTTCTATGCCAAGAAGTACATTGTATACACATGTGTTCCATGTGCATATATGAATCATAGGTAGATGTGTGGAAGTGTGTATATACATACATGGTGACATACAGTGTATATGTGGAACTAAATGCAACCCTGTGACTATTTTTATCTTACCTGATATGTAAATGTCTGCAATGACCTATATGTTATTAAATATGACAGCGCTGAGAGTGGAGTTCCTTTCTCTGAGTTAAGAGTTTTCTGAAAGTTTTGCTCTTCTTTGGTGGTAGAAATTAGTCACAGAATCTGACCACTGGCTGTACATTCCAACAATTCTTTTCAAGGATCAGTATAATATTATGCACTTAGTGAATAGCTTGTGGAGGACAAAGCAAGACTCTTCAAATAAATATTATTCCAACTCCTTCCACTTTCATTTCCCTTATCACTATAACAACCACACCCAACTTTGCTATTAAGCTCTGCGTTGTCTCTCTGTTTCCCACACGCCAGTGAAGCTGACCCTATTGAGTAGCAAAGGAAATATGAGAGATAAAGTGGAAAACTGCCTTCCTTGTGTTGACATTTCTATAACAACAAGTCAGAAAGCTTGTCTCCCTCTGGGTGGACAAGAGCTGCTCCGGGTCATGACTAGATGGTATGTCCCTTAGTAACCATGCTGACTCCTGGTAGAATTATTTAAAACATTCCAGTGAATAACCCTGAATTCTGGTAAACAAAAGGGGAGTGGTTGTTAACTTACAAACTGCTTCAATTCTATATATGGAAAAGAGAATACTGAGGAAGAAGGTAAAGATCAACATAGGATGAAGGTCTCCAAATTTCCGAGATTAAGCCACCCTAAGTGAGATATCTGGACCACCCTAAGTGAGATAGTATTTTTCAGGAGTCTCCATATTTGACCCTTCAGGGCTCTGCAGTGGGAATTCTTTGGATTTTTACTGCTCTCTTGATTGTGAGATCTTTATTACATCTTTGTTGTATCTTATAGGTGTATTACTGTTCAGTTCAGAGGGATTTTTAATTAAATCACACACTAACTTGATGCTTCATGGTTTTGTATCTATTCCTCAGTCATATTAACATTTCCATCAAGATTTTTGCCATCTCTTAAGAGTTCTTTGTTTACATGAGTTTTAAAACCTTTGACTGATATGAATCATATCACCAAATGTGGTGGCTCATTTGATGTGTGTTTTCTTAACATAATGTTACATCATTGATTTTGTTGTATCTCCCCTGGGCTAAGGTACTGTTTTCTGTTACCAGAAAACATATTTGAGTTCTTTGTAAATCTTATGTCAAGTACCTCCTAAGAAGTGGAGTAAAATGATTATCTCTCACATTATTTACTATTATTTGTAGCATCAAAAGTAAATGAAATGTCCCCAGGAAAAGAGGTTATAAAACTACAACACATAGATATATTGAGGAATTAGGAGGTACAGTAAATGTGAAATGGGCTTAAGAATGACTTTATTCACTTACTGGCAGTTTGGAAGGACTCAGGCTGTCAGGGAAATGGACCAGTTTGCATTAATATAAAACCCTAGAAATTTAAATAAATCATGTTTCAAAGCAATACCAGGATTTTTCTTGAATGCTGCTGAATAAATTCTGCTTTTTAAATGTTAGCTAGATGTATGTCACTGACATGCATAAGCTGAGAGGACCACAAAAATATCCATTTCAGGTTTTAAAATATTTAAGCTCTTTAATGTTCTTTTGACCTTCAGTTAAAGGACATAGTCACATAGCAGAGGAAATACCTCAAATTCTGGGTTTGTTTTCTTATACTTTTTTGGCACAGTTACAATAGTAGGACTTTCCTTTAATTTTTTTCACAGTACAGTCAACACAGGCTTTTCACACAAGCGGGAAAAGACCGTCATGAGGCCAAAAGCAATATGTTTCTCTGTGCTCAGTGGCAGGACCTAATTGAATGGCTTGTTGTTTCACAGGGAGCCTAGAACGAAAAAGCAAACAAACAGAATCCCTCATGAATACAAATTTTGTATAAAATTAGCTACCAACATATGTATATATAATATGTGTATATATGCTCAAAACTTAATGCATTCAATGCCCCATTATTTTGAACTTGTTGAATCTTTGTCACTCTCTGCAAGTCATGTCATCTGTTTATATAGTTTTGGGAGTTTCACCTGGATTTTCAGCTGCTTGAAGATGTTTCTTCGTTAGCTGAAGAACAGACCCTAGTTTAATTAAAGTACTTATAAAGTGTATATATTTTGACATGAGTACTTATTTCAACTCTGTTAGTATTTCAGCCATTTTGTCATTTGTCACTAGTGAAAGGTGACTTAAAGCTTGAGGGAATGAAGCAATGGCATCTGATTTCCCATTAATTTAAATGCCCAGATCAAAACAATAAATTGAGGACATCTTTCCATTTTCATATTTTCTTAGCTTTACATACAATAAAGTTTCCGTTATTTGTAAGCTTTTCTTGAGGTGTTGAATAATATCAAACAGCATCCCTTAGATGCTCTTTTTTTTGGTAGGAGTTGAGTTTGGTAGCATATGCCTTTCTTTACATTGGTCACCTTAGCTACTCACTGCTGGAGACTCTCAGACTTTTGCATGACCAGTTCTTGTGGGCCATTTGTGTAGTTCTAATATGTAAAAGTTAGGACACAATACTATTATGCACAGATGTTAACAGATTTAAAAGTAGCCTTAAAAGTAATTTTCAAAAGCCACCTGACCCACAACAGCTTGTTTTGTCTGAAGTTTGTACATTGAAAATATCGGATAAAGTTATATTGAAAGGGATACTTATCTGCCCTTAGCAAATGCCTATATAGTTTTCCCAAATTCATTCGTTCATTCATTCATTCATTCATGTCACAAATACTTATTGAGCACCTGCTCTGTGTCAGGCACTGCCAGGTACAGGGTGAACAAGACAGACAAGGTCCCAGTCCCCCTGAGCTTCCAGTCTTACGGGGAAAAGAAATAAAAGCCATAAATAAAATAAGTCCAGTTGGATAACAGAATGCTGAGACCAAGACAGGATGGCTTGAGAAAGTCTCTCTCTGAAGAGGATGATGTTTAAGTTGGACTGAAAGTTAAGAAGGAACTAGCTGTGTAAGGAGCCTGGAGAAGAGCTTTCTAGGCACACTGAACCACATATTCAGCAAACCCCAGTGTGAGAAAGACTTGTGTGTGATGGGGGACTAAAATGTTTAGTGTGGCTGTAGTGTCATGAGTGAGGGGTAGAGAGAACAGCAGGAGAGGAAGTTGGAAAGATAGGGAGGGACTCATACAGATTATAAGGTAAGGAGTTTGGGTTTCATTCTGAGTGTAATTGGAATCCATTAAAAGGTTTTAAGCTTCAGATGGAGTTGATAGGATGCCGTTTTTCAGATCAACTTTGGCTGCTCTGTGGAAAATGTAGCAAGAAGCTAGAGTAGACCCTGTGGGGGAATTTGATAGGACTCTGAAGGGCAACCAGGAGGATAAGTGGCCAGACAAGGGTATTGACATAGGAGTTGGAGAAAAGGGAGTGGGTTCTTTGTATCATTGGAGTTCAGAAAGTCTTAAACTAATTGGATTTGGGAGTCAGGTTAGAAAATGGACTCCAGACTGACCCCAGGCTTCTGTCTTCAGCAGGTGGTACCATTTTCTGAGATGGGGAAGACCGGGCAAAAACTGGGCAGAAACTTTGACATGCATTAAAGTGCGTCAAGGAAGAGGTTATTTTGAATCCTCATATAGTGATGACATTTTGAAATTAAGTCATTAAAATGTCTTTTTGTCTGGTACACGTGAGCCAAGTTCCAGAGCCTCCAGTATGGTGGCTCTTGGTTGCAGTTCCTCAGCTGGGTGTTCTGCTGTCTAATCTCCTCTTCTACAGCCAGTGTTTCTCTCTGACCTTTGGCAAAGGCTTCTGTTTCTTCCCCAGGCATGTCAACAAACTCCCTACCCCAATTTACTTAGCCTCCCTTTAAAATTGCTCGCAGTTTCTTTTTGTTAAGTGTTTGACAACATGCATCCACTGTCTCAGGCATGATAATTCTCACACTAGAATCCCAGGGGAACCAAGGCCACCTGAGGGAAATGTACATACATGTGTGTCATTTCTCAGGTACACTCCTCAGCTAACTAGGATTCCCCATTACTGTTTAAATCATTCTCCCCGTCCCCTGTGCTTGAATGTGGTAGGACCTGGGTATGCTTTCTGTGGCTGTGAGCTTAAACCATATTTTACTCTCCTGTGTGTACTTGCCTGTATTCCCTAAGGCAGAGACAGTACTTGGCACCTAGGGGGAAATGAACAAATGATGGGTTAAAATTTAATTATAAAACATCACTCATGACATACTAAAAAAAATTGGACTTTATCTTGTCGTCATTATAGGCTTGTAAATAGAGGCATTAAGATAGAATGTTCTGGTTCCTTGATTGCAAGCAGTTAATAAAGAGATACTATAAACAGATGGTTGTCAGGAAGTATCCTTAAGTATAAAACGCATTCAGAATGTGGAACTACTGCGGGGTCATGATCATGAATATTAATTATCATTGGCCTGATAAGGAGAGACATATGTAATTATTGGAGATTTCCAGCGGATCAATAACAAGACACTAACTCAGACTACAGTACTCTGTAGTCCTCTAGAAGGAATCGACATAGTAGGTTTAGTATTTTTTGACCTGTCATTTGATTTTGCTTATGCCTAATTTCCTTTCACTTTACCCTTTTGCCCCTGATCACATTTCTTTTCGCTATTATTGCTGCCAATTTTTCAAATACAAAGACAAAATCATACTTGCTGTACTCACTTGGAAGAAACCTTGGCACAGATCCTCCAGAAACCAGAGAGAAATTATTAGCAATATCCAGACCAGTAGTTGACTGGCTTAGATTCTTCCTCCCATGGCCATTCCTGATTAATGGGAGAATCTGTTCTGTAGTTGAAAAGACTCTTTCCTGAGCCCAGTCTCTCCTGGCTTCAGAGTGTGACCAGCTGCACAGCTGAAGCCATTGCCAGGTCTCTGCTTCTGATTCTATCCTCAGCGTGTCAAACGTGGTGGACAGGGAACGAGGAGGTAGTAAGAGCATCCAAATCAATGTAGACATTTGAACTGATAACAAAGACACAATACCCTCTAATCAGAAGCCCTTCCCTCACCTGGGACACTGTATCCCCTTCAGAAGTAGGCTGTTCTCCTCTATGTAGATGTTGCAGTTCTTCCTTTACTCTTTTGTTCTTGACTTCTCTCCAGACCACTTAGCTCCTATGTCTATAGTGATTAATTTGCTCTGTATCTTTTCCTGACATCCTTTTCTCACCCAGCTTCTCTCTTCCCTTATCATCACTTCCTCCCTACCTCTTGTAATTTGTTTGCTTTCCATCTCCCTCTGGCTTTGCATTTTCCCCGTTCACACTGAAATAGCCTGTATGTTGGCCTATTTCCAGCAACATTAATACACCTCAATTTTTTACCAACCTAAAGTATATACCAATTTTAACAAAGCTAATGCAGTTTGTGGCAGCATTGGTAACCTGAAATAGTAAAATACTCTTTTAGCAGATCATATATTTAACTTTCTCTCTTATCTTGTTTCCTTATTCTGGACTCCATCTATTTCATTTCACAGATCTATTATCTGGGTGTTTGGAGTTTGGGATCCTTATACGGTCTTCCAAAGTAAAGAACTATCTCTACTGTATTTATGATATCTTAAAAAAAAGTAATATGAAGATCCAGAATAAATCCATGACAGATCTAGCGCCAGCTTAAGATGCTTCCAATTTTCTTGGAGAGACAGGCATGAAAACAGTTCACTAGGATAAAAAGTATGATGAAATAAGTAATTTCATATTTTAGAGGTGGTTTCAAGAGTTTTCAAGAGTGATGAGAAATAAGCGACATTCTGGCTGGGAATCGGGTAATTTTCCTTCCCAGGGAAGGTGGCATTTTATTTGAACCTTGAAGAATGGACAGGATATGAGTAGATGGCAGAGCACAAAGAGCCCTCCAAACCAAGGAGGCCATGGTGGGCTGAAGTGCCCCCCCCATGTGTGCGGGGTTGGGGGCGTGCAGAGCTGGTGGCTTGGAGTGGTGGGCACATTGCACAGAGATGGGTACTGCGTCCACGTTGTAAAAGGTTGTGGCGAAAAGAACAAGAGTAGGTTAGAGCTGTAGCCTGAGGGTAATAAGATCTAAAAGAAAAGTATTTTTCGCTGTTTAGAAATGTGAGCGTGTTTATAAACAGAAGGGAACAAGCCAGCTGAGAGGGAGAAATTCAAGGCACACAGCAAGACGACAAAGCCCCAGATGGAACAACAGACTCTCCTTTGAGTCCTAATTTCTAGACTTTTCATGCCATATCCTTGTTCTGCCATATCCTGAGGTCTCCATGGATTTGTGACCTCCAGCAAGTCATTTAACCTCTTGAAGCCTTCCTTGCCTTATTTATCTGTTAAAACACGATCCTGGACTTGTGTCCGAGGCCACTCACTGTGTGACCACTCTTTAAAGCTCGAGTCAAAGTCAGGCTCTGTCCTTTCTATCTCCTCTCCTCCCCGCACTTCCCTTCCGCTCTCCTGCTGTAATTACTAACCTGATTTATCCTGATACCATCCCTGTTGTAAAGATAAGTGGATGGTGCTAATTCAACACTATCATATTGAAAGGAATTGTCCAACGATTCAGTAAAGAAGCTGAGTGGTTTATAAGCTTCATGTCCAACAGGAGGATACCCTGAAGTTTAAAACTCAAATTCTGGTCATACATATGGTTCTTTACTATTAGAACAGCATGGTGATTTTGTTGAGAGAGGACGTAGCGTCTCTTTGCAACATTAAAACATACCTATGTTGTAGTCAGTGTCATTCATAGCTTTGTCCTTTTGATTTACACCTATCACCGCTTTGGGAAGTTGCGGTTGAAGTCAGGATGAGCACATGGTTTAGGAAAAACTGCAGCTCCTTGAAATACTCGTGTTAATATTTATAGTCTCTTATTTGCATTATTAACAAGAGTACATTTTAGTGCCACTTGAAATGGGTGCACTTGCATCCCAGAATAGGTAGTTTTGAGGTAGGCAACTTGTTAAGGCTGCACCCAGGCCATTCACATTCCATGTTCTTGGTACACATACCTTACTTATCAGGCTGAAGAAACTGAATGCACTGATTTTAAGGAGGTCTCGTGCCAGGGAGCTCTCTCTCTCTTAGTATTACTCTCTTTATTCCTGAAGTTTATGTTAGAATCTGAGCATGAAGTTTCGTTTTATTTTCCACTGGAGCCAGTTATTATTTAAAGATGAGATATGCATGAGTAAATAAATCAGAGAAAGACTTTTGGAAATATTCTGACACGGGTGCTCTGTCCAGCGCATCTAAAATACGTGGGATGTAGTCATATACAGTGGTCCTACTCTGTGGTGAGATTAAGAAATGATGGTAGCTGATACATATTTTTAATTTATACCAAATTGATGGCATTGAAGCCCAGTGAGGTGATTGATCTGTTTGTTCTACCGACCCTGTAACTTTAAAATCCCATTCAGTTCCCTGCTTATTTTAAACATTCACTTCGGACTCTTGGTCTTATTGTTTTCCCATCTTTGTGTTTGTTTGAGCCCTTAGCTCACATGTTTACTCTCTCTCCAACTTCCTGCCCTCTTTCTTCAGTCCGCATCTTGTCTCTCAGGCCTTCCACGGCTAAAACATTCTCTTGCTCACCAGAAAACTGTCTTAGTTTGATTTATTTGTTTAAAAACAAGTCTCTTATTTCTGTGAATAGGACTATCATGTAATACTAGCTAACATTTCTAGCATGCCTCCTATGTCCCAGATGCCACCAGGCATTTTATATGGATGATTTGACTTAATAATCACAAGAACCCCATGAAGTAAGTTAAAGGGGTAAAGTAACTGGTCCAGGGTTACACAGCCAGGTAGAGGTGGAGCCAAGATTGGAACCCATATAGTCCCATTCCAGACCCTATGTTCTTAGTCAGTTGTTACTTTTTGTCTCAGCTAGCTATTCAGTCCATCAAAATTAAGTAATTACCAGTGATCATGGCGCCATGCTGGACGCATAGATATTAGAACTGTCGCAAGGACCCCTTTCCCTGGCCGTGCTGGATGCTAAGTGTCATTTGAGAGGCATGTGCAGGTACTGCCAGGATACCTCTGCATGCCAGGTGACTCTTTTCAGAAGTCCGGGAAGTCGTCACTTTCATGGAGCTGAGATTTGAGGGATAATTAAAAGTTTACCAGCTAGGAAGGAAAGAAAGCATAAAGACATGAGATGTGCGAGATCATGGGGCCATTGTACCTGGAGCCTGCACGAGTCCTACAATAGTGAAGAAAAGGAGGCAGGTGGTGACGCTGTGTCATGGGATTGGTGGAGCCCAGATAGCAAGGACTTCGAGTGCCGTGGTTCAGATTTGGACTTCATTCTTCAGTCATTAGGAAGCTGCTGTGACCATCCCATGTTTCCCTTCTCGAATCCCTCCGGCCCTGCCAGTGTTGCCTCATTCCATGGAAGGCACTGGAGATCCTGGGAGCACCATGGTGTCTAACATCAGTAGCTGAGAGCTCGGCATGATCAGCTTAGAGGACGTTTTATTGCCCTAGCCTTGTAAAAACCTGTGTTCTCATCGAATTTTTTGATCCTACGTAACTACTATTAAATCCAGAGCTGTAAACAGAAATTTAATTTCAGTGCTTATATTCTATTAGTCATTTTTCTGGTCTTAACACGATGGCTAGATAGGGACACAGTTGCTGTTTTTTGTTTGTTTTTCCCCACTCTAACCCCATTCTTTCTTTTCCACTTTCCGTCAAAAAAATAATCGGAAGGTATTAACAGTTCAATCAGATTGTGAGTATATTGCCCTGTTTACTCTGGGAAAGGGAATTACCAACTGGCAAAAAAAAAGGAGAATAAAATGTAGTAAGTTATACCTCACATTGAGGTTCTTAGGTGGGGACCATTTCAAACAAATTTTGAAATTTAGAAGATGGTCTCTTTTTACGGTTGTTACATTGGAAACCCATGTACTTGTCCTAGTGAGGCTACCCTTGCATGAAGGATGAACGTTTTTAATTTCCTCCTTTCCTTCCCTTCCCCCCTCCCTCCCTTCTTCCCTCCCTTTCAATTTTATTTTTAGTTGCCTTGAGTGTTTGTAGCACTTTTCTTTTGAATGCCTTTAGTAATGGCAAACTTTCATTTTGAAGTTGGATTTTATTTTGGGAAATAGCCAAAAGGCACATGGAGTCACGTCTGATTAATAAAATAGGTGAGCACTTTAGGGAGTTCTATTTTTGCTGAAACATAACCTAGAACTATTAGGCACTGAGACTGATTTTATTGTATATCTCATGAACTGTCTTTAAAGAAAATGTCAAAAAGAACATTAAAGTATTGAGAAATGGAAGAATTGGAGTAACTATAAACTTCCTAAGGTGACTTTGGAGAACAGCATGACTTAAATGTATGTGTCAGTCCAATTATTTTGTTTCTTAGGCTTTGTCCTTTTATTTACTGCCATATCTTATACTTAAGATATAGTTAATATTTTTTAATTTAGTATTTTTTAATTCTAAAAGAACTTAAGGATACTTGAATAGCTCTGTTTTTCATTTGAACTGTAGTTGGTGTGTGACTATCTGTGTGGTGATATGCCTGTGCTAGTTACTAGAGGTTCCAGTAAATAGAAGGTGGCTGGGTAAACCTTTTTCCCAGGCGTAATTGAATGGTTGTAAGTGCCATTTCAAATTCTGAATATCCAAAGGGTTGTTGGATTCTGGTAACTAAACAGTTTGAGAAGCTTTGCTCACAGTAACTACCAGAGTTTATGCTATACAAATTATTTCACTATTTTGCTCTCCTCCAGTTCACCCTTAATGTAAGTAGTAGTTTACTCATGTGGAAAGGGGTAAGCTCTGCTCCAGAGGCTATTATGATACTAAAGATTTGGTTTGTCAGTGACATTACATACGATGTGATACCTGAGGTAAAAAAGTTTTGAATAATGGGGTATAAGTCAGCTTCATGAATTAAATTATCTACTGCCCCTTCCCTGCTTCTTCCCTCCAAATTTAATGATGCCAGTTTTATTGTGTGGTTTTATCACCGCAACCCCCTAAGTGCTCCATTTAGTACTTTGGAAACGGTTGTTCTCGCCAGGATCTATCCTGTTGCTGCTGAATTAATGACGGGTCTGGGGCTAACATTTGTTCTCTTGATTCTTGCCTGTTGTCTTTCCTCGTCACATTTTCTCAGCTGCCTCATACTCAAGGACTAGTTACAGAAATACTGCAATGCATTATCCAATCTAAGCCCTTTTTAGTTTCTTTCAGAGGAGCTTTTCAGCATATAAATAGTATATGTAATGGAAACAATATTTAGAGTGGTGGGTCAGAAAGGACTTACTTCCATGCAGGAGTGTTCTACAACTTTGACTGTGGGCTCTCTTAGTTGTGTAAATCAGAGATACTTGCATACTTCAGAATTCATTTCAGTGCACTATAGCCCTTTAAAAATTACAAACAAATGTAGGCGGTTTGTTTTCAGAACTGATTTGGAGAAATTTCTTGTACTTTTTAAGGTAACTAGTGTCATATGTTGGGGAGGGTGGGTGGGCTTAAGCCAGAGGCAGCCAGGACTCACGGAATCACATGCCCTCTTAAGGCTTCTGATACAGCATGTTCTTAACTCTTTAAAATAATTATCATGCTGGATCTGGAGACCTTTGAAAAGTCCATAAAGTTAATTATACCTTGAGACACACCCTCTGCTCAGCTGCTTCAGCACTGTATCAATTTTACAGGGTTTCTTTGTTAGCAAAATCAATCTGGTCGAAGTGCAGCATGATAGCACTAATACGCAGCTCACTGTGCACAGACATTTCTAAAGCAAGATAATAATTACACACTTATTAGAGTGTCCAAGCCTTTTGCTGTTGTTGTGTAGCTAAGACAGGGAGGCTTTGTGAACTTGGTACATTTTTGCTTACATTGGGTTGGTGCTACCTGACTACTGTGCTAAGTTTTCTTTTTTCTTTTTCTTTTCTTTTTTTTTTTTTTTAAAGTCCTTTGCCCTTGTAGCATTTGATTCTTTGACTTTGCATTGTTGATTTGGTTCCATGATTTATAAAAAGATCCTGGAACAATTTGTAACTATTTTAAGGTCAGCAACTAATGATAATCAAAGCTAACAAGAGCTGCTTACTTGTCTGCCAGGTATTAGTGTAAGCTCTTAACATGTGTTACTTAAACCTCTTAACAAGCCAATGAGGTGGAGACGTTTATTATCCTAATTTTACAGATGAGGAAGCTGAGGCCAGGAGAATTTGCACAGGTTCATACGCTAGTAGTAAGGAGTACAACTAGATAGGTGGTAGGTAGGTAGGTAAGTAGATAGAGACAGGCAAATAGGCAGGAAGAGTTAGAGACACCAAGAGTAGTAAAGGGGATATTAGTGAGAGATGTAATAGTTAATTGGCTGCATGCTATCGTCTCGGCATTATGTTGGGCAGTGGGGAAACAAAGAAGTACAAGACTCAAATCTTGAAATGCCAACATGTGAATATAAGTAAGTAATGATGCAATGTGAACATTTAATAAAATTGATATATGTGCAAAGTCGGTAAAAATGGACTAGAGGAAGGAATCAAACTTGTGGGGGAGACAGAGGTAAAGGCCTGTGTCACAGAGAAGATGACTTTTGCTTGAAAATGACCAGAATGCTCTTTGAGATCAGGGATTACGTATTTTCAACTTTGTGTCTCCAAATCCCTAGCAAGGTGCCCAGGATGTAATAAGTGCTCAATGAATGTTGGATGGGTCGATGGTGACTGGCTGGCTGGCTGGCTGGGCGAGTGTGGGCAAAGAGCATTGGAAGGGATGACCACCTCAGACTGAAAGCACAGAGGCAGGGAATGGCGTAGTGGGCTCTTCAGCAGTAGGACTGTGGGTGTGTCATGGGGAAGTGGGGTGTATGGGAATGTGACTGGTGTACTCCATCACATATCACTCTTACATGGACCACATCCTCTGCTAGCATCCTCTGCTCCAAACTTCCTCACCACACCTGCTTTATGTCCTATGTTAAGGCCTTGATAAAAATGACACTTCCTCCATGAAGCTTTCTCAACAGCTGCCATGCACAGTACTCTCTGTTCTCTAAAGGCACCATCCTTTTTGTCCCTACCGCTCAGTTGCCACTAAATAACATCCTGCCTTGGGGCACGTCTTTGATTACTGTTAATGTGCTGCTGTATACCATTTTCTGTATTGTTCTCCGCTTCTTGGAGGGGAAAGAACCTTAGAAATCAAGCACCTTCTAACCTTCCCATTGACAGAGGAGGAAATAGAGGTCCAAAAGATGAAAAGAATTGTACAAGATCACAGAGAAGTTAGTGACAGGCTCAGGACCGAGTCCCTGACAGAGCCTGATTGTGCTTGCAGGTGCTCTGCTCTTTCTTCCAAATTCAGTCGTGAGTTTGTGGAGCTAGGAAACCGTGTGTCACACTTCCTGTGGGCTGCGGAGTTGTGCAGAAACATTTGTAAAAGAAAAGAATGAATACCACTTGGTTCTCTGACTAATGTAGAGATGATATGGTTTCCAATTTACAAAATGGCATTGAAGGGATTAAACACACAGACAGTAAGATCTCAGCCATCAGGTAGGCTTGTTCAGAAACTGTCAGAAGAGCAATTGCTGGGCAGGTTTCCTGTTTAAAACTATTTCACTAGGAATAGTGTTAAAGGTGGAGGTGGCTGTTTGATTCATTACTTAAAACTCACTCGAACAACTCAATCAGCTTTATATATTTCTGGCAGTTTAAGCATAAGTTGCTTCTTTTTAAATTGTGATTAGAAGTTAGTCTAAGTTATTTTCCAATGTAATAAAAAATCATTTTCTTAATAATTTTTACTTCACGGTGACATAATGAAGGGTGGAAATTAGATCCCACAGTGTCCTTGGAATTGCTAAGTGAGAAATCCTTCCCTGACTCAAAAGGAGGCTTTCTGGAGACACACTCGTTTATTTCCCCAACATTCAGCCCCCTGCATTCCGAGGCTCAGATGAGGTGGAGCCTTCGGAATGCATTGTTAAGTGGGCAGTGGGTGAAAGAGGTAGGTATGTGGTTATTACGAAATACGAACAACCACGACTTATGCAAAATTCGTTTCACAGAAATCCACACAGTAGACCCGTGCAGTTCATTGATTTAAGTCATGACTTCAATTATTCATGAAACAGTGACCCAGAAGATCTGTGACTTGTAGTAATTTGTAATTTGAATCAGGTGTGCTGCGAAGTACCAGTGCAGGAGCAAATCACTTAGCTGGTGACAAGCCAACTGCCCAGTTGTTCTTAGCTCATTATCACATATGTAGGAAGTCATGAACTGGTGAAAACTTTTTTCTATATAAAAGAAATCCAGCTGCTAGGGCTGGTGATAAGAGTGAAGAGGAGTAAAGAGGTGGAAGTAATGGTTCTTTAACAGAAAACAGAAATCTGGGACAAATTAAAAAGCCGGTATGCTGTATTTGGCAGTAGATTGAATCTCTGAAATACATGACACAAAAATGAGGAAGAGTGATTCCTAGAAATACCTCTATGATTGTACTGGCCAACATGTAAAATTGCACTTTCTGGGTAACTGTAATATATGGCATGATGCACCAATTAGAGAGTTTGCAAAGATTTGGGCAATTCTCTTGTGGAAATCCTTAGTCTACTATATTTCCAGCTTTTTTTTTTTATAGGAAGTGCACTAATGATACGGTGACTGAATAACCCTCTTAAATTATACCATTAATCTTGCAGATCAGTTGAGATGTCTCAGATCTCTTGTTTAAAGCTTTAAGATCAGGTAAAATTCCTAGCATATATCAATAGCCATTTATATCAAACAGTCTCTGCTTTCTAAAAGAATTTCTGGCTCATCAGATCACTTACCTTCCTCGGAAGACATCATCTTGAATAGGGAGGGCAATGAAACGGTGGTATCTCCAAGTAGAACAAGAAATTGGGACAACAGTCACCCTAGATTCTGAAGTTTTGACACAGTACAGTAAGTCAGGGAGGAAGGATGGTTTCTTGATCTGTTGTTAAAAAAGACAAAAAAAATTCACATACAGCCAGCCTATAAGCTCCCAGTATCACTAAAGAACAGCTGTGGGATTACCTTTCCCCCATGTGCATATCCAACCCTCTCCCCTATTAGGCTCCCTTTCCCCTTCCAACGCAGGTTTTTTATACTCGCATTCCTAACATGGACAAAGCATAGCACTAACATGAACCCTGAATGTTAAAAAGCGGCTTTCCAAGGGGTGAGGATAGGTGTGCCTTCACAACAGGAGAACGGTCTGAAAAGGAACAGGAGAACATGAAGAAGGAAGAAGAAGGCTGGCTCTCGCCTCATTTGCTAGACAAGGGATCCACGGTGCTCTGACAAGACTGGGCAGGCAGGAGCATCCTCTCAGTTCAGGACAGGGTCTAAATTTCAGAGGTTACGCATATCAATAAAATTTCAGCCATCACCAGGTGCAGATGTCCAGATAAATCAACTCCACCATAAAATCAAGAAGAGCAAAGAAGCTTAAACTGTGAGGAAGCATTGGCAGTATGAAGGGGTTTCTGAGAGGTACAGGCTACACTAAGCCAAGGCCCTGGAAGCGATACTTGGCTTCCACCTGAGGCTTGCTATCATCTTTAATGCTGAGAGACCCTGTCTGGCATGGCCAGCTCCTCTCGTCTTAGAGTTTCCACTTTTCTATGGCTGGGTTTCCTCTTCTGAATGGACTAGGAGCAATGCCATCTTCTGCTTCCTGGGGATTAAGTTGTTGCAGAGAAACCCTGTGGTGTGAGGCCCGAGGGTATTCTGCATGGAGCTGTCTCCTTCGGGGTCCCCAGACCCACGGTTCTTGGTGTGCACACACAGGGTCCCTGTAGTCGATCGTGGCAGGCCTGCCGTCCTGCCCATTCCCAGTATGTTTGTTCTCCGAGTCTCAGAGGGCAAGGCTTTGCCTGTGGGAGTGTGTAGCCGGCCTATCAGCACCTGGGTGGTGGACAGCACCACAGCCACCCTAAGACCAGAGATTGCTCTTCTGACCTTTCTTAGTCACTCCACTTAGAATGGGTTACTTTGGGTTGGGTTTGGTTTCTCTGTTCAGCTGATTTCATGATAAAGGAGCTTTGTGATCAAATTTTTAAGCTGAAATCTAAGCAATGTTAAGTATTATGAGAGAGGTGACTAACTATCAGGAAAAGATGCAGACCGCAGACCAAAGGATGAGGTTAGGATGCTACCTGTGTGGCTTGGTGGAGCCAGTGTAGGGTTCTGTTCCGTAGGAGACCTGGCTTCTGGCCCTGCCTCAGCGTTCATTAGGTGAGTGACCCTTGGGCAAGACATTTGGCTTCTCTAGGCCACTGTTTTCTCTCGTTAGAGCTCAGAGAATTTCTGACGAAGAAAACTGTTCTTCTTTGACAAGTCAGTCCTATGAATACACCCATTCTCACACTTACGCAAGAGCAAGTATATCAGTTCCTCTACTCTTGTAATTTTCAAATCTCCAATCCATTTTTTTCATACCTTAATTGTAGGAAGGATGAGACTAATCTGTTGAAAATTTTGAGTTATAGAACATTTCAAAAGAAGTCCAGGCTGTCTGCTTAAAGTTCATAAGTATGGAAAAATCCAGGCTCACTGATGGCTAAGGGTTTTATATATACACATGTTCTATTAAAATGTACAACTTATTAGTGTCTCATACTTGGTATTTGATTATTACATATTTGTGAAGTTTCTAAATGAATAAGAATTTTCCTGGTACTTTTAACATATTGATGTAGGGTGTTTGGTAAGAAGCACATATATTGATTATTTAAGTGTTTTTCAAATGATTCTTCATAATGCTTTTTTAATTTTCATTCTTCAAAGGGCAATATACTTCAATTGTTTATATAGTGTATTTACTTAGGAAACTTATTTAAAGATTTTTTTGTTGTCCATATGTCTATGTGTCCATTCCCTTATTCTACCATAGATACAAAATTTTAACTGGAGATAGAGTCACCCAGAATAAAAACTACATTTCCTAGAAACCCTTGCAGGTAAATGTGGCCATGTGACTAAGTCCTGACCATATGAAGGGAGCAGAAGCAATAATGTATGCCCTTTAGGTTTGTGCCCTTCCTTTCCACTTTTCTGTCTTCCCACTGGTTGGAATACTATATGGACAAGAGCTACACAGTACATAATGGGTCGCAAAAAAAAAATAAAATAAAATAAAAGGAACTTAGGTCGAGCAACTTTGTGGAGCCTGGTCCCCATAATACCTGTCAAGTTAAATTTCATGACGCTCTTATTCCAAATTACCACAAATTCCCAATTATTGCAGTACAAATTTGTGATAATTCGTTCATCAGAAACTATCTTGTCCCCTTTAATTCATCTGGTGAGACTGATTTATGGAATGACTATGTCCTTTGTTGTATTTGAAAATATTTGGAAATAAACACCATCCCTGAAATACGGGAGCAGCCCCAACACTAAGCAGTGTTCATTTTGGCAGCAACCCTAACTTCTCCTTGCCACCCAGCATATGGGTCTGAGCAATCTGCCTGCTCTCTTCATGAGCAGCACTTAAATTTTATCTCACGCCTGAGATGGTAGCTCCGTATGGGTTGCTATTTGATGTAGAAGAGAATGAGATTGGCTGGGGTCACTGTTGTTCATGTCCATCAGTTCATCCAGCATGTCGCTGTCCTCTTATACCCGGCGTCAGCTCTACTACCTATCTAGAGAGACATACAGAGACAGGGAGAAGCAGCTTTGCCCGGGGAGGAGAGATGGTGGTAGAGCTTACAAGAGACGAAAATATTCAAACAGCTATGGTCTAAAGCAGCAGTTCTCTAAGCATGGTACATGGACAGTAGCATCAGTAAGTTACCTGTGAAGTTGTTAGAAATGCACATCTATAAGCCCCAGCCCAGCTCAACTAAATCAGCAACCCTGGAGGAGAGGTTCAGCAGTCTTAAAAAGTCCTCCAGCACGCTCAAGTGAGAACCAGTGTTCTAAAGAGTATTGGAAAGCCTGGGAATGGAATGGAGTTAGAGTATTCCTGATGGGAATACTGGCTGGGTCCTGAAAAACTTTGGCTGGAGGGAAAGGGCCAGGTGGAGAATGAGGTGAGGAAGTCTTCTGTCGAGAGAGAGGAGTGAAAATGAGCCGGGATTTACATGATACTCTGAGAGGGGTCTAAATATTGTACGTCCTGTGTTTGGTACCAGGGGCCGCTCTGGCCTCCTGCTTCTGGTTCAGGCATAGCATCAGCCAGATGTGCCGAAAGCACCTTTCTGTCACCCCCCTCACAAACTGTGATTCTTAAATCACTGGTATTTTTGAAGTGGGACAGAAGCTAAAACCCATGTAGACTGTGAGGACTAGGGAGGGCTCTTTAGCCATCTCCCCCTCAGCTCGGCAGGCTGAACCCCACCTTGTCCTGGAGGAAAGTTTTGAGCCAGGAGCCAAGCCCTTTGATGGCTAGGAAGGGGAAAAAAAAAAATTTCCATGTAAGGGCTACCAAGAATGTAAGTGCCTATTTAATTAATTATTTTTTGAAATGCCTTTTCCATTTTGGTAGTTGAAGTTTGAAAAATGTTTGGAGTACTATAATTATCATTTCTGGGGAAAAAATACACATTGCAGTATTTTTGTTTTTGCTGCAGGTCAAGTTGTAGTTCAGGATGGAAAGTAAACACATCCCTTTGCTCAGCTGCAGCTCACATATTTGTAGTCTCCGGGTGCCCTCTTGGCGGTGGTGGTTGACGAGGGTTTGCGCCGTGGGTACACAAAGAGTACAAAGAAGGCATAGAAACCTGGGGCCCTTTCAGGGGCTTGGCCCAGGGCAAGGCTGATTAGGAAGTTGGTGCTGGTGCTGGAGCTGAAGGGAACGGTCAGAGGGTGGAGAGGCCTCAGAGAAAGAGTCCTGAGAAGGGAATGAGGCTGTTCTGAGAGGGGCTGACCACCAGAAGTGGTGGGCAATGAAGAAGCACTTTTTCACCTGGGAAGGCCTTAACTGGATAGGTGTAAATGCCAGGAGGCCTTTGTCTGTTTGGGGAGGCACTCATTACCATTATCTGCCATCTTGTTAATGTGATAACTCTGTACGCTGGGCCCATCAACACATCTTGAATGCAAAAAGAGCTGGGGAAGAATCTCCAGGGAAAACTATCTGTATAAGGCAGCGTCCTTCCTTCTCTCCGGAAAGAGCAAAGACTGTTCTCGCAAAAAGTAGTGTTAGGTTTTTTAAGGAATTAATCAAGAAAGCAGTGGAAGCTGACAGAGAAACAGTACTTGTAAACTTTCGGCATGCTAAGATGACTATTTGTATGGGGATATATTTGTGTGTGTGTGTGTGTGTGTGTGTGTGTGTGTGTGTGTTTCCCAATCAACTTCACCTTTATCAACAATAGCAAACATTTAATTATCACATCTGGATTCTAGGCATTATATTGGGCAGTAGTTTTAAAACAAAATTGGAGGGAGTCTAAGACTGCCCTGTATGTGTGTACGTTTGTATGTCGGTATATGTGTGTGTGTATGGATATCATATATGCATGCATATAAAATATATGAAATATTCTTTTATTTTTATAATGTAATATTTCATATACAAATATAAATTATTTATGTAATATTGAAGAATGTATATACTTTTAATCTCTAAAACAGTCTTGTAGAGTATTTTTATGCCCTGTGTAAAATGAGTGTATGAGTATTCTTAGGTCTGACTCAAAGCCTCAACTTCTAGTAACTAATGCTAGTGATGATCATGAATGTGTTGGACACTTAGATGCATGTATATCAGCCATAGGGCACCTGCAATATATATTATTTCACTTAACCCTTGTAACAACCCTGAGGAAGCTGACACAGAGAGGTCAAGAAACTTGCCAAAGATCACACAGCTAGTTGTAAAAAACCCAAGATTTTAACATAGTTCTTTCTGACTCCTAAACTTTTATAGTAAACCAGTAGCTATGCTGAGTCCCATTAAAAAAAAAAAAAAAAAAGAGATGAAAAACTAGCCAAAAAGTAACCTCTGTTAAATGGCTTGTAAGTGGTACAAACAACTAGTTTATCTCCAGTAAAACAGCAATAAAAAAGAAGGAAGAGAAAGAAACAAATAAATGGCCAAGCTGTTTTTTTTTTAAATCTACTTGTTTATTTTTATCCATATGGATTTTCTTCAGCACATACAAACCCTCCTGAGAACTACTAGTTGAATAGTTCAGTAGGGGCTGTTCTTTTTTGGGGACCACTATCCTCAGCAGAGACCCAGCAGTGCAGTGTTTTATCATCTCTCCCCCTGTCCTTCATTCATGCTGTTCCACAACCTCTCCTTATTCTTGATGTATCTTGTCAGTCGCTTAAGTGTAGTCACTTTCAGGAACCTCAGAAGACCTCACATCAACACATAATATTCTTTGGTGTCCTTCTAAAGTCTTGACTAAAGACCACCTCTGGGACTGAAGAATCTATTTGCCAATATTACCGACAGTACCTTTGGTTTACTGTTCTTTGTTGTTTAAAGTCAGGTTAAGATCCTCCTGAAACTCGACAGCATTAACAAACACTGAAGTTTTAGGAGAAAAGAATTGACTTCTCCTTTAATTCAGAAACCACTGGTTGGTCTTCCTCAGGGGCCGAGGAGTCCCTGGAACCTGATTGCATAGGAAGGGCTTGAACTTCTGACTGGAGGACATGCATAGAACACATGCACAAGTGCCAGCCCCTCATTTTGCAGATGAGGAACACCAGACCCTTCATTCTCACCTCTTTAAAATCTGACATATTTTTTCAAATCAATGTTGTCATTACACAAAGGAAGAACCAAGTTGCAGCACCCCTTCCTCAGGGAGGAAAACTTAAAGTGTGGAAAGTGACCCACCCAGAGTAACAGAATCACTCAGCAAAATAGAGGCTTTGTTTGTGTTGTATAATGGATGTTGCCTTCCGTTTAAGCACCACCCTGGGGAGTTCTTCATTTCTAGTGTTTATGCCTTTATGACATTTTCAAGCCGTTGTGAAGATTTCCCTTAAGATGTTGCTGCACTGACTATACAAATTTCGTTCAAGTTTTCCTCATTAGTCATTTGTCCCATTCTCTAATAATTTTTCTTTTTTGCGAGCTTGTGTTTATGGCAAAAAAAAAAGCAGGGGCAGGTATTCAGAGCAGTCTTATTGGGTGAAAATCATATTTTTGAAATTAATCTTCAGTTCTTTGTCCATTTATGCAGACTATCCTTCGGCCTTATTTTATTGCCAGATTTTAAAACATTGTTCCATTTTGAAAATTTGTTACTGTGTATGAATATATAAATATAATTATTTGAATGGCAAATCCCTCTGGGAGTAAATTGAGCACATGTTCTGGGTGTGAATTAACAGATAATAAAATAAAATGTCTCTGGCTCAAAATTCTAATAAATTTTTGTAAACTGTGATTTGAAATTCAGTAGGATGCATACACACACCTTTGGAATCTGGCTTTCCCACCCCCTCTTCCCTCTACCCCAGTACTTACCACCAGAGGTGGATCCCATAAGCCTCTCTCAGCACTTTTCACTCCTCCCAGGAAGCTCTGACCTTGTCCAAGAAGGTTCCAGAGAACCTGTTGATTCAGGTTTCCTAAGAATTAAAGCAGCTTCCACTCCCCTGGGAGCATGGAGTATTGGGGAATTGGGGATGGGAGGGCAGCTAGAACAGTGAATCAACCTTGGCTACATATTGGAGTCAGCTGAGGGACTTTTAAAAATACTGATGCTGGGGTCCCACTTCCAAGAATTCGATTTAATGAGTTTTGGGGTGAACTCTGGATTTTTAAAGCTCTCCAGGGGACTCCAATGTGCTGCCAGGGTTGGGAATCATTATTCTAGCACTATGGTTTGCAAATCGTCACGTGCATGAGCATCTCTTGGGGGGGGGGGGGGCTTGTTCAAACAGATTATCGGGCATCGCCCCAGAGTTTCTGCAGGTCTGACTGATGTGGAGCCTTGGCATTTGCATTTCTAGCAAGTGCCCAGGATATGCTCATGAGCTGGTCCGTGGCCCACTGTTTGAGAACCACCACTCTAGACCACTTTGTCTTAAACATTGTGATACAGCAGAGTCACCTGGGAGTCTTGCTAAAATGCAGGTTCTGAGGCAGTAGGTCTGGCACTGGGGCCCAAGCCTCTGCAGCTGTAACAAGCTCCCAGGTGATGCCGGTGCTGCGGGTACAGGGTCCACCCTTTGGTAGCAGAGCTCTAATCTAAAGCATCATTTTCAACCCAATTCAAAACATCCTGCATAGAAAAGATGTGTGGTCTGGGAGATTCCTAGCGGTGTGATGGGGCTCAGCATACAGCGTGGACCACTTGCTGGTAGGCAGAAAGCTGGAAGGCTCAGTGCTGCTTTGGCATTTGACCAGCTGCCGTTCGAACATACTCTTGGCGAAGCTCAGTTGTCAATAGAGAATTTCACTGTACAGTTTCCCAGTTTGCTTGGAGGTGTAACGCAGTGATTCACAGCCCTATTCACGCAGTAAAATCACCCAGGGAGCGGCTGAGCCAAATGTTAATTCCCAGGCTCCTCCCCCAGAAATTCTGATTTAATTGATTTAAGGTGGGATCCAGACAGTGGTATTCTTAAAATCTTTGTAAATGATTCTGATGCACAGCCAGTGTTGAAAACCACTGAACTATCACATGTTGTGGTCTTACAGATCATTTAGTTTTTTTTCTTTATATTTGGCTAATTTATATTCTAGTATGATGCAAACTAACTTTATTAGGTAATTGAAAACAATTTAAACCACCAAGAAAAGGCTCTGTGTAAATGCCATCACTGTTAAATCCTAAAATCTGAGTAGAAGAAAGTGCTGGGAAAGTACAGCTGCTGTTTCTGAACGAGCTGAAATATGAAATATTTCTGGGACTGTATCAACAAGCCTAATTTTTCCCCTCGGGGTTATGATTGTGTGGAACAAGTCCTCACCGCGAAGCTTGCCAAAAAAGGTTATGATAAAATCGTGGAATGTGAATGAAAAGAATTCACAGTGTAATTTTAAAGGAGTCAGTCTCTAAATTTAAAAACAGAGGGATGACATATGCCTTGCATGTGTAATAGAAGTTTTTCAGAACAAAATAATCCTGGGTACAAGAAGGCTCTTCCTCTTATCATGTGATGTCTTCAAGGCCAGGGAGCAAATGAGATGGAGAGGGTGGCCGACCCAAGAGAGAGGAGGACACACCCAAGCCCCTGAACCTCTTTATCTTTGCAAATGAATGTTTCATTCTACATATGAGCAGAAGTGTAGCCATGCAAACACCTGGAAAGCCGACTAGAAAAGTTGATGTTTCTTTTGCTTTCAGCATTGGGAATTAGTGGGAAGATTATGGGCTTTGGCGTCTCTGCCACTTACTTTGTGACCTTAGCCAAGTTTCATAGCCTCTCTATGCCTCCTCTGCCAAGTAGAGATGAAGATGTCATCTCTTCTTCACATGGGAGTGCAAAGGGGTGTGGCAACAAGCACAGGCATGATGCCTCACACATAGAAGGTACCCAATTAAGAGAGATTGTTTTCATTTCTCTAGCATGGTCATGGGAATTGAATCCTTAAGAAGAAATGCTATCCATCAAAATATTGTCTTATGTCTGTTGGTATTTTCTACTGGTGAATTATACTAGCTTAGGTTTCTTCTCAGTAGTCGTGAGGCATATTTTTGTACTTGGAGCATATACTCATTTTGCCTTAGTGCCTTTATGCTTGCTGTTCCCTGTGTCTGTGACACTCCTGCCCCCTTATTTGCATGCCTTCTCCTTTCTTTCATTCAGGTCTCTGTGTAGGTGCCTATCCTCAGAGAGACCTAGCCTCCCCCACCTGGCTAATGCAATACGCCCACATTGCTGATTCTACTTCAAAGCATTAATCACCACCTGGCATTATGCTTTGTGGCTGTTTGCTTGTCTAACTCCTCTGGAATTATAAATCCAGGAAGGCAAGGACTTTGTTTTCATTTCCCGCTCTAAGCCCTGTGCCTGGAACTCTTGACACATGGAAGTCATTCAGTAAATATTTGTTGAGTGAATGAGTGAAAAAAGGATTGGAGAGGACTTCATAGATTGCACCTCAGCTGGTACCATATTTGTCTCCCAGGACCACCAAGTGACCCCAGTGATACCTTACCTAGGTTGATGCCATGGCTACTCTAGGACTTCAGATTATAAAGGAGGGAGATTACCCAGAATGAGGTGTAGGGACCGCAGTGACAGCAGGCTCTTCCTCTCTTTATTCTGTGCTTTGCCCACTAAACTCTGTGATATCAGGTCTGATCAAATTTGGGGTCCCTGGAAATATCTGTACTTGGAACTCCCAAGAATTAGAATGATCCCCTGCTCCTTGCGTGCATGTGTGAAAATTGGGATGGATTTCAGGAGAGGACTCAGTACTCAGCAGCATTGACTTCTTTGTGGTTAGTTGCCTATAAATTTTACTAGTCCTTTCTTTGTTACCTGTTTTCCATTAGTAAGTGTGCCGCATATCTTTTTTTTTTTTTTTTTGAAGTGACCATTTTAAGTGCTGTTGAAAGAGGAGGAAGATTTCAGTGGCAGATGTGTGGAACTACAAAAATTAAGTTGATATAATAAGAATTTAGCAATCTAATTTTTCTCTTCTCTTTTTTTCTCTTGCCATCTAGTACTTTTTCATTTGGCTTTGGTTTTAGCTAAATCCGTGTTTAAGCAGAAAACTCTTGAATGCATTTGCTACCTGTAGATCATGATGGTACATTCCCTGTTGACATACAGACCTGGAAAAGGTCTTCAAATGGCCAACATGCAGTCACACAGGCTAAAGTGATAGGATTGACACAAACTTTCCATTATTATTGAAGAATCACTTTAATACTGGGTGACCCTGTCAATATTTTAAGGGCTAACCTCTTATAGGAAGATTATTAAAATGGTGAAACCAGCCTATTTTTCCTTAATTACACCTGTTTCAAGTGATAGTGTCACTTTAGTCTTGCTATGTATGGGGCAGTTGTTGTTGTTGTTTGTAAGATTCCAGATGCAAAGTAGTTGCCAGGGCAACCAGACTGAAAAACTTGTTAATTAAATTAAGTATTATATATAGATTTGTTAGACACCATAGGGAAAGAGTCAGGAAAGGCTTCTTTTCAAACGGATAAAATTAAAAATTCAGAGGTAATGTCAAAAAAGCCTTCTAAATGATGGAAAATGCATGGTGTAGCTGTAGTTTTCCCCTCATTTTCTCCATGGAAGAGAGATGAAATAGAGACATAGATGGCTAAATGAAATTTACTGGAAGACTTATTTAGGAACAGACTGAGAAAGAAGGTATCCGAAAACAATTCCTGATACTATGGTAACCATGGTTGGGTTTAAGTGACAGGCTGCTGACTGACTGGGGGAAGGGAAGGATGCTGAGTGAGTGAGGGTTCTGCATAATCTATTGAAAGGTGAATAGAGGGTTGAAAGGAGAGAAGAAGAACGCTAAGGAAGTTAGCAGTTACAAAATAAAAAGAAAGATATAGATCTTAGAAATCTAAATTCTTTGAAAGCATTATTTTACAATTTGTTAAGTCAGTATAACAGGCTTGAATCTTATGCCTTCTAGTCATGAGGTGAACAACACAGCCTTGCAAGTTTAAAGTAAAAACAGTTAGAAATACAACGAGAAGTTACTGGTTCATAGTGGAAGATTTTTATAGACCCTTCTTAAAAAGTAGATTAAAAAATATAAGATATAAGTGATCTGACTGTCATAATTAAGAAGCTTGATTTAATAGATTTGTAAGTTTGTATCCAATAAACAAAGAACACATGTTCTTTTCAAATATCAGTATATTTTAAAGTTGGCCGTAGGCCACATTTATACACACACACATGCCAAAAAAACAAAAACATAAACTCAAAAATTTAACAAAGTAGAAATTTGTATAGCCTATATTCTCTGGCAGCAAGACAGTGAAACTATAAATTAAAAATCAAAAGGAAGCCAAAAAAACCTGCAGAAATTTACTAGCATTCTTCTAAGTCGTTAAAGAGGAAATCAAAGTTGAATTATAGATTATTTAGAAATGAGTTACACTGAGATTAATGCATATCAAAAATTAGAATGTAACCAAAGCAACATTTGGCTAAAGTATTAAAATCATAATTAAAATTATTAGCCTTTCTAAGAAAATAAAATAGAAGCAAGCTAAGTAAGCATTAATCTTAAAACACTAGAGAAAAACAAAAACAAAATAATTAGAAAGACAAAGAAGGAAGAAATTTAAAAGCTTAGAATTGATGAACGTATAAACTACAAAAAAAGAAAGCTTGGTCAATACAGCCTAAAACGAATTGAAAACTCTAAATGAATTAAATAGTATTCTTACTAAAATATGTTAATACAGATGATTCTAAAATGGTAGAACACCTGAATAATCTAATAACCAAAGAAGAAATCCATCTGTTCCCCCTTTAAAAAAATACCGAGTTCAGATAATTTAACAGGTGAGTTTTATGAAAACATCAAAGAATAGATAATTCCTGTGTTATTTAAAATGTTTCACAGCAGAGAAAGAGGTAAAGCTCTTTGAAAAAGTTCATGTAACTCTGAAACTAATACTGTATGAGGCTGCCACATATACACAAAGGACAGAGCTAAAGATTAATATTACTCAAGCTTATATGTTTAACCGTCTTAAAATGTTACAAAGTCAAATCCGGCTGGATCTTTTGAAACAGGGTTTATTCTAAGAAAACAAGGGTGGTTTCAAAATCTATTAATTGATTATATTAGTAAATTAAAGGGAAAGCCAATAATGATCATTGTGAGAAAAGTAAGAAAAGCATTTAATAAGATTCAACCCTCATTTTTAACATTCTTAAGTCCTTTCCAGCAGTAGATCAGTTTCTGTGGCAGCCTACCTTATCTCACTTTTATTACAAAGGCAGTTCTTAGAAGTAAATAAATCTCTTAAGGATTGAACTGCAAAACACACATCAATAGGTGACCATGTTGGGACTGTTAAAAGAAATAAAAAGAGAAGAATAACTTGGAAAATCTAATATGCTGGGTTTTAATGAAAACATGTTTTATTATTGAAGCATAGGTTTGAAAAGTCTCATTATACATACCAAGTATTTTGCACAACAAGAAGATAATAGAATGTGATGCAGAATAAGTTAATTATAGGCCATTAACACGAGTAGAAATTAAGTGCTATTTGCAATTGAAGTCACAGAGCTCGTATTAATTATGAGACCATGTGTTTGTGTTAGCCAGATAAGCCAACTGAGTGCACTTTACAAACTCTCTATCTCAATCAGTCCTCATATAGTCAAGAGTCAGCATCTTCTCCTCAGCTCTTTGCTTTGTTCTCCCCACACTGACAGGGATCCAAGAGTGGAATTCTTCTTTCCTTAATTGCATTCTCTTCTCAAGACAGTTGCTTGGGGTTATATATGAAACTAGGATATGTGCATCTTCCATCTGCCCTGCTGGAGCCACACTGGCCCTGTGGGGGCAGAGCCCCAGAAAGAAGTTTCCAGGCTCTCGGCCTCACATAGACAGGTGCCTGGCTCAGGTAGTAAATGGCCATCAACTGTGATTGTATGGCCATCAGCTGTGGCTAGTTGGCCGTCAGCTGTAACCAGTGAGCCATTGGCCACTAATATAACTGCTGTGGCTACGCTAGCAGAAGAGAAGAGGAGGAAGAATGGGGGCTAGCAAGAAGATGGCGGCTGGGCTGGCAAGCGTGGGTGGCGGTTTGCAGACAGTGTGGATCCAGCCTCCAGTGAGAGTATAGTGCCGCCAGCGAGAATATAGTGGTATGACTCCCCTACCTATGGCTCCGTGGGTGTTCCTTTTTGGCCTCACCATGTCCTGCATTCTTGTATGGGGAGAGGGAGCAGAGACCCAGCAGGCCTCCCCGCCTGGCACCCCGCAGGCCTCCCTGCATGACGGATGGCGCAGCGAGCAGGGTCTCCCGCATGACAGATGGCGCAGCGAGCAGGGTCTCCCGCACGACAAATGGCGCAGTGAGCAGGGTACGGTGCCGGCCAAAGCTCCCCGAAGGGCGGTGGAGCAGTTTGTGTGTATGAACACTCGGTCTCGGGAAGACCGGGAGGAGCAGCTGCCGGAGAGCTGGACCCCCGTGGAGGGGTGGGAGGATGTGGACGGTTCTCCCACCAGCACAGGAAAAGCCATGCAGCTGCTGGAGAGATGGAGCCCCGTGGAGAGGTGGAAAGATGTGGACGGTTCCCCAACCAGCACAGGCCGGAGAAAGCGAAGGTCGTTGCAGCCCTGTGGGCCGGGAGGTTCCTGCTCAGGCAGCCCGGATGCAGGACTTATAGTCCCAGGAGGTAACGCTTGCTGAGTCCTCCGTGGGAGATGAGGGTGAGGTCAAGGTCGTCCCTCACCCCCAGGACAGCCCTGGTGAATGACTATGGACTATGGGGAATTGCCTTCCATCCCTAATTTAATGGACCGCTTGACTGTTTGTTTGGGAACTGTTGTTAGTGGAACTGGGGGATATTTGCTTTTGTCTCTTGACTGGCCGCCATTGAGAATATGTAAGCACCTTGATTGTGAGTCGCTATTGTTCCAGCACAGTACCCTGAGAGGCCCAAAGAGAGTGGCAGTGCCCTGAGAGCCCTGGCTGTGCCCTGAAGATGCCCTGGCTGTGCCAGGAAGTCGGGCTGTATCCCAGAGAGAGTGGCAGTGCCCTGAAAGCCCTGGCTGAGTCCAGGAAGTGTGGCTGTGCCCAGAGAGAGTGGCAGTGCCCTGAGAGCCCTGGCTGAGTTCAGGAAGTCTGGCTGTGCCCTGAAGATGCCCTGGCTGTGCCCAGGAAGTCGGGCTGTTCCCAGAGAGAGTGGCAGTGCCCTGAGAAATCCTAGCTGTGCCCGGGGAAACTAGTGGTACCCTAAGAAGTCCAGGAAGCACTGGTGGTGCCCTGAGAAACCCTGGCTGTGCCCAGAGAGCCTGGCTGTGTCCAGGATGTTGCGTTCACCCCCAGGCTCCTCGCACAGGTCCCCTCGTGGAAGATGCTTGTCACGTAGATTGTGAGGCAAGAGCCTGTAGGGGTGGAGTGTGGGGGTAGAGCCCCAGAAAGAAGTTTCCAGGCTCTCGGCCTCACATAGATAGGTGCCTGGCTCAGGTAGTTAATGGCCATCAACTGTGATTGCATGGCCATCAGCTGTGGCTAGTTGGCCGTCAGCTGTAACCAGTGAGCCATTGGCCACTAATATAAGTGCTGTGGCTACGCTAGAAGAGGAGAAGAGAAGAATGGGGGCTAGCAAGAAGATGGCGGCTGGGCTGGCAAGCGTGGATGGCGGTTTGCAGACAGTGTGGATCCAGCCTCCAGTGAGAGTATAGTGCCGCCAGAGAGAATATAGTGGTATGACTCCCCTACCTATGGCTCCGTGGGTGTTCCTTTTTGGCCTCACCATATCCTGCGTTCTTGTATGGGGAGTGGGAGCAGAGACCCCGCAGGCCTCCCCGCCTGACACCCCGCAGGCCTCCCTGCATGACGGATGGCGCAGCGAGCAGGGTCTCCCGCATGACATATGGCGCAGCGAGCAGGGTCTCCCGCACGACAAATGGCGCAGTGAGCAGGGTACGGTGCCGCCAAAGCTCCCAAGGGCGGTGGAGCAGTTTGTGTGTATGAACACTCGGTCTCGGGAAGACCGGGAGGAGCAGCTGCCGGAGAGCTGGACCCCCGTGGAGGGGTGGGAGGACGTGGACGGTTCTCCCACCAGCACAGGAAAAGCCATGCAGCTGCTGGAGAGATGGAGCCCCGTGGAGAGGTGGAAAGATGTGGACGGTTCCCCAACCAGCACAGGCCGGAGAAAGCGAAGGTCGTTGCAGCCCTGTGGGCCGGGAGGTTCCTGCTCAGGCAGCCCGGATGCAGGACTTGTAGTCCCAGGAGGTAACGCTTGCTGAGTCCTCCGTGGGAGATGAGGGTGAGGTCAAGGTCGTCCCTCACCCCCAGGACAGCCCTGGTGAATGACTATGGACTATGGGGAATTGCCTTCCATCCCTAATTTAATGGACCGCTTGACTGTTTGTTTGGGAACTGTTGTTAGTGGAACTGGGGGATATTTGCTTTTGTCTCTTGACTGGCCGCCATTGAGAATATGTAAGCACCTTGATTGTGAGTCGCTATTGTTCCAGCACAGTACCCTGAGAGGCCCAGAGAGAGTGGCAGTGCCCTGAGAGCCCTGGCTGTGTCCAGGAAGTCTGGCTGTGCCCTGAAGATGCCCTGGCTGTGCCAGGAAGTCGGGCTGTATCCCAGAGAGAGTGGCAGTGCCCTGAAAGCCCTGGCTGAGTTCAGGAAGTCTGGCTGTGCCCTGAAGATGCCCTGGCTGTGCCCAGGAAGTCGGGCTGTTCCCAGAGAGAGTGGCAGTGCCCTGAGAAATCCTAGCTGTGCCCGGGGAAACTAGTGGTACCCTAAGAAGTCCAGGAAGTCTGGCCGTGCCCAGAAGTACTGGTGGTGCCCTGAGAAACCCTGGCTGTGCCCAGAGAGCCTAGTTGTGTCCAGGATATTGCATTCACCCCCAGGCTCCTCGCACAGGGCCCCTCGTGGAAGATGCTTGTCACGTAGATTGTGAGGCGAGAGCCTGTAGGGGTGGAGTGTGGGGGCAGAGCCCCAGAAAGAAGTTTCCAGGCTCTCGGCCTCACATAGATAGGTGCCTGGCTCAGGTAGTTAATGGCCATCAACTGTGATTGCATGGCCATCAGCTGTGGCTAGTTGGCCGTCAGCTGTAACCAGTGAGCCATTGGCCACTAATATAAGTGCTGTGGCTACGCTAGAAGAGGAGAAGAGAAGAATGGGGGCTAGCAAGAAGATGGCGGCTGGGCTGGCAAGCGTGGATGGCGGTTTGCGGACAGTGTGGATCCAGCCTCCAGTGAGAGTATAGTGCCGCCAGAGAGAATATAGTGGTATGACTCCCCTACCTATGGCTCCGTGGGTGTTCCTTTTTGGCCTCACCATATCCTGCGTTCTTGTGTGGGGAGTGGGAGCAGAGACCCCGCAGGCCTCACCGCCTGGCACCCTGCAGGCCTCCCTGCATGACAGGCCCCCTTGCTCGTCCTGGGACATGCCGGGGTACATTAGCTGTGCCCTCTGCTGGATGCCCTTCTCCCAAACATCTCCATGGCCCACCCTCTCACTCCTTCAAGTCTTTGTTCAAATGTCAGCTTCTCAGTGATGCTTATTCTGACCAAATTGAAGCTGCCCCTCCAGTTTTTCCATGCACTCTTAATTCCCCCTTGCTGTTTTTTCCCCATAGCACTTACCACCCTGTACTACCTATATAGTTTGCTGATTTATAAGGCTTATTATTTTCTGTCACCCTCCACTGCATTATAAGCTTTTTGAGAGCAGGGAATCTGTGTTTCTTTTTATGTTGTATCTCAAGTCACTGGAACAGCAGGTGCTCAATAAGTATTTTTTTAAAGAATTGACTAGAACTATGAGTATGAAGGTTCTTCTATACTATGGGTTGATTAGACAAGAAGTAATTAGACAAGGAAGGTTAGACATTGAAATGAAAGATACAGCAATTAAGGCAGAAAACAACCCAAGGAACACTTGGTTTTGGAACTAGATCTACTTTTGTAATACAAAGAGCTAAGTGAACCGCAAGTAGGAGGCCTGGATCCTTGCTTTAGTTTTACTGCTGACCTTAGGCAGCTCACTTGAACTCTTGGGCTTCAAGTTCTTTATCTACAAAAGTGACTAAAATTTTTAGTTGAGAAGACTAAACTAGGTGACCTCTTGGGTGTAACCCTGCTATGTGATTCTGTGTGGGTTTTACTTTAGGGAAGACGGAGCTTATGATACTGTACCCCAACACTACACGATGCCATTTTCACCCAACATTTTTTGAACTCTGTCCCTTACTTCCCCAAAGGTCATGGGGCTCTGAGGATGTGCTTTTGGTTTATATAATCTCTTCCTCAAGGACCTAATGTTGGTGTAGGTTTCTTAAAAGCTTACGAGACCGAGGGCTCCAGAAGCTAGGACTTTGCTTGATTTATTTTTAAAGTTGAGATGCAGCAACAGATCAATACATAATACTAGAGAAAGGAGAATGAGGTACAGTTGATGGATCTCTGCTAGAGAGAGAAACACCAGATGTCATTTAGGGAAATTACATGGGAATTTGGCTCATTATGCATCTTGCTAAGATTCTCCATCATAGAATCATAGAATCTCACTAAGTTCATCTCCTCAAAATTCAGAGCTTGGAGGTTGATTAGTATGCGTGTTGTCTCCAGTCCCTGGAGTGGCCGTAATTTATTTGTGGGTCTATTTTGGTGTTTAAGCGTGCAGTGTTTTCAAAGACCAGCCCTTGAAACTCCTTTTAAAGTCAAAAATCTCTCATGTAGCCAGTGATTGAGTCCAGTTTTCAGATTCTCCAGGTCATGGAGGCATCTTCCCTTTGCCTTTCTTCATTTTGGTCAATGCAATGAACAATGTTGATCGTTCAACACAAGTGAGTGGGAAGATAGAGACAGAGGCAACCTCAGCCTCACGTTCTGGTGTCACGAGCAGATCTCAGGAGAGGTCTTCATGGCTGGCTAAGCTGAGCTGGAGGGTTTCCACCAGATCTCTCTTGCCCCTCTCCTCCTTGCATAGTAAACAGATCATCCGGAGTCCTGCACTTCTGATGACAGTGCCCCACACTGCCCTTGGGCATGTGCTAAATTCTTTCTCTCTCATTTAGAAGAGAAGCCAGATTGCTCCAAGGCCCGATGTGAAGTCCAGTTCTCTCCGCGTTGTCCTGAAGATTCTGTTCTGATCGAGGGCTATGCTCCTCCTGGGGAGTGCTGCCCCTTACCCAGCCGCTGCGTGTGCGACCCTGCGGGCTGTCTGCGCAAAGTCTGCCAGCCTGGATACCTGAACATACTAGTGTCAAAAGCCTCAGGGAAGCCGGGAGAGTGCTGTGACCTGTATGAGTGCAAACCAGGTACGCACGAGCTTTGTCTGAGCATCCTTGCTCCTTTGCATCCGAGGGGAGCATGACCTCTACAGCTACCCCAGCCTCTCCAAACACGCAAAGATGGGGTGTTCTCATCAGTACACTGCACACCTGCCACTTTGGGCTAATGGCAGCCTGGCTATTTCTGGCCTCGTCAGAGAACCAGGGTGATAATCCACTGGTACAGAAGTGCCTCCAGAGAGGGACCATGTCTTTTTCTCATTTCTTTTTTTTTTTTTTTTCCTTCTTTCCAAGTATGATTAATGGGGGAGGTGGGGTTAAAATTTATGGTACTGTGGCTACCTGCTTCATTCGCCTAGAGAAGGTCATAGCCCTCATTTGCAGATATATCTGTCACTTTAAAGTATTACACTTAAAAACAATCATAAAACAAAGTTATTTTTAGATACATGTATGCATCAAAATGCCAGATGGTTTATACGGAAACAATCAGCCCTAATCTTTCCACGTCCATCTGCCACCATTCATCCATTGGCTTGATAGTATGTGCTAAGTCATCTTTAACTATTTGCCACCTGTGCCATGTTGGATTCCTTGTTATGTCCCAGCTGTTTCTTTAAATGATTTCTAACATCCTCTTCTTGTGGCAGAATTTCTCGTGTGGTGATTTCCTCTTTACAGGTTTCTAACCATTGGTCAGATTTTCTTTCACCTGCCAGATAAATGCTTCAGGTAGAACAATCCCTTGTTCCTCTCTTGAACTCTTCTGTCAGAAATGACTCTGGCTGACTACCGCCCTCCACCCACAGAACCACCATGGGTTTAATTCTCTGTCTCTCTGAGTTTTCATCTTAACGCTTCAATATCTTATCCCCTGCTCTCCTTGCACAAAAGACCTGGGACATATCACAGTTCTCTAACATTGAGTGAAACAAAAATACCAGTGCTAGGACAAGGTTTCTGGGAGCAAGGGCAATACAGAAATGTGTCCAGAGCCAGTGTTTCATTTTGGGACTCCAAATGCCAGTACATGTCACAGTAAATGGTGCCTCTGTCTGCCCCTTCCAGTGTTCAGCGTGGACTGCAGCACTGTGGAGTGCCCGTCCGTTCAGCAGGCCGTGTGCCCCCTGGATAGCTACGAAACTCAAGTCAGACTCACAGCGGATGGCTGCTGCACTCTGCCAACAAGGTCGGTTTGTCATCAGTTTATCAAGTTTCCTCCTCTGTCTTGAGTGTTAGCATCATGAGAGGCACAGTTTCCAGCATGCGGTTTATTTTCCCCAAGTATTAGGGAAAGCTCATAGTCTCCTGTTTCTGTGGAGAAGTCACTGAACTGTTATTAGGACGTGGTATTTACATGTATGGTTCCTCAGATCAAAACCAGGAGTCATCAGGTTAAGTCACTACAAGGTCTTCCTGTTAGGGTGCCTTGCACTTTTGCAGGCTGAGGACGATCCAGGCAAATACAGCCCCCGGTATGTAGCCAGGGAGGCAGTGGGGTATCCATCCATAGTGGGCGTGTCACTGGAGCCTCTGCAGTGAATCTTACAGGTGCTGTACCATTGGGTCCAATGGGATGAAACCCTGCAAGTGTCCTAGAAGTGCTCCCCAGGGATCCTAAACGTTTGCCATCACACATCTACCCAGACTTATTACTTGGTGAGGCAAAGAAGAGTCTAAGTTTTTATAATGCTCTTTGGAGTAACAAACACATCTCTCTTTGGTTTGATGGGGGGGAAAGTTGCTTTCATTTTAGTCATAGTAGCAGAACATCCACGTAGCCCTGTAGGACCAGGCTTATTTCGGAATGTGAGAGGTTCCAGGGCCTGTCCTTGACAGTCTTCACAGCACCGCCTTACAGCTTACCCTTCATACTTGGCTTTTGGGAAGACCGTGCTTAGAAACATGGCGTTGACATTCTGTTTCTCCTACTGAGGTGCTCTCCCCTCTTCCTTGCCATGACTTCTCCTCCATCTTTTCTAGGATACCAAGACATCATTTTCACTAAATCATCTCATTTCTTTCAACTTTTGCTCTACATTTAATATCCAAAGTTAAAACAGTGCTTTACTTCACGCTGTCTCTTTTGTCCCAGTGCCGGGCACTTAGTATATATGTTTGTTGCATGAGTAGTTGTGATTATACAAATGTTAAGACAGGAAAATACATGGTCCTTGGTTAAAGTAAGTATTATTTATTTGTCCCTAATTGGAGTTTGTTCTGATAATTACTTTTTTCTTCTTTCTGTTCTTAAAATACATCAGTTCTTTGACGTCTCTTGCCCTTTGTTTTGTCAGAAACCCTAGGTTTTCACAGACATGTTTTATGGGACTCGCCCTATTTTTTACAGTGTATCATAAAATAAATACAAAGGTTTTTGTGAAGATAACAACATAATAGCAGCGGTAGGCACTTTCTTAGACATTACCATACGGTAATTTATGTGAAGATGCTTGCTTGGAAAAGGGAGAATTATTGTGCAAACATAAGATATCACTAATCAGTAAAGGAAGAAAATGGAGCATTACTAACAGTAACAGATGTCCCTTCAAGGTCTTCATGAAAGGGAATGTGGCACATTATATTAGAGAACCTAATTAATCAAAGCTCAGCCAGTTGTTAATTAACAAGTCCTTCAGTGAGGAAAAGGGACAACCCTCAATTCACTGTTATAAATGTAATATAGTACCATCTGCATGTAGGAGGCACAATAGGTGTTTTTTTTTTTCAGTCACTCTAGGGGGTCAAAATGGGTGGAAGCTGCGGGAAGACATATTTATTCTCAGTTTAAGAAAAAAATTTCTCACAACCAATGATGTACAGTAATGAATTGGGCTGCTTCCTGAGATGGACTGAGCTCCTGGAGCTGGAGAGATTTCTTTCCGTCTGGATGGCCACCTGCCAGGAATGCTTAGCAGAAATGTTACATTGGAAGGGAGGTTCAACGAGATGCCTTCCATTTTATCTCCAAGCTTCTGTGAGTCCTGTAAACATAAACCTCAGGATGGTTATTATTGTATGGACGTAATTTTGACTTTGGCATTCAGAACTAAGAGTGGTCAGTTAAATGAAGAAATTGAAAACATGGAGAAGGAAGTCATTCAAAATCCCACTGTAAATTATTGGCAGGGAAGGGGTATGTTCTCACAGCTCTTTAGCTTCCTGTATTTTAGATAGTCGGTGACCCCTACTCACCCCCTGCCCCTTCTCCACATTCATCCTGGTTCCCACCTGAATCAGGCCCCCTCCCTTTTCATGCTCTGTGCCTTTGCATTTGCAGTGGACTCTTCCCCCCTTCTACAACTTTTAATCCTCTTTCAAGACTACATTTCCTTCTCTTTGAAGTATTTTCAGCCTTCAGTCCCCCAGGATGACGTAGGTATCCCTCCTCTGATCCCTTGTAATTTAATTCCCATGTATCTCTTTATCATAACACAATGTATTTAATAATACATTGAAATCATTGCTTTTTTTGGTCAGTGTCTCCTACTCTGTGTGATTCTCAAGGAAAGAGAATATGTTGTAGCCTCCTATACCTAGATTCAGATTTGATGCAATATGCCAACCTGTATTTATTGGTGGGTGGGTGGAGGGATGGATGAATAAATGAACGAATGAACAGGCCCACTCTTAGTCATGATGACTTACATTTTGAAGAGGAGAAAAATTATCTTCCTGCCATTGAGTGGTAATACTACTCCTTGTCTCACTTTAAAACCCTGGTAGTTTTTCCCCAAGCCCCTTTTTTATGGTTCAGTTTTCAATGTTTCAGAAACCCTCCATTCCAAGCACCAAGCCTCACCTCTCATCACCTCTCAAAGGACACGATGCCTTTATCTCTCCCTTCCACCTTTTCTAATATTGGTCATTCTGCAGGATTCCAGTTAAATTCCACTTTGTTCACAAGGTCTTCGTGCTTCAACCAACACCCGTCCCACTCCCTAGGAACTCCCCAAATATCTCTTTCCATGTTACCAATTAATCATGTACTTCCTTGCATTGTTCTTTGACTGTTACATGCATCAAGTCTTGTCTTACCAACTAAAGGGTGTTTCTTGAAATCAGGAATTATGTTTTCTTTCTTTTTCTCTGTGTATGCATTAATACTGAGTGAACTGGTTAAGTACAGAATATGTTCAGACTATGGCTTAACCTAGTTTAGCATAGTAAGTAGGTTCCCACTTACTAAGGAGGTTGATAGACAAGACATACTTTGACAAGAAAATAAAAACCCAAACAACCATGTGAAAATGTAAATAAAAAGAAGGAGCCTAATACATAGTAGTAAGAGTGGTAGTATTTTATGAGAAGACAGTGGCATTAAAAAAAAAGACACTTTATTCTTGTGTGTGGTCCATGTCAAAGGTTTGCTCTTTAAGAGCATAATATTTAGGTGTAAAAAAGAGCATTTTAGAGCATGCAAAATCCTGTTACGGTTATTTGACCTTTACCAGCATATTTAGAAAGAGCATTGTTAGGAGGTTAGAGCCATCTGAGAGCAAAACTGATGATGTGGAGAATTCAGGGGGAAAAGCCCTTATTGTAGCCAGGACAAAGTAAGGAGAAATAGCTTAAACATTAGCCGTGGAGATTTACCTTAGGTAAAAGCAACTGTTCCTTTTTTGTGGGTATTTATTATACGGACTAGAAAAGAAGCCTGTGGACCTTCCCCCTTTCATCTTAAAGAATAAATTGCTTCCTCCTTCATGCCCATCCAGATGGAATTGCCGTTCCCAGTGAGACTGTTTCACCCATTCAGGCCTGTAACTGCCCTATTGCTGGGTGAGTCCTTGCTCAGTGTGTGAATTTTCTTTTGAGTTGTCTGTTTTCAGTTCATTCATTCAGTTATTCATTCATCACACATAAATTGAGCTCTCACAAGAGACAGACACTACCCTCTAGATGTTCTTTTCACGCACGGATGTCTCTTTCCATTTCTATCCCTGACAAGTACTAGTTTTCTGACCTCCCTCTGCCTTTTCTCAGTCTAAGCTATTCCTCCTCTCTTTGCTGCCTCTCTACTTCTCCTTAGTGTCCCATCCTTCATTTTCCCACTTTTGCTGTCTGTCCTCCTGATCTACATCCTGTTTAGACATCATTCCTATGTGTGATATAATTAGCTTTTAACCATTTTTAATTCTTCCTTCCCTCAGCTTAGTTTAGGTTTCCAGGCACCCTGCCACTTCTTTTCCTCCTTTTCTCTTGGCACTGGAATATGATGGGAGCTGTATGGCAGCTCCCATCAGGAGACGGTGAAAGGGAGCGAGAGTGGCTCTGGGCCTTACACTGGACCTAAGTACTACATGATGACAAAGAGTAAAACTGGGACTGGGCATGCGCTCATGACACCTTCTGGTCTTTGGAAGTCCCTTTGTGCTCTATGCATGTGTGTATACAAACACCTTCATGAGAAAGGAAACTTACAGCACAGAAAGTTAGGGTAGGTACCTTGATCCAAACGATGTCTTTGCAGAGAAGGAAAAATAAAAAGCTCTTGGTAAGTAACATGTAGGTAGCAGTCACAATGACAGCTTAACTGTGTAATGTGCCTTGCTGTTTACAGAGCATTCATTCACGTTTGTTATTCTAATCTTATCATCATCTAAGGCCATGAGGATTTTATAGATATGAAAACAGAGGTTGAGAGAATAAGTGACTTGTACAAAATCACAACTGTTCTCTGGTACATGGCAGAGCAAATCCAAGTCTCAAACCCGATTCTTTGATTCAAAGCCCTGTGCTCTCTACTGCTGTTTTTTTGTTGTTGTTGTTTTGTTTTTTTAAACAACAATGTTTTGTTGTTTTTAAGTCCAGGAAATTATCAATGAATATGAATTTAGATCTCACCAACATATTTATTTATATCAGCATTGTACATATTAACACAATATACGTATGTTTCAGTTACTCATTGCTATGTAACAAGCCACCCCCAAATGTAGTAGCTTAAAACACAAAGATTTATTATTTCTCATAAACCTGTGTTAAGCTGACAGGTCATCTGGGGCTGGATGATCTAAGGTGATGTCACTCACATTTCTGGGAACTTACCTAGGGTGGCTGGAAGGGCCTCTCACCCCTTGTTGGGTCTTTCATCCTGGGTTTCTCTACATGATGTCAGAGGTGAGAGAGGAAGTAGCAAAGCCTTAAGAGACCAAGACATGGGAGTCACACAACATCATTTCTCCCACATCCTATTGGTCAAAGCAAATCAGCAGGTTAGCCCTGATTCAAAGACTAGGGTGAGAGATTCCATCTCTTGATGGGAGAAGTTGCCAAGAATTTGTGGCCACTTTTTGATCCACCATAACATTTATCCAAATAGGTGTCCCGTAGATACCATTTTCTGATGGTACAAAGTTTGTGGAGTACCGCAGCTGTGTGACCTTTATCCAGAGGCTAATGTTCTTCTGGCCCTGAGGCTCTGGTCCTCAGGTGTAATTTAGGCAACCTGGTCATTAAGCTCCTTTCACTTCAGCAGCTACCTTTCTACTTCTCTCTTCACTTACCAGTCAGTCAGTCGACACATGATTTAGGAGCCTCAGAGGCACCACCTCATTAGTTTTAACTCCTCTGCTTAAGGAATGTTGAGACTCCCTAGGGAAACGAGGTGTTCTCTCATCACACAACAGGGAATGCCATTTTGGGATGCCATACGATCTGCCTAATGAAACCAGGTCAATTTTAAAAACAAACACACACAAAACCTTTCACAGATGTTGCATAGAAATGCTCCTCCATAAGGTTTGATTAGATAATGGTTGTCTGAGAAAAATGGACCCAGCAGGTATGGTTGGACATCTGTGTATCCCACATTCCTGTGTCAGCCAGCCCAGACCTCAGCCCAGCTTGGTATTTCTCAAGAAGATAGCTCCTAGGTCACAATATTTCTTTTCTCTACACTCCTCATTTTTTGCTGTCTCCGGTGTGTGTGCCAATTTTACAGTCTTCCCTTTGCCTCTGTAATCTTTCACCAGAGTTTTTACATACAGAACTATAGGGTAGATAGACAGTAACTAGTTAAAATCTCGACAGTAATACCTTTATTCACTTTCACGGTAAGTCAAATGAGTTTTTCAATACCTTAGGTCTTTTGATTTGTTATATAACTATTTTTATATTTTTGTTAAGAAGATGAGTGAATGTAATATGTTACTGACAGTCACCCATTCTGAATTTTCTATTAATGAGATTTGTCCCAAACTTTTTGTTCTGAAATGTTCTGTTAAACATGCATTTCTTAAAAGTTATTGTAAAAAATCCAATCTGATTATTTTGTAGTGGAAATAAGTCATTGTTTGTAATGTTCAAAAACTTAAAATAGGGTGACTCGTGAGTTGTGCATAGTGCAGCCAGCCTGGTTCCCAAGCTCCCTCCTGGCTGCAGCCTCTCTCTGACCAAAGGGTCTGATTCTCTTTGAGAACCTATATCCGGAACATTTATGTCTCCTGCTTTCTGAGACACTATGCGAAAATACTATTTTATTTTTAAATCAAGATTCAGAAACATTTTAAACTTTTTTCTTCGTCCAAAACAGTTAAGCATTTTAGATTATCTGTTAGCTGAAATGTTGACTAATACGTGACTTTGGTTTTCGTCCAACAGTTTATAGACTGTCTTGAGCACATTAGATTGTAAGTGCAGTTTCACTGGGAATGCAGACAAGCATGAACCATAGTGCTGCCCCTGGCCCCACCCCCACCCCCATCCCCCACCCCAAGGAGGCAGGTGGTATGGGTCTCCCATTTCAGACATGGAGCATCATGAGCCTGAAGGGTCCTTCCCGGTGAGTGGCAGAGCCAGGCTGTGCTGTGTGAGAACAAACCACACCAGGCAGCCCTGTCCCCTGAGCTTGCTCCCCGGCCCCATCACTCAGGAGACCTAACATTCCACACCCTACCGTTTCCTTTGTTCTTGTCGTCTGTGAGCAAAGCACGTGTGTAGAAACTGTTCAGCAGCCATAGAATACCCCTCCACACATCAGCCAGTGCCATGCAGAGAGAACATGCACCCCGAGGGTGTAGAGTGCTAAAAGCCAGGCCCATTTCTGCATGAATTTGGACAAACCTCTCATTTCCCCTGGGTCTCTTTCCTCATCTGAGAGAGACGAAGAGAGGAGGAAAGATTTGATGATCTCAGAAGTAATTTCTACCTTTACATTTTTTACTTTCCCAAAACCCTTTTGGGGGGGGAAGGAACCCAAGCTGCTGCTGACAGGACTCCTGGGAAAGAAAGGAGAAGGAAAATTTTAGAAAATTCCAGGACTCAGAAGATAATGGGAGAAATATATTGTTTGCATAGTGGTAGGAAGGGGAGAAAGTCCAAAGGAAGTCATAAAAGAACTACGGTACTTGTTTTGTTTTGGTGTGTTTTTTTCCAAAGAAAACAAAAAACTTAGGAAAAGTGAAATAAACAAACTATTAGACTGATGATTTAAACCATGGTAGTCATCATTGGTTGAATTGTGAAAGCTGGGTGATAATTTAATAAAATAGCTTGTCTGTTGGTCAATGTTCAGTTGAATCTTGCAGATACATTTTTTATTTTTTTTTTTTACATCTATAAATAGATAGTCCCTTTTATAGCAGGAGCAGAGACTATCTGGCCAAAGGCTGAATGCATAAGATAAGGCTTTTAGAAACTGCTTCCTAATAGAACGTGGCTACCCCCTGCCTGTTAGCCCCCCTTGTTGGGTGTGTTGCGGGGGCATGGTATGTGCTGTGTCCTTGTACCTCCTCACATTCATTGGCATGAACTACATGCTGTGTGCTATACTTGCTGGCTCTGGACCCACATTTGTACTTGTTCCTCCCAGCTATTGCCACTTTACTTTCCCTGAGGTTCTGTCTTTCTTTGTCTTCTCTGTGACTCCTCTTTATGTAGCTCCTCCGTATACTTACTGCATTTTTCTGGATTTCATGCTAACTTACACACACACACGGAATAATTTTAAATTCTTAACTTTGGACCATCTCTTTCTGTGCCTCTTAAAATGAAAAGCAATGCACTGAATTAAGTTTCTTTTTGTTGTTGTTGTTGTTGTTTGAGTCTCAATTTCATTTCTCTCTTATAAGACATTGACCTTAGAAGACAATTTCTAACTCATACCTGTCATATCATAACAGCTCCAAACTCTGTAATTCCAGGAAGGGAAGTAAGATCAAAGGCAGGATGCCAACCCCACTGTATCGGAGATATGTCAGATATACAGGCCATGACCAGAACGAAGGTTATGGGTTCCTTTACTTTTACTGTAACATCTAGATATTCATACTCTGCTGCTTCAAGTGAAAATCTAGGGTGATTAGTTCCCATTCCTCAATCCTGGCTTCTTTGTGCTCTCAAGAAAATTTGTCTTGTTGGTGCTATATTATGATAACATAATCTTAGCAGATTGCTAGCACACTGTTTTGTGTGAATAGATATAAAGGTTTAGGAAAGGAACTTTCTGGGGTTCCAGAATTCACAGCCTGAAATTGACTCATACTGGATGAGGCCAGCAGAATGGAATCTTTGGCAGGTTGTCCCTTCCCTTCAGAAGTACTTGAGTTAAATGAAAATTAATCTAACCACAAAGCTACAGTAAGTGAAAACAAGGTGCAGATTTGAAAATTCTCAGTTAACTGGCAAAGACTCACGGGGACCTCATGGAAGACAGAGAACACGGGGCTTTGGATAGGGTATGGTGGTGAATAAGATATGGCCCAGGCTTGAAGAAACTCAGCACCTAGCAAATATCACCACTGCCAGTTTCAGAAAAGTTCCAGAGCTTTGGAAGGTGATAAGAGGGGCACATATACAAAGAGAGTAATCTGCCTTCAAGCAAAGAATCAATGAATAGACTGACTTTCTACTAAATAATGAAAACTGAATTGAAGACAAAGCTGTCAAATGATGTGCCAGTTCCAAGTCCAAACTAAGAAATGAAGGACCTCAAAAAAGCATGCACCCAGAATAACTGACGATAATTTTTATTATCACGCCCTATTTATACCTCTACTTTCAAATCTTGGAATCCTATAATTCCCATCTTACTGAGAACCCAGCAGATTTTCTTGTTTCTCTGCTCCATTAATGTCTGAGTAATCCATTTGCCTCTGAGTAATAGTCTTGGTGTGACAATGTCAGGAGTCCTTTTACTTTCTGTTTGGTAATGTACTTACGTTTGAGTGGTTGAGCTTTCCAGAGCTCCTTAGTGGACTCTTATCTCCAGAGTCTCAGCCCATCATTCTGCTGGTTCAAGCCTTTAGGAGGGTATTGGGGTGGGAGCGAGAGGTGGGAATTACACAGAGGTCAGGCACACAGGCACATCCACCCAACAGGACACACACGTCAAAGCCTGAAACTTCCTGAGGGTGGCTTGGGAACTGACACGTTCCTTCTCATAGCTCAGGGAGCACTCCTCAGGTTTTTGAGACAGTGTTACGTTCTTGAAATCATCAAATAATAATTACTGTAGACCCTTATGTGTTTAACATTGTGCTGGGTAATTAAGTTGCTTGTATAATGCCTACTTAAATAGCCAGTGGAAATTCTCCCTGAATATGCATTTTTCAAAAGGACATCATCACATAAGAGCCTTGTAAGTAATTATCACGTTCATCTGTTCCCGAGACACTGTCTCGTGGACGACGGCACTTAATAACAGATTTAGCTTTTATTTTTAAAGATTAATCTGTTAGTAGACACATGTCTCTAATTCAGTTCACTTTTTGATTGTTTCCTTTAATTTGGATAATTTATCCAGCTGCTTTTGGGGAATGAATAAAATTAAATTACACAATATGTAAAATATGCCTTAGCATAGCATGGATATAAAACATTTCTGAGTCTTGACCAGCTATCATGGTAGCATTCTCTCTGTTTTTAAACACATGCAGAAAAAAATTTGGAAAAGTATTTGAAGCCCTTCTTTCTCAACTAAGAAAAGAACATCTTTCTGTTGCCCTCTGTCACAGTGATTTTTGGCCCCAAAGAGCAAGTCAACTCATAACTGAAAAAGCTAGCGTCTATATTAAACTCTGATATTTTTTAAAACAAAATAATTGTAGGAATCCCATGTTGTTTTTGGACATATCCCCAGATTGAAGAAAATATGCTTTCCTAGAAGTAAAGCCTTGCCTACTAGACGTGAACTATCTCCCCAGTAGAGACTTTAATTTGTCAGTAACTCACCTCATATGTGGAAGCCCTGCACTTCCTGTACTTGTACCCTATGTCTGTCTTTTATGTTTCACCATGAACTTGACCAGTATCTATTCTTGTTTCATATTTGTTTGAGTCCTGAAAAACTCAAAGCTCAAGGCTCTCACTCAGTGGCTTTCAGTGGCTTAGAGTTTGGTCTGAGTGGGCCTGGCCATCATCACCAGACTCTAAATGCGTGGCTCTCTGACTGTCACTGAAAGACAGGAACGCAAATGAATTCCTTTAAATGTTCAATAAAGTTCACAAGCAGACCCACCCACCACATGAATAATATTGAACCTCGGGGGAGGAGGTACTTTCCTCATCCACCCTCATTGGTATTATCATCCTCAAGACACCGGCAAACAACAACAGCTCCAGACAGTTCAGCAAAATTGTTTTGTGAAGTTATTTACACCACTAATACGCAAATCTGAAATGTTAACATCCTGCCTCTTCTGGAAATGCCAAAAGCAACCCCCACTTTCAGGGAATATGTTTTACTCTTCATTTGCACCTTTACATTGTATGTAAGTGACAGGGCTTCTCATTGTTTTGTAGATACAGTTTGCAGAGGGTTTGGGGTTATGTTTGCCCAGTATACATTTAGCTGCTTAACTGACACCCTGGAGGTGGAGACAGCTAGTTTCTCTTAGACTTAATGCTTCGTTAGTCTGTGTCACACAGACAAATACATTTTAAATGATCCTTTCCTGACTTTGCCTTTGAAAAGGATATAAGTTGTATGTCATAGGTCTTGTGATGAGATGATCAAGTGCTTTGACTTCCATAGAGACATCTCAGGTTCTTGAAGGTTGTTACAACACTTCCTAAGACGACAGATTTTGTACTTTTTGAGGACAGGGATGCATCTTATATCTCTCTCTCTCTCATCAGTGCCTAGGGCAGGTAAGTATTCAATAAATACTTTTAATAAAATTTATAGTTAATCTGTGGCAAGTCCTAGCATGAGAACCCTGTAGTGTTTTTGGTCTGTTCAGGGAACAAATATTTGAGTGTTTATCATGTGCCAGGCATTGTGCTACCCTGGTGAGAATAAAACATAGTTACTGATGTCAGGGAGCTTACACACTTAAGGGAAGGCAAATGTGTAAATCATTGCCATTTAAAGTGCTACGTACTTGAGTAGAAGTGTGGAAAAAAAAAAAAGTAAAGTCACAGAGCAAAGAGATACTAAATTTTGATTTGGGAAATTGCTGAATTTGACTTTTGAACTGAGTTGTTAAGAATGAGTCAGAGTTCACCAGATGGAGAAAGAGGAAAGAGCGTTCTAAGCTATTGTGGTCATTGATTTAAATTTCTAATGTGTCTTGCAGCTTAAAACATTAGCACAAATCCCATCTGTCTTTATGATTCAAGAAAAATAGGATTCATGATAGTAGTGGTTTTCTCCTCTGATAAACACCTCTTTTGCAAGACTTTGTTGCTTGTTTAAGATTTTTTTTTATTGTTTTCAATGAAAGATGCTTCTGAGTGTGATATGCATGTAAGATCCCTTTTTACGCGTCCTTAGCCTGCCTCACTTAGCTTCTTCTCCTAAGTCCCCCCACAATATCCCCTGTACCCATCCCAACGCATAATACGCTCCTGGTGGACTGAACCATTTGCTCCAACCTAAACACGCTGTATTCTTTCTTGCCTCTGTAAATTGCAGTAGGTTCTTCCCATTTCCTGGAATGTCCTTCCCTCCACCCCTACTCCCTCGTGCTGTGAAGTGGGCACTTTGCAATCTTTGTCCACTCACATTGCCCTACACATGTGCATACACACACATCAACTGTTTACCTTTGTGCCTCTAGACAGAAAAAGCATCATGGAAAAAATGATCCATGGAGGTCTGTTCGTCACGTGAGGGACCTTAGTGCTGAGGATGTAGAACAGCTACTGCCAGGAGTGTGCTTTTCCCTAGCAGCCCTCAGCAGCTTGGGTATCAGCACAGAGGAAGTGATCTGTTCAAATCACAGTTTGCAATTGGCAGCCTTGGGGCTGAATTTGACCCCAAGGCAGGTTTTCTTTGATTTGCCTTTTTTTGTGTGTGTATGCCGTCTTTCAATTAGTTATCAAGAGTTAAAAACTGAGAGGCTTCACATAAAAATCTGGCTTCTCTGGAGCATTTGGAAGGTACAGCAACATTGACGGTTCATTTCTACACAGAAGGAATAGCGAAATCCCTTCAGAGGGCCGAGACCCTCTTGAGTTGTCTGTAGTATCTCTGTACTCTTTCAGGATTCCTGCCCGACTCCTGAAGATGTTCAGGTTTGCCACCTCTGGGTTTAACTAACTTTAGGTTGGGGTCAAGGGACCAGATATGAATGGAGGTTAAAAGGGTAGGAAGTTTAAAGACATCGTGAAGTGGTGCTTCAAACAAAACACCATGGATGGAGGCTGTGTTATTGAGGAGGTGTAATTCGGCCAAGGCCCAGACTGAGGAGAAAAGGGAAAGATCTGGGGAGTAGATGTCTCAGTGAGGTTGAATGAAGAGTCAGTGAGGTAAGAGCATGGGCAGGAGAGGACTGGAAGGATGAACGAACCATTGTGATCAGCGAGTAGGATGTTTGACTGGAGACACGTTAGAGAATTGTGGCCATAGGATTGAGTGGCTGAAGTAGAGAGGTCACTGGATTCCAAAAGCTCACATGAGGTCAGGATGGTGCTTTGTCTGCATAGACACGGAGTCCTTCCCAATTACAATTACATAAAATGGCTAATAGGTGTTGAGTGCTTCTGTGTTCCCGGCACTGTTCTAGGTGCTTTTTATAGATCAGCTAATTGCATCCACATGGCAGCCCTATGAGATATGGATACTTTAACTGTCCTCAATTTACGTGTGGTACAGTTGACGTTTAGAGAGATGATGTAACTTGCCCAAGGTCACATCGCTCGTAAGTGGCCAGATCGCAACCCTGAAAATGATGTTAGAGTGCCTTCTCTGAAACTCGACCCTCTTAGGAAATGGGTGGAAAGTAAAGCCACAGAGAAGGAGGGCTTCCATGAGAGAGGAAAGCAACAGCGTGCGGCTAGCCAGAGGTCAACTTGCAGAATGTTGACCTCCCTTCCAGCCCAGGCAAATGAGTGAGTGTGGGGCCGTTTGCAGTCTTACTGGAGGCAGTTGCAAGGAAAGAGTGTTTTCAGGGTGAGCCCGTGAAGCATGAGGACAGATGTGAGTGATGTATGCTGTGATGATGGTCAGGTGGTGTTCCATTTGTCTGCAGAGGGAAGGTTGGGAGGACAGTGAAGGTGGCGTGGAAGGATGAGTCCCTGGGAGGCAGAGCCAGGCCCTGTGGGGCCGTGCATTCCCTTGGGGAGAGGAGACCAGAGGCTCTTGCACTTTGCATTGATGACAAGGATGAGAGGCCTGGGAATTGACAGCCCCCATGGATCCAAGTGGACACCTGCTTCACGTCATCTGTTTCAGCGCCCGCTCAGGCCCAGATGGGTCTGGAGGAGGGTTAGCAGCCCAGGCAGCCCATTGTGCCACTCAAATCTGTTGCTCAGCTTTTCAAATAGAAGGTCAGTCCTGATGGTAATTGTTGTTTGCTTTTCGCCAGCCCCAGGGAGCAGATAGAGTAATCCACATCCCATTGTGCTCTCATTTGTGATTATATATCAGACACCTTCCTCGACTAAACACCCTACACTGAGGGCCAGGCCCCGGTGTATTCCCAACCCCCACTCGGCTTAGTGCTCTACTGCATGTACATGCTCAGCAAATAGGTATGAAATAATTGCATGTTCATGCATAAGCTGAAGAGGTTCCAAAGCATGCATTTCTAATGCAGTTGACAATTCTGGCTCTGAAATGGGAATACCTTATGTTGCTATATTAAAACTTACTCTCCACATCCAAACCCACTCCTTCTCCTTCCCAGAGTGCAAAGTGCCAGTTTTCTCTTTTGCTGTCTTTTCCTAACTGGTTCTCCATGCATCTCTCACTCCTGTCCCCTCTTTACTCTCGAAGGCCATCCTGCCCACCACGAAAGCCAATGCCAGTAGCTTTGACGGAGAGCCTTCCTTTCCTGGGACTTGGTTGTTATTGGAGTGTTGGGCTGAACTGAGTGAGGTTTGGGAAGCCTGCCAGATCCCAGTTGTGAGATTTTCAGCAGGGCCATGGGCCCTGGTGTTTCTGTGCCTCCGGTTCTCCTGCTGCCAGGATTGCGTCCCTTCGGAACTTCCCCAGTTCTCTTCACTAGCCCATCATATCGAGGTGGTAATATGTGTGCAGTGCCACTGCTTTCTCCGCACCACACCTACTTCCCGTGGGGGCGTGGTTCTAGAAGATGATTTTATAAATCATATAGGAACCACGTGGCCTTACAACTTCCATTTCCCTACAATTTGTACCACTTTTTATTTTAACTTAACACCTTAAGTTTCCTGAGCCACATGCCAGCCCTGAGGAGGGAGCCGTAATCATCTGCCTCTTGAGAAAGCGAGGAAGAGGAAAGCTGTAATGACCACTTTATTAAGGGCTTACAATGCACTTTATTATTATTACTAATACTAGGAAATACAAAGGAATATTTTACCTAATAGCCCTCAGTTTATACCAGTCTTGCATTGGAGTATATTCTTCAATTGTTCCCCCTGAGGAGGAAAAAGCAAACAAACACAACAACAGCAACAAAAAAATGCAGAATGATTTTGCTATTGTCAGGGAAAGTGCAGAATGTGCTGTTTGTGGTTGTACAGGTCACAGCTCACTGTGAAAAGGGGAGCGATGGCTGCTGGAAGGAAGTGTACAATCCTCAGAGTGGGCTGTGTGCTTGCTGTGCTAACGCACACATTTCCCTGCCTGGGAGGGGGGGTGTGGAATGCAAGGAGATCACAGAGGAATCAGCCTGAGGAAGGGTGAAAGAAGGTTTGTGACTCAGAGAGTAGTAAATCTCTCATGGTGAGACATGAGAAAAATTATGACCCTAAGAAACTTCCATAAGGAGGAGTACAGTTTTCCGTAAGGATAGTCAGACCCTTGGCTGGGAAACCCATTTCTTTCTGGATGTTTTATTTTCAGCCTGTTTTTTTAAACTTATACACATCCCTAGAAAGAGTTAAGAAATTTAATTAGTAGAAAGATAGTGCATCAGATTTAATTAAAGTTGAAGGCTACTTTTTATAGAATAGGAATGTTATATGTGTCATTGTCATTTCTGTTCCTGGCAGTTATTTCATTAATACAGTGTGGAATCCGAGTAGTACAACTACTTGGCCCTTTTAATTCCTCATTTATCCTTGTTTCCTGACAAAAGGGAGACCTCCCTCCCACCTATAAAGAGTAGCTTTTGATTTATAGACAGCGACTGTCCCCTTCTGAAGGGCTGAAGCACTCAGTTCATATGTGGAATACATCCGCTATTGGGAGATATCCTTTGCAGAGGGTCTCACGGAGTTGTTTTCCCACCAGGATATGGGTCTGCTTGGGGAGGATGAGGAGTGTGACGGTTTGCTGCTTCCACATTTCCTCTTCTGCAGGAGTCTGTTGTAGGGGGATGTTAGGATAACATTTACCCTCAGCTCTGTGTGGCGCCCACCACAGGGGCACCTTCCAGGGGTACTGTCTGTGCTTTGCTAAATGGCAAGGGAGTGACAAAGGACTCCTCTCCCCACAGCGTCTTCTAGCAACCTGTGCAGTCCATCCTTTACAGTTTCTCCAGTCATTCTGGCCAAACAATTGACTCGTCAACTTAGTTATGAAGCCATAACTTAGTTACGAAGACAAGCCTAGTGATGTGGAAACACTGGTATCAGGCATAGTGTTTCTTCTCCTGCATTGCTCAGTCTTCTTTAGTAGGAAAAAACATGAGTTGCAGATGCATAAGTATACTCCCCACTTGCAAAAAAAAAAAATATATCACCCAGAAAGGTTCAGAGAGAAGCCCCATCTTGAGTTGGGTCTGAAGTTTAGGTGCTTGGTGAGGAGGAGGAGGCAGTGGCAAACACCGGGTATGAGATTGTGATATGCCCCAGGGCCAGCGTGCAGGCCACTGGGAAGCAACAGGAAGGGATGAGCTGGGATCAGATCGTGCAGTGATGGGAATGGGAACAGCAGTCATAACATCATGGGATTTTGATAGTTAGAAGGAAGCTTCTTATGGTCCCACCATCTCATTTTCTGGATGGGAAAGTTGAGGGTCCCAGAGTTTAAGTGGCTTGCGAGTGTCACACATTTTCTGGTGGATGATTGTATTGGATAGTAAATAAAGTGGTTCATTTCCTTCATTCCATGCGTCTGTCACTCCTGAGCAGCCATGTTCAGGCAGGAAGGACTCTTTGTAATTGTTTGAGGGCAAGTGCTAATAATTCTAGTAAAGTTACTAGTAAACTAATTCTCATTAAAATGTTAAAACTAGTTGTACTTGGCTTTTTCTAATGGAAAGTGAAAATTAAACTGGCCACTGAGATCCTGTGCCTCGAGGGGCAAGTTTCTCAGAAAGTGGGTCCCAGATTCCCTTTATTGGAATTCCCTGGGAGCTTATTATAAAGACAGATTCTGGAGCCCTGCCCCAGACATGCAGAAAAACAATCTTGTATTTAGCACCCTGGAATCTACATTCTAGACAGCTTGCATAGTCTTTCCCACCATCCACACACTGATTTTCTAAAGCACTGCGTCTGGTAGGTCTCAGTCTAAAATTTATAAAAATAAAAATTTTAAAAACAGTGCATGGTCTCGCCTCTGATTTACTAGCCGTGAAAACAGTTTATTCCATATTGTAGTTTGGTGCCTTTATCATTCATTGTTTCACTTACAAGACAAATAAGCCACGCCCCCTGCACTAGAGGATTTCCCAGGAGAAACAGTAGGATTTTGATTTTGTAGGATGAGCAAATGTACTCCAAGAGTTTGGTACCCCTGTGTACTATTCAGGGTTAGAGGAGGGAACATTAATCCTGGTTGCTTTTTGATCAGAGAAGGCCTTGTAGGGTGGGTGGTCTTAAGGCTGTGTGGAATTCACCAGGGGCGAAAGAGAAGCAGGGATTTGAGGCGGAGTGGACATCTGAGCTGTGGCACCGAGTGATAAGGGGTAGGGGTGGGTGGATTTAGTGAACGGCAGAGTGCCATTGGAGCTCATCTGCGGGGCGTATGGAGGAACCAGTAGAATCTGGAAGCTGAGAGATAAGGAGAGGCCAGATTTGAAGCACCTTCTGAGCTGTGCCAGGACTCTCGCCTCTGGCTCGCCTGGGACTGTCTGTGTAGCCCAGGAAGCAGTGACATGAAGGGAAAGCATAAGTATGCTCTGCCTTTCCACCCGCACAGCCAGCCGGCGTGGGCCTCCTCAGGAGCCGAGTGCCCTCTAGGGGCTCAGATGATTTCCTTGTGTCTTCATCATTGTGCTGGGCCACTCAGAGACCCATGAAGCTGAATCCATTACCTACTCCGGAGAAAAAAGCTTAACCAACCCACCGGCTGCAGCTGTGGTTACATTATGCAAACATTTATTAATATGCTGCCTTGATTGATCATTATCTTAATACTGAGGATATAACATTAGAGGTTTGATTTTTCTGGCAGATTGCAAATACAGGTTGCTTCTTGTTTAAAGTTAAAAAGACCTTAGCCCATGTATTGTACGATTCTGTTGATATGAACTGTCCAGAATAGGCAAATCCACAGAGATAGAACATAGATTAGTGGGTGCCAGGGTCAGGGGACGGGGGGGCAAGGAAAGTACAGGGTTTCTTTTTGAGGTGATAAAAATGTTCTAAGGTAGTGGTGATGGTTGCACAACCCTGTGAACATAAAAGCACTGAATTGGACACTTAAAAAGGGTGAATTTTATGGTATGTGAGTTACATCTCAATGAAGCTGTGTTTTTTTTTAATTTAAAAGAAATTTTAAAAGCGCTCAGCACTACTGTTTCAAGCTATCATGCAACTAGCTCTGCCTTAAGTACTTTTTTCTTTTTTGAGTTAACAATCTAGAAATCTTAGTGCTTTCTTTCTTACCTTTTGTTTCTGTTTTATCTTGTTTAGTTAATAGTATCCCTTTTTTATTCATCTCCAGTCTGTTTCATTTAAGAAGTTTTTAGTTAATCACTAACTATACACAATAGATACAAAGAGAGCCTGTGGAAGGATGGGTGAGTATTTACATCACCGCAAAACAATGAGAGAAGGGCCTTAAGAAAATTATGGTATCTGAAGTTTCAGAGAGGGTCTATTATTTGAGGTTGGCCTAGAAAAACAGATGGTACCTAGACAGACAGCTGGAGATGAGGGCTGGAGAAGGAAGGTCAGGAGGAAATAGGGTGAGCAGTGCAAAGACAGCCACATGAGGGCTAGTTTGGAGAAGTGTGACTGTAGCATAAGGAAAGGGAAGAGAAATACTGCGAGAGAACTGGAAAAATGGTATATGGGCCGGAGAGTGTTGAATGCTAGGCTGAGAAAATGATGAGTTCCGTGAGAAGTAATTGAATATTTCTGATGATGGAAGTACAGGAACCAAGCGATAGGATGGATGTGGCGTGGGTTGGGAGAAGGAGAGACTTGGGTGAGCGGGGACCACGTTAGAGCCTACAAATTGTGGGACGGAGGGTTTCGGAAGTGAGGGATAAGTGGTGACATCAATTTAAGGAGTATCTCTCTCGTCCTCATGTTGGTCTGCTTCCCCTGCCACTAATCCATGTTTTCTCCATTCTTTTGCTTGCTCTTTATCCAGGCATTAGGTAAATAGTAGGAGGGTGGGGAGTAGGTGGTGGGGAGGGGCGGACAGCAAAAGAATAGAAATGAAGAGAAAAAGGTGGTGAGAACAAGGTGTAGTTTGCATGCTTCAGTTCTGTAATTCAGCATTTCCTCTTAGTGACTTGATAGAAGAAAATCTAGTCTCTTCTAGTGAAACCTACAGGACAGAACATCTTACTTCAAGTCAGTTGATGAAGCTGGGTGCCTCACTGCTCTCATCTGTAAAAGGGAAGAATACTTACTTCCAGAGATTCAAGAATGATTTTATTAAAGACTTTAAAAAGTATATTGAACTCACCGAATTTGTGGACGTAATGAAATAACTTGGCATATAAAAAGGTCATGTTGGGGAGAGTTCCCTCATTTGTTACCTGACAGAGTGCGTGAAGACATATCTGTCAAAAAGTAACTTGTATTGTGTTGAACTATATGAAACTGCTATTTGACTATTTTCGACCTGCAAAATAATGGCAGTTTCATAAAGTTTCAACCCAGTAGCTAGTTGCTTGATAAGATATCTGACGTGAGCCCAGATTTACACCTTTTCTGGCTCCTTCATATGTTCCTTCTTTATTATGTGCCAACAGTCTTTAAAATCTGCTAATCTCAGGTTCAGAGGAAGCAGTGAGAAGTCAAAAGATGACAACAGGTCACGAGGGCTTGCCAAGGGAGATGCAGAGAAGAGGGAAAATGCTGGAGGAGGCCAGCCTGCAAAAACCAGGGCGTCCAAATTTTGGATCTTTAATATACAGTCATTCTGCTTTGAAAGTAAAACTTAAGCATAAAGCGTTTTTCTTCTCTACATGGTTTCATAGGCAGTTGTATACAGTTTCAGGTCTTTTGCAACATGCTGGGGCAACCTTTGTGGGCCTCTAGGAAAACAAAATATTTGAATGTTGAGAAATAGGTCAAATGCAAAAGGGGGAAAGAAGACGTAGGGCGATTTAGTTACGATTTTCAGGTTGGCATGATCTCTAGCAGAGAGCCTGGCACATAACAGGGCACGTATGTGTTCAGTTGCTGAAGGGTGGAAGGACAACATCTGAAGAGGTCTTTTTTGGTTGTTTGTATGTTCTTTGGTGTTTAAATTAGAATGACTCGCTGGAACACATCAGTAGGCAAGAATGTGAATCCCAGAAGCTGTGGAAGAAAAGGTTAGTCAGCTGCTCTTGGAGGATGCATTCATTGTAATCACATCCAGATATTGGGATCAGCGTGTGGCCTCTGAATACTTAAGAGTGTCAGTTGCAATAAACATGAACAGTATATTGCCACTGTAATATCACAGTGTTATGGTTATTTGCTTCATGCTGCAGTAGCTGGGCACATAGAGAGGAGAGACTAGAGGACCACCTTACGAAGGACTAAAAGCCTAGTTCGTATTTACTCAGCTCTAGAAGGTGCTTGTCCTAGAGGAATACAGATTATGAATTGAGAGCTCCCAGCTCTGCTCACAGAACACAAGCAAACATTTCTTTTAAGCCACGGGCAGAAATACCACTGCAGCAAAACCTTAATTATCTAACATCCTCTTCTAGAAATCCAATATAACCATCACCCCACATGGAAGAAGCCTGAGAGGGCAGCCTCAGCCTCAGGGGAGGTCCTTCACACCTTTTCCGTGGCTTCAATGATCTTTGGTGCAAATTGTAACTTAAATTGTTTCCTTTTTAGTTCTACAGTTAACGATAAATGTAATTAAACCTCTGGGCCTGATTATTGTGGTTCTTGTGGACCACAAGCATATTTTAATTTATGATCCAAAGAACAATACACCAACAAAACAATCGACTAAATAAGAAGAGGAGATAAAACAGAATTAATGAACAAGTGACTAGTTCTTCCCTTCTGGGAATGTTAACTTCCGCTGCTTGGGAGCCCCACTGTGCATAACTACCCGCATGACTGCTGCAAGGATGTCTCCTTTGAAGATGCTTCCTTTCACTCCTGTCCACCTGGGGACTCCCTTAGTCATCTCCATCAGTCTCCCTCTGAGGACACTGAGGGACACTTCCATCCCCAGGGAAGTCCCAGAGCAGGACTCTAGCTGTTCCTTCCTAGTATTACGTTTCCACCTTGACACCCTGCAGCCCTGAGCTTCTCATTGCCTGCCTCCTAGTTCATTGTAACAGACCAGCCCGGGAGTTAACAGCATTTTTTCCTCCTCTTCTTTTCACCGGCCTCTTACTTTTCTATGTTTAGGCAGGTTTCACAGCAGAATTGAAGCAAAGGGTCAGAGCCAGCAGAGCGAGCTTCCAGTTCCTGGAACACCTCATCCATGCATGGAGAGAGAAATGCACATAGGTAGCTTAGAAGGTCCCCAAATTAAGATCATCTTCCAGAGTCCACTTACTAAAGCTCATGCCCTTTCTTTATAAAGAGCTCCTCAGCCTTCAGTCAGAATCTGTTTCTTCCATATACACAATTATAAATTAATTAATATGGATCAAGATGAGGGTGTGCTACTAGACACAACTACACACACACACACACACACACACACACGGAGACTGAAAAGCTAGTTACTTAATAGTTGAAAGAAGAGTCAGAACAAATCTCTGAAAAACACCTTGAGTTCAGCAACAAAGCAGCAGCCTGGGCCCACTGAATGCAGGAGTACTCATTCTAGGGCATTCCACGCAAGCGTCATTGAATTACGGAATAACGTAGTAATGTATGCCTACAGAAACAGCCCTGAGTCATCAAGAAAATGTTATGCTCAATACTGGTTTATGAAGTAAGAAATAAAGTAATGCATTTTAGGAATATTTCTGTGAAATGGTTAAAGTTAAAAATCCGGGTGTATATTAAGGAGATGAGCCTTGGTTATGTGGAATATACATTATATTAGGGAACACCCCTTCCCCCTGCCCCCCATTCCCCAGTGACACCAGAAAAACAGGACAGTGTCATATAGTGGAGTTAGTTTGCCATAGCCACTTTGTGGTCTCCCGACTTCTATGTTGTTGTTTATTCATGGGGTTTTCCTTCCCTTTTCTTTGGTTTCAGATGCGAGTGTCTCTCTGGCTTATGTGGTTTCCCCGTGTGTGAGGTGGGATCCACTCCCCGCATAGTCTCTCGTGGAGATGGGACACCTGGAAAGTGCTGTGATGTCTTTGAATGTGTTAATGGTACGTGGGGTTTCTCTTGTTCTCAGAGAGTGTACATTTGTGCAGGAGGAGGAGGGAGGGTTCAATCTAGCTGCTTCTGCCTTTTGTAAGGCAGGGAATATACTCAGGGACTTGATGAAACTCACTCAGAAAGGTTTGCTTATGATCCCACAGTGCAGTAAAGGAAGTTAGGGAATCATCATTCATCCATCAGAAAGAGAATTTTAGAAACATACTAGCAGATTGCATGAAACCATCATAGTCGGCTGTGTTTCAGTAGTCCAGCAATTTTAGGAAGTCAAGTAAAGGGTCATGGAACCTATAATCATATTCCACCTGTCTTTCACCCCTCATCCCATTACTGTCACAAGATAACCTATGGAATTTACACCGCATTGGAGCTGCTGCAATTTGAAATGGAAAAGACACTGTTCCTCTAAGTTTAGCATTTTCCTACTTAGGACACCTTTGGCTAGTGCTTGAGCCTTATTACCATTGGCCTGCCTTCAGCTTGAACCTTGTGGCCTAGCTGGAAAAAGGATTCTCCAGTCACAAGATTCCTTCAAATAGAATCCACCTCTCCCTTTCACCTGTCATAAGAGGTCTTGATGTTTGGTGACAGGGTGTTTATTGAGTTTTGCTGCTAGAAGGGCGGAGAACCTAATACATGCCCGTCTATCAGAATTTTCAGAAGAAAAACACAGAATAAAACTCAAGTGAGGTGCCAGTAATTTTAGAGAGCATTATTTAGTCAGTACCTGGGCTCACTAGGAAAGCGAAGATGGATTTGGGCAAATACAACAAAATTATAGATACGGAAACATCCATAGTAACTACTGCCTATAAGAAGTTAGAGTTTGGAAGATTTTCTGCCCTTCTGTCAAGCTGCCCCTCCCCCGCAACAGTTGAGTCCTGTTTCATTGTGCCCTGTAGATTTTAGTCCAGTGGCCACATGTTGTTCTGTTTTGTTTTGCTTTGAAGTAATACTTGCAGTATGACTTGTGGTTAAGAGAGAGCATAGACTGGAACCTGATGACCTCAGTTTGAAAATTGGTTCCTCCCCTTACTAGCTGTGTAATTTGGGCAGCTCTTGGTCTCCTTGGGCCTCAGTTTCCACATTTGTAAAATGGAGTGAATAGCAGTAAATTAAATGAGGTTTTATATGTGAAGCACTTGGAATTGTACCTCAAGCGCAAATAGTCTTATTATTTTGTTTTCCCACCTCGTGTTCACATCCAAACACACTGTTCTGGATATTCCAGGGGGATCGGGAGAGAGAAGTGAGCTTCCTGACTTAAAGTCCTTATGAATACAAGCACAAGTACCGAAAAGGTTCCATGTGCATAAATAAATGTCTTTTCAGGGCTTTTCCCCACCCACATTATCATCCAGCCAGTAGTAATGTCTGTTAAACACCAGCAAATGGCCAAGCAGACCTTTTTTTCCTCTGGTACCACTGCTGTTTAATTAATTGTAGGTGATAGTCCGTGAATATTGAACTTGCACCATTTGAGACAGAAAGAGTCTTACCCTGCGCTCCCAGCATCTCAGATGTGTTTCCTTCTAATCCTCATTGCTTGGCAAGTACTCTCGTGTCTGTCTCATCTTAGAGTCTGAACTGCCAGAGGACTTGAAGTCTGTCCTTGTGTCTTTGGATATTAGCATATTGTCTGTCTCCCAGAGGGCACCCAGGTTTTGTGGATTGAGCAATTGAGTGATCCGATTCATACCATCTTCGTTCCCTCTAGAGGTGGCTATTTAACACTAGCCCCTAGAGGAGTTACTCTGGGAATCCTCCACCTTTTCCTGCCCTACACTTGAAGCTTACGTCATTTGTCCCCTGGAAATACCACCTCTAGTAATACAATTTGCTGTTGTGTCCTCTGGGTGACAAAGAGGAAAGCCTTCCTTCTTTCCTTACTTCCTGGTTTTAGAAATTCAAGTGCCATGCCTTTCTTATCAGGTTGTTTACTCTACATCTCACTCCAATATGGTGTGACTCGGACAGCTAATGACAGCACCCCGCCCCTCAGTGGCCTTGGATTAATCTTCAGAGCCTGCCCCTGTTTATAGTCTCACTTTTTACAGAGATCTGACGTTAGGAACAGGACTTGCCATCTGCCATGAGAACATGTTGGGACAACAAACCACAGTCCATGTTTTTGGTGGTGCCTCTTTCTGGCTACTGTAAACTTGTTGGGTGATCTTTGCTTTATCTCTTGTCCTGTTCTGGTGTCTCCATTACTATATTAGTCGGTCAGTTGTAGGTGAGACTAGAAACTGTAATACGATAAAGATTTCATAATCCTACAGAATAATATTTAAAGACATCTGTCTCAAAGTCTGTATTTTACTTCTTTTGACATACGCATACATACATACATGTTTACACACACACACACACACACACACACACTCATATATCATCATCACCTAGAAAAGCAGAGCTTTATTTTGTGTGTGTGTGTGTGTAAAGCCTTGCTTATTCAGAAAGGATTTGATTCAATTTTACAGTGAGAACAGATACAATAATATAGTGGTAAAATATCAGTGATAAAAGAGAATCAGAATCATATAGAGTTGTACATAAAAGTTGAAAGTGAAAAGCAAAAAGAAAGTGCCTGTATGCAGGCCGTAAGTGTCTTATCTGTCTAACTGTGGGAGTTAAACATCAAAGCAGATTCCCAGCTTCCTGGCCATCAAAGTGAAAAGAGAGGTTGAGTCAGGTCCACGATTCTTATTTTTAGAGAAAAGAAGCCCACTGGACAGGGCAGCGCTCTTCTCATGTGGAAGCTTAAGAGCCATGAATGATGCAGCAGATGATGCCCTCAGTATCTTTAATACCACAAATGCAGAAACTGGTTTCCTGTGGCTGCTCTCCTCAATAAAAAGCAAACGTAAAATATTAAAATGCAACTCAGTGAAAACAGTCCTCAGAGGTCAGCTTGGCGCACAGCTAGAACCTAGATGCCTAGAGCATTGTCTCTTGATTTTGATAACTCCCCAACACATGGGAAGGGATCTAGAATGCCCAGTTCAGAGGACAGTGGAATGAATGTTAACATAACCCCATATGCAGAAATGGAGACAGCACTCGGTTTCTAAGCTGCCAGGCAGATGATCTGTGTGCTTATGTTATTTTTTTAAAGATTAAAACATGTGCACAGAGAATTTAAGAACTCCTGAGTTTTGAAAAACATTCACCTGGATGAACAGATGGAGAGAACATTCTCCATAAATACTATGTTTCTTTGCATTTTGTTTTGGTGTTGGTAGAGCTTCGGGAGAGTTGCAAACCAGGTTGTGACGGTTCATGACTGCATTCTCTGGTGAGGGCTGAAGGCAGGTCTTGTGAGGTGTTGGTTGAACGAGAATCCGGTTGTTTAGAAACTAAAGGAACAGATGGAATTTTTGAGCTCCATTTATATAAACTTAGAAGTCATCAAAATCACCACCTTAGAAGTATGATCTTCACAGCAATCCCCGACCTCCTTCAAAAAACACTTCCATGTCTGTTCCAGCCCACAAAATTTTTATCATCATTCAGCTGGAGCTGAGTGACGGCCTTTACTTTCTGATGGGCATGTGTTCTCCATTTTGTCCCAATACACCCTGTTGTCTTACACTGGCCCACCTCTCATTCCTGGAGACATTAGGGTTTGCAATCTCAGGCACAGACTCTGAAAATGATCATTTCGTTTCTTAGATATGTCCAATATATATGCACAAAAATCTAAATAAAATAGACATTTTGATTTAAGTGTCATAGGCAATAACGGACTCTTCTAACATCAGACACTAACATGTAAAATGGATCAATCCCAGGAGAGCCGTACCCAAAATCAGCTTGATGCTTGTGTAAAATTTTAGAAAACTCATACCTGAAGTCTGTTTGAAAACTCATACCTGAAGTCTGTTAACGAGAAAATATTAAGTACAAAAACATCTATCGAGAACCCGTTCTCTTCAGAGCGATAATGTTCAGTAATGTTTCTAGGCACATACATTTTATTTCTCCAGTAATGCAGAAAATCTGGCACTTTGAAGTATGGCATTTTGAAAGAAATATTCCACTTAATATGCATTTTATTGAGCACCCATCCTGTTTCTAGGGGTCTTACAAAGCTTATTTTGCTTAAAGGTGATACAGTCTTTTGCAATCCTTTATAAATATCATTCCCTTTCTCTTATCCTGGGCAGAATTGGTGTACTGCAGTGCACACACTCTCCCTTCCCCCTCTCAGAAAAGGTTTCTATCCATGTACCCTGTCTTTGTGGTTAAATCGATTTGCTATTGACTTACGGAGAAATTTTCTGACATTTTTCCATCTGCCATACAGTTGTCTCTCTTTTGGTTTATGATGTCTACCCACTTGGCTTCCTATACAGCTCACCCCTCAGTGAAATGAGACCAGAGGCAAGATTTTAGCCGTTTTTCTAATGGGAGATTGAAAAGAAAAAGCAACAGAACTCTATTTACTTATCTTCACATCTGATGTGAATGAAGTTCTTCATTTCATTATTTTCCTTCATTAAAATTATATACCTGTCACTATCTGCCAATCAGTGTAATTTGGCAGCCAGTAGAGGTTATTAACAGTCTATACTATCCAGCTCTTTTTCAGGCGTTGTGGAATATATTAAAGACAGAAGAGAAGATTCCAGAATTTAGAAACATAAAATTTAAACTGGCAGGCACAAAACACATGCAAAAAAAAACTCTAAAAAGATACTTTTATGCATCTTTGCACTGAAAAGTGCAAGTTATATAATAAATTATTTCTTCGTGATATTTTTCTTTTCCACATCCATTTAAATTGTCCCCTTGGGGAGGTAGTGATAATCTCCACGCTGTTTGGAGATTCGCATCCATTCCCGACAGGTGAAGGAGTAATTGGTTTTTGCTCCTCAGAGACCACTGCCAGCCTTGGTATCATGCACTTTTCTGAAGACCCTCTATAAATTTCGCTGAGCATCAACAGGAATTTCATTATGTTGTGTGATGCTTTTTTTTTTCTTTTTTAATCCTAAAGAATTCATGGTGTTTTCTAGGCCGTACTTTTTGGGACTCTCCATCTCTCTAAACTCTACTCCGTTGTACTCTGTGCCTTAGCTAGTGAAACCTAGCTGCCCGGGTCTTCCCATCCGTCCCATCTACTTCGTCCTAAGCTTCTGCACACCCTACCATAAACACAAGTTCATCTGGAGCAGCTTGATCACCACCAGGATCTTCCCTCCTGACTTCTTCAAATCTTGCACCAACATTTGTTGCTTCACCCAAATCGTAGATGTGGTTGATTAATGCAGCTAAATAATTCATGTTGATTGGCTTATAAAATGTTTTTGTTCAGTTTGAATGGATGCTTTGTTACATACAGTTTGAGTGTTTTGTTACAGTACAATATTTTGCCTCACTCCACAGCGTGCATGTTTGATTTGTAAAAGCACTGTTTTCTGTATTTTGGAACTTGTCATCTAACAGCGCCCAGATTCTTCCAATCTCAGCTCAGATTCGTATAGCTAAATGTATATAAGTGGATTCTGAGCTATAATACAATGATTTTTTTTAACATAACATTAATTTCCCAAAAAAGTATTACATCCAGCGAGCACCGGGGAAGAGGTTCAAACATGCATGTTTAACACCTGTGGAAACACATACACACACAGCGCATCTCACACTAGTTATGTGACTTTAGGCAAGTCACCTAATCGTAAATTTTATTTTCCTCATTGAAGAAATGGATATTAGTACTTGTTCTGTCTTCTCTACAGGATTTTTACAAAATCAAATGAGAAGTTCATTGTCCTTAAGTACAATACAAATGTAAATATTCTCAAATTAAAATGCAGCAAGAGTCTATTTCGAACATGCAAGGTGACATATTAAGAAATAATGTTGGGCAGAGGAGGTTGTACAATTCAGTGTTTTTAATGTATTCACAGAGTAGTATGATCGTCATCATAATCAATTTTAGAACCCTTTCATCAACTCCTCCCTCCCAAAACTCTTAAACTCATTAGCAGCCTCTCCCCATTTCCTCCCAAAGCCCCCAACCCTAGGCAACTAGTAATCTGCTTTTCTGTCTCTGCAGATGTGCCTGTTGTGGGCATTTCAAATGAATAAAATCATACCGTAGGTCTTTTGTGACTCGGTTCTTACATTTAGCATAATAATGAACTTAGGTTCATTCCCATAGTAGCATGTGTCAGAATGTCATTATTTTCTATGGCCAAGAAATACTTGATTATATGGATGGATGTACCGTATTGTGTTTATCCATGCATCAGATGATGGACATTTAGGTTGTTTCCTCTTTGTTTGGCTCTTGTGAATAATGCTTGTATACCAGTTTTTATGTGGGTGTATAATTTTATTTCTATTAGGTATATACCTAGGAGTGGAATTGCTGGATCATACGGTAACTCTGTATGTAATATTTTTAGGAAGTGCTAAACTGTTTTCCAAAGCAGCTATACTTTACATCCTCACCAGCAATGTATCAGAGTTGCAATTTCTCCAGTCTTCATCAACACTTGTTATTATTTATATCTTTGTGATTATAGTTATCTAAGCATATGACGTGGTGTCTCATTGTGGCTTTGATTGGTATTCCCTAATAACTAATGATGTTAAGCATCTTTTCATGTGCTTCTTAGCCATTTCTATATTATTTGGAAAAAAATGTCTATTCAAATGTTTGCTCCTTTCTCAATTTGGGTTATTGTTTACTGTTGAGTTATAAAAGTTCTTTATATATTCTGGGCACAACTCCTTTATATGGTTTGCAAATATTTTCTACCATTCGGTGGGCTACCTTTGTACTTTCTTGATGGTGTTCTCTGAAGCACAAATGTTGATGAAGTCTAGTATGACTGTCTTTTCTTTTGTTGTTTGTGTTTCTGGTGTCAGATCTAAGAAACCGTTGCCTAATCCAAAGTCAACATAGCTTTACTCCTGTTTTCTTCTGAGAGCTCTACGATTGTAGCTATTACATTTAGATCATAGCTCTATGATTCATTTTGAGTTAATTTTTATATACAATTTGATTACATAGCAGTTCATTCTCATTTTTTTTGCATGTGGATAGCCATTGCCGCAGCAGCACTTGTTGATAAGACTATTCTTTCCCTCAATGAATTGTCTTGGCACCTTTGTGAAAAGTCAGTAAATGTGAGAGTTTATTTCTAAACTCAGAACTAATTCCTTCGAACTATATATCTGTTCCTATGCCAGTACTACTTGTAGTAGGTCTTGAAATCAGGAAGTGTGAATCCCCCAACTTTATTATTCTTTTCAAGATTGTTTTGGTAATTCTGGGTCCCTTGCATTTCTGTATTAGTTTTAGGTTTGGCTTATCAGTTTCTATAAAGAACCAACTAGGATTTCAATAGGGATTATATTGAATATGTAGATCAATTTGGGGAATGTTTTCATCTTAACAATGTTATCTTCCAATCCAAGAGCATGGGATGGCTTTCCATTTATTTAGGCCTTCTTTAATTTTTTTAAACAATGTTTTATAGTTTTCAGAGTACGTGTTTTGCACTTCATTTGGTAAATATATGACTAAATGTTTTTTTGATGCTATTGTAAATGGTATTGTTTTCTTAACATCGTTTTCAGATTGTTTATTGCTAGTGTGTAGATGTACAATTTATTTGAATTGCAATTGTGCCCTGAAAAATTTGTTGAACTTGTTTATTAGTATTGATAATTTTTTAGTAGATCCTTTAGAATTTTTTTTATATATACAAGATCATGTCATCTGCAACTAGAGATAGTGTTACTGCTTCCTTTCCAATCTGAATATTTTTTCCTTTTTCTTGCCCAATTGCCTTGGCTAGAACCTCCAATACAATGCTAAATTGAAGTGGTGAGAGTGGATGTCATTGTCTTCTTCCTGGTCTTAGGAAGGAAGCTTTCAGTCTTTTACTAAGTATGATGTTAGCTGTGAGTTTTTCATAAATGCCATTTATCAAGTTGAGGATGTTCCCTTGTAGTCCTAGTTAATTGAATTTTTATCCTTAAAGGGTATTGGATTCTGTCAAATGATCTTTTTGTGTCTGTTGAGATGATCATATGGTTTTTTGGTCTTTATTCTATTGACATGCCATATTACATGAATTGATTTTTGGATATCAAACCAACTTTGCATTCTTGAAGTAAATCCCACTTGGTCATAGCATATAATACAATCTTTTTTATATGTTCCTGGATTCAATCTGCTGGTATTGTTTTTGAGGATTTATATATTCATCAGAGATATTGATCTGTAGTTTTCTTTTTCTTGTGATATCTTTCTCTGATGGGAGTTCTTTTAAGTCAACCAAAATTAAGGAATGACTTTGGGGAGAGAGTTTCAGGGCAGAGAAAAAATTTTGAATCATTACTCTCATGATGAGAATTCTAAATGCAGGGCTTTGAGTTCTTAGCAGAATATAACCTTCAAACACGATGGAAAGATCACAAGGTTTCAGTTGAAGAGCTACTTTTTTAGCCTCTGTCATTTGCTAAGTGTGTGACTTTGAGCAAATTACCTAGGATCTGCTCATTTCCAAACTCAGAATAATAATATCTACATCAGACCTTTGTTATTGGGATTACATGAAGTAATGCATGTAGAAAGAGTTTTGTTAAAGGCCAGATACCTTTATAATTACAAATTATTAAAGCGCGTAGAAAGAAAAAAGAATTTAGGAGAGAACACTAGAGGATTAGAAGGATGTCACCTCCAAAAAGCCTTAGATAAATTTTTTGAGGCAGAACAAAATCTAATGTGAAGACAGGATCATTTATTTGAGGTAGAGAATAGCTTAACAAAACAAATGTAATCTCTTTAAAGCACGTATCAGATATGTGAGTTTCATGGTCAACTAGTTCCCTTTATTTGAAGTAGGGGGAAGTCAGTGTAGATTTTGCTAAGGGGATTTCGAATCCTCGGGGTGAAAAGGGTAACATTTTAGTTATGTTTTATTTTGCTTTACATTGTTATATTGCTTCGGTTACAAAAAAATTATATCAAGTTTTGTAAATTTCCATCAAATTATATATAACCCCCTGCTATCAGGCAGAATTTTGTGTTTGAAAAGCATAAAAGGACACCACTCAAAAATGACTTTGAATACGCCTTGTTTATTTGAACTCCTTTCAGAAACAAAGCCAGCCTGTGTATTCAACAATGTGGAATATAATGATGGAGATATGTTTCGAATGGACAACTGTCGGTTCTGTCGATGCCAAGCGGGTGTTTCCATTTGCTTCACTGCCCAGTGTGGTGAGCTGAACTGCGAGAGGTACTATGTGCCAGAAGGGGAGTGCTGCCCCGTGTGTGAAGGTAAGGAAAGTGCTCATTAAAGTTTTTTTTTTTAATTAAAATTTACTGGGGTGACAATGGTGAACAAAACTACATAGGCTTCCGATAATATATTATCTATGTATTGCATTATGTGTTCACCACCCAGAGTCAGTTCTCCTTCCATCACCATATATTTGACCCATTTTAATGAAAGATGAATAAGAATATTCATTGCTCAGAGTTTTGGAATCAAAACTGACCTAATCAGTCTCACCTCAAAATAGAGGAATATTGAAGGAGTTTTGGTTGGTTTGTTTGTTTTTATGATATAGTGGTCTGTCTTTTAGGACTTTGATAATGCCAGGCAGACTGTGTGAAAATACTTTCCAAGGGAAGTTATGCCCTGGTGTCGACAACAGGTCACCTGTGTCCACATGCGATTTCCCAGAAGTGCTTTCTGCTCCTCCCCTGAAGCTCTCGCAGTTCTTTAGCAAGTCCTGGGGACCTTCTGTTCACCCTGACATCAGAATTCACCTCCTACTCTCCGTGGGTTGCTTGGCTAGGACAAGCCAGCCCTAGGCACTGACGGTCTCAACCAGTCAGCTCAGAGAAGAACTTACCCTGCCTCGTTTCCAGTCCCCATGGCCCTGCAGGTGAGGGCAGGACCCTGCTGCTCCCCCAATGAAGATGTGTGGTGTGAGAGGTGCGGTCATGTTGTGGCATGGCGGTGACCCTGGCTCAAGGCCAGCCACGTGTCAGGTGTGGCCCTGGGTAGAAGGCTCTCAGGCAACTGCTTTCTCTATATTCCCCTCTTCCAAGAAGTAATAGTTCCATGTTCCTCCAACAGGCTCTACCCTTCCATGTCTGGTATTCAGAAAGAATAAACATTTCAGAATGCTACTCGGAATTGCATTCACTATAACCCACAGCTTTTAGAGATTAGGATACTAACGTTCAGAAAAGTAGTCTGAGTTTCCAGTGAAGCCAGGAACAATACCCCCTGCCTGACTGTGTCTCTCATCTGTACACACTACACTGTTTTCCCCCTTGGAAGTCATTGAACCTTCTTCTTGTGACTGGGCCGCGGACCTTGAGTCTGGAGTCAGACATGTCAGTCTCGTGCCTGAAATTCACTGTGCCCTCATCTTTGCACCTGAAAATGCTATGCCATGTGCCGTACTTTTTTCTGTTTTTCTAAAATCTTTTTCAATTTGTGAGCTCTATTTACCACATCATATTGAAGATCTGACAAATGTTTCAGGTACACAAACTACATTCTTAACGTTCAACAGTTGTGCATAATAGTGAAGTCCTTTCCTCTGGTAGAAATTATTTTAGCCAACGTAGGAGAAAGGTGGTTCACTTTTTAGGTGTCGTTGGAATATTTAAAAACCACATGAAACTTTTCACCTTTCCCATTGATTTGTTCCCTAGCTGCCCCCAGTTTGTAATAATCTCTGAAACGATGTAGCAATGGGTGGTGTAAAAACACAGATATGAACCTCTGCGTAATAATCATATTATGAGTTGTCTGGGCATGGATCCGGTTATGTCTCACTTCCAGGAATTCAGATCCAGGCTCAAAGTAGAAATGAAGTATGCAGTGTAATATTTTTTTATAAAGAAATTTATAAACTCGTATCTAACTCTGGTCTCTTGGCCCCATGTGTCTCTGGCGTGTTGCCTTTCTAAAGCGGTGACTGCATGATTTTAAATTTTGGCCTCTAATTTTCTTATAACGCCCTATAATTACCTCTTTAGAATAAAGAGGGCCGAACTCAAAACTGCATGGACTTCTTCTCGGCACATCAGCAATTGATTGTTGAGATCAGATTTTTACTTGTTTCCAAAAAAGAAAATGGAGCAATTTATCTCGTTCCTCTCATAACGATATTTGGGGACTTTGTATGCAGTATTTATGTCCTGGTCAATATCCTCAGAAAACATTTTATTTTACAGTGGACTTGGCAATACTTTTGTCCCCCAACCTCAGCTGCCGCTTGGCTGCCCAGCTCATGGGGAGAAATATATTCTCCCCTCCAGGGCACAAGCAGTGACCCATCGCATGTCTAAACCAGCCATGTCCTGAACAAGGAAGGCCACAGTGAGAGCGTGCTGTACTCCTCACTGTTGTCCTTTTGGGCCTCCAGGCAGCAAGAAAGAGAGTCTTAGAAATGAGAAATAACAGTATCACTCTAAGGTAGAAGGCAGCATTAGTCTTTCCAATTTACAGGTGGTGAAATTGCGATGTGATTAACATGTAAATCGACAACTCTGAAGACATTGTCAGAGCCTGAAATGGACCTGAGTTTTCTAATTGCCAACCCACAGTTCTGTGCCCAAACTTGTGCAGCTTTATGAAGTGATAACACCTGTACGTTGGTTTTTATGCCACAGATTCCCTGTCCTGTGTGCAGTCTCAGGATGGGTGGACGTAAATTCAGTATGACAGCTGCTTTTGCATGTCCCCCTAGAGACACCTCGTGTAATCCTGAGCTTCTGCTGATCACAGCTAGAAAAGAAGTGCTGAGCGCTAGAACCTGGGAAAAAAATGTCTCTAGGTGCAGGCAAAGAGAAGATTTAGAATGCCCTTGATCTTACTGTGAACTCACATTTTAATTTAGATCCAGTGTATCCTTTTAATAATCCTGCTGGCTGCTATGCCAATGGTCAGATCCGTGCCCATGGAGACCGGTGGCGGGAAGATGACTGCACGTTCTGCCAGTGCATCAACGGAGAGCCCCACTGCGTTGCAACAGCTTGCGGACAAAGCTGCATGAATCCGGTCAAAGTGCCTGGGGAGTGTTGCCCTGTGTGTGAAGGTAAAACTTGTAGGTTCTAATGCATCCCTGGCGAATGCCTCGTGTTGAATAAGCTCCTACCAGTATGTTCTTGTTTGTTTTTTTTATTTCCTCGGGCATAATGTCTGCTTCATGCTGTTACCAGTTGCAGGTAAATTTATCATGCAGCCACAACTAATCATTTGGGGGAAATGTTGCAAATTGACAATGAGAATTGTGTGGCCTCTATTTCACCACTGCAAATATGCTTAGCTGAACACTATGGTATAAGAATATATACATCTTAATTCAGTTCACTTCAAGTCTAATTAATATCCAAAAATCAGTGCAGTAAAATAAAATGGGAAATAAGACCCAAGACTCAAGCATAGCATGTTTGACTTGTAGTTACTTCCATAAGCCCAGGAGTCCTGGCAGCTGGAAGAAAAACCTGCAACCATCAGAGGCAGTTTTCACTGCTGAGTGCTCTCACTCTGAACATCCATTCTCCTTCTCTTATCACAATGGCCGTGGCTCTGCAATTCCTCTCAGGCTTTTACTTATGTCTTGGTTACCTACAGTCACTGTGTCTCATCCTGTTTAATGGACAGGAGCCTGAGGCATCCTGAACGAGTCTTTATGTCCCAACCTCTATTTCAGTCCATTTCTCCCATCTTGGGAGGATTCTTTGTACACTAACTCATGTCAGTCTTAGTCCTCTGTCCATGTCTGTTAGTGCAGAAAAGAGATTGATTATTTATACTGACAGATCCAATAGAGAGTATTCGTCATTAAGAAGCACATTTGCATAGTAAAGTGAACTAAAGTGAGTCAAAAATTAATCTCTGTTGAACATGGGTCCTTCAAGAATATTTAAAAACAACTGTTAAGGAACTGACAGCTCTTTTCAGAATTTCAGTTAAGTAGATTCAGTCCTCTATCAAGAAGTCTTTTGCTCCTATTAAAACCTCAGTTTTCATAAACTCAGACTTCAGCATTTGTCTGATTAACCTCTGAGGGGTTAGCATTATTAAAGACCTTAAAAATCATATAAAAATTTAAGTTAGAGCACTTTGGTTCCGTTGACATCACCGAATCCCTCGCCATTACTCTACACAGAGCACAGCTGCCACACTGCAAAGCTTTATAGCTTCCAGATGACCAGTTTTGTGGCAGTAACCCACCCCTCACGTGTACTCCTCCCACTCCCCAAAGGCAGCGTTTCAGTCGTGGAAAAAGGAGTGTGTGGAATTACGTGTGATGGTGCACAGTTGGCTTTACGAGAAAGGGTGCCTTGCTGAAGCAGATAAAGGTGGGAATAGCCCTACGAATTAGGGACAATCTGTGGTCAACTTGAAATATGTAAGTACTTTTATGTGCATGATAATGTAAGAAAAGTTAAAAGCAGAAATATGTAATCCAGTAAGCACTAACCCTTTAACTTCACAAGTCTTGAGTCATAAATGGAAAGACTAAAAAAAACTTGCAAAAAACAAAAAATAAGTCCTTTCCTCTGAAAATAAATGGAGGGAAGGCAAATCCCGTTAAACACTCATTTTTTGCGTTCATTAGCATATTATCATGGTGAGTAGAGAAGGGAAGCAATTGGTGAATAGAATATGTGTGTGTGTGTGTGTGTGTGTGTATGGAACTAACTGATTTATTCTTATGTCATATAGATGTTTGGGTAGGAAATGAATGCTAGTTTGGTCACTTAGAGTTTGGTGTCATAACATACGCATAGAGATGTAATCTAATCTTCCACTGTTTGAGACAAGAATGATAGTTTTAGCCATTAATTCCAAAAAAATTATTAAGAACCTGCCATAATCCAAATATAGCATTGGACAGGAAGATAAATAAGGGACAGCTAGTTAATTTCACAGAAAATATTTAGGCTGTTTTAAATTAAAGCAGGAGACAAGGAATGTCGTCATTCAGGTACTGTGTTGTAAGTGCTTTATATTTGTACCTGATTTCATTTAATCCTCACAACAACCCTGTGGTGGAGGCCTGATCAGTTCATTTTAGAGATGAAGAAATTAAAGTTTAGAGAGATTCAGCTCATTTCCTCCAACGTCAGTTGCCATTATGTGGCTGAGCTGGGGTAAACTGAAGTCTGTCGGATTCAGCTACACTTTGTCTGCTAACCCTGCTCCTGAATGTCATCTCCGTTCACTCATGCACCTACTGCTACTTCCCTTATTAATCTTTCTTCATCTCTGGCTTTTGGACTTGTGTTGGGAGAGATTGGAGTGGGGTGACCGGGGACGAAATCATTTGCAGTTTGACAGTTACTCCAGGTGTTTTTGATATGATGTCCCACTTGCCCTCTTGTCCCACTTTGGGGACCTCAGGGAAAGGATGCCTTTGGAACATATCCTGGGTTTGCTTTTCGAGCCTCGTGTCCCGGCCGAGCCCTCTACCTCCCCAGAAATCAGCATCTTGATTTCATGCTCTGAGGTTCTGCTGGTCCCAGTTCCTTTCTGTCACGTTCTTGCTCTAGCACTTCTCTCTTCATCAAGCCTTTCAGGAGATTCCATTGTCTAGTTCTCAGAGAACTAATTTATTTTGTGTTTCTTGTTTTTGTTTTTAGCTTAATTAAGTAATGAGTTTCATAAAAGATTGTGTTTGCCCTCCAGTAACCCTCTCATTTTGAGATGTAATAGGAAGACAGATTCCTTTGGTGTGGAATCAAAAAAGTGCACAGCTAAGATAATGATACTAAAAAGTTATGTATCATTAATAAGAAGAAAAAACTTATGAAATAATAAAAGGTGAATGAATCGTATTACTTAGTTTATAGGCTCCAAGAAAGTCTATGGAACAATTTGAAAATATTTCTCTCAGCTGTTATTCGATAGCATATTTTAAGTGATTTCAGAATAACAGAAGGATCAGATGAAATAAGAAAAGAGCAAGGTGTCAATGTGTAATAAGTAAGCAATCAGCCAGAATTGTTTTCAGAGAAACAGAAACACTGGTATTTATGCAGTTTGTACACAAATTCCTTGTGCACAATTGCATAACACGTTTTGGCCCTCACCCTATCAGTTGTAGACCCAAGGTACATAGTCAGAGCCTGAAATTATATGAAAGGACCCCACACAAGGATTGTGGTTTTAGAGTCTTTTTCTAAATAAATTACCACATCACCAAATATGGGGTGTTAGGACCTGCAGGGAGGAAGAACCTTGCTGTGGCTGTTGTTGTTATTAAAGATACATACCTTCCAAGTGACAACATAATGTGCTCGGTTACTCCTGCAGAACTGGGGACGTGAGCCTGGGGGCCCTTACAGACCAGGCTGTTACTTGACAGCTAACTTGATTCACAAGTACCTAAGTGCTTTTTAAATTGGCACTTAAGTACTCTCATGATTAAGTCTTACCAAGTTATTGTCAACACCCAATTCAGGTACACAGATAAGCCATCCCGGTCTGTACGTCTGCAAATGGAGTCTTAGGTTTTGATCTACCGGCTTTTCTCTGCTTGTTCATCAATCACATATTATCTTTATTTTCTGGCCGTTTTAAAGAGCTAAGACGGAAATGCATAGAATTGCATGTGAAGTTTACAGTTTAAGATAGGAAGCTATGCCCTATCTCCTTTAAGAACTACCAACAAAAAGGGGGGCAGCACCTAGTTCTTGAAAAGTGATGCTTTTGGTGCTTGACTCTGAAATCCCCAAGGTCATCCAAACCATCAACTCCCCCCAGCAGGAGTCTCTGCACATAGTAGGTATCTTCCTCAGCATCTAGCACCGTTTGCATCATCTTATTTATTGCCCTTAAGGACGGAAGCTAACATTATTTGCCCACTGACTATGAGCCAGGCCTAAGTGCTACAAGAGCATCAGCTCATGTGAGCCTTACAATTTCCCTTTTATGCAGATGCTGTATCTTAATTTACCATCACAGAACCCAAAGTTCAGAGGTCATGTAACTTGCCCAAAATCATACAGCTCAAAAGGGGCAGAGCAGTGTGTCCCCAGAGCCCAGGCTCTGGACCCTGCAGGTATACTGCCTCTGAGACAAACAGCGTACTGCACCCCCTGTTGGCCAGTAGCCTGAAAGAGGCTACACATCTCCCCTAAGCTAGGAATTTACCATATTCTTTTGGATCCCTAAAACAGCACCTGACATGTACGTAGGTGCTCAAAAATTGTTAATGAATAAAAGATGAGTGAGTGAGTTAGGTAAAGACTGGAATAGGAAATCACAACCAGACTCCTCTTACAGATCTCCTTAGCTGAGTCGGGCAGCAGATCCTGACAGGGTTTCTTCACCAGAACCTTAAATGCGGATGGCCGTTTGGACCTCTGATAGCTGCAAAAAGGAATAATGATAGATTGCTTGTATTTGAAAACACACACTTTGAGAACAGAAAGCAGAGTGTCATATAAAGTGTGTTTGGCATATGATGGGTCCAAATGTCTAGAGGCAAGTGGCCCAATTAGCTTCAGATTGACTGCTCACCGTCCCGATAAACCATTCGCTCTCGACTCCCTACCAGGGGTAGCCATGGGGCTTCCAAGACTGATTTGTAAAGTGTGGTTTATTCTCTCTCAGTTTATCCCCTAAAACCCAGAGTCACAGTTTAAGTGGGACTTTCCCAGACCCTCCAAGACCAATGCTCACTGTCGCATTTACTATACAGCTTTGGAGACATGCCTTGCAAGTGTGTAGGTGCCTGTTATTTCACCTATTTATACATGCAAGAATTTTTCTTTTAACATCACAGTTAGGTATTGAGAATAATTTGCTATTTTTTCCCCCAATAACATCAGGTATAAATGCTGCCTAAGCTAATTCTTAATGTCAGAGGAACCCTAAGGACAGAGTGCCATTTTCCATTTTAAAAAATCTGTTTGTTTTATAATTAAAAGTAAGATAAGGTGTTGGCGAGGGAATTTTTTATTGCAAGATGTATGAGACATGCCCATGATGAGTCAAGAAAAATGCAAGAGATGTGGACAGGTGTGAGGCCAGCTTGGCTGCGCACGACACCTGATGACACAAGAGATAAGAATTTCATCATCACTTAGAAGTTTTGATGTCAGGCTTGATCTGCCGTCTCATCTTGGGTTGTGGCTGGATCCCACGCAGGAGGCCGCTGTGACCTGAGAGTTCTCCAGGCCTACTATGTGCAGAGTCTCCTGCTGGGGGGAGTTCATGGTTTTGATGACCTGGGGGATTTCAGAGCCAACCACCAAGAGTATCACTTTTCAAGAACTAGGAAAATAGAGGTAATATTTTACAAGGTAACATTCAGTATTATGATTTGGGTTGCCAGTAAATAAACTCCATACTTGTGGCTGGGAGAATGGGTAATTTCCTTTCTACTGTTTCTGTTTCTCTAAAACAAAAGCAAAATCCATTTCCCATCTCAGACAGGAAATCAAGAGTTATTTATTTGTAGATTGTCAATGGTGGGTAATGGGTCCATCATACCTATGTACTTCAGTATTTTTTAAATTTTTTCTATAATAAAAACTGAAAATGAGTGTTATTTGCAGAGTTGCTCTCTGCAACTGAGCTGAATTTCAGGCAGGCCTAATAATTCTGCTAGACTTAATCAACTCTTGAAGGGTAGGACTAAGAGATTTCCTGTGCCTGGCTTATTTCTAATTCTCTGGATTAGGATGGAATGTGATTGAACCAGACAATCAACTGTTTTTCTTCCTGCCACCTTGCTTTCTTGGATCGCTTACCTGAGGAATTCTGGTCCTACTTGGGACAGTGTTCGAGAGAGGGTGTTAGGCATTTCTTGACCTACGCGGATTTAGTAAGCCACTTCAACATCAGGTCACCCAATAGATGGCATGCTGTGTTCCTCTAAAGGGCTGGAAGTCTGTGAGCTGCCAAACACACTGTCCTCCTCCTCATCGATCCTAATTGTGGAGGAGCTTTATATTCTTTCCCACAAATACTGATGATACAGTTTGAATCTAGCCTCCCTTCAAATGACGTTTCTACCGGGCTGCCAGAAAAGTCTGTACCAGGCACATATCTGGGTGGGAATTCCTTGAAACAAGAAAAAAATGTTTTCCAGCCCTGCCCATAAGACTTCCTCACTGAACAGTATCTCAGATGATTAAGCTACTGCTTCTGTGGCAAGGAGTCAAACATAGTTTGGCTGACCCTAGAGGCAGTAAAGTCAAAGATGCCACAGGGTCACATGGTATTAACATTCTGGTACATAACAGGGATCAAAACTCAGTTTATGGGTGGTATTGCTTCAGTGCCATATACTGTGCTATTATTAGTAGTGCAAAAGTAATAAAAGATTCGTAATATCTCAAAGACTCTTAGGCATGTTGTTCCATCCTTTAACTCTAAGAGTCCTGGAAACTAGTTCCATAAATGGAAGTTAAAATATAGCAGTCTGTTTTTTTACTTGTCCAAATAAGGTCATATGTTGAGTAACAGATGCATAGCAGATGACCATGTGTTAACCTAGGTCTTTATCCTAAGCACCAGAGATTTTTCAGGGATGAATTTCACAGTATTTTGATTTTCTCGGGTAATTGAAAATGTCTTTAGGTATTTCAAATAACATTGGAATGTCATTGTTCAGAGCTGATTCTGAAACACAGGATCAGAGCTGATTCTGAAACACACTTTGCCTCTGATTTTAACAGTAGTCAGTAGTCCCGGCTGTTAAGTATTTTCCTGTTGAAGTGGCCTGCAAGGGAGCAGATTGCTCTTTATGTCCCCTACTCTCCACTTCTCATACCTAAAAGGGCATTATTGCTGGGATTCTCATAATTTTCCTACTAAGATAGTAATTGAAGCTAATAGTTCAGATGTGGGCCTGCTAATTTTCATCTAATCAACAGAGGCAGGAAAACATAGTCTGGAATGCCAACTATGTGAATGAAAAATATTTAGTCATTCTTGAAATGATAGGAATGTTTTTCCAACAAACTTAAATAAACACAGTCTCTACTGAGACTGTGTTAAACTTTTTTTGGATAAGAGACAACTCTTAGGCAACCAAACAGAAGTTAATGAAGGTTATTAAGAGACATGCCCTTCAGAAAAGGCTTGTGGACTTTAAAAAGAAAGATCCCATCTTTTTCTGGTACAGCCATTGACCAGAAATAGCAGAATTGGTTTCCTATTAGCTTTTGTCAACCTCAGAGAATTTAACATTTTAAGCAGTAATCACATTATCTAGCTTTCAAGACCTGTTCTGCTTTACCTAACCAGGGCTGTATTAGACCATCTTATTTTAAAATCCTCCTCTTCACCTCTCTCCTCCGTTTGCCTCAGTTCTAAGGAATGGATTAGTCTCAACACACCTGAATTTAAAGCACCTGACAGCACTTTTCATATGAAGCTTGTTTTATTTCCACCACAAAACGTCGAACTATAAAGTAATGAAACTATTTTTAAACATACCAAGATTTCCATATCCACGTGAAGTGGTCTTCCTTTCAAAATAATTATATGGGAAAACTACAGTTATTGTAGAAATACAATCATTCAGAATATTTTTGGTAGCACTCTGTTGAATCTGATGTTAGAGCTCACAGCACAGCCTTTTGAACGTTTTTAGCTTTGTAAACCTCTGGCTTTAAAGGTTTGTCAGAGTCTAGGAACTAAAAGTCATTCTCGTTGTAAGTCTGGTGAAAAAAAGTGAGTGACCGGGTGGACGGTTAGCTCAGTTGGTTAGAGCGTGATGTTCTTAACAACAAGGTTGCCGATTCGATCCCCATATGGGCCAGTGTGAGCTGCGCCCTCCACAACTAGAAACTAGATTGAAACAACTACTTGACTTGGAGCTGATGGGTCCTGGAGAAACACACTTAAATAAATAAAGAGTTTAAAAATCAAAACAAAACAAAAAAACGGGAGTGGCCTAGCTGGGTGAAATTGTTCAGAGGAAGCAAAAAGTGACAGTAAAATAAAGGCAATTTGTCTTCTGTGACATAGTAATTTGCTCTGAGAGCAACTCTGAAGAGAAGTTTCAAGCAGAATTTTAACATGAACAGCATTTTATCCCAAGCATATTGCCTCCCAAAGTGAGTGCTTTTAGCAATAACACTTATTTATAAGTATAACTTCTGGTGTGCTTATTATTTTAAAAATCAGTTAATTACATCTTATTTTTTATGGTTTTAGGGGTGAGAGGCATGTATTTAAATGGTCATATATTATATTACAACATTTTTGTGAAATTGCAGATACTCCATTCAAACATATTTTCAAATAAAAGTAATTTTTCTATGGAAATAACTCTTAAAAGAGGTGGTGATTCCAGTATAATGAATTCCTAATATTTTAGTTATCTAACCCGACTTGTGATTATACCATTTTAAACTGTTTCATTGAATAGCCTTAAATTTCTCTTAGAAGAGCAAAATGATTTCACAGTGATTAATACACGAGGGTTGGCATTAGCTGTATTAACCCAGTGAATTGTTTTTAAAGGCCCTCTTAGAAGTATTATTTGTGCTGTGTCCATCTGATTGTTGAAGATAAACTGTCATGCAGGTATATGAAGTGTCTGCCACAATATTATCACTAAATAACAGGACATACAGAAGGAAGGAAAGTGTCTAGTGAAGACTGTCCTGTCCCTTGCCCATTTATGGATCCCCCATCACAGATGGCTGCTGAGATGGCAGGGACCTGGATCATACCCACATGTCAGCCTCTCAGTTCGAGATTCCCAAATGCTCACTATATCTGTCAGCATGCAGATTGGCAAATCTGTTACCAGGAGACTCATCAGTGCCAGATCTTTGTCCGGGAATCGTACCATCATTGATGAGCGATCATCAACAGTTAGCACTTTTTGTAATTCGTCAGAAACACAAGATGGCGATGCGTTCCATTTTACACGATTTTGCTTTGGAGTTGAATTAGCAGTTCGACCAAATTTTTACTTACCATTTATATCTACAGGATACCTAGTTACATATCAAGTGAATTTTATGCTCATGTCGGAGAGCTTGGTTTGTCGCATTTGTTTGAAACAGAGTCCAATTCAAGTATCCTGACCATTGGAGACCGCAGAGATTAATGGTAGCCGCCAATTGAAAGTAAGATTCAGTTCAAGGCTCCAGCTCTTGTTTTGCAGCACCACTGTGACTCAGGACTAAGAATCCCCAGGAAAATTCTAAGGCCAACCAGTGCTTGGTCCTTGGGGATCCTGAGAGTCACATAGTGCTCTGGGTCCCTTGACCTTTGGAACAAACTGACAGTTGGGTCTGTAAGCCACCTTCCCGACCAGGCAGAATCTTAAGGCATGCACCCTGGGTGCTGACCTCTTCCCTAGCTGCAGCGTATTCTTTTCTACTTAAAATTTACCTTGGTTGCCATTTCATCACTTTAAAAAGGTGTACATACATGGTGCAATTTGAGGCTGCCTTGGATCTGCTTTGGAATCAAACAAGGTAGATTTAATGCCTGTGTATGTATTTGGTGCCTACCATTTGCCTATGTCTGTGCCTTGCCCTGTGGTCAGGCCACCCGGTAGGTTGGGCATTAGTAGGAAGGCACAAACAAGATGGTGTTCTTTTTCACCTTAATTGGAAAGCTAGGGCCCTACATATCAGCTCACTTTTTGGAATAATTCAGGGACTCTCTATTTTATTAGTGAAGTTAAAAAATAACTGTTCAAAGATAATAAGCTGTCAGTTGGGGATGGCCTCAGGCCGTGGATGTTGAGAGGGATAAGCGAGCTCAGCTCTTTTTAGTACCATGGCTGCCTCTCTAATGCTTTCTTGGAACCAAGTGTAAAAAAGGTTCCACGGAGATTTTAGGCCAGATGAATTCAGTCTGGGGTGCTTCAGAGTGCTGTGACAGACACACTGAGATGTTATTATCTTAGTGAAATTCTCCCAGTATTATTGTTAAGAAAGTCCTGGTTGAACTCTCTCTTCTGGTTGACGTAAGTTTTAGATCACTGACGTTCCGAAGCTAAGATGTGCTGACCAAAGACAGCTCTCAGAGATGGGTCTTCTGGGTCCTCTTTCACCTTAAGAATGGCAGAACTACTGGTAAAGCTACCAAAATAGTATCAATGATACTGTGATGAGTTTGCCCTCAGCCCCAAAGATCCAACAAGGCCCCCACCATGAGAGGAAGAACGGGGTCGACCAGGCACGCAGAATCATTGTTTCAGCTCACACTGGATAAGCCGATTACGCAGAGATTTCTGTTCTCTTTGAGACACCATGGACACAGTCGAAATGCGAAACAATGGTATCAGACTGTCACTCAGCAAATGTGAAAGGCTCCAGTGGCTGGTCACTAACACGCTCCAAAGCTTACCAGACCATATGACAGGACGTCATGGACCCACCTACATCCCAGATGCTTTTCATGTTATCAGTGGAGATAGAAAATGATGCTTAAGTTACAATGGACAGGGGTCAGAATGCTAAGCAGTTGTCAAGCATTTATCAGCTGAGCATTTGAGGCCTGCAAAAGGGCACATAATTCGTTTACTCAGCCGTCATCTGAGACCAGTTGTAGCTCCAAGAAGGCAGCATCACTGTTACAATAATTACAGCCACAGGTAATATTCCTATAACCCTTGTAATTTATAGACTAGTCCCCTCTTTACAATCTTAGTTGAGCCTTACAGTGATACTGCAGGGTAGGAATAATGAGTATTGCCATTTCATAGACACCCAGAAAGTTTCAGCATCACGTGTAAGATGAGAAAACGGGGACTCAAGCTAAATCTTAACGTCTCCAAGTCCGTGTCCTTGGCATTGCTTCTGTTTAGATCCCTATCGTGAGAAGGGACAGGGTGAGGAAAATAAAGCCATGGATATGAATGTACTTGGTCATCGTGGTTCAGGTTCAAAAGCCATTCTTGCTCCTGGCTCCATTCTCATTGCTGAGATCCCGTTACTGTTATTCTGACCATTTGGGGCCTAGCCTTTGATCCAGGTTCTGTTCCTGAGCCTCTGCCTGGAATTCTGACCATATTGTTTGACCTCTGGAAAAGCCTGCTTCCCCTGGTCCATTCTTGTTTCCTCCACGTAAGGCAACTCTCCACTCAGAGCACTGAGCTACTGTCCCAGCGGCCTCTGCCCTCACGCTTGCCTCCTGCCCAGTCACATTCCCATCTGGGCCCTGGGCCCGGACCAGTGCCACTCACGCCCCCACTGAGTAAAATGCATGGGCTCCTCAGTGCCAGGCACTGAGACACTGTCACCAGCACATGCACTTTCTGCTCCCGACTCCTCTCTTCTCCTTCTGATTCTTGCCAGTCTTTGCTTCATCCTGAGGTAAATTTGCTGAGCAGTCAGCAAAAGTGCCCATCCTTCATCCAGTACTAGATGAGTTGCTGAATTGAGTGAGTGCCCAGGTATTTTCAGGACTGTTTTAATAAAGCTTTATTCACTTGGCACCATCAAGGTATGAGGCAGTCACAGAAGTGAATTCTCCAGGTAATTGAAATTTGGAGGGTCAGATTTTATGTTAAGAATTTTGGAAGACTCACAGTGCTTTGTGTACTTTTCGTGCCTTCTTCATCCAGAGATACAGATCGTAATTTCACCCATTGTAGGTACCTGACTGTCTCATTTTGGATTGCTTGGGTGTGTGGATTTTCACTCAGTTTTCACGATGAAGTATGTCAGGTTCACAATAGCCGTCTGATCTATAATAGCTTGCTGCTTCGATACCTACTATAGGCAAGGGACTGCCTCAGTGAGGAGAAGCTTGGGAAGTTACTGTTCTGTCCTCCCAGTTAGGAAATAGACACTCAGCCTTTTACAGGACAATACTGAGTGGGGGGCCCTTCTTCATCAAAAATGTACCCCGACTTTAGGTGCTCAGAAGTCTTTTTTCCCCTTTGTTCATTCATTAAACCTTACTATGGGCTAAGTACTGTGCTAGGTCTTGATGTTATAAACCATGAATAAACTATTGTCCCTCATGCGAGAACCTTTCCCCGCTGGTCTTCAGCTGTTTCTCAGAGCGCTGGGTTAAGATACCGGATTCTGACTACCTGACACCCTCAAGTTGAACATAGCTTTTAAAATATACGTATACACATATATTTATAAGTATGGCACATTATTTCCAGATAAAGTTTACCAAGATACATTCTGTATGGAAATTAACCAAAAAAAAGGAATAAGACATAAGACAAGTATAGAAGTTCCAGATTATTCTTGGAATCCAATCATTTTGTGAGCTCTTCTCAAGCTGAGTTCCTGGAAAAAGATATCCTACTCTATATAAAAAAGTTTTTTTAATTTGTCTTTTGTGGTCTTTTAATAATAATCTCAGAATCATACTACTGTCTTTTCCTATTAAATATGAGATTGGTAAAGGAAGAAAAATATGTCCAACTGCCAAGATTCCTTGGAAAAAGCATATAAAGTTAATAAATAGGTCTAAAGTAAATATATGATTGCTTCTCTATCTGACCATAAAATAATACAAATCTTGGGAACATTTTCACACCATTCATTTTTAAATAAAGAACTGCTCTGAGATAAGTACTTTAGAAGTTATAAGGATGTAGGTGTTGTTATGAGAAATATATACAAAGGAAAAAAGGATAACTAAATGTGTAGTGCCTGAAAGAATTTGAAAACTCCAACTGTAGGAGATATTTTTCCATGACTTAATGAGACCTTCTCAAATACACATTCATACCCCATGGAAATTCCCACTTCCAGATTAGGGAATTTTTGTATCCTCAATTTGTTTTTTTCTTATTGTCTACATTAATAGAGTTTTTCCTCTAGCTTCATTTGGGAAAATTTCATCTTTACAGTACTTCTCCTCCCAGCCTACAATTATGTTGACAATATGGTGATTTATTTGAATAGTTTTTTGACTAGTTACGGTCACATTTGAAAAACAGCTGCGGTAACAGAATGACATATGAAGACATGATAAAAAAGATTAGCTATCTCCTTTGGTTCTGTCTTGGCCAACTTTATCTTCAGTTTTATGGCCCTGGACAGGCTACCAGGCACTGGTGGGCTGTAGGAGTCCTGATATATTTAGCCATATAAAGTGAGTGAAGCTTTGGAATTTTCCCTCTCCTTAGATATTTACATGGCTTAACCAAGTCCAGCCTTGACCACCCCCACAAACAAACAAGCAAACAAACAAACAAATATTAAGGAAGTAAGGTCCTGAGTTAGGTCTGAAAAGAGAAGATAACTGTTCATCTTTGTCTCTCACAATTGAATGAGCAGGCTTGTGAATTTATAAAGAACAGCTACATAAAGTAGCAAACCATTGTTCATGTCCAAAAGGAGAGGTAATAAGAGAACTAAGAGACAGATAGGGATAAGCTTTCATGTATCTTCTACTTGAATTTTTTTTTTCACTTGTGAAAGAAATGCAAGAATGTATCTGCTTTAAAACACTACTTTTTTTTTTAGACATTTGCCTATAGTGACGTTTTTCCTGAAAGACTTTTCTTCATGAACATGTGTGTATGTGTGTGCGTGCATGTGTGTGCGCACGCCCAGGTACTGGTATGGGTTTGTAGGAATCAAGGCTGCTGATAAATAGCTGCTACCCGCAGCCAGGCCCTCCAGACCTGCCACTCACCCAGACCCCAGCATGGTGACGGCACTCCCGGAGAAAATGGAAATCTGGACCCAGACCACCTTACCCTCCTGACAGTTCTGCAGACAGACCCAGGAGGGATGGCTCTGTATGATTCCACAAGTGTACTTTTCCAGAATTACCGGCCCGGTACTCAAGAGCTACTAATTGGCTATCAGCCTTTCCAGTGTTGCTAATCAGAAAGAGAGCTTCCCATATTTCTCAATGGACATAATAAGTATTATTTGCAAAAGATAAACAGTTCATAGTAATCAAGGTAGTGAGAAGAACCTTGTATGCATTTACTCAAAACCAGAGAAGTTCAGTGGGGTAATTTAATGCAGATGAGTCACCAAGTTAAAAGCATCTATTAACATTTTCGTTTAAGCTCCATCTACCTGAAATTTAAAAAAACAATGATTATATAAATTGTTTCAGAAGCAAGTTAACATTATTACTACACATTTTAAAATAACCGAAGGTCAAAATATATTCTTTTTTGTTCTGTTGTTGTCCCAAACATGTTAAACTATCCAATATGACGATAGCACTGATATTAAAAACTTGAAATTGACATCTTAAAATGTTGAATTTGAGTTTCAACTTCTTATTTCCCTTTCTCCTTTTTGGAGACTTTTCCATAAAACAAAATAATAAGCAAGAAAGTAGAGAGCTTAGATTTGCTTAACACATTTATATTTTCTAAATAATCAAATGTATGTTATTTTATGGTCAAGAGCTATGGCCTTGATGTTAGAATAATGATTTTTGCTTTAACTGTATACTCTTGACCAAATTAATTGTGATCGCAGTGCCTTAATATATCCCCATTGAATAGATAAAATTGCTCCTAGGAAATACTCGTGCGTCATTGTTAAATATCAGTGTGGTTCTAGAAACTTAGTGTCTAACACTGTCTAAATCCTGAAAAAGTATGTTTTCCTAGAAATGTTTTTACTGATAAGGGACTTGTTGGGCTTCCTAGGATATGGAAGAGATATTCTTCCCAAAATGTTAAATAAATGTGAAATAAAGAGCCGATATGTGTTTAAATACTGCATGTTATAATAGGTTTCCTTCCGGAATTTTGTTCTCTAACACATGGGATAAGAATTGGAGGCTGAACATCTGCACTCCTGACACAATCCTAAGTGTTCTTGTAAAAACAGCTCTTCTGGACAGTGTAAGGTACTGAGAGAGTCATTAAAAATCACTGCAGAAAACAACAGGTTGAGGAGAGTCGTGATTCCCGCTCAGATGCAGAGTAGGAAACAGCATACTGGATGTAGACATAACAAACACCCATTTTTGTTCTTTATTGCTTCTAGGCTCAGAAAATATTTCTAGAATTCTTCTCCACAAAGAAGCTGTTCCAGGGTTCCCTTTAGAAATAGTTGTAGCCAAAGACAATGAATTCCTGCAGTTTCAAGCCTTCTTCCTTTGGAGGACATTAAGGTATTTCTTTAATTCCTCAGCTGATTCAATACAAGATGAGAATTTCAGGGTGATCCTGTAAGCAGTTTGACTTTCCCTTCACCAAATCCCCACCGTTGTGCAAGCGTTTTTCTCATTCTCCTGAATGAGGCCATGCAAGACCTTATCTCACCTTTGAAAGAAGCCCACTAACACATCTCTGCCCAACCATTTTAAAGGGGGACAATTTTCTGTGTTCCAAGCAACAGGCATCATATACAGTGATGCATTGATGTTTCCAAAAGTCTTAGCAGGATCTCAGTTCAAGTGCTAATCACCAAACTTGTCAAGGACACGGCATCATCTTCATCATTCTAGAAAGGCATGTATTCTCTGGCGTATCATTTCAGTACCATACCCTAAGTAATATAAGAGCACGGAATGTAGGATTTAAATAAGAAACTTCTGGCCTTTGGACCAAAACATAGCAGGATATTTTCCATATTCAAAGCACTGTTTCTTAGACTAGAGAAAGTGTAGGATGGTAACAATTCCGGATCCACAAATTTCAGGATGCTCTTACAAGCAGAATACACATTTCCCATATTTCACTGACACTTCCTCAAGATTATTTATTTGGTTTAGAAACAAGCATACTATGGTACCATGATTTTGGATTCTTTAAAATGGTCTCTTCTCCCACTGAGAACTTCTTCCTTGGATAAAAACTATGTGAAAAATCTAGCCAGCTCTTGGTCATTGTTCTTGAAGGACTGTAAATGTCATGTTGATTTTAAATGTTCTAGTTCAGGATGGTATCAAATATGTCTCACTTTGGAGTTCACTATTTGGCATAGGAAATTGAATTTTAGTATTCTCATAGCACTTCTTTCTCAAAAAACAAAATGCCCTGATGTTAATAATAATAGGACCGGGTCTGAGATAACATATTAATGTATTGGACTGAAAGCAAACTCAGATCTGTTTATGGGAATACCAAAATTTTTTGCCAGATAATTTATAGTTGCCTATTTCTGTGGTAATATTGTTCTTACAGAAATCTAATACAGATATGGCCTAACATGGTAGGAAACCAAGCACTAAAATGTTAAGAGGATGCTGAAGGGAATAGAATATAATGTATGACTTCAGATAAAATGTTAGGAGACATCTAATAGCCTGTACATTGTCTATTACAAATCAACAGTTAACTCCAGTGACATAGGACAACAGCAGTGAGTACCCCCAAAACATGCATCACCCTCAACAGGCTTTTAAAATTTGTTCCAGTCTGTGTTTGAAAAGGAAAACAACACTTGTTTATTAAATACAATAAAATGAGATGACTAGTGTTAAAATGTTTTTGTTTCTTTTTAATTTAGACTTATATTTATATTTAATAGCTCACAGTGAGCGTTGTTGTGTTTAGCCTAAGCTGTTGATGGGGAATTGAATAGTTCCAGAGTAAATTGGTAATTTTCATGAATGAATGTTTGTTGAGTTTTGAGGTTTTCTGTGAGTTCTGTTGAGTTTTTCTGTGTTTTGGTATTAAATAGAGAGGGAGTCAGATTTCAAAATGTATATACTTCCCAATTTCTTCCATCTAATGTACATTCACAAATGAATGGGGAGATAGAAGTTGAGAAGCGCAAGGTAATTGTTTGATTCTTGCATGCTACACATCGTCGGAGGCCTAGTAGATATCCAATAGGACTTGTTTTACCTAAAATATTTACAATGCAGCATTGCAGGACCAGCACCTACTAAACAGCCCTTCTATGTACTTTTTTTTCATGGTTAAACTGAGCAAAAGCTGTTACCCTGAATGTTGTAGGGAAACATATTGAATGTATATTCTGGAGAAGCATGTGCTGTGTACATGTGTGACTGTACCTAGCTGAAGCAGCTGTTTGGATGAAGCGTGGGGCTGTTCACATCCTCAAAAGACCCAATTATTTATTTATTTTTCTTTCTAGCCAAAGGTCATAATCCTAATCCCAACCAATAATCATAATATGTACCCAGTATAGCATCTACATCACTAATTCTCTTTAAGTCTCTAGAATTCAGTGAAAGTAAAATTCCATACTGCCCTATGATTATTATGCTTTTTCAGTGTCAGTGTGGTCTGCCTAAATATTTATTTTTCCATAATGTATCTTCTGAAGGCAAAAGTTTCTCTTACACTTAACTATCAGTAAAGAGCACAAGGGTTTGGTCTATGCAGATAAGCTCCGGACATTTCTATACCTGTAAGCCATTCACTAAAGCACTGGACGTTCAGAATCCATTCCTGGTCCTCACTCTAATAACTCTCTAGGATGTAGTCCTAATTTCTTCCTCGATAGGATAATCTGTAGTGTGGTTCACGTAAACATGTTACAGGCCCTCTGCTCTGTCTTAAATTTGTGCTTAGAATAATTTTGACAAAACATTGGCAGTCTTGTGGCCGACGATTGAAATAGAATCATTATTTTGGGTGGCTAATAAGAGTAGTGATAAAAGAAGAGCTATACAGGTTTCAAAATGAAAGATGCTTATGGTAAATTTTAAGAGAATGTAGGAAAGCAGCTCTACTGTATTCAATCCACTATGTCGTACTACTTGCCTAAACTTAAGCTACTTGTTGATGTTTGATCTGTCAGAAAGGGTACTTTAGTCATTGAAGGAAATTAGAAATTTTATAGCAATGAAAGTGTATATATAAATTTTAGGGAGATATTCTCCAAACTGTGTTGTAATAAAAATAGAGAATGTGCTATATACCCTCTTCATACATATGTTTACTGGGAGAATGCTGAGCAAAGCATCTCTTTAAAAAGTTGTATTGCCTACTACCTGTGAAGAGTTGAATCACTGGCCCCTTTTAGCAGATGGATAGAAATGTAGAACTCTTGATCTTAGCAGTGGCAGCTAAAACACTTATTTTGGTCTCTCTTCCATGGTAACGGGAGATGAAACTTGAGAAGACAGTGCGGACTAATGGATAGAGTGTTGGACACAGGAACCCCTGTTCAGTTCTATTCCCAGCCTGCTACTAGGTTGCTATGTAAACTTAGATAAGCCAGTTACCCTGTCTGCACCTCATATTTTCCATTTATGAAAACATAGGTAGAGACATTCTGTACTTAGCTCATCAAAAGATGTTGTCACCACCAGCTCACTCGGAAGAAGTTCATGGTATCCTTTGGTTGAAAAGAGACTGCAGAAATACTGTGGTGTCTCTGTTCCCTTTGACAGAGCCCTAACCACAATCAGACACTGTCTACACCATCCCTTACCAGTGCCCTGCAAAACAAGTACCATTGCAGTGGACTGTGTATTCCACGGAAGCTAAGAGTGTGACCGTGGGGTCAGAATGCCGGGGTTGCAATCTTGGGTCTGCCACTTCCTAACTCAGTGAACTTGGGCAAGGCAATATAGTGGCCTCCTCATCTGTAAAATGGACATAAGAACGGCACCGATCTCATTGGAGCGTCACGAAGTTTGAAGGCAGTAATGAAGAGTACTGAGAACGTTATGTGTAGACATGTAAGTGTGTAATTACTCTTACTGCCTAGAACAAGTCTTCGTTATGAACCTGGCAAGGAAGGTAAAGCATCACCCCTACCTTGCTTTCTTCTATGCTCCTTTTCCCAGAATGGCTGTTGGCTCTTCCTCCCAAATGCTTGTATCTCACTCTGCCCCTTTCATAAGCGCTGGGCCCTGAGTATAAGCTACTTGTCAAAGTTACCCGTTGTATCATCTGTAATACTTGAAGGACTGTCACGTAAAAGATGAAAGAAATCCAGATGTTTCAAACTAGTCTCCTAAACATCTCTGATTGATTAACTTCATAAAATATGCTTACAGATTTCAATGGAGAGCAAGATAATTGAAAGCGGTGTCTTGATTATTATAAAAAGTAAACAGAAAACAGGAAGAAGAAATAGAAGAACAGTTAACAATTTAAATGGAGTTCATTTTAACCTCTCTAATCTGCTTCTGTAGTGGTGACCCTCAGAGAAGTGGTATGTGAGGGTACCAAAAAATGTGTAAGTTGCTCGAACATAAACAAATAGAGATTTAGGATTGTCAAAAATCTAAATAAAAATATTTCTTTTTCATAAAGACGTTATGAAAGTACAAAGTTTTAGGATTTGTACTTTGAAATTATTGTTTTGAAAATTATTGATTAGTTTTTATAACTTACTGTAGTGTGGGATTTAAAAGATTGTATAGCATCTAAGAGATAATCATGTTCCATTGATTTTTTTTTCTCTTTTTATTATTAGAACCAACCTACATCACAATTGATCCACCTGCATGTGGGGAGTTGTCAAACTGCACCCTGGTGGAGAAAGACTGCATTTATGGTTTCAAACTTGATCACAATGGGTGTCGGACTTGTCAGTGCAAAAACAGTAAGTATACAGAAGACTTTTTTTTTTCCCGAGCTTAATACGATATTATCAAAGCATATTATGTGATTGAATATCTTTTTCATTCCTGTTCCTGACATTCCCGTAGCAACCTGAAAGAAGAACAAAAAAATTATACTGAACACAAACCAATACATCATCATTTGGGGAAAAAGAGCTGCTCCTTCATTCTGGTTTTCATCTTCGTTTCTTTGATTTCAGATGCTCCTTGATATCCAGCTGCATTGTGGGTACAAGCCCTCGGGGCTTTAAATATATCTTTCCAACCACCCAGTTGGGTCTCTCGAACAGCTTTGACCGGGTCCCATCCAGTGACAAGGAGGGCACCCACCCAGAGGATGTCACATTCCATATATGGCAGCATAATCCTTAGAATGTCCTTCACTTTGTTGATCCTAACTCTCCTCCTTGTAGATTCCAATCATGTCCCCAGGCCATGACCTCTGAAACTTGATAGAGTGTATTGTATTTCTTACACACACAAACCCCAAATTTGTTCAAAATGGTTTTGAATTCCCCTAGTTCTACCAAAGTAAACATCTTCAGTCCCCTCAGCCATTTCCCAGGTGACATAGTTTCTGGAAGTTTCTTGGTCCTTTCCATTTTTAACACACAGTATATCATTGTCCTTATTAAAAAAAATGTGGCCCAGAAACAAACAAACTACTCCAGAATTTTGTCTGATCGGTGCAGTACTATTGTGTGGCCTAAGTTTGAATTAGCTCTTTGAATTACACTCTGTTGGCTCATACTTACAAGTTTATAAGCAGCTAGATCCACTAGATGTGGTGTTTTTGTTTTTGATTTTGTTTTTTAAATATTAGCGACTGTTAAATGGTTCTCATCCATTCTGTATTTGAACATCTGGTGTGTTTTTTTTCAATGCTAGAAATGCAGGGCCATATTTAATAGAAATTATCCTGAGAGTTTCATGCCATTTTCCAACTAGTTGGGATGTTTTTGAATCTTGATAATGTGATCTCATACTTTATTCCTCCCGCTTATATTAAATAAGCATAACTTACATGTCCCCATCTAAAACACAACTAAAATTAAGTTGTATCGAATGGAGAGCAGATCCCTGTAACTCTAAAGACCCTTCCTGCTGAATAACATCGGACCCTAATCCTCACTCTTTTGGTGGAATTATTTAGCAAACAACATGTCAGCTCCATCTCCACAAGGAAGTCTTGAAACCCTGGGCTCGTATCTTATCTGAAATCAAAATACATGATAGTTGCAGCATTCCTTTGCTGGAAACCCCATTTTAAACTTCATATGAAATTAATGGGGCATGGCTGGTTCTTCATGAACCTATGCTGGCTCCTGGTGGTTGTTGCTTTCTTTTCTCCGTGTCACAAACCACATGTTTAACCATTCTTTCTCCAGAATTTCCAGTGGTGAATGTCAAGCTTCACTTCTGTAGTTTTAGAATCCTTTGTCCCTTTAGAATTGACAGTTGGCCTCCTGTAGTTTTCTGAACTCTTTTTGCATTCTCTCTGATCTCTCCAAACATAGACAATGCGTCTGTAATAAGCAGGTTCTCTGGGAGCCTCTGGGTATAATTATCCTGGGCTCCGGGACTTGGAATTACTTAATGGAGATAGAGGCTCACTTTCTGATTTATCAGTTATCTTGGGCTTTGTATTCCTCTTAACCTTAATTGGTCAACACTTTCTGTTGTAAGAATGTTTTCACGAAGCAGACAGATACAAAAGAGGAGTCGAGTAAGTCAGTTTTCTCAATTACGTGTTATCACGCTACCTGCCTGATGGAGTTAGTACTAAAACAGTTTGTAAAACTGTTGCTGTGGCTGTGGGTAATTGCCATCTTTCAATTTTTCATTGGCCTCCATCTAGCGGGGGCTGTCCTGCCTTCCTACACTGACTTCTCTGCAGAGGTGGGCCAGTCACTGTCACCTATCCATCTGTCTCTCGTTGCTCCCTATGGAAACCCCACTTCATTAGGGAGCTGCTTTGGCAGCCACATGTGTTTATTTAAATGGCCAACTTTGGTTTTTTGATAAGATATTAGTGATTGTATTACGAAGAGTTCATATTTTAACACTTCTCATCTCTCTTGAGCTTTACATCCTTTCCGAGCAGTGCACTTACATTTTTTTTTCCTGAACTTTTTGAAGTCTGTAAATATAGACTTCATTGTGCTTAATCACTCCACCAGCCACCTTCACCTGGGCTTTGCTGTTACTAATATTTTGGCCACATGGTCGTGCTTTCATAAGACCCCCTGAGCCCTTTGTAGTTAAAGTCAAAGAAGCATTTCCATCACTTGTCATCAAAGCACGTCAAAAACATATCACTAGCTTTCGGCAAATTGAGACTGTTAGGAAAAGTCTGCTCTGCCTGCCTTTGTGTTAGTATTGCATCCTGTGGCTTTGTAAAATGTACATTCCCACATTCTACCTGCTTTGCTCCTCATTGCATTAGCATGAAATATGTACAGGAGACTGTTGCATTTTGTGTCAGCAATTTTTTTTTTACATATAAAATATTAGCCATTCATTTTTTGCAAATTTTAGGGATATCTAGTCTTTCTTTCTTCCCTCCTCCCTCTTTTCTTCCTTTGCCTGCTATATATAAGCACCTGTCAAGTTCAAGGTACTATAGTAGGTGTTCATGCCATAAAGACAAATAAAACACAAGACCTGCCCTAAGAAATAAAAATCTCCTGTACCCAACATGCTAATAAAATACCATCATTTTAAGCCAAATTCTATAATGTACCCAAGTACATTCTATTAAGAGAACACTTTGGTCCTGTGGGAGAACCCAGATACTCGTTTACACCAGAGTACGGAAGTTACTGATCCGTCTCACAGGGCTGTGCTCGGTACTCAGCAGATGTTGGCTGAGTGAATGAGCAGCCAACTATCAGAATCGGGGATGCCACTGGACATATTCCTTGTATGAGGTCTCCTCCTGAGGTCTTGGCATTCTGACCATGTATCCATTTCATCATACTAAGATTATTGACCTAGCTTTGTCTCTTGCCATCTCACTGCCACCATATACCTAGAAACATAATTAAATACTAACTGGAATTTGTTAGTTTCTCTCTATCATCAGACATCTAGTCGTAGAGCATTGTACTCTCACCCCCTCCCAGTAGCAATCCTGATTATTTCACCGGTTTGGAAGCCATACCTTTGGGAGATGAGTCAGATTAAACCAAACTGCCAGATCTTTGGTTGTCAGATTCTTGTGGCTGTACGTACCTAACTCTCCTCCCAGGCTCTGGCATCAGACTGACCTATGTTTGGGTGATCACAGATTACTTCTCCGGGTCCCTGTGTACTCATCTGTAAAGCACAGATAATAATACCTAATTAATGGATTATTTTGAAGACTAAATGAACAAATGAATGCAAAACTAGTGTTACCCCTGACATATGGTAATTGTTTACATGATAGCTGTTTTATAACAGATCCGTTTCTGAGTCAGCCCACGCTAGTTGACGTGGAAAGCCCCCAGTTTCCCCTCCTTTATTCCAACACTAACCTGCCTTCGCTTTTCATGTCCTCTGAGGATAGTCACACAGCAACTTTCCATTTACCTTTTAATTTTAACTCTTAAATATTCTGGTTCTCTTTTACCCAGTTTTGTGAAAAAAGAAAGCTCCTTATAGTGAAGGAAGGAAGAATACTTGATAAGTATTGATTTTTGTCTAGATTTCTCCCTTACATTATTTTTCTGTATTGCACCAAAAGCCTGTTTCACATGCAGTGGTCCTAACCATTTATACCTAAGTTTTTTGTTAAGGATTAGACCTTGTTTATATAGACCACTGGCGATTTCTTAAAATAAGACCAGCGCCAAGTAAATATTTCTCTTTTGTTCATTGGTTTGTTGTTTGCTCATTCATTTTTTTCTCTTTCATTTATCTAGCATTTGGGTATCTACTATATATTAAACATTAGGGATATGAAAAAGATAAAAATGGACCTTATCCTTGACTAATGTTGGTGATATTGGTAATATGCTAATATCATTATATTTCAACATAATTAAGCACATTACAGATTGAAAAAGTTAAGCACATTTAAGATTGGGAAAAAAAAAAAAAAAAAACCCAGTAGAAATAACACCCTTCAAAAGTACATGGAAAGTACATGACAAAGGATTCTTTTGTTTGAATATATTGTATTGTTGCTATTTTAATCTATAATAAATACCATTCTTACAACACTGCTAAGCAAAGTAATGCATCACGGGCTTACAGAGAAATTTAAATTATTTTAAATTTTCTCAAGGACATATTTAAAATTTTAAAAATGTGGTAGAAAATGTTTAAGTAAAATAGCAACAAAAATTAAAACAAGCTACTAGTAACCTAACACTATTGGTACAAACTATTAATAACATTGCTCTTTAACCAAAAATGTTTGTTTCTGTCAAATAGACATAGCACACATTAGCTTACTTTATGAACTATATGTAGTAAATGATACCTATATGAATTAATCTTTTGGCATCTTATTTTTCTACATTTTTAAATCAAGTGGATTTGACTGGATTATTTGTAGCTTCTTTTCCAGTTTTAACATTCTATAATTCTGGGAATTAATAATGCTTTATCTAGAAACTGATGAAGACATAGAAAATTAATGGTAGCAGGGAGAAGATGCGTTCGTATTTTTCATGAAATATATATCTGAATCAAGCACCTAAAGAAGGTTGCAGCATCAAATACAGGGAGGCAGGCTCCTCGTTTTCATTTCACTGTAACTCGAACACTTAATCAGGATCATGGTTAAGACCACCGTTTGCAGTGTTGCATTTCTTTATTTAATAGTCTCAGGAACTTCATGGTGTTCTTAACTGATAGCAGATTGGTGGGACTTGCCAGTGCCCAAGTGGGAAGTATGCAGCAAAGAGGTGTAGCAGGATTCTAGGGGCACCTGTGCGTTGTGTTCTCTACGTAAGTTACATGGTATTCGTTTATAATAAAGCGTGAGTGATGCTCCGTACAGTTGTGCCACAGCTTGGCCCTAGGAACAAACAAATTTTTTTCTCCAGAGTATGCAGAGTTTATTCCTAGCAGCTATATGACCAGCCATAATGTAGAGTTCCTTACGTTGCCATTATTTATCACTTTCTCTTCAATGGAAATTACCCCCATGGATTAGAAAGCATTTTTAGATCACAGTCAAGTCATAAAGCTGAAAAATTATGAACACAAAGCCACCATTCTTTCTGTGGTTGCCTCAAGTAAGGTACTGAAGCTTTTCAAACAAACTTATAACCCCCCACCCATGTATGAATGAGATTTTTCTAATCTGTCTATTCTGTTCTTTATGTAAATGTTTGCCTTGATGATATATTTATCCTAAGAAAAGTCCATAATTGTTACGTGGATCTAGGACTGCCTTATAGTTGGTCTTTAATGTTCTCTATTTCTGAGCCAGGAGGTGGTATGTTTAGATGCTTAGTAAGTACCAGTATTTTTGGAAATTTTCAGTACTAGCAGAGTAAGCTTTTTCATCCTATTATTTTTCTGTTAATATGGCAGCCTAGATGAGAGTGGAGGAATAAATAACAAGAACATTGATTGATTCATTTATTCAGCAAATCTTTATTGAACACTCACTCCTTGCTAAACACCAGGATAGTTTCTGGACTGTATAAAAAAAATAGGTCCCCGTCCCCACCAGAGAGCCCCCTTCTTTTGGGGTACACAGTGGGGATAGGCCCAGACCACAGCATGCGGATGAGCAATTCCAAGTCAGAGCAGCATGGGAGCACCCCACCCTGGGTGGCATAGCCTGTCTGCTGTCTGTGAATGCCCTTATTTTTGTTTAAACATAGCAGCCTTTGTTTGAAATTCCCTTCTGTTGCAAAGCAGAGGTGGTTAAAGACAAATTTAGTTTTTATCACATTTTTTAAACTTAGTGATGCAACAGTCTTCTTTAAGGTTGAAAACCATGCTAGGTTAAGGTCTATGGAAATGCTCCTTTTTTACGGGACTAGAAAAATTAAGGCACAGCATTGCACAGACTCCATAAGCTTCAAGGATGCTGACTCCGGGAAGTTCTTAGAGTGATTTTAATTCATCTATTTCCCAACCTAATATACTCGGTGTTGTGACTTTAAAATTCTTGTAATAGGAAAATGAGCTCACAACTTAGATCTCAGTATCAGAGAAAGAAATGTGACTATGAAAATCTTTTCCCTTTTTCATCATTCCCTCAAAAATGGTAGAGAGATAAAAAATAATGACCTTGCAAGTCACATAATTACAAATTTTTAAATGAGCCATTTAGAATTTTGCTTTTGAGGATGCAAATTAGTAATTAGTTGCTTCACAGTGTAATATATGACCTATGAGGTTATATTAGCTACATGTACTCAAAGGTTTTTGATAATGACAACATAGAAAATTGTACCATAAATCACACTGTTTTTGAAAATAGTAAATTAAATGTTTGAGTATTACCAGATAAGAGGCATGAAAGATGCTGTCTTAAAATATTTGCGTAAAACATGAGCCCATTTCATCTATTAGTGGTAGTTAAGGTTTTATTTTAGATTATAAAACCTGTGTGGAAGGGACAAATGTGTTCCTAGCAACTTAATGCATCATTTATAATATCTGTGCTTAAAGGATGTCCAAATACAATAAAGAATTATTTAGTATTCCAACAAAAATCGTCTCTGCTTCCCCATCTTACCAATCCATGCAGAATAGTACTCAAACATTGCCACTTTTGCCATCAGAATCTGTCTTTCAAACTCTGCCGTTAATTTAGACAAGTCTCAAATTGCTTTGGTTATATTACGGAGCACGCTTTTTTTCACCTTAACATTTTATTCCCTATATTATGCTATTAATCCCTATATCACACCTTTAAAATCTTTTTAGAAGACTTCTATTAAGCTAATATGTCTAGTAGATTCTTTTGCCACTCCCCATTGCTTCTTTTCTTTTTTTCCCTTACGAAATAAGTTAAAACTGACCAACGGGACAGTTTAAACATTTCAAACAGTGGATAGTTAAACATTAATGTAGATATCTTTTGACACATATTTTAGTCATTTAACTAAGTGTATCCAAATACCTATAGCAATAGGAAAAAAAAATCACTAAATGAAACACTGAATATTTCACTTTTTATCATGTTATAAGAAATGTACTTTTTAAAGAAAGGGTAAGACATCTTTTATGCTGCATATAATATGCCGTATTATATGATAACATCTAAAACTTGTAAGAGTAAACATTTTATGAACATTTAAGAACATGCATTATGGGCATGTACTAGAAACAAAGTAGATAATGACATTTTAGGCGTAATTTTCTAATTCTCTCATTTTATCAATAAGTAGTTAATCAGTAGTTTGAGGTGACTAATAAGAACAAATTTCATGACAAACTTCACTCAGTCTCATCAGCCTGCTTGCTCTTCAGCACCCAAGTAGAGTACACTTCAGAAGTCTGTTTTTCAGAGTTGGACTTTATTTTGTGTATTAGTATCAAAACATGGAGTTAGGTTGTGACATCCCTGAAATAGCACGAACTATGATTTTTAACCATTCCTAATGCTATGGTAGAGCTGAGAAATTCATATCTGTGGAAGGTTGGAAGACGAGGGGAAGGTATTGAAGCTTCGATGTGTTCTGTTCTGTTCATCTTTGGAAGAAACATGGTGTCCGTGTGTCTTCACAGGGGAGGAACTGTGTACTGGCCTCAAACGAGCCTGCAGCTTGGACTGCCCCTTCGGTTTCCTAACTGATGCCCACAACTGCGAGATCTGTCAGTGCCGTCCACGGCCCAAGAAGTGCAGACCCATAATCTGTGACAAGTATTGTCCATTTGGATACCTGTACGTATTTCTGAATTCAGAAGATCTATTCTTCATTGTCTCTAACTTGGTGAATGAATCAGTGGTGTGTTGAGTCCAGAAGATCTGTGCTTGTTTTGTTAGGTGAATCAGAAAGCAGGGAAAGGGTGGTGTCTCCACAGATAAGAATCGAGTTTTACTCTTCTCTTTGATGAAGGTGGGTCCTTGTTATGACACTACCCTTGAGGCCTGTTAACGTGCAGCTTCCCCATAGCAGGGGCCTTGGGACATTGAGGGGGGAATGGAATTGTCATGAGGCCCCAGTCTTGTGTTACACTTTTCACAACTGTCCCATTGACTCCTTTGTAATAACTTATTTAATCCATACTGAAGATTAGTTGACAGGAACTCATTTGCAATACTGAGCAGCCTTACCTGCCATGCCTTGGTTGCTTACCTTAGTACTAATCTACAGTTCATATTTTTTCTTTATGTAACAGTAGATTTTATGGATTTTCTTGGAGCTAAGGACCATAACTTGTATTTTCAAATATTCTTGATTGAACCAAAACCCATGAAATCATGTTATTCCAGGGGGTAGGGAGAATAGACACTTCACACTTATTTGTTTGTGTCTGAATTACCATCTGTTTCTGCCTCCATATCAAGTTGATCCCTTAAAATAAATTACCTCTCAGAATCTTGCTTTATCATTCTTTCCTTGGTTCCCTTACGTTTTAGTCTTTCTGCCTTTTCAATTTGATACTTTTATGTAATACTACCAATAACAAGGGACTTAGATCCATCATCTCTTGCCCATTGTGTTAGAGTCATCGTTATTTTTCTACTTGGAAATTCTAGTTTAGCAGGGAGGGAGTAATCTTAATTCTAATTTTAATTGGGTAAGTTGGAAACATTCTTAAAAATGTCGCAAGTAAGTTAATAAAGCATCATTGTTCCTAATCCTAAAATATGACTATGATACCAATAATTGTATAGTTATTGCTTAGCTTAACTGCTAAATGTAGAATAAAGCATTATCATGATAGTATTAATAACTCCCACCACTTGCTGCAGTATTATGACAGTTCAGAATCAAGGCAGCATTCAATTCCAACCTTCCTCTCAGAGAGAAATCTCTTTGAGGAATGTAGATTTCACTTTGTATGCCTGTCAGTAAGCATATTCACGGAGGACCGAGTGCACCACAGTAGACAAATGAGTGCTGCATCAGCCAGAACAGTAGCTGTGTTTCAAGGACAGCCTCTGAAGGAGAATTCTTGGCCAGATACCATCTGGGAGTATTAGGATGAAGGCAGCCGTTGGTGCCTCTTGTATACACATGCTGAGTGGATGATTACTGTATGTAAATGCTTGAAGAAGGGAAGGAGGGAGAAGTGGATAGATGGATGAACGAATAAATGAGCGAACAAACAAATCAGTTAAAACCTTTGTAGGTATTGAAAATGACACAGTGTATGACATGGGTATGAATAAGTCATTTAATTCCTTGCTCTTGTTGTGTTGACATAAACAAGTAGACCATTACACCTAGCAAATTGTAGTTTAATTGTCACGTGGGCAGTGGTTTACCAAGGGTTTCCCATAGGGCTGCCTTCTTTTAATTTGTCCAAGATGAGAAAGAACAGGGATTTTTTTTTTTTTTTAGTTGAACAGCCACTTAGGGCTACTTGGGATAAAACCTGAGGGTATAGTAACTGCTCCTGTAAACGAGATATTGAGCCTGAAAGAGGACTCAGTCCTGTGGCCAATGGACAGAAAAGCAAAGGAAAGTTTGAGCTCCTTTTATAACAGGCAGTATCATTCTTGTAGAGAAAAAAATGAATTGTTTAATTTTATCTTTATGATCAACATAACATTTAGGCACTGTAGCTTATTAAAGGACAAAAAAAAAGTTTATCCAGCCTTTTTCCTTCACCCCATATGCTTTGGTCATACCCCACGGATGGAGCATTGTTCAATGGATATTCTTTTCTAAGTAGTGAAGTAACTACTGGACATTGATTCTAAGACCTCTCTAGGCTTTTATTCTTTATCAATGTTTGTGTTGCTTTCCAGGTCTATGGGTCCTTAACTTCTATCTTCTATAAGTTTCTGTAGCCATCTCATTAAAATTTTTACTAGTATTTGAGATTTCTAACAGATCATGGTCGTGGTAGGAAGCCTGTAGCCCTGACAAAAGAAGGACCTTTGCCCCTAATGCTAGTCTCCAACAATGACCAACAGTATATCCTTCTATTCATGGAATTACACATTCATCCTTTTATATTGTAGTACCACTTACCGTAATTAAATCAACAGTTACGTTATTGGGATTCTGACATTTACATCCCAGAAGCACATAAGTACTTGAGCAATTCTAAACCTTGGCCATGGTGGGGGGGAGGGAAAGGGGGGAGAGTGGGGTGGTCATGACCACAGGGAGCTAATTACACATCACTCCGGGAGTTTTTTAGAGCAGAAGTCAAGTCATTCTGCTTAATAATAATATCACTTCAGTGACCCTAGGTCTGGTTTTTGTCAACAACAGCCACAAAAATCAGCCAGACACTGTAAATGATTAGCCAGAGACCAGAAAAATTCTAAAGCTCTAAAACTACTCTCCTTATTTTTGAATGGTTTACTCAATTGTATTGACCTTTGAACATTTGTGTAAAGGTCTGTGGGCTTATATACTTAAACTCCAGCTCGCCATCACTTCAGTGACCCTAGGTCTGATCCTTTGGGTATTATTTGAGACTTGGATTTTCTGACCTCTGACAAAATTTTAATTATCCAGGAAGAATAAGCACGGCTGTGACATCTGTCGCTGTAAGAGATGCCCAGAGCTCCCATGCAGTAAAATCTGCCCCTTGGGTTTCCAGCAAGATAGTCATGGCTGTCTTATCTGCAAATGCAGAGGTAAGTGTGAACTCATGACCCTCCCCCTCTCGGAGCAACCGGGGACACAGAAACAGAACAGAAGGACATCATGTAAATGAAACAGTTTACGTGATTGCTCTGTACTGTGACACAGTTGTCCCTTCCTATGGGGCTATCTGTTTTCCTGGCATCTCAGTAGAACAAAAGCTCACCATAGAATTTAAAGCAAGCATATAATGGGTAAGCACCTTGACCAAATGAATCACTTCTTAGCTCTTCAGTTTTACTTGTCTCAGAAACTTGAGCCTAAAGCATCTTTATCTTGACCTCCATAGAGTCTCCCTCTGTCCCGCAGTGGATGGATACAGTTAATACAGCAAAGATCCCTTTTCAAAGCCCCTGAGGATAGGAGTGGATGAACAGTTGGCTCATGTACTTTATGGTAACACAGTTTTGCGTGAGAATGAAGACAATTGCTGATTAAGCACATGGCAGCCTAGAGCTGTGTATAGGGGCAAATCCCGGGCATACCTTTTGCCTGGACCTCCCACTCCAAGGACGTTCCTGAAGCCGTGTGAGCATGCTCTCTGACCACCACCTCTGCGCTTACCTGCTCTGGCCCAGCTGCCCACACCAGTATGTTTTAGTTGTCAGCATGATCCACAGATTAAGCAATAAAAGATGCCTCAAGTTTGTTCTGTTTTTTTTCAAAGTTGGACAGTTATCACCTTAATGGTGTTTTCAAGAGGTCAGAGTAAACAAAGATCTAATCACTGCTTCAGATGATCTGCTGGACAAAAATCCATTAGTTGCCAGGGGCCCAGAATGTCCCCATTGGGTGACTTCTGGAGTGATTATTCTGCATATGTTAAACGTGTAACACTTGCTATGAAACCAATGCTTGTTTATTATGCATAATGAGAAAGTAGAGTGAAATGAGTAAAAATACACTAGAAGCCCACCAATAGGAGAGACGTGTATTTGCAGGGTTTTTTTCCGGTTCTCCTTTTTTTTCAAAATTGAGAGCCTATTAACTGAAATTCTTTCATGAGCCTTTTCCATGTAATGAACTGTCCCTTTGGAGACATGATTTTTGGAGGCTGGGTAGCATTACCTGTAAGGACATAGTGGGCTGTTTGTCATGTGCCGTAGCTACGTTTTTACCAAGGCTGCCTTCTGTCTGTCCAGAGGTCCCTGCTTCAGCTGGGCCACCCGTCCTGTCAGGCACATGTCTGTCCATGGATGGCCATCATCACAAAAATGAGGAAAGCTGGCATGATGGGTGCCGGGAATGCTACTGTTACAATGGACGGGAAATGTGTGCTCTGATCACCTGCCCGGTGCCTGCCTGTGGCAACCCCACCATTCATCCGGGACAGTGCTGCCCCTCATGTTCAGGTAAAAGCTGGCTGCCATCCTGTGCGCTCCCTCAGCAAATGATTTCTGCCTCGCAGGGCCTCATCCCATCTGGGACTCTGGGGGAAATGCAGGGGACGACCCCGGAACACATTTCAGCTCTCCGTGGTTTTTGTCAACGCCAGCCGCAAAATCAGCTTGGCGCTAGAAGTGATTAGCCTTCAAAGACCAGAGAACATTCTAAAGCTCTAAAACCACCCTCCTTATTTTTGAATGGTTTACTCAGTTATATCGGTCTTTGAGCTACAGTTGTCTGAAGGTTTGTGGGTTTATGTACTTCAATTCCAGCTTGCCATTTTACAGATAGTGTATTAAGACTGAATATCTTAGTTAACTGAAGGGGAGTGGTGGTAATTTTATTCCATAAAAGCTCATTATTTATAAAGTAATATTGGAGAGGGAGAATTATTGAAGTCTGTGGCTATTACTCTTTTTTTAAATTAATGGATATTTGGCATTCTTGCCAAATAGGGAAATTTAGAGTGACCACACATCCAAAACATTCAAAATCATAGTGACGGTAATCAAGATAAGTTACTAGAAGAGCAGAAGAGATATAACTCCTGGGGATCTGAATTATGGTTATCAATAACTGTAATTACTATCGTACTACCTCATCAAGTGCTTTTTATCCAAAGAGCTCAACACAATTTTATATTTAGTATTTCTTCCTCTGTGCAAGCTGTTTTGAGTCAAGGAAAACTTGAGTTAGGGAAAACTTAGGCTGTTTTTCATTTGAAAAACAGACACAGAAAGATGAACTCTCTTACCCAAAGTAAACTAGTATGTCAGCTGGAAGGCCAGGGAGAAGTGAAGTCTCCATTCTCACATCACACTTCTTTTAAAACTGAAATATACTGTCAGATTTTCGAATCATGATTATTTTCTCTCTGGTCAGTCCTGGTCCTGTATCTCCCTGTGGACGAGTCCATTTATGCAGTGGGTGCAGTGAAGAACCTGAGGCCTGGTCCTTTTGCAGCAAAGCAGCCCAGGTGGGAGGGAAGCATGGCTGGCCAGGATCTGCCTTCAAGGATACTTGAAGTCCTTTCAGCTCGAGAGTCTACAACCTCAATAACTATTAAGGGATAAAAACGACAGGCAGTTCTCATATCCCTATAGAGGACCAGATTACAGTGTTTGTTTTGTTTTCTTCCCCATAGTTTAGTCAGATGTGCTCTGTATCGAAACTATTTCCTTTTTCACATGTTTTGCTAGTTAAATATGAAAAACCACTAGCATCCACTGAAACAAAATAAATGAGCGGTTTGATGAGACAGAACTCTGTCATGACTCTTTGGGGAAGGAAAAAGTGTGTTCCAATGAAGACCCCTTGCTTTAATTAGAAACATAAGTGTGTAGAGTGAGGGCTGCATCTGGGTCTTCACTAAACATGAATTCAATGAAGACTGAGCCAGACTGGTGGAAATGCAAAGATACTGCTAAGAACAGATTTGACTTAAGCACTGAAAGTTAGTGGAACCAGAACTGGTTTTGTCTATTACAGAGATATGGAAAGTACTAATGCAAACACACACCAAAATTATTGACTTGTTTTTATGGGTGTATGAATATCTAAATACACATGTATAAAAATACATATACATCGATATATGTGGGTGTGTAAGTAGATTGTTTCCAAATATCTTTAGTAGATTACCACATATGGATTCTTCTGACTAGAGACCGCAGTATGGTTACATCCATGGACTTGAAAGAATATTTTCTCCCCTCTTCCATTGAATGATCAGCTGTTTTTGGTGTTTGGTTTTTTTTTTCCTGGGCTAAGTGAGCAGCTCCTAAACTTTTCTGATAGAATGATACTGTTTCTTAGATTTCTTTTTTCCTTTTTCATCCTCTGCATTTCAGTTTTTCTTTTATCTCCACCTCTCCGGCCACTCTCATATTTTCCCTAAGGCACATGGTACATATATGGAGCAAAGGGAATTGTGAGCAAGATGAGACCTGCAAGCACACATTGTTTTTCTCCTGGTCACTTCTCTACATGTCAGCGTTTAAAAGGGCAGTAATTGTCAATCCTCTCTAAGTCCTTTTGGAAAGCAATAAGGGAGTCTTTTTCCAACATTACTTTATTGATGCTCTTTGGAATCATTTTTTGTTTATAAACCACGAAAGAGGCACTTTGGTCATCTTGCCCCAGATCAATTTTAATTCTGATCATCTTCCTCTCTACTTTCTTCATATACTGGAAAGTTTGGTCCAGTTGCTTAGTAATACAAGCATTGGCCAAGGTCAGCTTTCTGTTATAGGCCCTCTCAGTCAAAGTTCCGGTCTTTACAAGTTCCCTTAAGATAGAGCTATTTTAAAAGTTACCTCCTTCACTGGAAATCAGCCTATACCACTGTATGTCAGCAGTGTTGACTCTTGTGCTCAACACCCCTTTCAAAGTAACAGCCTGTGAACTCTTAGGAGATTTCAGCTCCGAGTCTCTGCAGAGATGGGGTAGTTCTTCTGGGACCCAGTCTCCTCTGAGCCCCAAGCATGAGCTGGTCCTGATGTCTCCAGACTGCTTCTCGGCAGGGTTCCACACTGTCAACACCTTCTAGAAATGCTTGTTGAATTTGGATTACACAAATAATGCGTAATGTCTTCATACTTCTCATTTCCCCAGCACAACTCAGGGCAACTCCCAGTACCTCTAGACATTTTCAACATCAAATTCCCTCTCTATCATTATCATCTCACCGAGAGGCCAAAGTTGCCTCTCCTGGAGGGAAAGAAATCATAGTTACCATCAGCCTCTGAGCATTCACTTCTCTTGATGATGCTATCGCCAAATAAATGTTTAATCTCAGGTGAGGGTTTTCAGACTGTTGATTCTGCAAGAGCATTCCTGCTCAGTTTGCTGGCAGCTGGTCTCGATTGGGGTGTGGCCTGCTCAACAGCAGGATGGATTTTCAAGCATAAAAGGACTCAGGGTCCCAGAGATAATGAAGACAGGGGAGCACAGAGCATTTGGAAGTTGGGTTTAATCTGGAGGTATATCCATGACCCAAACAAACATAGACTTGGGTTCAAATCCCTTCTCTGCCCTTAATACTCTTAGTCCTCAATTCCCTCATATGTAAAATAGGATAACAGTACCTACCTTGCAAGGTTGATATAAGGAATAAATGAAATAACACACGTTGAGCACTTAGCATAGAAATTGGACCATAGCAAGCTTTCAGTAAATGAAAAAAGTCGTCATTCTAGACAATTTCTACACATTTGCAGAAATCCCCTACGAGGCCCCTGTTCTTATCTCTACAGAAGGAATCTTCTCCATGTAATTTAATTCTCTTATTGGATTCTCTCATTATTATCGATAAACTCGAACCACTTGAACCTCACTCACTTCCTAACACTATTCTGGTCTGGCCTCGTATTTCTGCGCATGAAATCTTTCACTATTCTGTTGATAAGAACAGAGTGAGGTACTCCATGGTCAATTCATCTTTTCTGTCCTTCAAAGCACCCGGTTCTTCAAGAGTTGGTGTGACTGCCGAGGAATAACTTCTAGTGTTTTGATTTTGTGTCCCCCCCAGATGACTTCGTGGTGCAGAAGCCAGAGCTCAGCACCCCTTCCATTTGCCACGCCCCTGGAGGAGAGTATTTTGTGGAAGGAGAGACGTGGAACATAGACTCCTGTACTCAGTGCACCTGCCACAGCGGGCGGGTGCTGTGTGAGACAGAGGTGTGCCCGCCGCTGCTCTGCCAGAACCCTTCCCGTACCCAGGACTCCTGCTGCCCGCAGTGTACAGGTAACCAGCGCTGTGCCCTGGGACACGTGGAGGGGAAGGCTGCATCTCAGGCATTGTCATTCTGAAGACTAGCAGCTTGAGCCCCAGGTAGGGGTGTCCCAAACCCAGTCACCAGTAAGCCAGGCAGGAACATCTGGCAACCTGCTCCCTAAATTCATTTCATTCTATAGACCACATATTTAGGCAATCAGTATGCCTTGCACCTGACGGAACTTCACGGAAAAAAGGGGCCATTGTTTCTTTCTGCCATTTTTGTTCAACCCTACCTCTCAGACTCAGGAAGAGACAGTCATGCTGCACCAGTTTATTTGAGATGATTTTGCTAAGGTGAAAAGTCATCTTTGTCTTTAACAAATGGGAAGAGCAGTTACTGATAAATAATGTTAATAAAATTCTTTGAAATACGTAAGGATGGTAAAGATACTTGGAGACTGTGAAGCACGGGGGGTTGCTAAAATATGCATAGGGCTCACCCCCTCAAACCTGTGATGATTAACAAGTTAAGATCCAAAAGTATTAACACGTTGCGTACGGCCCCTCGTGAAGATTCTCATGATCCGTACGCAACATGTTAAGTGACTAGCACTGCACATGTACAGAATCTTACTGTTTGTTTCTTTTTTGTTCTCAGATAATCTGGCCTTAGCAGGTCAATTTATGGTCATGAAACAAATACATTATAATCAGACTTTGTCATATTTTAAACCAAGTTACTGGTTTTGTAACGAAAGTAGCACTTCACATTAACACTAGAATATATGACTTTTTCTCAAAAGATATTTAATTTGTACATATAAAATTAACAAGGTGACAGCACACTACTTTTATTTTGTTGTTGCTCAGTCTTTTTTTCAACTTAAATCAGTAACCATTGACCTTCCAAGTGTATATTCTTAGGGCATTTCTACTCAGTAAAACGTAAGCCCTTGTATTTTATTACTGCTTTTTACATTGGCTTAGCTAGTCAGCTGGCCAGAATCTGTTGTTCTGTCTTTCCATCCAGCACAGTCAATGCCCATTCTCTTCATGGGTTCATGGGTTCATTCTCTTCATGGGATAATATTTTTTGAGCCACATCAGATGAACCTGTAGGGACAGCCACATTATTTGCTGTTGTCATCATGCACTGCTGCCGAGGTGTTGTCATCTTCATACCAAATCTTTGTTGTATTTAATTAGCAGCCATGTTGATCTGAGAAGCTTAGTGTTACACCTTTTCTAGTATAAGATACTCCATAGGTTGTTAGGCTATGCATAACCTAGTCCCTATGATATATTTATCATTTTTATTATCACTCTGTATTTATCATTCTCACTGTTTTATTCAGATGCAAGCCCTGCTAAGGAGTCTGTTAATATACAACCCTCACTATTCCCATCCTCCCAGTAGAAACCACTTTGAGTGATCTCTTCAATGGAGAGCATGAATTTATATCCATTTAGATACTCCTTTTACAAATACTTACCGAATGCCTGTATTGAGCCATGGGGCTCCCCAGATTAATGAAAATAAATAGAGCAGTAATCCAAAAGAACAGCCAAACAATCCAATATGCCACATTTAAGTAAATAATGACAAAGGGAGAGAAGTGCTTGGAAAGGTAATAATTAAGAGCGCATACAACCCAGGAGGTTTTAACTAAAGTGGGAAGTAGCCACAGGTGCCACTTGTACTAGCATCTGAGGACAAATAACAAGAGTTGGTTAGAGGAGGGAGAGTGGGGGAAAGGACTTCTCCACAACCACTAGCAGGACACGTGCATGGGCTCAGAAGTTCAGCCCGGAGGAAGATGAAGAGCTCCCTGGAAATGGGTCTCCTGAGTATGTTAAAGCACGGTTTCTTAGAGCCAGTGTCAAGGCAAGTGTGCACGTGCAGAGGCCCCTCCGATCCTGGCCAAACAGTGCAGAGGCACTCTCTTCTTCCCCATGGTTCCTGAGTGGACCCAGCACCCTGCGTGCCTGGCTTTGACTTCTCCTTTATGACCCTAAACCTGGGCGATTCTTCCTTTGCTTACATAGAGCTTGAGAGATACGTCAACGATAGCCCTCATCTTAAATGTTAGGCCTTTCCCTGTTACATACCAATATGACAAAGGTGAAGAAGAGTATTATCTGATATCTAAATTTTAAAATCAGTCACCCACCCTATAATTGATCTTTCTGAACGTTCCGTTTACAGTTGTGTTGCAGCGATAACACGATAAGTCTTAAAATTCTAAACATTAATTTCTTCACATCACAATTTCAACAGTAGCTCTGACCAATGGTATATTGTACATCTAGAAAAATACCATCTCTAATCTTCGGATACTTGTGCTCTAAGGTAGTCCAAAAATGATATCTGTGTACAAGAGAAGAGCAGCTTCTGAAGAGCTGTGTCCATCGTGGTAATTGTATCCCCTGGAACGCTGGTCGTCCCCTCTGTGCTTCTATGCCCCCTCTCACATCAGCCAATTGTGAGATTTCTAATCTAGGAACCTCACCAACATATTTTTCTTTGTTATATCCGAATCATTTTTCTGCTTGAGGTTACACTTTTCCTGTAATTTCAGTGGAAGACTAGACCCAAAGGGATATCTGGGTTTTCTAGTGACATTCTTTTCTGTGTCAAGTGGTAACTAGATCTGAGAACCCTCTGGTCAAAGTCTTTAAATAGCGAAGACACAAATGTCTGCAGAAGATTTCTCTGTGGGCGCGTCCTTATGGGTGATTTAGATCTCCCCTCATCTTGCAGCCATGAATGTGAATGCATGAACATTGGAATATTACATGTAGGTGTTTTTTGGTTGGTTGGTGCAGTGAAACTCTGTTTGACTGGGTAAGACTACATGTAGCTGCAAGTAAGAGAAAACCCATCCGTAGTTTTTAAACAGGTAGAGGTTTCTTTTGCCTACGTTACAAGGAGTTTGGAGGCAGATGTTTGTTAGCATTAATTTCGTGTCGTAGTGATGTCAAGGTCTTTCCCTTACAGGTAGGATCCTTACAGGTAGGATCCTGTATTACAGCTACAGGCAACTCACTCAGAGTCAAGGCAGGAAGAAGGTGGAAGGATGGCAGTCACATCACATCTGCCCCTCTTTGAAGAAAGGGAAAGCTTTCCCAGAAATCCCCTCATTAGCCAGGAGGTCCCGTTAGCCACAGCCAGGTGACATGGCTACCCCTAGTTGCAAGGGAGACTGGAAAAGCAGGGAGCAGGATTGTCCTGTTTGACTCACACCCATTGTGACCCAAGCCCTCAACCACCCGCACAAAAAATCAGGATTTTGTGACGCTAAGGAGGACGAGTAGGGCAGGTATTATGCAAGCAACTAACAGAATCGCTGCCACAGATCTTTTATGGTCTTTGCTGTTTTGCTTTAAAACTCAAGACTCTACTTGAATCAGCATGCCTGTTGCATTACTGAGCTGTTGTTAGAGGAATATGGCACACCAAGCCATGGTGACGGAGAGAGCTTTCTATGAGACAGAGACACTCATGACGTTGCACATTTGGTGGCCTGCAGCATCTTCTTTTCCCTGATGACCTCTTGTTCATTTTTCCAGATGAACCTCTCCAGCCTTCCTCGTCCCATAATGACAGCGTGCCTAGTTACTGCAAAAACGATGAAGGGGATATATTCCTGGCAGCTGAGTCGTGGAAACCTGACGTGTGTACCAGCTGCGTGTGCATGGATAGCGTAATTAGCTGTTACTCGGAGTCTTGCCCTGCAGTATCCTGTGAGAGACCTGTGTTGAGAAAAGGCCAGTGTTGTCCCTACTGCATAGGTAAGACCAAGAAAAAAATCCTTCGTCTCTGCCGGGGGCTACTAAATCTATAATGACAGCCATTTGCCTAGATCAGTTAATATTTTTGAAATCTGTTCTTCTGGTTGACGTGCCACATAGAGCCATAGTAGTAATAGCAGGCAGGGGAAGGCTGCAGAAGATGTGTTCCCAAGATAAAGCTTTAAGAATAAAATGCTCTCAGAATGTCCTGATGTTACAGCACTGTCATGTTCTATTGAGCTGCTTCGCGCTTTCAGGATTTTCAACATCAGAACTCTCTCTACCCTGTTATTTACAGTGAGTGGTCTTTTGTTCCACATAGAAACATCGTGTCCCGTATTAGAGTATACTTAATGCACAAAGCTTGCTGCTGCCTTGATATCAACTAAATTCAAAATACTAACTTAATCTCCCCATTATTCCTCTGTCTGCTGGCAGTTGATTCCATTTCACCCACGCAGTTGTCTCTCTCCCAAGCCCAAGAACACAAAGTGAGGCCTGAGTCTCTGACAGAGTCCTGTCCTTGGGATCCATGGAGATACATCCCTGAGCAGAGGATCTATGTATATCAGCCCGACACCTGTAACAGAACTGTTCCTATTGACATAAGCCAGCTACTGTTCTGGAGTCCAGAAGGCTCAGATAGCTGGCAACTCTAATAGCGACTCAGTCCCTGCTCCCAAGGTTCTCCCTCTCCTGTGTTGCTTTTGTATCTAGTCACGTGAAAGACAGTGACGTATTTCAATCTGATAGTGAACTTCTCATCAGAGTAGCAGGTAAATGATCAGGCAAGCTGTATTAATTGCAGGTATTGTCCATTTATTGTTAGAGACTTTTGTGTGCTTTTGAGATATAAATCATTGTGTATGTTTGGGAAGATACCTGAGGAAAAGGAGAGCTCTTCTGGCCACAGAGCTTTGTAGCAATTCCCATAGATGAGCCAATGAATGGCACTCTGGTGCCTAATAGCCATGACTCAGGCTTTGCAGGACGGCCCCCTCTCCGTAGTTGTGATCTCTGGCCACTAGACAGAAGCCCACTTCCTCTGAGCATGATGCTGCATGTTGGTATACAAGAGATGGAAAGATATTTTAGAAACACAATATCTGCTCTCGGGAATTTCACAGAGCTCGGTTTTCTTAGTGTAATGGCCAGGGAGTATTTAAATTTATGTTTGAAAGTTGGATTCTCTTTTAGTAGGTTGACCATCTATGTAATTTATTCTTCAAACTATGATGCTCTTGAGAGTAAAATGAGGGCTATTAATACTTTATGATGGGACAACTCTAAACCAGGAGTGTCCCAAGCAAATTGGGACATGTGGTTGCCCTGCCTTTTAGTGACAGGGACGGTGGGTTCTGCTACAATACCTACAGGCTTTGTAGCTTCTAACTTTGTAGCTCCTAAGTGGAGCCAAAAACGTATCAAGGCGTGCATCCAACTTAGTGCTACTTATCTTTTCAAAGTGCTGACCAAAATTCCTACAAAAACTGGTACTGACTTTGGTAAGATCTAAATGAAAGGTATACCTGGGCCCCTGTTTCACGCTGTGGGTGAGGGGTAGGGAATGCACAGCCAGTGTCACCATATTTAAATATCAAAACTTCAGTACTGAAAGAAACAGCTCATGAATCAACCAGGGATGCTTGGCTTACACTTGGAAAACTAGGGCCCAGCCCAGGAGGCCTAAGAATTCTGTCTTACCTTCAGAGGGAAAAATCCAGCCGTGAATCTCTCATGTTCAAAACTCTCAGAATAATTTGTTTAGATAAAAGTTCCTGTTGTGTTTTGCTACTAATTGATAAATTTGTAATCAGTAAATTGTTCACCTAGTAAATCTGTTTCCAAATGAGAATAGTAAATTATTTCTCTTTCTCACAAAACAAATTTAACAAGTTCAAACTAATGCAAAGAAATCTGCAAATCATAGTATTCTGTGTCCTTTTTCTTTTTTTTTTTTTTTTTTTTTTTTGCCTTCGTATTTCCTGTTACAATTGCTGCATCATTTAGACTATACATTTTTTAGTGTAGAGAAGGAAATACTAATTTGGTCCACATTTGTGATTTTGATTCTGTTAAATTGCAAGCACTTTTACTAAATTGTTCATATAAGCTCATAATTGTATAGTGGAAATTTTGTTTCTGTTCCATCTCCCTCCACAGCCAACCCTCCCCCAATTGACGTAGGTATAATTGTATCACATAAACCTCTGACTTACCTTCAGGGGAACATACTGGGGAGACTTAGCATTTGATGAACAAAACTGCGTGCTGCTCTTCACTCACTCAACTTAATGCCTCAGACATGTTGTTTTATTGAAATAGCCGTGAAGCCCTTTCTGTATACTCATACTTACTTTGCAAGTAGCCTTGCTAGATTCGCCTTCATCCTTTCTCCCCTCGTATGTCCATGCATGTGAAGTCAAGTTCAGTTAATGACTGTGATACGGGAATTTTCTGACTCCAGTTTGCTCCCTCCGCCTCTCCAGGCATGTTTGTTTCTTCTCAGCATCCCGTCCACTTGGCCCTTCTGTAAGGCAGGAAGCCTGGGCACCCCAGCAGGTGGTCACCCCTGTGTCTTAGTGTCAAAGCCTCCATCACCCTCCAAAGATCACCTAGCAAAGGAAAAGATGGAAAGGCCATCATTCTGCGTGTCCTAAAGCACCTGATGGTTTCTCTAGTGGGCACTGAGGACCAGGGCTTGCACTGTCTCCTGTCTCAGGCTTTCTCAGTTTGATCCCAGCTTCTTTTAACCTGGACGATCTGTTCCCAGGATCACATGTGCTTCACCCCAGCATGCAGATCTGACCGCACCACGGCCACAGGACTCCTTCCTGCATGAATATCCTCCCTAATTAGTCAAATACAGAGCTCTAACCACCTCAAACCTGCCTTTAATACGACTTCTTTGGGTGATAAAACCTCTAAACAAAAGCTTGCTTGCTTGCACCTTGTGTAGTATCCTTATCTGTTACCATAATGGAATTGAAAAGTGGCGGTCCTTCTAAAAGCAGCATAATTATGAATATTCCGTGTTCCTTTCAGCTGAATTATCAAGTCACTAATGTGCCATGATAATGCTTCTCTTTGATGTATGAAGGCCTCATATTATGTGTGCTAATTTAATAGACTGTGTAATACAGACATAATTAATAGGATTGATGATTAATTATGAAAAGTGAACAGCTTTGTCTAATTACTTTTAATACCCATCATTAGGGAATTCATCCTTGTACTAGAAAGACACTAAGTAGTAATTACCCAATCAGTTTAATGGAACATCTGATTCCCTATTTTTTTATATACCAACTTCCTATACAAACACATATGAACTTAGATTTTATTTTCATAGGCTTTTTGACTGTAATGATGGATTAAAGAATGGGAATAAGAATCAAAAGGTAACTTCGGTATAAATCAGGTGGCGATAAAAGGTCTGGTGGGAATTCTAATGTGCTATTACAGATTCGATATGGGGTTCCTTGTTAACGATACCTCAGAGTGACACTCTACCATGCAAGAGAGCACCCAAGGGCTAATCACTGACTTCATGCTACATGCCTTTCTAGGACCTTCCAGTACTTCAGTGAGATCTGCATTCCATCAAACCCGAAGGACAGCAAATAATTAAGCCAGCAACTCTTAGTGTGCCTGTGGGGTGCTGCCCTGGTCACATCACCCTTCTCCGATATTTGTGCTGGTGATGCTTCTGCTGAGGGCCAGACTCTAGCAGCTTCTATCAGGGAGAGCATCAGCATTCCAGCGGAAGCTCACCATGTCCAGGGGTTCCATCATTCTTGGTCAGATATTATAAACAAAGAGCCCTACTTTGATCATAAAGATCTTCTTAACACGTTGCGTACGGATCACGATAATCTTCATGAGGGATTTAAACCCCGCTGTATGCAACGTGTTAATTTAATTTATTGGGGCTTCAAGCCCATATTGCTGCTGCGTCGTACCTGTTAAAGTAGGAAATTAATTTGCTCAGGTGTGTCCCCTGATCAAGCCAGTCTAATTGAGCAGGACTATTCTTGAGGAAGCAACACTTGTGTTGGCCAAGTCGGAAATATTACTCAGTGCATAGAATATTGTTTTGAAACTTAGGATTTGGCAAGTATTTATTTATTTGGAACCATGTGTTATTGTAGAAAATATTTGAGGTCAGATATTTGTTGGCTGGAAATCCCTGAGTCATTGCATCTTTCTCACTGAAGAAGTGTTTGTCAAAGGTTAGTTATTTTTAGATGGCAGTCAGTTTTTTGTGTGATGTACGTGTTTTTATTTCATAACTTGATGTGAACAAAGTTAAGATACTTTGATTTCATGTCTGCAAATCATCTACCATATTTCCCCGAAAATAAGACCAGGTCTTATATTAATTTTTGCTCCAAAAGGCACATTAGGGCTAATGTTCAGGGGATGTCATCCTGAAAAATCATGCTAGGGCTTATTTTCCGGTTAGGTCATATTTTCGGGGAAACACGGTAGTATCTTTTAAGTGTTTTTAAGTATTTCATATCTTTAAGGAGCTGTGAAAATGAGTTCTGTTATAGATCATATATGAAAAAATTATTTTCTTACAGGTTGCATATATGCCTAATCAGAGCTTAGCTATTTTTATGCGATATATATTTTATATATATATATATATACATACACACAATGTGTATTATGTGTGTTTATATATATATAACATACACACACACATACACATATGTGAGTATGTATGTGTGTGTATATATATAAAGCATATATCTCATATTAATATTTGAGGTGGAACTTCCACTTGGAATCAAGCTGGCTTAACACTCAGTTGTGGTGGTGTAATTATATTTCTTCTCTATAGTGATCTTCAACTAGCAAATTATTAATAATATTTCTCCTTATTAGGGGCAATGTCTACATTTTATATCAAATCAGACTATTACAGCATTCATTTTTGCTTAGGTTTATGTTTATTTGTTTAGGTATCTTTTCCTAGAGATAAACATAAATAGTGTCTCTTTGGAGCATCTGTTGATCATTATGTATTTAACTCAGTCCAGGAGTCAAACATAGTAAATATTTAATTTAGCATCTCTAAGATATACAACCCATGGAATGACATGTTGTACATTTTTAAGACATAATGTTATGATACTGGCATCTTCATTGGAAGATTTTTCACAGCTGTTTCTCCAGTGTGTTTTCTTAAAATTAAAAACTTGTGTGTGTATTGGAAGGAGAACTTACTTTGGAGCCCAAGGGTTCTGAGCCCACCTCTGCCACTTTCCTGCTATGTCTCAGTGATATATATATATTCCTGTACTTTACTAAAGTACTGTGAAAGTTAATAATACACACTGATGAAAGTACCCTATGAACGTTACACGCAGTGTGAATGCCTGTTGGTTCAGTACAGTTACAGCTCTTCTGATGTGCAGTGCAGCTGATGGGAGTAACATGCATCAAATGGATTCTGGTCATTCTCTTTAAATAGATAAGAGCACCTGTCTTTCTGCAGGAGGAAGTCCTGGATACAGCATCCAATGACGGGCTTTGGAAGGACAAGGGTGTGTCAGGTAGCGCTCTGGTGGTGTACTGTGTCCTGCACATTCTTAGCTGAAATGGCCTCAGTGTGATCCAGGTAGAACAGCGTGATTCCTGAGGGTTTGTCGTGCGGCCGTGTTGCGGCAGTTCCTTGCCCACAAACCTCTGAGATTCGCTGTCCATTCATGCCTCTGGATGTCACCACGGGAGAGAGAATGGAGTGCTTTTATTTTTTGTTTGGGAGGCTAGTCCCACTTGGGGAGTCTGTGAGCTTATTGTACATGCTCCGCCGTGATTCCTGGAAACAGAGTACTTGGCATTTATCATCAGGGCAGATTCTCGTGGCGAAGAGACCTGGCATGCTTCCTGCATGTTCTTCAGAGCTCTCGGTTCCTGTGGCCCCCCCACTGGAGCCCCGGTGGTCACAGTTATTGCGGAGGTGATTTAAGCAAAAGGGAAGGGAAGCTTTCCCTCCAGAAGGGTGCTTTTCTGTGTATTGTTTAGAGTGTAAGACTGAAAGCATCCTGGTTGTCATGCACTGTACTAACTTTGGAATGGGTCTAAACTTGTCACTGCAAAAATAAACGGTGTTTGATTTCAGTTTGTTTAGGTCTTGCCCTACACCCCAGGAAGCATCTCATCGTGCTTCGTCCGTAAGCAGCTTTCTCTTCTCACTCCAGTATCCTTTTCAGGCCCCCTAGCTGTGTAAGCAGAAATTCAAGTTGTCCTAGTTCACTTGGGGGGACCTCTGAGTGGCATCATCTTTATCTGGGCTCCCAGCCCCACATTCTTATTGTAAAGAGGTCTGTTGCACAGAAGGCAGGCTGGCGCTGATGTTTCCAGAGAGATCTAGTTGTGTGCCTGTCACTTCTTATTTCTGTCCAGGAGGCCAACCCTGATTTTGAACCCTCTAATGGTTCAGGAGAGACCCCTTCTACAAGGATTACGTTTCTCATGAGGAAATGCAATCAGATCTGAAGTCAGTCTAGAGACCATCTGGTAGGGCTGGCCGAGTATTCCTGACACTTGGGCTGTGACAGGATAAACCATCTCCTATAGGTGGAGAAACTGTCCACTCTGGCAAGTCCAGTGGCTTCCACCTCAAGGTTTTAACAAGGTTCTATCCTCTGAATTTTACATCGATAGCTTCCTTTAAATCCCAAAGGACATGTTATATTTTCCTTTTTGTTTGGGCCACCTTGATCTTTCATTGTTCCCGCCTGCCTTTTAGATTACATTATATTTTCAAAAGGATTTCTGTGTATAATCTCCATGTGCCGATAGGTACACCTTGGATTGCAGGCCTTGTAAGAAATGAGACCTCATTTAAAGCTGAAAATGGAATGTTTCCTTGAACTATCCATGCAGTGTATAAAATGATCCCATAATAGACGCTTAATTCAAGGATTAAATTCTATTGCTGAGAAATTCTGACCTCTTTGCTTGCAGCAGAAATCAGCCACACGTCACTGTATTTACCAGTTCGGTGAGATTTTTGTTCATGGAACTCAGGAAAATATATAATTCCTCTGTTAACTGGGAATCCTGTGTTCCTACCTGTTCCTTCTAGTATGTTGAAGAAACCTGAAAGGCTCTTTTGGCCTTTCTAAGGAGACCTAGACTCCCATCCTAAGAAATAGAATAAAATAAAGTAAAAATGGACTTTCAAGGAAGGTCTTAAAATTGTGGTCAGATCTGCTGTCACAGCAGTTAAGACATTATATAGAGACAGGAGTTGGCCTTCATGGCAACATTTGTCTCCATTTTTTCTTTTTATAAAAGTGAGTTAAGAGCAGATGTTTTATTTCTTAGAAGCTAAAGGTTATAAGATAAAATACTCAAGTTTTCAGTTAAATCAATAAACATTTTTTGCATTTTTAGCCAAAAACCTTTATAATTATTTGCTGATGGAATTACTAGGTATTACATCTCTTTGCCTCATTAAAATTGTCTAGACTGCCTGCATCACTTTTAGCAAGACTTCAATTCAGTTACAATTTCACATTCTTTTACAGTCTATGACGGTCCAGTGAGCCAGCATATTCAAAATCAGCCGTCATCTCCCATGCTTACAAGTCTCTGTGCCCCTCTTAGTGACCTGCAAGTTATTTGCCACGATTTCTGTTTGTCTCCTCTCTGTGTAAAAACATTAACGCAGGTTTCTCGAACAGGAGGCACACACCTTCTGTTTATTGTCCAAACATGGAGTTTGTGCTGAGCCTGCACCCAACTTGAGATGCAGAAATGAAGATATCACAGGCCAGAGATTTTAGTGTCTGTCAGTTAAAAGGAAGTAAAATAGAAGATACAAGTAGCATTTTATTCCTTTGCGGGAGTTAGAGAAGAAGCGCCGTGATGCAGTGTTACATTTATAAGCTAAACTTTTAAAAAGTACTTCCCCTGTACTCACCCAAGTCAGCTGTGTCAGTGGGGAGACTTGGCTGCCCTTCCCACTCCCTTTTCTAAATCTCATGTTACCCATCATGTACCTGGTACTTTTTTACACCTGCCTAAGGGATTTCACTGAAGTTTTTCTTTAAATCCCTCAAACCTAAGAAACCAAACTGAAGTATCTTGTTATTAGCAGGGCCAGCAGTTTGCACATCTTTTCAAAATATTTGGCATATCTGTTTGGACCTGGCATCACACAAGACTGTTGAGACTGTCTGGATCTAGGAGCATCTCCCTGAGGGCATCTGCCTTGGGTACAACTGCATCCTGTGTTTAGAATGATGATCTCCATAGTGATGGGTCAAATGAACAAGCACCCCATTACACCCCTGTGCTGGATTACTTTGCGGTGGGACTTATTCTGAGAGTAAGAGCCGCATTTAGTTTCTTGGCCACTGGGAGCCCAGAGTAAATTACTTTTCAGGACTCTAAATAGTACACTGGAGATTTGAAAGAACTGATGCAATTTCTAAAGCTGCCTAACCTCCTCCCAGGAAGTTACTCCCACGCCAAGACTCTGCAATCATGACCACCACAACCAGATTTAGAACCTAAAGTTTCTATACAAGAAAGTTGTCTCCTGGCAGAAATTGAAAACGTAAGTTCAAGTGGATTTTAGTTTTATATGCTTCTACGGAGGAAAGGCAAGGTTGATGGCGGTTAGTGGGACCTGAAGATGCTTTCTTTTCAGGGCCTAATGTATATCCCTCATCATGGTCAGATTCAGAGCAAGACCTGAGCTACTCCATCAGTGATTCCTGAAACCCTAAGTTGGATCTTTATAAAGGAAGGAAACAGCAAAATTCTAGATCGTAGATTTTCACCAGCTGTTAATTAGCTTTCTAATATAGCTGGTAAAACAGCTCAGGAGGAAAGGCATAGTCTGAGTTTAAATAGCCTGTTAAGGCTTCTTTTCTATTTTTGAAAAGAAGTAAAATGGAAGTTTAAACAGTTGGAAAGTTCAGCTCGAAAGGAGTTAACATTTCCAGCTCTGGCCATTTTTTCCTCCCCTCTTCTATTAACCAGAATCGAGGAAAATGAACGAAAAAAAGACACACAAAAAACACTAACAGACATTGCATATTTTCATTGTAGTCATATGTGATACAAGTATGCTACCCCAGCTTTTGTTTCATTTCCATTTGCATGAAATATATTTTTCTATCGCTTTACTTTCAGCTGCTTATATTTGAATCCAAAAAAGATAAGACATGTCTGAACATCCATGAGTTAAATGTCCCGCTGAAGGAGCCTCATAGCACAAGTGGTCCAGGCTCCTGACACACACTTGGGGTATGTTTGCAGAAGCAAATCCCCATTCCTTAGCAGGATCTTTGTTTCTAAGAGAGAACAAAAGTCACTTCAAGCCGAGTCTGATGGGTAAGATAGAGGCCAGAGCTAAGGAAACAAAATACCAGAGATGATCTAAACCAAGGAGTGCCCATAAAATAGTAACCATCTTCTTTGCATGTTTCAAAACTTGAGTCTGGATGCCATGGTGAAAGGAAAATTCCAAAGCTGTTGAAGCAAAGGCAGTACCGTTGGAATATGTTTATAGCCCTCTACAGTGACTGCTTAGAAGAGGATCACATTTGTTTGGATATATAATTCCTGATACGTTTGTTTTAAAAGTAAGCCTTATTATACTTGTGTCATACCTCATGTTTTCCTTTATGTTTCCCTTGAAACATTCTACTCTAATCTACCTCTGAAAGAGAGAGACAAAGAGAGAGAGAAGTGGGAGAGATTTGCCTGAGAAGGACCATGAGTCCTCAATAACAACTTCCTTATCTCCATTCCTTGATAGGATTGTACGAGATGTGTGATGCATTCAGTTGAAGGGTAATTTACCTTTGAAGACAAAGACCTTAAGACCCAACAAATGTAAGGAATAGGAAATCTAAGTGTCCACTTTCCAGAGTCATTGCATATTTTGAGCAGTAACCACTGTTGTTTGTGGCGTGGATCTCTGTGCAGGAACATGGCCCTTCCTGAAGTCATCCCACTGGGGACACGGTGAGCAGAATGTGGGGACTGGAGCCAGACCCACTTTAGTTCCCGTCCTGACCCTGCCACTTTCTGGCTGTGCATCTTGGGCAAGTGATGTAACCTCCCTGTTTCTCGGTTTTCTGTAGAATTGGATAATACCCTGTCCCATTGGGCTATGGAGAGCAAATGGAATTGATATATGTAAAATGCTTAGCACAGTGCCCAGTGCATAGCAGGCACTCAGTAAGAGGAAGTTATGATTATTATGAGGTACTGAAGAATCAAACTAATGCCATTGTCAGCGTAAGCGAACCAGTTGGAGTGATAAATATAACAGTCCAAATTAAATGGCACAACCCACTCGATAGCCAAATATAAACGGTTTAGATTTTTTAGTTAGGTATTCCCATGTCTCTATTTCTATATCCCTCTTCAGCCTAACTTCTTAAAATGCTTTTATATGTACTGTCAATTACACTCTGCTCTTTTCTCCCAAAGACTGCAGTGACTTTATTAACTTATTATTTAGAGTCTCAAATTGCATAGAGTGGATGCCGTGTCTCCGCCTACACCAAGTAGTTTCTAAAACTTTCTGATAGAGCTTTCTCAGATTAACCCAAATGTGCCATGGAAGGAAGTGGTGTATCGAGATGAGGAAGTGAGCATGTAAGAAATAGGAGCCACCAAGTTCCGTCCGTCAGCCAAAATTCACTCCGTGCTTTCAGGCCTCTGTTTAGATCTTTTCTTTTCAGGTGAAATTGAATCAAAAGCAGAAATTTTCCCAGACAAGAAAAAGCTAAAGGAGTTCATCACCACCAAAACAATATTATAAGAAATGTTAAAGGGACGTCTTTAAGAAGGGGAAAAAAATAAAAATAAATATGAATAATAAAATGGCAATAACTATCGGTGTGTACCTATCAGTAATCACTTTAAATGGATTAAATGCTCCAATCAAAAGACATAGGGCACCTGAATGGATAAGAAAACAAGACCCATACATACACAGTCTACAGGAGACCCACTTCAGATCGAAAGGCACTGAAAGTAAGGGGATAGAAAAAAATTTTGCATGCAAATGGAATCGAAAAAAGGCTGGGGTAGTAATGCTTATATCAGACAAAATAGACTTTAAAACAAAGGCTATAATAAGAGACAAAGAAGGACATTTCATAATGATAAAGGGATCAATCCAACAAGAGATCATAACCCTTGTAAACCTTTATGCACCCAACATAGGAGCACCTAAATATATATAAAGCAAATATTGATGGACATAAAGGGAGAGATCAACAGTAATACAGTCATAGTAGGGGACTTTAACACCTATGGATAATCAATGGATAGATGTTCCAGACAGAAAATCAATACAGAAACAGCAGTCTTAAATGATACATTCGACCTGATGGATTTAATTGATATTTTTAGAGCATTTCACCCCAACGCAGCAGAATATACATTATTTTCAAGTGCGCATGGGACATTTACCAAGATAGACCACATGTTAGGCCACAAAACAAGTCTCAGTAAATTTAAGATTGAAATCATATCAAGCCTCTTCTCTGACCACAATGGTATGAAACTAGAAATCAATTATAAGAGAAAAAAAAAAACGCAAAAACTGAAAAAAACACAAGCACATGGAGGTTAAATAGCATGCTACTAAACAAGGAATGGGTCAACAATGAGGTCAAGGAAGAAATCAAAAAATACCTTGAGACAAATGAAAACACAGTGACCCCACATCTGTGGGACACAGCAAAAAGCAATCCTAAGAGGGAAATTCATAGCAATATAGGACTACCTCAAGAAATAAGAAAACTCTCGACACACGTTCCCTTTCCACTGGAGACTGAAGACTGAGTTTCCCCAGCTGGAGCTGGAACACCAAAGCTGTCTCAGGACCAGAGCAGAGCAGAACTGAGCAGAGCAGGGCCATCTTACCCCAGGGCCGCCTCACAGCTGTGCTGTCTCCTAATTGATCTGTAACACTATTGAGCTGTTGCACAGCCCTACTGCATCACAATTGAGCTATTTGAATGAAATAAAATTTCCTTCTTCCAAGCACCCCAAATTGGGGATTCCTGTTGGCATTGAATTGGCGTCCAGGACCATCAGTTGACACCTGAATGGGGATTACAGTTGACAATGGAGATTATTTAATTCAGGGAAAATATTCAAGTAAAACTAAATAGTGGACCAAAATTTGGGTAGTTACAGAGGCTGTGGTTGAAGCTGGGATGAAGTGGTGGAAGGCACGTTAGCAAAATTTGAACCTGTGTCCTTTATGATCAAAGGAACTAAACATCAGAAACCTGGTGTTGATTTTCACGTAGGTTAAAATCATTAACAGAGGCTAGGACAGGGAATCTGTAAGGTTTTATTTCAGTTTTGAAACTGCCACTCACTAACTGTGTGGGCTTGGGCAACAACGTTATCTTCATAAGAATCCTACCTCAGGGAAAAATTGGAGTCTGACTGGGAAAAATAGGCAGTGGTTGAGACATTAATTTTTGCTACCCTGTCTAAGATTCTGGATTTGATGCTCTAATAAATTGATTAGCCTTATTGCCTCTTTATCAGTGGAGGGATATCACCAGACAGGTGTTTAGCAGTTGCAGTGGAAACAGGATAAAAAAAGAAAACAAAGAAAAATCTCAAACAATCTAACTTTACACCAAAAGGAGCTAGAAAAAGAACAGAAAAAAAAAGTCCAAAGTGAGTAGAAGGAAGGAAATAATAAAGATCAGAGTGGAAATAAACAAAAGAGTCTAAAAAAACAATTCAAAAGATCAGTAAAACCAACAGCTGGTTCTTCGAAAAAATAAAATCAATAAGCCTTTAACCAGACTCATCAAGAACAAAAGAGAAGACCCACATAAATAAAATCAGAAATGAACAAGAAGTAACAACTGATGCTACAGAAATACAAAGGATTATAAGAAAATACTACAAATAATTATACGCCGACAAATTGGACAATCTGGAAGAAATAGGTAAATTCCTAGAAACATACAATCTTTCCAAGATGGAATCAAGAAGAAACAGAAAATCTGAACAGACCTATTATTACTAACGAAATCGAATCAATAATCACAGAATTCTAACTAACAAAAGTCCCAGACCAGATGGCTTCCCAGGTGAATTTTACCAAACATTCAAAGAATTAACACCTATCCTTCTCAAACTATTCCAAAAAATTCAAGAGTAGGAAAGACTCCTAAGCTTATTTTACTAGGCCACTATTACCCTGATTCCAAAACCAAACAAAGACACTCACTATAAAAAAAAGAAAATTATAGGCCAGTATCTCTGATGAACATGGTTGTAAAACTCCTCTATGAAATATTAGCAAACCGAATTCACGATACATTAAAAAGATTAAGTGGGATTTATTCCTGGGATGCAAGGTTGATTCAATATCAGCAAATCAATTAACGTGATGCACCACATAAACGAAACTATGGATAAAATCATATGATCATATCAATAGATTCAGAAAAAGCGTGTGACAAAATCCAGTTGTTTTTTTTTCTTTTCCCATAATTTTTTTTTAAATTTATTGGGGTGACAATTGTTAGTAAAATTACATAGATTTCAGGTGTACAATTCTGTATTACATCATCTATAAATCCCATTGTGTGTTTACCACCCAGAGTCAGTTCTCCTTCCATCACCATATATTCGATCCCCCATACCCTCATCTCCCACCCCCCAACCCCCTTTACCCTCTGGTAACCACTAAACTATTGTCTGTGTCTATGAGTTTCTGTTTCTCATTTGTTTGTCTTGTTCTTTTGTTGTTTTTGGTTTATATACCACATATCAGTGAAATCACATGGTTCTCTGCTTTTTCTGTCTGAGTTATTTCGCTCAGCATTACACACTCAAGATCCATCCATGTTGTCACAAATGTTCCTATATCATCTTTTCTTACCGCCGAATACTATTCCATTGTGTATCTATACCACAACTTCTTTATCCATTCATCTATCGAAGGACATTTTGGTTGTTTCCATGTCTTGACAAAATCCAGTTTTAAGGTAAAAACTCAGCATTGTGGAAATAGAGGGAATGTATCTCAACATAATAAAGGCTATATATGACAAACCCCCAGCTCCTGCTCAACAGTGAAAAGCTAAAAGCGTTTTCCTTAAGATGGGGAACAAGACAAGGATGTCTCCTTTCACCACTTTTATTCAACATAATATTGGAAGTCCTAGCCACAGCGGTCAGACAAGAAACAGAAATAAAAGGCATCCACAGTGGAAAGGAAGAAGTAAAACTGTCATTATTTGCAGGTGACATGATACTGTATATAGAAAACCCTAAAGATTCTACCAAACAACTATTAGAACTGATAAAAGAATTCAGTAAAGTAGCAGGACACAAAGTTAACATTCAGAAATCGGTTTTATTTTTATACACCAATAATGAACTATAGGAGAAGTTAAGAAAACAATCCCATTTACAATTCTATCCAAAAAAAAAAACAACAAAAAAAAAAAACTAAGAATAAATTTAACCAAGGAGGTAAAAGACCTGTGTGCAGATAGGCTTAAGAGTTTGAGGGTCAACCACTGCAGCTCTGATCCACTGGAATCTCTGCAATGGATTGATATGGCCTGACCAAGTCCATGACAAGCTCACCAAATGTTTATTTCTTAAAGCAGGAAAATGACTCATACTGAAATTATCTCTGCCTAGCCTCCCATTGCAAGAAACGGGGTCTTCCTTCATGCCTTCCCTTTCCTCATTATTCATACCCTGATAGCCGTTTCTCAGAAATACCTCTGAAATCTAGCCTTGCCTTTCTTTCTTCATCACCGCTGCCTTAGTCTAGGCCCATATCACATCCCCTTGAACAGTATCCGCGTCTTCCTTACCTCATGTAGTCTTCCATATTGTCATAGTCTAGGGTTCTCTTCTTAAAAACAAAGCTGATATACCCCCTTCCTTCCATTACAGGAAGGAATCTAAATCTGTCAGCTGTTATTCAAAGCCACCACTCCATTCTTAAGGAATTTGGTTTCCAGATTCCCTTACAGTTTTCCATTTTCTAGTGACCAGTGAGTAGAGCTGCCTTTAAAATCTGAGCATAAAATGTCCCCGGATTAGGAGGAGTCCTCCAGTTATTGGCCTGTCCAGTGACAAGGAAGTGCTGTGCCCCCCACATTTCTACATCAATTTGCCCCATCTCTGCTTAGCTGGTCACTTGGTCCTCACCCTGAGCCATCGTTCTTGAGCTTGAGAGAAAATGGGACCGCTGGTAAGTTAGTTTAGGTAAACCAGGAGAAGGCACTAAGAGAAAGGAACAATCAAGGGAAGGAGGAAATGAGAATGGCAAGGGAGAATGGAGAAGAAAGAAGAGCTGCCTATTTGTAAGCTGTGATTTCGTGTGCGTAAAGCTCTTAAAATACATTGCTCTCAAAAACCATAGTTTACTGATAAAAATGGATTGAAATGAAATGAAGTGGTTTTTAAAGCAGAAATGTCTTTGTTGATGAGAGGAAAATCTATCCAGCATCACTGGAAAATGAAAGAAAAGGTTATCTCAATGCTAATTCCCCCTCTAGGATAGCCCAGGACCCCTACTTGTTCCCCATGACATGCCATTATCATTCCTTACTATTCCCCTGAATCATTTACAAAAACAACATTGAAGAATTTCTTTTTTTTAAGATTTTATTGGGGAAGAGGAACAGGACTTTATTGGGGAACAGTGTGTACTTCCAGGCCTTTTTTCCAAGTCAAGTTGTTGTCCTTTCAATCTTAGTTGTGGAGGGTGCCGTTCAGCTTCAAGTTGTTGTCCTTTCAGTCTTAGTTGTGGAGGGCGCAGCTCAGCTCCAGGTCCAGTTGCCGTTTCTAGTTGCAGGGGGCACAGCCCACCATCCCTTGCAGGAGTCGAACCGGCAACCTTGTGGTTGAGAGGAAGCACTCCAACCAACTAAGCCATCCGGGAGCTCAGCAGCAGCTCAGCTCAAGGTGCCGTGTTCAATTTTAGTTGCAGGGGGCGGAGCCCACCATTCCTTGCGGGACTCAAGGAATTGAACTGGCAACCTTGTGGTTGAAAGCCCACTGGCCCATGTGGGAATCGAACCTGTAGCCTTCGGAGTTAGGAGCATGGATCTCTAACTGCCTGAGCCACTGGGCCGGCCCCCTGAAAGGAATTTCTTGAATTGTCTCCGTAAACAGACTGAGCTGTACTTTTTTTTTAATTTTTTAAAATCTATTTCCATGTAGAACCAAACCTGAACATGTCTCTACCGATTTGTATTTCAGTTTTAGTTTTCCCACGTGGTATGTTCAACAGCCATAGCAATGATTGAATTTGTGTGTTTTGTGATGACAGTCTAATGACACTCACCCAGTGGGTATCATGCCCAGCTGGTTGCAACAGTTACAGCCCTGTATAGCCTCAGTGGCCCTGGAACAGGTTCAGGCCACAAGATGAGAGTTCTGAAGCTTCTCCGGAACAGAGGAAAATGGTAATGGGACTGGGGAAACAAAAGGTTCACCAAATTCTGGAAATCTAAAGCATAGTGTGATTGTACGAAGTGGTTTCCCTTTACGTCACGGCATGCAACTCCACTGTGTGCTATTCTTTTCCCTAGAAGACACAATTCCGAAGAAGGTGGTGTGCCACTTCAGTGGGAAGGCCTATGCCGACGAGGAGCGCTGGGACATCGACAGCTGCACACACTGCTACTGCCTGCAGGGCCAGACCCTCTGCTCGACTGTCAGCTGCCCTCCTCTGCCCTGTGTCGAGCCCATCAATGTGGAAGGAAGTTGCTGCCCAATGTGTCCAGGTATGTCAGCCACCGTCCTGCCAGTTTGCGAGCTGTAATGCTGAGTTAAGGTGAAACTAGAGCAGACTCAGAGCCTTAGTTCATGTGGCCCAAGCAGTCCCCTGAAGTCTCCCTGTACAAAGACATGGGAGGTAACTGGAGAGACTCGCCACCCAGGTGAGGGCCTGATTTGGGTTCAATGCTCTGGTTCCTCTGACTTGCATCCTCTAAACTTGAGTGGTAATACACCTGATGGTTATAACCGACCTGTCAATGACACCTGTCCTAGCTGAATAGCCCTATCTGTTGGACTAGCCTAGTGGAAAAGGTCCAAGATCAGACATAGTAGTAAATGCACCTAATAGCTATTGCAAAGTGAATACATATATCAGAACCAAAATCTAGTTCTAAAGCATACAGTCTGGTTCGGTCTTTTTTCAGTTCATCAATTCAGGCAGTATCCACACCATCCCATGCAGCCTTCTGTCAGGCCCTTTGCTGGACTTTTCATCTCTTCCATGGAAAGCATAACCGCAGAGCACAACCCCAGTTTGCTGCTGTGGAAACCCATGCCTGTGTCTTTCCCCACATCCCTCCCATCCATCATGTCCACTCAGTAATCCACCTCCTAGTTTCAAACCTGTGTCCCCTGCAGCTTCCCAGATCCTTCCCAGGCCTTCTAGGTTCCATGTCAGTGTCTCCTGCCAAAGCAGCTCTTTCATCCTCTGCCCCGGTCCCAGTGACGAAAGACCAGAGCCCTCGGCAGGACAGCCTCTGGGCAGGGTCCCAGATCTACAGCCCTGAGCACGCAGACCTCACAGGCAGTGCAGACCACATAGACTGAGGAGAGCAGAGGGCTCACTCAAAGAGCCAGTTGAAGTCCTGAGTGAGTCAGGGGCTTCTCCGTCTCCAGCTCGGTTCTTGTGTTTTCCTGCCGCGTATTAGAGAATCTTGCCCCTGTCATCTAGTGAGCTAGGAGTCACGCTGACTGAGAAGTGCACCTATACTGCGCATTGTAAAACGGGACCGCCATTAAACCCCGAGTGTCACTGAGCTCTGCACACATCCGCCTTTTATTTAGGTGCTGCACAGACTAGCCCTAATTGCGTACTTCTAAAGAATATCTCCTAAAACGGATGGGATATTCTGCCAGGTCCAGAGAATAACCCCCCCTTTTCAGAGTCTTCAGTTGGATTTCCTCATTTAATTCTCATTGACCTTCTTTGAGGTATTGATTGAGAGTGAGAGGTTCACTTACGTGGTGTTTTGTCACTCAGTGTGTACGTGGGGCAAAATGAAATCCTGAAGTGTTTTCAATGAGAAGAGTGAGGGAAAATAGGTTATTTTTCATTGGAGTTGTTTAATCTAGTGCATGTCACCTATGTGTCAACAAGTTTCATACCAAATTTCATAGTAATATGGTTTTAGTGGTATAAATGGGGAGGCTGGACCTTATTTATTCAACCAAGATTCATTTAATGCCTACTATGCACAAGCACTATTCTAGGCACTAGGGAGACAGCAGCGAATCAAAGTCCCCATCCACACGGAGCTTAGTAGAGAGAGACGGGCAGCAAATAAGTAAGCAGTAAATAGCACACAAGACAAGGAGAAGGGCTGCGGAGAAAACACAGTGAGGCCGGGGCTAGGGAGCTGGGGACGGGTGGTTTTCTTTTCTACAGGATGATAAGGGAATGCCTCACTGCGAAGATGACATTTATAAAGAGACCCAGAAGAATCACAGGAATCGTGGGGAAGAGGCAGAAGCTCCTGGCAGAGGCAGGACAAAAGCTCTGGGTGGGAACATGCTGTTGCACGTTCAAGAAAAAGCAGCGAGCCTGTGTGGATGGGACCCAGAGAGCAGGGAGGGTAATAAGAGGAAAGCAGAGAGGTAGCCGTGGGCCAAAACTCGTAGTCTCGTGGGTGAGTGTAGGGTTTGATAGAGTGAGGTGGACACTTTGGAGGGTTTTGAGCAGAGGAGTGACATGATGTGGCTTCCCTTTCACCAGGATTTCTTGGTGCTGGGTGAGTGCAGCTCGGTGTGGAGGGCAAGAGTGGAAGCCGAGTGACCAGTTTGGAGGCTTCCTAATAATCCAGGTGGAAGAGGATGATGGCTTGGACCAGAGTAGGAGCTGTGAGGTGGAGAAGAAGTGGTCAGATTCTGATTATGTTTTAAGAGTAGAAACAATAGGATTTGGATTAGATGCGGGGCCTGAGAGGAAGCGAGAAGCCAAGGACAACTAGAATGTTTTTAGACTGAACCATGGAGTTGCAGCTCGGGGGTAAAAATCAGTTGGTTTGGGGCATTTTTAGTTTGCAGTCACCACTAGACATCTAAGTGGAGATCATGAATAGACAGTAGTAAATGTCCAATCAGAAGTTCAGAAGAGAGATTGGAAATCGATCTATAAATTTGCAAGTTGTCAGCTATAGGTGTTTTTTTTAACCTTGAGCCTGGATGAGACCACCCAAGGAGTCAGTGTTGAAAGAGAAGAAAAGAGAGCCCAGCACTGAGCCCAGAGACCCTCCAAGCTTTGGGGCACTGGGCAGGTGAGGAGGGACTAGAAAGGAAATGGAGAGGGAGCCCCAGCGACACAGGAGGAAACTGACCTGGAAACAAAATGGAAGAGGCTGGGAGGAGTGCCGTTCGGTCCCGTCAGGTGAGAAGTGGGAACTGACTGAAGGGCGCTTCGCATTTTCCTAATCATCTTGACAAGAGCCCCGTCAGTACCGTGGTGGAGGCAGAGTCGAATTAGAGTGGTTCCGAGAGAGAAACAGACCGTGAATTAGAGACAGAGGTTGTACAGCCTGCTACAGACCGTGAGTGCTCAGTTCACAATTACGATTTTCCCGTGAAGTAGCATGGCCTTTGGAGGCTTTCACAGAAGGACCTGAGCTAGACCCTGAAGCACAGGTGGGCTCTCCTTATTGGCGTTAAGAGGGTCATCTGACCAAAGACCCTGAGGTGGAAAGGTGGAGGCCAAATGCCCCTGGAAAAGAGCATTCTAGTAGCAGGAACTCAGGAGGTAAGACAAAACAGATCGCTTTGGCCAAGATTTTTAGGGCCTTAACTGTCAAATGAAGAGTGTAAACTGAGCCCTTCTTTTGGGAGTGAGGAGGCTCATTTTTGAGCAGATGAATGACCTGATCACAGAGGTGCTTTGGGAAGACCAACAGGGTCTACCCAGAGACCCTGCAGAGACCAGAGGCCAGGCCACTGGAAGTCGCAGTGCAGACATCCCAGGTGTGTGACAATAAGGAACCTAATCCAGGTGGTGGTGGTGGTGGTGGTAGGAATAGAGATAAAGATTCTCTCTCCTTGGTTTGTGAATTTGATAGAGTGTGCAGACATCCTTGTTCATTACTGGACATTTCTCCAGTGACTTCTCCGTTAGGATTTACTGTTAGATTGAAATTTAATTTCTGTCACTCTTCTTTCTGCGTCTGATATTCTTAATGAATCATTTCTCCATCTTATCTCTCAGCATATTGTGCCATCAGTCGTGCTGCTGCCACTTTATGTTTAAGGGTCGCCAGCCAGGAAGGCTGGATTCCTGTCCTGTTCTCTCATTGGTGCACTGTGATCTTAGCCAAGGTTCCTTACTGAAGTTGCCAGGTTCCATTTCTCATCTGGAGAGCTCATGCTAGCCCGCTTTGTCCTCTGGACGTATCAGCTACCATTCTGAAGAGCCTCACCCTTTACAAAGCACTTTCCCCTCCTGCTGTCTCCAGATAGGAGTATGCAACCTGGGACTGGCTAGTGCTTGTCCCATTTTACAGAAGAAATCGAGGCTCAGAAAAGTTCCGTGAATTATGCAGCTAGTTAGCAGAAGACCTTCGAGTCCTGGTCCTAAGTAGATTTCAGGTTCTGTCTCCAAAAAAGTGGTGCCCACAGCTTGTGAGCCTCAGCATTCCTGAAAAGGACATTTTGAAGAAGGTGGCTCTTACAGCTGACCAGGTGCCTCTGAATGTAAAGGAAGTCATCTTGGGTTTCTCAGAAGTTCAGATCAAATCTGACCACAGGAGTAATTCTTAATTGTGAGCATGTACCTGTGACCCGTGTGGCCTGGCCGGATGTAGTTTTGTCACTTCTCTGGCCCCGTTGTCTAACAACACCAGCAGCTCTAAAGGGCTCTTGTATAGTAAATCGCAGAAGGGTCTATGTTACAGTTGGCGTTGAATGCAGCCTTTGGCCATGGAAGACCTGGGTCCAGTCATAGAAACACAGTAGCACCTACACTTCTTTTTGTTTCTCCAAGCAGTTTTTCCCAGAAAAGTAGATCCTTTTTTGGCTAAACTGCTCAGAAGCAGCCTCCTTCTTAAATTCAAATTAAGGGGAGAGGGTCATTTCCCTTTAGATTTGAGGACACGGAACTAGAACTTTTAAGTCTTTTGTGATTTGGAAAAAAAAGGAGGTGTGGGTGTGTTTTAATCAGAGCTGAACTAAGTTTAGTGGAGCAGACTGATACACAGGACAGGCCAGAAGCTGCTGAATGATGAGAGGTCACTGTCGGGAAGAGAGCCTGGAGAGGGCAGGATTGGTCTTGATCATGGCTGTGCCCCAAAATGTAGACCAGTGTCTGCCACATAGGAAGAACTCAGGAAATACTTGTTGATCAATGGTGAGGTAATTCACCACTCAAGAAGACATCTCCTTCCATCCTAGGCCGCTCTTTCTAACTTTCTCTGCTGTTGCCAAGCAGAGCCTTTCTAAGCACCTATGGGAATTGAACTCACACAGTTGAGTCTCTGTTGTTTGCAGGGGTTCACTTGAAACCTACTCACATGCAGGAAGGAGGCAGAAGAATTTCAAAACTGTTCTCCATTGTTCTCACCCAGGAAAAACCCTGAAGAGAAACTGAATTGATCCAAGGTCTGAGAGCCTCTGCAGAGGTTTTTGCGCTTCAGCTGTTAATGTCACAGGTTTGGTGGAATAGATCTTATGTTAGCCTTTGCTACTGAGGCCTCAGAAGCCAGTGGCAGGTTTGCCCTGATGCAATAGGAAGGTTCAACACTGCTCATTGGACCAGGCAGGGGAAGGGCTCAGGGGTGCTGTGGTATTTAAAGAGCTCACTGAAGTGTCAAGATAGTTTTCTTCCCAAATTCCTCCAGGAAACCACATCTAAGGGTTTTTCAGTGGGCGAGCTAAACACCATCTCCCGAAATACCCACCCCAGAACCACCCAGTCCAGACCTACCAAATGAGGACCTGTGAGAATCAGCACATTTTATAAGCTCTTTGGGTGAATCAGGTTCACACCTGAGAAAAGTCTGAGACTCACTGCTTTGTACTCAGGCCCTTGCTTCTGTAAATGATAACATTTTTCAGTAAATTCTCACTTTAACTCTATATATAGTTTTCAGGGACTCATCGGATTTATAAGACCATCTAGTTCCTGCCATGTCTGAGGCCTTATATTTTAGTAAGGAAGCAGAAAACTGAGGTACTAAGGCCCAAGTGACTTTATTCTTGGGGACAATGGGAAGACTTGGGCCTGGAATCCCAGCTCTGCAGTTCCTGGATGCATAACCTTGGGTGGTGTATTTAACCTCTCTGACTTTATGGCCCTGACAGGTACTTAGTTAACTCACAGTGGAAGCTTAGCAGATACTCTCTTCTCTACCATGTTTCCCTTCTCTCAAATTCATCTTAACAGTATCTGGCCAATAGGAAGTATGTGATTGATGCAGACTCTTATTCTTGCATTTCGAAAAGAGAGGTTTTTAAGAATTATTTCTTTAAAAGGTTAGGCTAGTTGTTAGCCAGATGAAGTAAGGATATACAAATATATTTGTAGGAGCCAAGGTAAGCTTTAAACATTTGCATTGGTCCCTTTTAGAAGTTGACTTTAAAAAAAAAAAAAAAAAAAAAAAACCTGATATGTGGGGTAGAGAATATTCTTCTTCTCAGAAGGCAGTTTTGTTTCATGTTGTAGTGTCTTATGGATCAAATGTCTATATGATTGAAAATACATTTACTGAAGATCAATTTCCAATCCACATGGTTCCAGAGGTAACATAGCAGAAACTTAAGACTTACGTCAGACAGCACCTCATGAGGTCTGTCCATACCCCATTCCTATTTCGGGGAAGAGACTGGAGGGAAAATGGCTAAGAAATGCACAGTGGAAGATGCTTTAACCTTTTCACTTCCTGCAACATGTAAATGATTCAACACTCATGGATTAAAGAGCAACAGTTATTCAAGTCTAATATTTAGCTGATAGAAAGTAAACGAAATCCTTCCATTTCCATCAATCTCATGCTTGCACAAAATTATAGAGCCATCAATCCATTTGACATGAAAAAGCAGAGTACCTGACCCCAGTGGACAAGAAAATCTTTTCTCCCCTTTTAAGTGGTAATAAGATATGTGTCCCACTCCTGCAAAGCTAGTGATGCTCTGACATTAATGATATAAATGCAAAATCTGGATCTTGCATGTCCCAGGACGGATCGTGTTGAACTGAATGCACCATCCATTTGGATTGAGGAAACAAAGCCAGCAATAGGTAGACTCTCCCTCATCTCTCATGAAAAATATCCCCTTTTTTCAGAAATGTATGTCCCAGAACCAACCAATATACCCATTGAGAAGACAAATCATCGTGGAGAGATTGACCCAGAGGTTCCCATGTGGCCCACACCTAGTGAAAATGACATTATCCATCTCCCCAGAGGTAAGTGCCAAAGTGAACTGAAATCTGTCTAGTCTTTTGGAGGGTCTACTTTGTTTTCGTTTTTTTAATTTTTAAAACTTCCTTTGGATAACTTTTAAATGGCATGTCCAACTAAGTTCAAATAACTATTCTAGAGAAGACAGACTTGGCTGTAACATATTTCACAACCCAGAATGATAAAGTAAGTCTGCAGACAACTGGGTAAAGTGCCTCCTCTGGCCCCACACACATGTTCAGAGACTTAGTGGTAATAGAACGAAATATGTTCTTTGTCCTTAGTAGACTTTCTAAGCCATCACTGATATTTATATGTGTGAATAAACTTTATAAGCAGAGTAGTAATAAATTATTCACTGTCCCTGTGGATTCTGTACTAAGCATTTATGCATTAGGTTACCCTCTACATCTGGGTAGATTTTACTCCACAAGACTTCGATTTATTACATGTTGATTTTTCCCCTCACCAGGTTTATTCCATGCTTTATTTTTGTTGCTCTGTCCTTTCAGTTGCATATAATAGAGATGTTATTCTGTCTCTTGGTAGTTAGGTGGTAAAGCAAGGGCATTCCTGTCCATATTGCCTTCTCTATAAAAGTAGACTTCTTGATCAAAATGTTAGGTTGGTGTAAAAGTAATTTCAGTTTAAAAGGTTAAATTGCAAAAACCACAATTACCTTTGCACCAGCCTAACAGTATAATCTTGCTCTTCGCCATGACTCAGTACTGCCTCCTCGCTACTCCAAGGACGTTTTCAACATCACTGCTATGCAATTTTTGTAATATTTCCTTTGGAAGAAGCAGTATTCATTGCTTGAGAGATTAATGGTCTGTTACTTTAGCGATTCATAGTGTTATGCTTAGATCAAGCCAAATGACCCGAGAGCCAAATTCCTGGACCCAGTGTTTTGGCTCCTTGTATAATTCCTCTGACTGAATGGTGCTTTAGCATTGTGTTTACATTCATTCATTCCATAAATATCTGTGATTACTCTATGCCACACACTGTTCTAGAGGGTGGGCTTTGGTCATAAGAACAACCTTATTTATTGTAATTTGTTGAAGACTTCTGCATTACATAGTATCTGTGTTATAATGACCCTGAAGGGAAATTTCCTCATGTATCAGTAGCAAGAAAATGTATGCTTCTCCTAAGCAACAGATTGGCTTTAATCTTAAAGACATTATGAATCTTATTGATACTTTACTTCTCTTTTTCCTTTGGCTGCTAGGAAGCTCAATGCTAAATTATTATGCCCCACTTTTAGCATTAAAACAGAACTCAATGACTGAATTTTGTCAATAGACCTCAGCTGAACAGACCTTAGTTGAAGCTTCATTTTCCTTTCACCAAGATTTTCCTTTTCAACAATCTTCTTGTATGGCATACATTCCCTAAAACCATTTCCAATATCATTTGTAATGTGGTAAGGCAAAAATTCATTCCTTTACTCACTGTGTATTTAAAGCCTGAATTCTTCGATAAAATGTTTTTACTTTTGGCATTTTTCTTGATGCTGATAAATATGTTCCTCTTTTTTCTCCCTTCCTATAAATGTTACCATCTACATTGGCTAAAATGACTCGGAAGGTTCTCTTCTTCCCATTCCCCCACATATACAAAGCAGCATATTCATAAAAATCTGATTCTTAAATGGTAGACAGTCTATCGCAAAGCTGTGCAACTGGGTGAGCCGAGTTTCCAAAACAATTTAGGAGCAACTCTTTTTGATTGTATGAATCCCGCATCTTTCACTAACCTGCTCTTTGATGCATTTAGACAACCTGACTGCAGTGGTTTATTTGAAACAAAATAAAGGGAAACTTCCAGGGAGCGTTCCTGCTTGGTATATATTTAACCTTGTTAACTCTAGCTGCAGTCTTCATTGCAAGAATGATGATTACAAGGAGCAGACAGACCTTCATTCATAAGAGCAAAGTTAAATGTTGTCCCCTGTGCAGAGTATTAATAACTAAGTCAGGAAAAGGATCGAATAGGCCTAGTGAATTTTCAGCAAGTTTATGAAAAGTTTAGAGCTCAGTAAATCAGAATAGCAACCAAAAAACCAAGCTTTTCATTCATTCTGACTGTTTTTATTATTACACTGGTAATCAGTCTTCGCTATTAGTCTCCTATTTGCTGCTAAGCTGGGAGCTAAGCTAATGTTTCTGCTTTAAAATCTTAGAAGCCAGTAGAGGTTAATATTAATCAAAATTTTTTTTCTAGTCTAATTTTAGTCACTTTTTAAAGTCTTCCTAAGAATTTTCTTATTTTCTTGACGAGCGCAAACCAGCATCATCCTACCCAATTATTAACCCTCATCTTTCCTTTTTCACATCCGTCCCTAAGAGCTCTGTCCTCTTTTTGGATCCACATTAGACTTTCATCGTATTTTAGCCTTAAAGTACTGTAAAGCAATAAAACCAAGTTGTTGCTCTCTATTTACAGTGTAATCGGGTGTTAGGTAATAAATGCTTGTAATGTTTATTTTCCTAGATGTGGGTCACCTCCAGGTAGATTATGGAGATACTAACAGACGGCACCCAGGTGAAGATTCTTCATTGGACTCCATTGCCTCTGTTGTGGTTCCCATCATCATAGTCCTCTCCATTATAATAGCATTCCTGTTCATCAATCAGAAGAAACAGTGGATACCTCTGCTTTGCTGGTATCGAACACCAACTAAGGTACTGTCCTAAAAAAATGCCAGTCTCTTGACTGATCAAACTAGGAAAGCTTGCATGCTTATTATTTCCTTAAATTGTTTGATATATTTTATATTAGCCAGGACAATTTTTACTTTACTCTTCAGAGCCTCAAGTACACATCAAGCTGTAGCAATCAATCAGATGTCTAGTACTTGCGCAGGGCTGGATCAATCGCTGGATGAATTACCTATCATCCACTGGTTAATGAATCCTGACTTTTCAGACCCAGTTTCCTGGATTTACTTTAAAGTTTTCAAACAAACAAGTACCTCTGAATTGATTCCTAAATCGTCGTTTATATGAGAAATGAAAAGTTGGTCACCTGGTGTTTCTCAGTGATCTGTCAACTTAGAATTGGGAGAGAAAAGAAATCATAAGGGCAGGGTGATGATACCCAGCAGAGGCATGAAGAGAGCTGGACAATTATGAGCATGTACAAAAGTCCAAAGGACGGGGAGACATGTCCGAGGCAAAAAGAGAGGGGAAAGGTGGAAAAAGATGAAGAGATTGTGTAAAGTAATAGTAGATGAGATACAAAGAGAAGCAGATTTCATATTGAGGGAGAAAGTATGTATTTGTTGTCGAATCTGCCTATTTTTCACAGGCAAGAAAATTCATTTTCATTAAGGGAAATAAATCGTGATTCTTTCCAACCTAAATTTCTATCTTTTGCATTTAGTTTGTTTTTTTTTTCTTTTTGTTTTTTTTGTAAGAAAATCAATCATACAACCTTAAGAATTGAAAACAGCTTAAATAATTGTTTTAATCCAATTTACCATCTAGATAACCCTTGCCTATAACATTCTGACAGATGGTTGTCTTGCCTCTGATTTCCTTTTGACAAGTATGCACTAGGCACAGCCTAGGTGCAGGGCCCACGCTGGCTCAGGATACAGGCAAGACCGAAGCAAAGATACGGGCAAGGACTAAGCAAGACACAGTCCCCACTGCAAAGCTGAGAAAAGGGACCCACTCATAGTGTGTGGAGGGACTAGATACAGGCGGGCCGGCCCAACTTGTAATGCTGTTACACAGCCTGAGTGATTCAAAATAGTCTGCTTATCTTAAAATCTGCGTATCTGGTAACTTATACTCATTCTCCAGGCCCTTTTAAACACTAGTCTGCATTTCAAGGATTTGAAAATAATTATGTCACTCACTTTACCAGTCTTTTTTTTTTCCCCCCTCAGTTCCTTCATCCACTCCTTTGACATAAAATCTATTGACAGTTCATCTTTAAACAGTTTGTCAGCATCCCCCATGAAACTGTAGTTGGTACTAGAACAGAATGTAAACTCCACCAGGTCTGCCCATCCGTGTACTGGGAAGCTCTTCTCCCACTTGACTTAGGCACTAAATTTGTGTTAATTTGGGATACATAAAGCAGCTAATTCTTTGTGGTTTCTCCTCTTCTCACTAAACAGCCTTCTTCCTTAAATAATCAGCTGGTATCTGTGGACTGCAAGAAAGGAACGCGAGTCCAAGGGGACAGTGCCCAGAGAATGCTGAGAATTGCTGAACCAGATGCAAGATTCAGTGGCTTCTACAGCATGCAAAAACAGAACCACCTACAGGCAGACAATTTCTACCAAACGGTGTGAAGAAAGGCAAGTCAGACGAGGTTTTAGAAGACAGACAGCGACTAAATCTGCTCTTAAGTCCAGTAGAATGTGTGCACTTGCTTAGTGGATTGTGTTGGATTGTGACTTGATGTACAGCGCTTAGAACTGACCGGGACGGGCTCTCCTCTACAGCAGTGTGCAGGACCAAGCATTCCCACTTTTCCTCAAGATAACTGACCAAGTGTTTTCTTAGAACCAAAGTTTGTAAAGTCGCTAAGACATGTTTGCTTGTAATATAGCTGTAGAGATATTTGGGGGTGGGGACAGTGAGTTTGGTTGGGGGAAATGGGTTGGGAGGGTGGTGTTGGGAAGACAAATTGGTCAGCTTGGCTCGGGGAGAAATCCAGTAAAATAAAAGCAGTTCAGTGGCGCAGAGGATATTTTTTTCCTGTTGCTCTGAAGACTGCACTGGTTGCGGCAAAGCTCAGGCCTGAACGAGCAGAAAACAAAAAAAGGCCTTGCAATCCAGCTGCCATAACCACCTTAGAACTACCAGATGAGCGCATCCGAACCTTTCGATAGCCATCCCAGGTCTAAAGCCACAAGTTTCTTTGCTATAGTCACAGCTGCAGTAGGCGGTGAGGAGGCAAGAGAAATGTGAGCGCAACGTTTCTCTAAAGCGGGTTATTAAGGATATATACAGTTATATACTTTTTGCTGCTTTCGTTTTTTTCCAAGCCAATCAGCCAGTTCCTAGCAGAGTCAGCCAATGAACAGGAAGGACCTAGTCATTTCTTGATGTGAGCACTGGAGCTTTTCTGACTACAGCGTGGCAGGAAGGAGGGAGAGGGTGAAGGATACCAGGTATTTCCAGGGGCGATGCTTCATTGTTTGTTGTTGCTTTGTTCTGTTATATCGTTGGTTGTTCATAGTTTTTGTTGAAGCTCTAGCTTAAGATGAAACCTTTTTTAAAAAAGACTGTTTGGGGATCTTTTTTTTCCTTATTATATACTGATTCTACAAAATAGAAACTACTTCATTTTAATTGTATATTATTCAAGCACCTTTGTTGAAGCTCAAAAAAAATATGCCTCTTTAAACTTTAGCAATTATAGGAATATTTATGTAACTATCTTATGCTTCAAAAAAAAAGTATTTGTGTGCGTGTGTATATAATATATATATACATATATATTTATACACATACAATTTATGTTTTCCTGTTGAATGTATTTTTATGAGATTTTAACCAGAACAAAGAAACAGGCATTTCATATCAGTGCTTTTGACCACTTACAAATTTTTGAGTAACCCAAAATCTCATTTTACCTACAGTTTCATTGGAAAGAAAGATGTGTGTGAGACAGTATGCATGTACTCACATACCTTGAGCAGTCAGCACCAGCCCTGCTATGGAGGAGGTATTCCTTTGTTAAATCTTCTTCCTCATTTGGGTTTGTTCAGTTGGTTATCAATTCGCTCACTGGCCAGAGACACTGATGACAATTTATCTGTATCACTAATCAGCTCCTGGGTTTTTTTTTTGTTTGTTTTGGTTTTTTTTTTTTCAAACAACTGTTTGAAACAACTACTGGAATATTGTCCATAATAAGCTGGAAGTTTGTTGTAGTTTGCCTCAAATATAACTGACTGTATACTATAGTGTTAACTTTTCAAACAGCTCTTAGCACTTTTATACTAATTACCCATTTGTGCATTGATTTTTTTTTTTCTTTTAAAAATGCTTGTTGTGAAAGACACAGATACCCAGTATGCTTAATGTGAAAAGAAAATGTGTTCTGTTTTGTAAAGGAACTTTCAAGTATTGTTGTAAATACTTGGACAGAGGTTGCTGAACTTTAAAAAAAATTAATTTATTATAATAATGACCTAATTTATTAATCTGAAGATTAACCATTTTCTTTGTCTTAGAATGTCAAAAAAAAAAAAAAAAAGAAAAAGGTGTTCTAGCTGTTTGCATCAAAGAAAAAAAAAAGATTTATTATCAAGGGGCAATATTTTTATCTATTTCCAAAATAAATTTGTTAATGATATGATGTTACCAAAATAGATTTACATCAGCCTGATTATTATAAAATTTTGTTGACAATTAATCCATTCCTGGCATAAAAAGTCTTTAGCAAAAAAAGAAAAATTGTAAATGCTTGCTTTTTGTTTTTTTCAATCATGGCCATATTATGAAAATACTAACAGGATATAGGACAAGGTGTAAATTTTTTTATTATTATTTTAAAGATATGATTTATCCTGAGTGCTGTATCTATTACTCTTTTACTTTGGTTCCTGTTGTGCTCTTGTAAAAGAAAAACAAATATAATTTCCTGAAGAATAAAATAGATCTATGGCACTTGCAGTGCACTGTAGTTCTACAGTTTGTTTTGTTTGCAAAAAACAAAGCTGTAGGGGTTTGCTTGCAATTTAGTTTTTGGCAGCAAATAAACACTTTGATTCTTAAATCCCACAGTGTAATTTTCAAAAAGATTCCACATCTGGGATTAGAAAGACAAACTGTCCTTTTGTTTTCAGGTTGTCAGCCTATATAGCTTCTTGTGACCGTAGGAAAGGGTCACACACAGCTACACAGACTCTTACTCCACTCATGTTGTGTAAGGGAGGAAGCTACCACAGCTGTTGTGTGTGTCTCACAGACCTGGGAAAGAGCAGGGTTTCTGTCCTTGCACAGTAGCTCCATGCGACCTGGAAAAGTCCCTCTCCCTTCTTTACCATCAGGGTTTCACCAGCTCACAGCCTCTAGTGATGGACAATGTGTGGAATAGTAAGGGGAAGAATCTAGCACTGCAAGAGAAGAACAATCATTGAAAATAAAGGTCTCAAGCATACATTACCTTTTTTCCCAACATTTATTAAATGGCATTGATTTGATTACAACTAGCAATGGGTTCATGACTAGTGATGTACCCATGAGTAGCTGTGTCTAGAATTAATACTTTAGGAAAACACACAGGCATGAATACAATATAACAATGATGGGAAATGGGCGATGCTGCAGCATTCAGTTTCTTAAGCACCATAAAGGAAAGGACACTTCTTCACAGACACATGGAACAAAACACAAACATCTAAAGTTAAACAGTACAAGGTTCTGAAAGTAAATGGCAACGTAATGGTTAAAATTTGAACAGTGGTAAAACACACAGCAACTTCTAAAACCAGGCATCGCCAACAGTTTCAATGTTCACAAGTATTAAGCTAAGATAACACATTCTGGTTTTGCTTCTTCTGAAAACAGCCACATCTGGTACGTTTCAGTCTCTGGACAATACTGGTAGGTGATATTTATACTACAATTCTCTTATAAAAATCAGTGTTGGTTTTTGCCATCACTTAAGGATAACTATAGTAAAAATCTCTCAATGCTTTACTTCCATTCTTCAATGTAGTTTAGATCTAGAAAGCCATAACTCAAATGGGCATATTGTCAGTTAATGAAAACTGTAACTGCACATGCATGATTAATATTACTCCCCCTTACTCTACAAAAGTTGGAGAAGAGTTCTTAATTGTTAGTATTTAACAAAAAAAATCTGTAGAATTCAAAATAGTGCCGTATTTCTCTTGGTTCATAATAAAAAGAATTAGTGAAGGTATGATCTATTAATACTGAATCACAAACCCAAGTTCAAGTGTGCTGAGTTTCCAATAGCAGGAAGGTAATGGTAGCCAGCTTTCAAAATAATGCTACAGGAAATTTAGCTTGTAGTCCACGAAAGAACTCCTGAAAAACTGCTCCTGAAGTGATGGTGCCCTATGTAGGACACAGAACTAGAACAAGAAAAATAAAACAAATAGAAATGTATATTTGAATACATTTACACAAGATGTATTTACATTTTACATATATCTCACATATACATTTAAAAACACCATTAAGTAATGAGAACTAAGTATTAATGCAAGGATTTATAGTAGCAATTTAAAAAGGGGGAGGGGGGGTTAAAAGGCTATATCCAACAATGAAAAGCTCTCAAGACCTTTACTAGAATTGCCCAGAAATGAGATCCCAAAGGCCATGTCTCTTAGGGTGCCCCTTAGAACAGGACCCCAGAACGTTAGCCCTATACCATGAGGTCTGTGACACAGCACACAGGCTCCCTGGTGAACTCAAAGAAAGGTGACCATTTTTATTCCTATCTAGGGTCAGCACAGTGGCAGCCATAACTGCACTGCTTGTCTTTGGTAGAACTGTTAAGGGGAGGGGTGGCCGCAGGCTGAAGTGGGGTAATTAAGCAGGTATAAGAAAGAGAAGCTTAAGTAGCCCACACAGCATCCATCCCATGTTCCCCAGACCAAAAGTGAAGGCACTTTTCTACCTTCACACTAAAATTAAGGTGGGATATTCAGGCAGCCAAGCCATTGTCACTGGTATTAAAACAGCAATGAGAAAGCCACCAAGAAAAGGGAGGACGAGTTCTCCCTTGAGCAACACCCCCTCCCAGGCAAATGTTCTAATACTGGTCCCAGAGGGAGAGGAATCGTCAACTGGCTGTGGCTTTCCAGGATGGGTGGAAAGGACCATTTGAAATCACGACACAGCCTCACCTTCCCATGCACTTGAATACGTCTGAGCATTACACTCCCCGCTCATTTCCTTGGACTATAATGTCACCACTTTAGACTGAACCCTAGCTTCTTTTCCACCCACTCCTTAAAATTCAAAGCCAAGACAAAACCACAACACACATACACAAGCAGCTCATCAGAAGCAGGTATGGTACAGATAGACCCGGGCTCGCGGGCTGGAGCCAGCGGCCTGAGCATGGAACAAAATGAGAAGGATGGGTGCTGCTTCCCTAAGGCACGCGGGGTAGGTTCAGTTACGTCCTGGGTTTTAGAGGGAAAAATTAAAAATCGCTTTCCCCCAGAGCACTCTGTTCTCTGGGTCATAAAATTCTTCCATGCAGTCAACTGATAAAAGCTAGAGAATGCTTCAGCTCATTTTATCTCTGGCCCTCGTGGCAGTGCCCTCAGGACCCACTATTATTAAAAATTAAGACATCTCATTCCTGTTTCACATCTATAAGAACAATCCAGTTTTCATACCAGTGTTAGCACAACCCAAAAGCAAACAAAGATGTCCAGTATTAAAAAAAATCAGCTTGTAATAAGAAAAAGTCTTCCATCAGAAAAACAAAGCTTAGGCAAAAACAATGTCACTTAGCCTTTTCTACTCTCTGTTAACTACGAATGGCTGGCTCCCCATTGAGTCTTTTATAGGTGACCCTTTGAGCTCCTCATGTACCATGTTTCCCCGAAAATAAGACCTAGCTGGACAATCAGCTCTAATGCATCTTTTGGAGCAAAAATTAATAGAAGACCCAGTCTTATTTTACTATAACATTAAAGACCGGGTCTTATAGAACATAACATAAGATCGGGTCTTATATTAATGTTTACTCCAAAAGACGCATTAAAGCTGATTGTCCAGCTAGGTCTTAGTTTTGGGGAAACAGGGTATTTACTACGATTCCCTCTTTATGAAGCTAGGATTGAAGAATAGTCCCATCCGAGTTAGCTGACATCTCAGAAATCCCAATCTTCCTATGTTCAGCTAACAACTGATGGAGATGAGAGAACCCAAAAAAGAAAAATGTTACCAGAAGAGGATTGTTCTCAAAATTGGATCAAACACTACAGGATGAATTTTCGGATGCTCTGAAAATCTGTCACATTAATAACTGCTACTTTTCAAAAAGTAATTTCACTGAAAAGTATTAGTTTTGCCTATAATTAAATTCCTCAATTCCCCTCTTTATCATCCAAATTTTCCTCTTTCCTGAGCCAAGTAAGCGAGCTCATTGAATTCTCAAACAATCCTCTTTCACCTCACACTATTCCCATCCTGTGTGATTTGATCTTGCTCCTAAGGTTATTGCTCATTTTTCACTGTCCTGGGTTCATGAAAGTCCATTCTTTTCATTTTTGCCCCTCCCTGGAGGTCCCGGCACCAATGCCTTTTATATTGCTTTGGGGACTGTTAACTGACTTGGCTGTTCCTCCATCATCCATCCTCACCGATCTGTCCTCCTCTCTCTCAACTGGCCCCAAGATGGCAGAGACCACCCTTCTCAAAACCTTCCCGGTGTCAACAACTGAGACTCCTAATTATGGTAACATTTTCATAATGCTTTCTCCACTGCCTTCCTCAAAGTTTATAATTCAGCTGTGGAAATGGTTTCTAGCCCAGGGCCTCAAATAAAAGTTAAATTTTATATAACCATAATTTATAGTGTTAGTAGCATAATGAAGCCATTATCCTCATCCTATACAAATGAAATTAATAAAAGTTGTGCATTTGGAAATTATTTTTAATCTATTAGCAAGACAACACACTAACTACCCAGAACTTCCCAACCATTGCACATAAGCCATTATAAAACTCACCTTTTAGTATATAATCAGTTAATAAGCTTGGAACTTTTTCACTGTCCTCTTTCATGGCACAAAGAACTATGAAATAAAATAAGGAAAAGGCAACAATTTCAAATTCAGATAAAAAATACCATTTCAATCATTGTAGCCTTAATTATGTAGTATAACCAATTTAGGCAAATTATTGTTTTCTAGATAAGGGAATATAACTACAAATGCTCAAGAATTGGTTTTAGTTGAATAAGTCCTTAACCAGGTAAGAACAGTCCAGTTACTTGAGAGTGATTTCCCTGATTTAACAAGTAGTGGCAGCAGGCAACAGAAACCCAGTGATTTGCACAGATTCTCAGTTTTGTCATAAAGACTGGACAGCAAGTTCCCATAAGGTGCACTTCTGTCAACTGTGGGGAACAGGAGGACCTCAGCGCTGCAGACATCACAAGCTGGAGAAACTCAGGTAAATGAAGAGTTCGCTGTACTCTCCAACAAGCATATCTGCCAGCCTTCTTGGAAACTTTTAAAGGAAAGACCAGGCGCCCATGAAGCAGCACCAGCCGGGCCGCCTCCTGTCTACTACTGAGGAACCTGGGTGCATCAGCCTCATCCTAAAGGGAACCTGACGATTGTATCTCTAAGCAAAGACAAAATCGAAAAAAGCAGCCACTATTAGAGTCGTTAAAAAAAAAAAAAAAAACCTTAAATCACCCAGGTACAGATACATCTACAAATACTGCACTTTTGCAGTGACTGACAACTCAAATTTTCTCCAGAGGATCCTGGGGAAAATGCCTCATTATTTTTCCCAGACATAACGACAATACAACACAGTGTAACTGTCAAGTCAGCCTTCCTGGGTTTAAATCCTTTCTCTGCTGCTTCCTAGTTGTGGGACTGTGAGCAAGTTACTTAACCACACTGGGCACCGAGTTCCTCATCCGTAATCTGAGACTGATAATTAAACGTGTCTCAGAGGCTTGATGTGAGTATTCAGTTACTAATTCAGATGTGAAGGACTTAGAATAGAGCCTGGCACAAAATGCGTGCTATGTAAGCATTAGCCATTATCAATACAACTAACAGCATTCGAAATTCTTAACTACTGTTGTTATTGTACTTCCACTAGCTTTTACCAGGACGGCTACATAACCATAAACACTGGGACTGAGTCCACAGGGCTTCCCTGGGGGCTGACATCTACAGGTGGTGATAGCAGAGGCTCAGGGTCTCCCCAGAGTTCTCAGGAGATACCCACTTGCCTTTCCAAGTGAAGAGCATCCTTCCATCTACGGCCTTCAACCAGTCCTGTCCTCATAACGCGATTCGCTTAGACATTATTCACATGCCTTCCACACGTTCACTCACCTATAGTCCAAGTTGTATCCATCTACAAAGACCCCATCTAAGAATCGGCGGAAGGACATTTTGATGTGGAATTAGGACTTTGATTTGGCCAAGTAAGTGTTTGTCCCTGATCTGAGGAGGCGAGTTCTCTCAGTAATTCCTGGCTTGTAGGCAGTATTTATTTTCCTGACTTACAGGGCTATTACGTTCAGTATTTCTGCTTCCAATCACATTTTAGATTTGTTTTCAATTCTATATAAAATCACATAACCAAAGCCAGCATCGTTAGAAGTACAGTAGACTGGGAATTAAGAGACAACCCTGTAATTAACTTTGTGTGATCTTGAACACTCCTAACTTCGTAAATTCTTCCTGAAAATTAGAGGGCAGGCCACAGTTAATCTCTTAATTCTTTATTTTAGACTGGCTGGCATCACTTGATTTATTCATATTTAAGTACAAAATGTTGTGAAAGTATTTTTTCACCAAAGGAAAGAATAAAAGCGTCAGGTTAGCAGGCAGGCAGCTAGTACATGAGACATTCGCTTTTTTCCTTGGCTCCCCCCCCCAGCCATGCCGCCACGTCCTTCATTTCCAAAATAGATGTCATCATCAATATTCATGTGATGCTCTCTCATTGAGTTCCCCCTTTAATTAGCAATTATCACAAATATTTATAATTAGAAAGAACCTAATAGATCAGCAGACCCTATCCCTTCAGGAAAAACAAGGCTGAGTGATGGACTTACCCCAAATCACACATACATTAACTTAATTACTATGAGGTAAATAGAGCAATTTTTTATCCTCAGTTTCCACTGTGACCAGGAGAAGGTAAGTGACTTCCAAAGATAGACCCATAAATAACAACGACAGAACCTGAATTCAAGCTCATTTATGGCTGTCATAAGAGATAGTCAATATAATGGATATTGAAGTCTAACCAATTATTTTAAAATGCAAGCCCCTTGAAGATGGAGTATTTTTGTCTGCTTTGTCACTAAAATATCCCAAGTGCCCAGAACATGGCGTGACACACAGTAGGCCTTCATCAAATATTTTCAGAATGAATATTCTTAAAATATTACTATCACTTTATGTTCTACCTGTAACTACTGTCTTCGGTTCTATATTCATACAAAAACAAAACAAAAAAGTAGTTTAGGCCACACTTTTCCTAAATCTGTCCTAATCAGTTATTGACAGTCATATTTATATAAGATCCATGAAGCACCTTATTTATTGATAAATGGATATGTTCTTAAATATACAAAAGGTGATGGAGAATTACTTTTTTCCCCCAGAAGTTCAGCTTATAAATATTTTAAAAGGGAAGAAAATCAAAAAAATATAAATCAACTCTAGATTTAGTGTTTGATGCTATAACCATTTACAGTTTCATTATCAAAAGAATAAAGCATTTACTATCCGAAATCAACAAAACAAAACAATAACAGCAACAGTCAGCCAACTAAAATTCATATTTAGAATCAGCAAAAGTAAATAAGGTAACAGTTTAATTTTGTCTTTACTCACTTTTTGTTAATATTTGAAGATCTTCAACAGATGGTGGTCCATTTTTTTTCTCATAAGGAATGACTGTTGTCAAGTACTGTCAAAATTTAAAAAAGCATCACTTAAATCTGAATTATCTGCAAAAATTAAATCCAGTTGCTAGAAATTCAATTTTATAACATAAAACATGAGTTACTTTAGTAACGAACATCTTACTGTCTCAGCTGGAGCTCTTTACCCACTTCTATCTGCTTCATCCAAGCCCAATGTCAACATAAATATCCATTTTTTTCACCTTTCTGTTATTGAAAATTTCACAGGAGTAGAACTGAGGGTGATTTGTTCATTTTTAAAGTGAAGTCTTATCTATTCTCTTTACATATTTTTCAACATCTTAAAATAGTAGTTTTAACTAAAAACAATTGTAACAGTTCTGCATAAAATAATTTTCCACAGCCAAATAACTGTTTCAGAACATTTTTTTCTGATTGAACAAAATGATTATATGAATAACTTAACAACTTTAGAAGCATATACCAGCCTCTTCCAGAAACCAAGACACACCCAAATAATTTTAGAGGTGTATTATTATTATTATTATCATTATTATTTTAAATTATTACCTAAGTAGTTATAAATGTTTAAAGGTATTAAAGGAAAAAAGTGAAAGCGAGAATGGCCTAAAGGGAAATGAATAATGAAAATTCATGTCTGAAATTAAGACAAACTGCTTGCCTACGTAGTTGATTAGTGTAACAGCTCACAAGTATCGGTTATGTCCCAGAGCTATGTCCCATGAAAGCACAATCTAAAAAATTATTCAGATCCTATTCCAGCCACTCCACCAAAAAAAAAGAAAATGCATAGTTTAGTGTAGTCTGCATATGCTCATCTAGAGATCAACTGTTTTTTCCTTGGAATCTCTTTAGCCTCACCCATTACTTAGCCTCTGCCCTAAATCTCAGCTCTATTCCTAATCCTCTTTGAGTGATTTTATCCCACTCATAATCAAAAAAACAAGAAAAAGTTACCTAACAATAACTGGATCCCTAGGTTCAGAAAAGTAGAAAAAGCGAATTGTTCAATCTTTAAGAAACCTAGTTTTCCATCATCTTTTTGGTGTAGACCTCTCCAAGGTGATGCCCAATTGTATCACTGTATATGTTTCTTTGTAAAGAAGACACCAAAAGCCAGACATATGCCCTCTGGGGGCTGCACTAATAGCATGTGTGTCAGGCGTCTTGGAGAAGCATCAGGAAGCCACCCTTGGCATTCAGGCTATCTGGCAACACTTTCAGGCTTTCCTGCCCACTCCCATTATTGGGTCAGTTTGCAAGTTATTTTGCGATCATGTGAGTTTGAGAGAGGTGAGAAGCGCCAGAATAAAAGAAAAAAAAAATTCAACCAGCCCTTCATGGAGCCCCTTTATGCAGGATTCTTTAATGTCGATTACTGCCTTTCTTGAGGAATACAGAACTCCCTGCAGTAAAAACCCTCAGCTCAAATGCCCTCTTCTGATAAACTGCCTACAAGCTATATTCTACATTTCTCAATCTTCACTTAAGCACTAAATTGAAGAGTTCTTTTTGAAGTGAAAATTTCAAATTGTGAAAAGTAATTTTAAGCATACTCAATGTAGCTGTTTTTCCTATGTTCCTAATATTCCTGAAATTACTACACAAAAATGTAATAAAAAACAAATTGCTATACATTTGATTGTATATTCATATCCATGTGTGATTTTGTGTAAATAATGTGTTATGCCTTATTTGGTAGACAAGTGAGTTTGCTGACTACATGATTGATGTATCTTAAAAACAGATGAATATCATTTAAAAGCAAATAAGATATACTCTATAGAACTATAGTCTAAAAAGATGCCAACAGCTGGATTTTCCCCCCAAAATGAGATAGTGTTTCTTAAACTTTTATAATTATAGTAGCATATTCTAGTTGAATTATTTTCTCAATTATATATTCTACACATGCAATTCGTTATGTAAATATGTTAATACTTATTTGTTTAAAGGTAAGAGTGGAAAATGGAGTTCTGAAACATGTATAAAGAATGCATTTACTTGATTGTCCAATTTGAAAAATACTTTTTCCTAAAGGGAAATTCTGTGCAATATCAAGGTTATAAATATAATAAACTTTGATTTCTCTCTTTTAAGCAAGTCTTAGTAAATTAGTAAAACTGCCAGCTCTCAGACCCTTCACTTACACAAAAAATGAAAAAGCAGAGAATGAGGAAAATAAGAATAACCGAGCACCTGTTTCTCTCCACCTGAATTTCCAAAGGTGTGGCGGAGGCCATTCTGAATGACATTTGAGATCCCTTCCATGCTGAAGCGCTAAAGGCAGCAATATACGGCCCGGAAGAAATGACAGAGAAAGAAGTTCAAAGACTATTAGTAAGAATATACCACGATGACTTATGTGCCCAAGAGACAAGCAGTTAGAAAATGCCACTACTCATTCAGATAAAGCAGACAAATTCATGCTGTTTTTAAAATGGTTTTGCTTCCATTTCTTTGCAAGTCAAATGTAAAAGCAACTGCTTTTATGCTGTTCATGAAGATTTTTCCTAATGCTAAATAAATTTGCTCCAATGTAAACACTATAAGTTGTACACATATCTGTTTTATGCAAAATGCACCACACAATTTTTAAGACATCTTTTGATACTATTTACCTATATTTTATTGAAAGTCTTAATAGTAGCAATACACATATTTTTCAGCCTAAGTTTGCATATTTCTACCATAAGTTTTGAGAACATTAACATAACGTTTGGCAAATGAAATGCTGTTACTTGGAAAGCTGATTATTGCTTCTCACTGGCTCTTCAGGCCACCTGCCCCTGCCTTGATGCCGAAAATGTGAACTGGAAGAACACACATGCTTTCTGAAGAACTCAGTAGATCCCATGTGCCAGCCAGAGCCCCGAAAACTTTTGCAAAGACTTTCCACACCGTTTCTAGGAAACAATTCTAGCTTCTTTCTCCCAGGAACCTCCAAGACTTCCTAGAATTCACTGTACTAAAAAGGGAATATTTCTTTCCAAACATCTTATCTTGGTTTGTCGCCAGTCTACAATGTCACCAGACACTGTGAAAAGGGTCGATGGCACTTCTATGGCTGCTGAGTCAAAGGACTTATGACTAATGAAGGGCATTATGACTATGACTAATGAAGGGCAAAAGCATCCTGGCAAAGGAAGTTCAGTCCTGTTTCACCGGATGGTTCCTTTCCCTGGAATTTTATAGGGGAAATTTGAATTAGTTAAATATATTTGAGGATTCAAGGCAAAGAATAATTTCACCAGGTCCCAAGGAATAGGAGAAAGAAAACCAAGGCAATGGTCTCTGCCCTCAAGAAATGCCCAGTTTAGCCCAGTGGTTCTCAAGTGTGGTCCAGGGATCCACCCCCACACCCAGGAGGTCCCAGAAACACTTTCAGGGGTCCGTGAATCAAAATTATTTTCTTAGAAGTACTAAGACATAATTTGCCTTCTTTTACATGCACTCTCTAATGACTTAGAATGAAATAATCCAAATGACAGATTGAATACAGAAGCAGATTTGAGAACCTGGCTGAATTCAATTAAACCAGATATTAATGAAATTGATATAAATGCACAGCAATACCATTTTTCTCACTAAATTTTTAAAAAATAGTTATTTGTCATAAAAATACACTATGTAAACATGAATGAGTTTCTTACTTGTATTTTTAAATGACTTTATATGTTAAACTTTTGACAGTTTTAATTTCTAACACAGTAAATATCGATCAATAAACAACAGCTCTTTCAGGTCTTCAATGCATTTTAAGAGCATAAAGAAATCCTAACAGACAGTTGAGAAACACCTAGAGGTTTAATCTTTGAAGGAGGTTTACTCTTTAATCTGTTCAGTCACACACGCAGTGGTATTTCTGAAAACCTGATACCACATTTTATCATCTTGTGGGAGCCAGGACATGGATGCTTCTCGTGAATCATCCTTCTTCCCCATCCCACCCTTCCCAGATCTGCACACCCGTGTCTAAGCCAGAACCAAAGGTGTGGTCCAGACACGTGAGTGAGTATGCTTCACTCTGCAGACAGCATCACAATTGCCATGATGAAGTAGACGAGTTTTAAAAGTAAAACCTACAGATAACTACTTTTTTAGATTTTTCATGTACTATCATGTAATTTGTTCACTTTTTCTAAAACAGACTGTCAAAAGAAATGACTACTTAGGCTCTACAATCTACAATAAAAATTATGGGAAACTTTTTCAAATAAATAAGTCAGCTCACTTTTAAAATATTCTATTAAAATATATATTTCCTTTCAAAAGCAATAGAGAAAAATACTAAAGTATATTTTATGTTTGAAGAACATGTTCTAAAACCACTATCTTTATTTTTTACTTTGCCAATTGGAAACCTAATTCCTGTTCCTGGAAAAAAAAAAAGGGTTGCTGCAAATTCTTAAAATCCTAAGTTAGACAGATACATACATATATACATGTAGGGTGCCAAAAAAAAATGTATACACATTTTAAGACAGGAAAAAACTATTGAAATTGTAATATATACCGATAACAAAAGATGAATATGAGTCACGTGTATACATTTTTTTGACAACCCTGGTATATGTAATTTAGGTTTCCTTACTAAATGTGCAGTTGTCAATATTGCTGAGCCATTTCAACTACTGGCAGCCTGACTACTGAAAGACGACTTTCATGCAACCAGAACTTAGTGAAATAAATGAAAATGCAATCATGTGTGAAGCCACAGTAATTTGAAAAAATACAAAACTATCGGCTGATCCTAGTGAAAGAAGCAGAGGAACCTCTGTCCTTGCAGCCGACTCAGTACCTGTGGCCAACCAGGCCCCACTGCGTCCTGAGCAGGCAAGTAACATGGCAACGGGTAAGGTTCTACTGCCACCTGTTCCACAGGGAAAATGACAGAACATGAAGATCAAAAGGTTCATGGGAAAAACAAAGAAACCAACTAAAAGATGTGTCTGAGAACGCTGAGAATGTTCGTCCACCAAAGCTCCAGTTGCCATCAACTCCCCCACTTCTTCCCCCGCAGGAATCATGCAGGAACAATTTTCTCCCTTCACTGCATTTTCAAACTCTCCCTCTCTACTAGCTCTTTCCCAGTGGCATCCATAAATTCTCGAACCCTGAACCTCACTCCTTTCCCCACGGCTCCCTGAAACGGCTGCTCCCATTTCTTTGACACTGACGTCCGTGGACGCTTTTCAGATGAGACATCAGGAAGCTCTCCTTGCACCTGCTCCCTGGATTCCTAGACACTACACTGTCCCCAGGACCCCTGCCTCTCTGGTTGCTTCTGCGAGCTGCTGCTTTCTGTGCTCATCTTTCACATACCAGTGTTGCCCAGGATTCCTGTCCGTATTTCTTGTTCTCATGCACACTCTGAACGTTCCACTCAACAGTTTCAACTTCTGCCTCCATAAAGCTACAGCTCTATTTTGCTAAGATCAGTGAAATGCTGTAAGAACAGAGCCTGGCACGTCACAGGGGCTCAGTATGCATTCACTACCTTTACTGCAGATCCAGTACGTCCTGACCTTCAGACTTGTATGTGTAGTGGCCTATTGGACATCTCTACCTAAACAGTCCTAAAACTCATATCCAAAACTGAATTCACCCTCCTCTCCCCAACCAAAACTCAAACAAAAGAAACATAAGAAACCTGTTACTCCTTCAGCATACTACCCTCTCTCATTCATTTGTTCCTTCTTTCAAAAACGGTATGGGGCCAGATATTATTGCAGGTACTAAGGATTCAGAGGGAACGCATCACCCTCATGAGCTGACATTCCAGTGTGAGAGGGGCAGAAAAAGTAAAACAAGTAAATGAACGAGATAACTGCACATAATGAGTGCCCTGCCGAAAGCTACGACATGGCAATTAAAAACTGGATGCCTACTTTCTACTGGGAGGTCAGAGCAAAGTTCTCTGAGGAGGTGACATCTGAGCTGAAACGTGAATTACACACCTTCCCAGATGAGCTACAAAGAACAACGGACAAAAGAGATCCTCTCAGACAACAAAAACCAAAAGCAGCCAAACTGGCCGACCAAAGAGTTCATTCCGCGGCCAGCTGTACAGGGGTCCTGTTATTCTCCAGCAAGCTGTGAAACAGTAGCTACCGAGTATTTCCATTCTCTTCTCCTTCCAATCAGAAGTTTGTATTGCAGAGGCCCTGTTTCTCTCTCCATCTTGGTGTACTGGATGTGCTGGGGAGGCTTATCCTTGGCAGCATGGCGGCTGCATCCAGAGCTGATGTAAGGACAGCTATCCCCCAGAGACGCTGCCGTGAGGCTGGCTGCCCTCACTGCTGACGAGATGCGCACAGCTCCCTTCGGGGAAGGGGTACATGAGTTCTAACTGTGCTTGCCCAAGTCCGAAATCAGTGACCCGACCCTAACTCCTCCCTTCCCTGGTGCCCGAACCAACAGATTCAACCTCCTCAATATCTCTGAAATTTAACCATTTGCCCATGCCTACTGTCACCTCCTTGGCTCGTTTCTTACTGCATGAGTGGCACCGCCTCTGAATCAACTCCTTATCTCTGTCTCCTTCCAATTCGTTCTCTCTGAAACACTCAAGTGATCCTTCCACAATCTGAACATGTAACAACAACCCACTTAAAACCTCTTTTTGGTTTCCTGCAGCCTTTAAATAAACACCAAATGCTGCAGAATGGCATACAAAGCCATCCGCTTCTGGCTTCCACTCTGCTACCTCCACACCCTCTTCTGGACTGACTGCTTCTCTCTCCTCCTAGCATTCTCCCTCCACTTCTAGTCACAACGAGCAACCTGCAGATCCACAGAGGTCCCTGCCACCTCCAGGTGGTTGCCCATTCCATGCCCTCTGCTCAGTATGCCCCTCCGCCTCCTTCTTCCTGTCCTCAGGATTCAGCTCAGGCTCCCCAGACCCCCAAACCAAACAGGGGCAATAGTCACGTGCACACGCCTCTACCACGGACAGTGCCAGGCACATAAAGCACTAAAACCATGGTCCCACTTTTAATAGCGCAATCACCACACTAGACCTAGGTTTCTCAGCCTTGACACTACTGACGTTTCGGTTCAGATCATTCTCCGTTGTGGGGGCAGTCCCACGCATAGCAGGATGTTGAGAGACATCTCTGGCCTCTACTGAGCCAGATGTCAGTGGCACTGTCCCCCACCCCACCCAGTTGCGACAAGGACAAATGTTTCCAGACATTGCCTCATGTCTCCTGGGGGGCAAACTGGCCTAGTTGAGAATCACTGCATCGCGTACAGTGGATGTTCTGTCATCCAGATCCCCAGCCCACAGGCAGCACGCCATGGAGGCTGGGGTTTACCGTATCCTTAACACCCATGCTGGCACATAATTAAAGATCATTATATGTTTGTCTAACAGTAGTAAGAGAAAACCTAAGATTTTTTAAGTGTTTCAAAGAAAAACAGCAGAAAAAAAATTTTAGTTAGGTAATTTTTTTATAAATTCAACTCAGTTCTCAAAATCTTGAAGGACAGAAAGAATGTCAGCTACTTCTTTCATATGCCCACAAAACACAGCCCATCCAACAGATAAGAGGCGTATGATCGATAGTCATTAGCTTAAATTGCACGTTTCTTCAGCAATTACTACCTGTACCAGTGAAATACCAGGCATCACACCTTAGCCAAAAGTATTCGGAATCAGAAAATTTTTGACAGTCACCTTGAATAGAAAAATGTCAAAGTAGAAATCAAGAGGTCAGGGTTCTCTCCTGCTTTGCCACTAACTATGTGACCTGACACAGCAGTATCTAATCCTGCCGAGGCCTGTTTCCTCACCTGTAAAATAGATGATTAAAATTATATCATTTTTAAAGGTCTTATTTGTAGAGTCTGAATCTATGAATTAATTCAACCAAGATACATTATTTTTTAAGGAGACAAATCCAAAGCATACACATATGCACACACACCACAGTACAGGACTATGAGATCACATGAGGCTATAATATAAATGCTCTAGAATGACAGAACTGCACAGCCAGACGATACATTCAGAAATACCTACTCCAGTGGTTTCATTTCCTTGTGAGGAGGAAATGAGCACATTTTGAGGAAGGAGAAAGACCAGATCTCACTCACTCTCCCTCCCAGTGACTTGTGTAGTGCCAGGGTCACAGCAGGCTCTGTAAGTCTGCTAAGCCAAAGGTGTAACACTCTGAAGATCAGAGCCCAGGAGTCTTAGGGCCTGTGATCACCATCTCATGAGGCCTCTTGATGTCTTTCAGGGCAGAATTTTTTTAAAAACAGCTACAAGGCAAAAATCAGCTGAGGGTGAACAGAAGAAAGATGACATGACAAGATATAAAGTTATTTGCCAAAGGAGCAAACAGTGAACTTCTGAGAAAGTCCTCTGAGGAACCTGGTCTAGGAAGTCAGCATGAAATTTCTAAAGTAAGACAAAATACACTGTGTTGGCATGGTTTGTAAAACGAGAGTGACTAAAACATATAAAACCCCTGGGATAATTAAAAGACTCGCAAGTAGAAGATGAATGAATTAGAAGGATCAAGGATGGGGATGACCAGGCAATGAGACAAGGAAGAAACAGGAAAAGAGCTCGAACAGCATACAATAGACTCCGCTTTACAACTGCCCTATAAATTCCAAAAAACAATACACCCTTTTGGAAGGCAAAATGAATTTTGAAAAGCTAAAACCTCAGAGACAGATCAAGTTTACTCTTCAGTAACCTTCACCTCATTTGGAAACACTATTTTTACAACCTTGAAAGCAGATGGGTGTTATTAGGTGCTTATGGTACTTAAACTGGGCCAGAGGGAAGACTTTCTCTACTGGGAGAGCAGGAGAGAGAGAAAACAAAAAGGGGGAGGGAGGGAGAAGAAAGGGAGAAGTATGGCAGACATATCAAAGCACTGACAGAACTAAGTCTCAGGGTTATGAATGTTCAGTGAACTGAAGGACATTAAATAAAGATCTGTTGTAATTTACTTAAAATAAGCAATTGCAATATTAGGTATGTCAGAAAGCCCAATCCTGCCTCCACGTAATCTACCATTTCCAAATTTTAGGCATAAAACCCAAATGTTGAAATTCAAAGTGAAGAGCTGGTGAAGATTGTGTGAGCCTAAAATTATTTTGTCACCTATCCATCCTTTTCCCCTCGGATCTTTATGAAGGAGTTAAGAGCTCTATAAAATGCCCTTCTCAGAATGGAATCTTTGATATGAGCCCATTTGCAAGCAGGAAAATGATTAAGCATTACAGTATTCACTTTATTGTTCCCCTCGCTGCTGAAATAGTGCCAAAGTAACGGGCAGGGACGGGGCCAGGGGTTTACTGAATTCAGGGCTTCAATCACATGATTAATACTGAGAACACTCACAACTGTCTCATGACTATTTCCTTCCCTGTATTAAAAGTCTCAATCATTCTCTAGAAACTTTTCTCAAACAAATCAAGGAGCAACAAAGTGTAAACAAGATACAGAAGATTTTTCAAAACTCTATAACAATCTGCAAGAACACAAAGAAATGAGCCAAGACCTCCAAGCCCAGTCCTGCATAATAACTCAGAACTGGAAAATGAGGGTGCCGAGGGGTCCTTGCACCCACCTCTGTGTAACTCTGCACATCCTCGTTCCAACACATACCAGTTATATGATCTAACACTTCTAGTGAGCGTTCATTTACCCATCAATGAAATGGCAATAATAATAATATCTACTTTGTAGGGTAGTTCTGAAGATTACATGAGACCATCCATGGGAAGCGCTTAGTAAAGTGTTCAGCCAATATTAAAAAAAAAAAAAAATACTTGGGCCGTATTCCTTTAAAAAAGGCTAGAATAACATTTGGGACGTAGCTCCCATACAGAAATAAGCATACCTTTCTACTTTTCTCCAGAGTCTCCTCATAGAAATAAAATGGCAACTGAGAAATAATAAATTTCTGATCATAGTCTCTAGGTTAAGGGCTGAAGATAATGTGAAGAAAAGACACTACTGCCTATAACTGAATATAGAAATCAGCCAAAAAGCTTAAACAGAAAACAAGTAACACTTTTAGGTAATTCAAGGTCTTTCTGAACAATAAAAAGAATAGAGCTAGAATACGCTACACAAATTAAAAAGCAACAAGAATCAGATATAGTGTTGTACTCTGTTAATTAGTTTCTAGAGTTCTAAACACGTCAATTCATTCTATGCACAATATATTCACCAGGTCAACCAATTTCACAGAAAGCAGGATCAAAGACAGGAAAAAGCAAAACTAACCAGGAGGCCAGGATATTCAGGTTATTTCTGCTACCAAATTTTTAGCCTCATCTGACAACAACTGTCACAGATCTCTAACTAACCAAGAAATCTTTTCAAAATCTCAAAAAAGCCCAATGTTAGAAAAAAGGTTAGGCAAAGCAATTAAATGTTTTTCATCTAGGTCTGTTAGTCTAACCTATGCTCTTACTCCATTAATATTCTTTATACTCAAGGTTTCAAAAACAAAGTGAAATTCAAACACAATTATTCTTTATAAATCACATCATTTTTAGTAGTTTGAATGACATGATTTTCAAAATTAATTTATAAGACAGTAGTTTTCATTTTTTAATGAATTAAAATTCTTAAAATAATCAAGACAAAATATATGAGAAAAACAGAATTGAAAGCAATACTTAAATATAAAACAATTACCAGTAAAAATATTCAAATTAAGATATTACTTAAGATGTAAAAACTGATTTTGACACTTCTTCAAATAATTTTAATGTGAACTATAAAGCAGTCAAATGCAAATTCTACAAAAATAATTATTTTTAAAAATCAGACCTAAGTAAATCAGAAAATATAAATTATACCAAAGCAGATAAATACCTGAAAATGTCTTGACTATTAAACTATTTTGTAAGTTCAGTCTCAGAGCAGAAAGATGTGAAAATTTTCAAAGGTAGGAATTAAGTGAAATAGTATCAAATAATTTAATTTTTTGTATCTGAAGATCTTTTTAATTTTTTATATACTTTAACAATATGACAATTAAGTATTGTTACACATTTTCAGAGCCAGTAAAATAACTTGGAAATTTATAAATTATTTCCTGACATTTACGGATACTCTAAGCTAAATATATAATAATAATACAATTTCCTGACATACTATGGCTTTTCCGTGAACTTGTGTTATATTAACAATTAACAAAACTCTCCAGAACATAAAGGAGTCAAGAACAGACTGCTTTTTACTACGGTAACTGCTGGGTCATGAAACACCAAAAAATCCTTGCAGAAAACAAACAGTAGATAATGATAAAATATAAAATACTGGCCATATATGTCTCTAGGCAATTCTATCTTTCATAAAATAAATTTGTTCCACAACTGAAATACTTTATAATCCATAGATGTGAATTAATTAAAATGATAAACATGGCACATCTAGTTTCTTTCCACCCTACAGTGACCTTCCATTTCACAGTCCTAACACTAACCTTCAGGAATGCTCTCTCAAACAAAGAAAAATGCACAGAACTACTATCACTAGCACCATCAAATTATTGTTGAAAAATGTGTTAATACTTACATTTGAGTATGTATACAGGGCTGTTCAATCCTCTCAAGCACAACCACTTAGAAAAGGAGGAGGAATCAGCCCCTTTTTCTACTTCCCCTCTACCTCCTTCAAACTACCTCTTATCACTATGTATAATAGTGTGCCCGGGGCAATGCCAATATTTTCATTTTTTTCATTTGTCCCCAGATCTAGAGACAACTGGTCTACCTGCTGGTTCTCTTCACTTAGCTGCGAGGGGTCTGACACACACAGAACAAAAGTCTATTGCTAGGCAGGGTGCCTGTGGCAAGTGGCGTGGAGATGGACTAGCCAAGGTACCACCATCTGGAGGCACCCCTCAGGCTGCTGGACGGGGCCCTGAGGACAGAAACAACTCAACACACCCTTAAGCTAAACCAAGGCTACATGTTTTAATAATTAGTCACAATATAGTGATCTTTTTACCTACACAAATTCACTTAAATGGAGTTCACATCTTATTTTTCATCTAATTTTTATTGTTTCTATAAAGGCCCAGATAGTAAATACTTTAGGTTTGCAAGCCACACGTCTCTGTTGCAACCATTTGACTGTCCTTGAAACACCAAAGCAGCCACAGACCATATGTAAATAAGTGGACATGGCTGTGTTGTAATAAATTTTATTTATAATATAGGCAGAGGGTCAATTTGGCTCCCAAGCAGTAATTTGCGTTGCCAACCCCTGGTCTAAATCATTCTAGCAAATGTGAAATTTTTAAATTTCAAATTAAAAAGAAGGGGGAAATAAAGCCAGGTCCATGTTTTTTTAAACAAAAGCCTGAAATTCAACTTGTTGTGTCAGAGCAGTTCCTCTTCTAGGCTTAGAGCTAGCATTAATTAACTTCAGAAAGAACTAATAGTAGCTGTCTAAATAAAAATAAATTTCTCTTACCTTAAAGTCAGCTTTGGTCAAGATTAAACGAAAAACTATTACTAGCTCACTTTGGCATAAAAAAGAAACAAAACAGATTGACTATTAGTCATAATATGAGTTAAGTGAGTCATAAAGACAGATGGACAAATATATCTGTGAAAGAAAAATATATACAAGAAAAGAGTATCTATTTTCCAAACCCAAACTCTCCCCCATCTTTAAACAGTTATCTCCCCAACACCCAAGAAGGAATAAATGAGGGAATAAAATTCTCTATATAACTGAGTCACTGATTGTTATTATCCCAAAAGTTTTCAGAATAAACTTCAGATTAGATTGAAACAATTATACATTTTTGGTGGTGGCTGAGTGTAACACACTAGAACTTTCTTTTGAAAGTTCAATGTGATTATGACAAACAGAAAAGATACTATAGATTCCTACATTCCCAACCCCAAACTTATAGAATAAGTAACCTTATATGTGACATGACATTTAATTTGAAAACATTACTGAATTCTAAAGGAGGAAGCATGTCCACTTTCAGCCATATGTGCTCGTAAGCTTACTGAGGTATGCTAAGCAGGTAAACACCAATGTCTTTACAACTTCAGGTAACTTGAGATGACAACCACTACTCAATTAAAACAGAACTGGTGTACTTCAACTTGTTCTTGAACTCATGTGAACTGCCACTGAAATTCAATGACCTCTGAAATCTGTTCAATATAAACAGGAGATCGCCAGAAGAAAAAAAACAAAAACAAAAACCTGATAGAACAACAATTCATATACTACAAATCCAAAACCTCTGGGATTCCATCTCCTTTACAGTGAGTTTCAATTCAACAAACATGTATTAAGTACCAAAAATTAGGTGAGGTGCTGGGGACACAATGCAAATCAGCCTTTGGGAAGCCTGCCCTCTTTCCAGGACAGACTTACGCCAATGATTACAACCCAGTATGGTACTGGGATACAGAAGCCAGTGCACCCGCACCAATAAATATGAAAAACATCTCAAACGTGACATAACAGGCAACTCACAAAAGAGTACAAATGGTCAGTAGTTCAAACCATTGTTTACCTATCAGATCAGTATATATTAAAAGGTTGCTGGTTGGAGGTGTGGGGCAATGGCCACTCACATATGCTGTTACTGGGTTATATTTCTGTAGAACAATCTGGAAAGCTAGTTGTTTAAAACTCTTTAAAACTACATATGCTTTGACCTAGAAATTCCACGGGTTTCAGTAAATGTAGACTTATTTTTCACGAACCAAAAGAAAAAATACAAGAAATGAATACAACGTCAGGAAAATGGTAACTGGTTTGATAGGATAAATTTAGAATTCCTACAAGATAATTCAGGGAGAAAAGTCTAGTAGGCAGTTGGGACATATAATAACTAGCATTTCCTCAGGATATATGCTAGTCTTATATATGTTATTTCATTTAATCCCTCCAAAACTCAAAAGGGTATGTATGCAGGGGCAGTATTTAAATATAGCTCTTAACCCAAAGCTCTTAATATTCTATTCAGCCTCCATGGGTTTGGCACCTGGCATGAAGATCTGATTCAGATTTGCAAGTTTATCTTTCTTTGAGGGATTTATTTAGCAGAAATGTATTAGTTACCTAATGTTGAACCTAATGATACCAGGAAAATAAAGTTACATTTCCTATGTTTATGGAACCATACCAGAGATAGACATGAAAACAAAAAAATTGCAATATGGTACAACAGTGCTAACAGAAATAGCTAAGAGGAGTAATACTAACCCCAAAAGAAGGAGAGAGTAGTCAATTCTGCATTGTTGGAAGAATCATCAAGGAAGGTTCTGGAAAAGGAAGACAATGCTTGACCATGATTCTGAAGGATGTGTTAAAAAAAAAAAAAAAAAAAAAAATCCTCCAAGTGGACAGGGGAAGCAAGAAAGGAGGGCCACACCACAAAAAGGCGGTGGCATATACATACAGAAGCAGAATGCCCAAAACAGCACAGTCAGTTCAAAGAAATGCATGTAAGTCACCACACTGATGAACAGACACTGCCCTTCAACCATTCCAGTCTCTAACCCCGCCCCCCCACCCCTCCACCACCCCACCCACCCCTGCTCTTCCAGATGCTGAACAACAAGACAAAGGAGACAGAAAGCTTTCTGCTCTCTTCAGCCTCCTCCAACCTCCCTTCCAAAGGGAGAGCTGGAAAAGGACATGGCAGCCTGCCTTGCCAATCAGGAAATAGCTCCCCAATAGCATCACTACTCAAGCACCTTACCCAACCTTCTGTTTTCTTGGTAACATTTATTACTACCTGAAATTATAATGTCTAGTCATTCTTTTCCTTGTTTATCGCCTGTCTCCGTCATTAGAATATAAGCTCCAGGAGGCCCTGGGCTTTGTCCCTTATTCACCTCGGTAGCTACAACATCCCTGGCACAAGGAAGACACTCTGCAAATATTTGCTGAATAAATGCATAGTTTTATCTTAGCCAACACGTAGCAGATTATTTTAAAAATTAAAACAAATCAAGATAACATTTTCCTTTTAATAAGACACTCAATATTTTCTTCCATATTTAATAGTATTTTCATGCCCCAAAGAAATTTTCTGCTCTAAATAGCAACCCTAAGACCCCAATGTTTTTTTCACTGCAGAAATGTTTGAAACAAAACATGTTTCCAAAATTAACACCTGAAGAGTTTGATTCTGCTCTATTCCCACCCAGATATTTCACTACAGTATTTTTAGACCAAAGAAAATAAACTAGCAATTATGGATATAGTATACCAACTACAAATTAAAGCTTTGTTTCAATGAAACATGCTTAAGGAAAAATGGAAGGACATTATTCCACGTTTAAGAAAAAAGTCAAAGTCCTGCTAACAGAACAAAAAATGTCTCAGGTAGAAAGAAAAAAGTGACTAATAACATTAGAAACCAGATTAGCAGGATATCTGCAAAAAGGTCACCAATTTTTAGAAATTAGTATCACTGATGATAGCTAAGGCATAGAGATCAAGCCTTGCCGAAACTGCATGTTACAGAAAATGTCTGGGAAGGTAATACTTTTTGGCACCTGTTTTCTTGAGCTACCTACCACCACTTGCAGAATCATAAGTTTCAGGTTCCTTGTGTCACAGATGAGACAGTCTTTCTCTAACATTCTAGGCTTGAGAAAGCTAGAGGGAACTAGTATCACAAGCCTACCAAAGCCATTACTAGCCTGATTCAAGGTTTTAACACAAATAAATCAGAATTCAAGAAGCAACTTCACAAGTCCAAATATTGTGAAAAAAATTACTGTTACTATGAATCTATTTCAAGACTAAAAAAGGTTTAAGTAAGACCTAAATGCTACCTTGCCATTTCTCAATATAAATACCGTGTAAAATTAATTACACAGTGAATTCCACTGTAAGCCTTTGTATACAAGAGTTACAAAAAGAAGCCTTTAAACCCCAATACCGATAAATTTATTTTCTTAAGCCAAGTGTTAACACCAATAAATGGAGGATTTACATGTAATCCCTAAAAGCAGATAGGCAGAAATTACCAATCATGCTATGACCTTTAAACTAGGCATTTTATTTAATCGCACTGGTATAACAGGGCAATTTAAATATAATGTTTTAAAATACGAGATACAATATATTGCCCCTGATATTTTAAAGAAAACTTTCCAGGACTGTATAGCCAAACAAATGTTTTGGGTTTTTGGTGTTTCTTTTTTTTTTTTTCCAGAGTAGTCACTGAAAGTGACTAAATAGACACCTATTCGATCAATACTGCCATTTCTCAGAAACATTTTATACCACTTATCTGAGAACTTATTCAAAGGCAGTTTATAAGCTATGTCCTTTCTATGTACAAACGGACATTACGCTAAGAAAACATCCATTTACAGATAGGCCAAAAACAGTACAATGAATAGGCTATAAATGGTAAGATTCCTTTTGTTTGTATTAAATGTTCACTGGTGGCCCAGCAACCCAGAACTACATTCTGGTTCCTGGATTCCATCAGAGTCTGGTTAATGAGATCCCTTTCTCTGACAAACATTCTTTAGAAAAAACAAATCGACTTAAAAGGCAGGATTTATATTACTGCAAATCATAACAGCTGGTTTGTGGTGATCTGTATTACCATGTTATCAATATCATAAATTAAAAACGTATGTGCCCTTTAGAAAAATGGGTTCCTCTGTCTAACCCTTACACCCTAAAAATAAAATCAACGTTCCTTCACATACAAACAAGATGAAGGTGGCAAAATGTAAGGTCTCAACTGGTCCAAGCAAGATGAAAGGCCACAGGGTCAGTAAGGAAACGCATCTCATGTAATTAACAGTTAATGTTTATGATAAACTGTAATCAACTGCCATTAATAGGACCACTTAAGAAAAATTAAAAAGTGGAAAACAAAAAACTTTGTAAGAGGGTGAAAGATTCAAATATACTAACCTTGTTTTCACCAGTCAGTGACATTCTAGTCTATCAAGTACGAAGCCAGATGGCTGATGTCACCTAACTGCCTCTGACATCTTCATATTCCAACTTCGTTGATAAACCAGGAAGAAGCTACTTACAAATCAATCCGTGCTTTTAGGCTCAGCACAGTTCAGCTACCTCTAAATGCGCCACCATCTAATTTTGTATTATACAGTTCATAAGAGATAAGCAAAAATAAGAAAAATAGTACTATTCATAAGCCCACCAGCCAAACATAAAAAAAATCACTATTAACATTTTGGTGTATTAAAATGGTCACTTGCTATAAAGCTTCTTTTTCTTTAAGAAATCCTCCTCTTTTATTTCCCCTCTTCCCTCCTAAACATCTCAGTATTGAATTATCCAGATAACTGGTATATCAACAAAACACCCTGCTGAAGGAGCTGAGCACAGTGGTTGAACAAAACCCCTTTAGCGCCTGGTGAGAAGCACCCCACTCCTGCATATGTAGGCCTGGCCCGCCCACTACCGGCCTGGAGTGCTGGGATCACCATGGAAACTGTTTCCAGTGTGCGATGCCTCCTGCAAAACATCACTTACTGTGCCGGGCATATGACTTCTCTCGCTCTTCCCATTTTGAGAGCTGCCATTCTTGAGTTTCTTTTTTTTTTTGGCTGTTTCTTTGTGCTCTTTCTGTTTGTTCTGTACTTCAATGAGAACAGAAATAAAGCTGTTTTTCACTTCCTTTTCAAACTCCAGTTCATCTCGAAGAGCCAACTGCTGCACCAGCTCTTCAGAGTATTCCTTAATGGCGGTCTCAATTTCTTCCAGTAGTTCATTTAGTTCAGATACGGAGAGCCTTTTTACTCCTGTGACCAAAAGCAAAGCACAGCAGACACTAAGACAAAATTGTTTCAAGCAAGCACCACAGGGTGTTTTATGCCAAAGAGCAAAATGATCTTCTAAGCAATTAAATTGTCGTGATCACAGAACCCTTAAAACTTCTGGTGAGTAGGGGTAGGTGGGCAAAGTTATATCTCAAACGGCTGAGAAGAAAAGAATAACAAAATGTTTTTACTTGTCTAAATCAATCAATCATCCCATGAATAATACTTCACTCAAGACTGAAAAAGGAAAGACTTGTACAAGGAAAAGAATAAACACAAAAGCAGGGGACGTACAGAAAGTACCTGCTGACAAAACATCACAGGCTATTTAGCAGGGTTCTGGCACACTTCTGAAGAGAGAAGTCCATTTGAAAGAATTAAACTAAATACACATTTAATGACATATGCCCAATGTGTGAATTTTATTGAATACTGGGAAGATGAGAGGGAAGAATAATCCCTAAAGCCCCATTTCAGTTTCTTCTCAGCACTTCCCCTCATGTAAGAGAGAGAGGACATTGTTGAAGTCCTAACCCCCAGTCTCTCAGAATGTGACTCTATTTGGAGAAGGGTCTTCAAAGAGATAATTAAGCTAAAAAGAGGTCATTACAGTGGGCCCTAATGCAATGTGACTGATGCCCTTATAAAATGAGAAGATTAGCACAGATACACACACATGCAGAGGAAAGTCCATGTGAGGACCACGAGAAGACGGCCATCTGCAACCAAGGAGTGAGGCCTCAGAAGAAACCAAACCTACTGATACCTTGATCCCAGACTTCCACCCTCCAGAACTGAGGAAACACATTTCTATTGTTTAAGCCACCCAGCCTTCAGTACTTTGCTACGATAGCCCAAGCTGACTAATACAGGATTCAAAGTGAATATGACATGGCCCCTGAGCAACGATAAAAATATGCCCTGAGTATTACTGGAGGGCCAGGGAAGGGTATGCAACCAGCCTGTGAGAATCAAAGATTTCTGGAGATAGTCACACTATATGTTTGAGATGTACAAAAAAGGACACAGAGTGCTGATTTAAGTAGGGTTTCTTACTTTCTTCATAACTGCTTGTGCTAGACCTCTTAAGAGTTTGAATTTCCTGGGAAAGCATCGAAAGCCGATCTGACTGTGTGGGTGTTTCATCATCTTCTGGGTCCGGTGATTCCTGCATCATTTCTTCGATTTCTTCAATAACCTTCCAAAATATACATAGCACTGTTAATCACATACAGAGGGGCAATGATCCATCTGTAACACAGCGCTCACCAGAGCCAAGCAGAGTAGAAGTACACTGCGTTCTCCATTAACCAGCAGTGTGCAGGGGTGGGTGTTCTGAATAAGCAAATTTTGATGGTAAGAGTGAACATGGTTTATCCAAAAAATTTTACAATATACCAAACACAAAGTTCAACAGAATATGATTTAATATGTCCACCATGATTCAGTAGGTCCTATCAGATCTTGCAATGTCTGAGAAATGGTGTTACACACACATGTACGAGGTGTGATCACAAAATACGATGAATATCTAAATTAAAAAATTTATTACAGTGAAAGACACATTGCCATTAATCCCCCTCAAAATACTCGCCCTCGCTTCAAACACACTTATCCCATCGTTCTTGTACTTTCTGAAGCAGTTCTGGAAGTCCTCTTTCATGAGTGTCTTCATCCTCCATCATAACAACAGTGTCACACATCGCTTCTAGAACGGCAAGTTCTGTCAAATAAAAACATTAGGGTGTGTCCTTATCCACCTTATTCACTGGATCTGGCACCGTGCGTCTTCTGGCTCTTCCCCAAAGTCAAAATGACCATGAAAGGAAAACATTTTGAATCGATTCAGGACATCGAGGCAGCCATGACTATGCAACTAAAGACATTCATGAAAGAGGACTTCCAGAAAGTGGCAAGAACGATGGGATAAGTGTGCTCGAAGTGAGGGGAAATATTTTAAGGGGAATTAATGGTAATGTGTCTTTTACTGTAATAAATTTTTATTTAAACATTCACCATATTTTTCAATCATACCTCATATAATTTACTTCAGACATGCCAGAACCAAATCATAGTTATGGTCAAATGAAAGCAAATGACAGAAAATTTACCACGTACCACAAGCAACCATTCAATATAAGCAATTTAATTGAACTGACATAAAATTTAAAAAATACAACAGTATAAAAAAACTTCTACATGAAGCAAGAAATTACCTCTCTGGCAGCAAAATCTTCCTTTAACAGTAGGAAACAATTTTCATATACTAATTCAATGAAAGATAAAGGGATATTCAAAAATTACTTAAAATGTAGAGTTTAAAGAGGGGAAAAAAGCTGCGCAAAGCAGGAAATTTTCAGAAATACATAGGCCTTTTACACAATAACCTACTGTCATATGCAGCGTTGCTCAAATTTTACAATAGCATCTTGTCCAAAAGTTGATTCCAAAAGTTGAGGATATAAAATTCAAAGAAAATTTAAGGAAAACCATTAAAATTACTCAATAGTTAGAAAAAACAGTCCTAAGAGTTTAAACAAATAAAAAACTAGTAGAAAAAGTACAATAGGGACCAGCAGGCTTAACATGTAGCACTTGTACTAAGGAAAAACAAAAGTAAACCTGGAGGAGGTTGGGATTATGTTCATTAGTAAGATTTTCCAAAATAGGCATTGCAAAACAGTAAAATGAGACACCATTGTGGGCTACGAAATCGGTTTCTCCAACTCTTAAAAGCAGGGGTAACTTGTGTCATTCAGGCAGATTACTGGCGAGACAATGAATTCGCAGGGCCGCATGTTCCCCTGGAATAGCATGCTCTACCCCACTTAGCCCTCTAACCTACTACCTTGCTTTTGAAGCACCTCCTTCTCGCAGGCCTAGATCAAGCCGTCCACAAATATGACCAAGGAGCATCAAAATGACCCATTTTTAACCTACTCCTCCCAACTTTACCATAATGTATCTCTTTACTGACCTTATTTTTCCAGCCTAAAAATATAGTGTGGTAGAATTCACAGTCCACGTAGCCGGGGGACATTTTATTTCAGGAAGAAGTTCTTGCATCACATTTTGACAATACAGCAGAAGTGGGAAGAGTATTCAGAAAATGAGAAAGCTGATTCAACTGGTTTTAAATGAATACAAGGTTGACATTATGAGAGCATTCCACAGGAATAATGCTCACTTCTTTCCAGGGTACACAATATGTACTTCTAGTAAGTGCTAATGATTTTTACATAGGTTTTAGAGAAACTAGATAACTTCTGCACAGATATACTGCAGTTTGCCCACATCTGGTTAAATCTAAAGAAAGAAAATTGACACTATTTTTTTCTGATTTTGGGGTAAGCAATAAACCTCCATTAGTAACTCACTGTACTGTTTTAACAATGCTTATCTTGGAAAATTGCCTGTATTGGAGTATCTTCCCAACTAACATCATCTCATCGCCCTCAGATTACACAGACTTTCTTCTCGGTGGAGGAGCTAACCAGTAAGCCAGAAAATATAAGAAAAACAAGTAAACTCGAATAACCCATCACTTATTGCCACAATAAGAAATCGTTTTTCAGCCCGAGGTTCCCCTTTCCTTTCACTGATGAATTCCTCCTTTGTACCTGATCTGCAGTGAAGAGGGGCTCATCATTAACGCAGGAAACGATGATCGAATGCATATCCAGCTGTTCTCTCAACTCCTCATCGTCTGACGTATCGAAGAGCAAACTGTCACTTATCTACAACCAAATTACCCACAGTTAAAAGCTGTACCTTCTGATCACAACACAGAGTGTCTGGGTAAAGACTACAGAGGGAAGCATCTGCTGAGACTTTCCCTCCAAAGGGAGAAATGATGACAGTTGCTCCGTACCAGGCAGTGAGTGGAGTGCTTTACATATTCACCTCAAATGAGGTGGAATACAGAAATGACAGGAATACAGAATAAACATGAAATTGCTAAGGTGCTGCGTGATCTCCTGTCGCCCAGCACAGACACAGACTTACCTGTTTTTTCCATGAGGAAGAGTGCAATAAAAGCTGACTGGTAAGTACAAAAATACAGGGCATTGGTCAGGAAGTTGTAGGGAATTATAGCGAATGGGGCGGGGGGAAGAGTAATGGGCAGGGTAAACAGCAAATGTTATTTAGTTCATCTAATAATCAGATTGGTAGATATTAAAATTCCACAGAAAACAAAGTTAGTTGCTTGCAAACTAACTTCTACCATTCAGAGTGAAAGATAAGTAGTCAACTCCCTGGCAAACAAGAACTGAGGGTCCACGAGGCTCGCTCTTAGCCCTTCCAGTTGAGCATCTCTTCTTCCAAACAAAATACCTCTGCATTCCAAAACCATCTTTGAACCTAACTGTGCTGCAGATTTGCTGTTTGCCTCACCTCTGTCTTCCACTCTGCTCTGTGCCCCAGGAGGCTGACCTTTATGGACTACTTCAGAGGATGCCCTTGCCTCCACTTCCAGGTGGGTTAAACACCACTGGCGGACAGTAGCAGGAGACTGGAAGGTGGGAGCACGAGGGCCAGGCATTGATTCTGCTGTCTGTCTCCCAGCCAGATTGCCAAAGGTTTTTTTTGTAAAAACCTTACTAGAAAACTCAGCAGATTAAAACGGACAAGTGATCGTCCATCTGTTACCTAACTAACGTGACATGACTATTCAGATGACAACTAGCACTGAAATCAGAACTCCATCCCTCAGGAAAGAGTAGCACACACTGAGTTCACAATGAACAAACGGGCATCAAGGAACTATATAAATAGCAACCATGTATGTCTCTTGGATAGTATATAATTTTAAAAGTAGTATTTTACCTGAGAAAATTATTTCACTTACCTATGCAAAGGGTGTGTGTGTGTGTGTTATGTGTGTGTATGGGATTGAGGATTCAATTGAGTATGGTAGGTCTCTATTTCTACCTTAGTTCCTCATACGGGAGCACCCAGAGTTTAACGGTGAACACAACCCACAGTGAGAAACCTGCAGGTGAGATGTGCAAAGGAACACTGGTGTGCTGCCTTTCATAAAGGGAGGCTGGGAGAGGAGCCGCCTGAGCGCTCCAGTGTCTACCTACTCCCACATGGTATAATTCCATGCTGTACCACAGTGATGACATACCTCCTTGTCTACTGCTCACTGCACCATCAGCCTTGGAAAGGCCTGGCCATGACCTTCTGTGTTATCATGAAATTTCAGAACACTGTGCGAGAAAAAGAACCCAAACATTCCCAGAGAGAAAAAAACCATCACCTTAAAAGGATCAGGAATCAAAATGTCCCTTGAATTCTCAATAGCAACAACAGAAGCTAGCAAACAATCAATGTAATTCCCTTGTTTCCATTAATTCCACTCTAGAATCCTAATATCCAGCTAAACTAACAATTAGCTGGGGACTTAGAATAAAGAAATTTTTACACATTCAACTCCTCAGAGATTTACCTCTTATGCACCCTTTCTCAGAAAGCTACTGCAGAATATGCTCCATTAAAACCAAGAGGAAACCCAAAAAGAAAGCAGACATGGGATCTAACACAAGAAAGAGGTGAACAGAATTCTTGTAATAATAGTGAAGATTCCAGAATGGTGGCTGTGGAACTCAACTAGACAGTAATCAGTTTAGATTAGAGCTGTTAACGACAAAGGGCATCAAGAAAAGCATGAAAGAAAGATAAAGAGGAGAGAGACTACCTAGTGTATTTCAATTACTAAAATGAGTTTTATAGCTGTGCTGAGACTGAATAAGTGAGCTAAACTAAATAAACCACAAAAAGGCAATTATTATTACCCTAAGGGAAAAAATTACAAGAGAAAATTTAATCATAATGTACTAAAATGGGCCAAGTGTCAATATTTAAATAGTAAATAAAAGTGCTGATTAATCACTTAACCAAATATTGTGACATAATTACATTGGGAAGATAGGGGAAGGGTATGTTTTTGTGAGGGTTATGTTGTTGTGGTTGGAGGGAAGACGATGAGAGAGCTAAGCCCTCATCCTCTGGGTAGAAAGTAAATGGATCAAGTCTAAAACTGAAAAATAAAATCAAGAAAATGCTATGAGTATGCTATCTGTTAGAAGAAAAGTTGAAGTAGTTCAAAGTGGTTGCCTCTAGTTGGTGGAAATCAAACATGGAGTAAGAAGGGCAGAGGCTGCATTTTCATGTAAAGTCTGATAGTTCTAGTCTACTTTTTAAACTACGACAGTTAGCCTCTTTTTTTTTTTTTTCTTTTTATTAAATTTATTGGGGTGACAATTGTTAGTAAAATTACATAGATTTCAGGTGTACAATTCTGTATTACATCATCTATAAATCACATTGTGACAGTTAGCCTCTTACTAAGAAAGGAGAAAGGTCAAGAGATAGGCTCTTGATGAGAGAATGTTTGTTTTCAAGATTGGACAAGTAGAGATGAAAAATTCCACAATATGATCCTAAGGGTGTATGAAGGAGGTGAAGTAAGACCTAACAATTATCTTTGCTGATCCTCAGATTTCAACACACACCCACAAATCACTCTTCTATATTGTAACGTGAGGACCATAGTTTTATTTTTCCCCTTCTAGACAAATAAAAGTTGTTATTTGAAAATTAATCCCAAGGAGGACGTTATTATCTTCTTTCTGTTTCTACTCTTGAAGATATAAAGGTACATGAAGTCCAAGTCCTTGAAAAAATGCTCATGGTAGGAGGAAGAAAATGGCATACGAGATATTTGCTCCTAAGGCACAATGATTCAGAAGCATTCCATTATATAAGCACAGTCAAGAAAGGCACTGGATTTAGAATAGGTTTGCAGCTATTGCCAAAACACATGACTGATACCAGCAAGCCATGAGAATAAATTTCCATGACAACAGAAATAATGATCCCAGATCATCTTTCCACAGAGGGAGCCAAGCCCATTCCCCACAGAGATGGCATATGCTAAGAGCTGGAATCCCTTTCGAGCTTTGAAAACTAACCTTGGCTGTCATAAGTCTCATTATTCACTCTCCCATTCGGCATCAATGTGCCTTGTCTTTTCCAAGCATTCCCATCACTCCTTCCTGTGCCAGGGTTAGATACAGAGCTGCTGTTTCCCTCCGTGAAACTGAAGCTGCCTCAAATGGAAAAAATGTGCCCATGGAAGAATTTGGACTGTACTAGATGGCTTACTCTAGAAAAGGCCCATGAAATAGCAGTGTGCCAGATTAAACGTCAATGAAAGGAAATTTTAAAACTGAAACCTAGCAAACTATGGTTTTCTTGAATGTCTTTCTCATCCTAATGTCAAAGAAATTTCTTCTCCCTTTGCCAAATTAATTTCCTATAGACCCTGTTTTACAACTGGAACACTCTAAAGAGTGCTTCCAGCAGGTAAATTTTGCATAGTTCCGTTATGGAAAGAATAGAGCACACAGTTGGCAATAATAAATACAATACCTTGCCCAGGTTAAAAAAAAAAAATCAATTATATGCTATCTAATAGAATAATATGGTTGCTTCTTACATAGTTCCTTGTTGCCCGTTTATTCTTCAGAAATTTAATGTGTGCTACCCATTCCCAAGGAACAGAATTCTAATTTCAGTTCTATTCATCACCGGGGTAGTTGTGTCAAGATAGACAGATGATACACAGATGACCACTGGTTGTTTTCATCTGCTGAGTTTTCCAGGTAAGGCTTTCACAGTGAGTACTCGTACTAAACTCCAAGTCATGACTAATCATGACCCTAACTGTACCATTGCTCTGGCATTGAAAACAGTAGTCGAAAGACAGGAAAACGGAGTGACTTTCCAAAAGGCAATCTAACAAGACACATATTTTATTCAGTGAAACTGCACTAGAGTGTTTCATTCATGCTGCTAATATACTTCCCTTTCAAACTACAAGAAGACCTTTCCTATGCTATTTTTTCATGTCAAACAAAAAAGTACTCATTGACTGGCTATTGTCAATGCAGCACTATGTTAAATAATATAGAAAATATATATATATATTTTAAAGATTTCCCATCATGGTCTCTGACCTTACAGTCTGACAAGATTACTCGTTCTCTCCTCAAACAGTTGTCTTAGTGCCCACTATGTGCCAGGCGCAGTGGTAGTTACTAAAAAGACAACTACAAAGACACTGATCAGAAGTCACAATCTAATGATAGACCCAAAAACATATGCTTAATAAGAGAAATAGGCCGTGACGTGAGACGTGGACAAAGTGCTGCAGGAACGAGCACCCAGGAGACAATGGGGCTAAATTCTATGGGATGGTAAGTGCTGTAAGGTGTTCATACCCCCACAGTGTAACTGATTCCCACAGAGAGAAGTGCATTTTCCTTCCATGGAGGGATTTAGGCCACGGCTAAGTGACGTCTGTCAGACATGCAGTAGGTGGGGATCCCCCCCCCCCAAGTGACAGGTTGGATTAAGTGTCCTTTAAAGTCCCTTCCAACTCTAAAATTATGCAATTCCATGAGATCAGCAAAGGCTAAAACAGTAATAGGAAGCTTCAGAGCGTAACGGAAACTTGAACTAAGTTTCAAAATGATAGCTAAGGTCTAAATAAACAGAAGACAGAGCATAAGGTTATTTTGTGGTATTCCTTTTCACTACAGGTATGTCAGGTCAGTCTATAAGACAGCGAAAGGGGGTCAACAATTGGAACAAAAAGTAAGAATTCTGTATCTACTAGAATGTTAGGAAGCACAGTCAGAATTCTGTATTTTACTAGAAAATAATAGTCAGCAAGCTCTTCCGAATCAAGTATTTTAAAAAATCATTCTCACAAAACATTAACAATACCATTTCAAATACTGACAGCCCTACTACATTAAACTCCTAGCATTTGCTCAAATATACTAATGAAATATACAGCATGCCAAAATATCTGGCATGAGTTTACAGTTATTTGATGAGAAACTTAAAATTATCAGGCCCTGAAACTTAACATAATTTAGCTACATTTCTCATCAGCTTTAAACACTGTGCTTTTCCACGTAAAGCCCTTTTCTTCCCTTTGCTGACTCCTTCCTATCCTATCGCCTGAGCTCACACTTCTCACTCAAGGCATGTTCACTTTACAATACCAAGACAAACAGAGCAGCCTCAGGTAGCTGAGAACACGTGAAAAAGCCAAGCACCGAAATGTCTTCTAAAGGTGCCCCAATATTCACAGGAACACACAGTCTTTGGGCACCATGCCAAGTCACTGAATTCATCAGAAAGTTAACCCTGCTGATATTCCAGTGCCCTCCACACAGGCATGTGCCCATCACAACACCTGAGCCAACGGCTGACTGCATACACTACGGTGGTGCCATAAGATTATAATGGAGCTGAAAAATTCCCACCGTCCAGTCATGTCACAGTGGAACGCATTACTCAGGTATTGGTGGTGATGCTGGTGTAAACCAACCTACTATGCTGCCAGGCGTAAAAAAGGATGGCACATACAATTATGTACAGTACATAATACCTGATAATGATAATACATGACTACCATACTGGTTTATATACTTACTATGCTATACTTTTCATCGTTATTTTGCAGTGTACTCTTCCTGCTTATTTAAAAAAAAAATAAAAATAAAAGGTTTGCTGTAAAAAGTGTACCATGTTATGTGGGCAGAGGCCTCATACATCTCATGCTTACTGTGTCTCTTGATTGCAACATTTTCTCTTGTGTTTGATTTAGTCTCCTGTTTTGTACAATAACAGGCCATACAGGCTTGTAGCCTAGCAGCAATAGGCTCTACCATACAGCCTACGTGTGCAGTAGGCTCTGCCAGCTAGGTGTGTGTAAGTGCCCTCTGTGACGTTTGCACGACAAAATCGCCTAATAACGCATTTCTCAGAAGATATCCTGGGTGCTAAGTGGTGCATGACTGTATATTTATTTTAACCAACTAGGATTCTCACTGAACACATCAAAATTGTATTATTTAAGCTGGAAAAAATGCTGGTCATTCACCTTTAAATACAGGTGATAGCAACTTAGCTAGACATAAGAAAGGGAGTATGTGCTGGGGAAGAATTAGAGGAATGTGCCAGCAAGTTGACTGTGGCAACAGAGGGCCACTAATTGCTACAAGCTTGGAAAAGCTACTTTTTAGTTTCATTATCAGAATCAGTTATTGACAAATGATTGGTTCATTTCCTAACTTACCCCTTTTTCTGACAGGTTGAGAGTAAGCAAGTGCAAGGTCCTGGTATGGGACGACTTCCAGTCCACAGGCATTACATTCCCGTAATTATCTGTCAGGGCATTCCAAATCCTTAAAAAGAAGAAGACTACAGTCCATGAAAATTAACATCTTATATGTCTTTTACTAAACAAATATCCAGTACTATAGTGAAAGAAGAACAAAAAAAATCAAAGCAAATAAACAAATAAATAAAAGGTCTATTGTTTCTCAGAAAAACATCAACAAGGCTAAATGAAAATCATATAATTGGGCTGACAAGAAGTCCTGAGGGAAGGTGAAGTGAAATGGAAAACTCTCCCAAAGTTGACAGCTGACACTTCCACTGTACTATGTGCCAGGCACTATTCTAAACAATTTACATATATTAACTCATTGCATTCTCAAAAACATTATGAAGAACCATTATTATTCCCATTTTACAGATGAGAAAACTGAAGCATAGGGAGGTTAAATAATGTTTCCCAAGCAACACCGGTAGTAAATACACTGAGCTGTACACTTTTCCTTCTATAACTTTGAAACATGTAGACCATTTCATAGAGTGAATAATCTCTCTCTAACCAAAGGTTTGTTATCCTTTCTGGAGAAAGGATTCAGTTGCAATGTGAGATCAGGGTTTAATATCTAATCTGTAATATAATAGGCTAAGAACTAAGACTGATAAAATGAAAGGGGAAGGGAAGGGAGGTTATATCTAATGCATACAGGTTATATCTAATGCAGTTATCCCACCTTAACACCAAACAGCATTGGGGGGGAGAGCAATAGAACACGTGACTAAAAGTCAGGAAACACGGACTCTCATCTCCACTCTTCCTTAAGCAATGAGTCTTTGGTGGCATCCTTTAACTTCTCTATGTATTTGCCACCTTCTATAAAAAGAGAGGCTTGGACAAAAGAAACAGACATTCCTCCTAGCTCTATTACTCTAAGCATTCATTTAAATGAGTTGTATTGAAGAAAGTCCTAAATCACACCAGATAAGGACAGATGAACTCCAATTTCATGACCAAAATTCAAGTTTCAGTACCAAAGTAATAATCAGTATAACAAAACATGACATTGTATGAAAAAAAAAAAAAGAGTTCAGAGATGTAAATGAGATGAAATTTAATTGGGGTAAGTAAAAGTAAATATTACACAGAGTTACACATATCCATGTCATTAAAAAAGGAAAAACCTAACATTTATAACAGGTATCTAATTGTGAATAAACCTTAAATAATTGGGTGGGGTGTTTTTTTTCCCTAAGTTTGTAAGCCACTAGGACAGAAAAGCAAGACCACTAGAGGCATAAAAATAGGAATGCAAGCTTCAAAATAAAGTAGCAACATACTTGATTTAATAAACTGGGATTTGGTGTTACAGAGATGAAGCAATGGGGCCACAACTGCCAAAAACAAAATCCTAAAATTATGTCTGGCTTTGGAACACACAGTAGCCTCGATGAAAATGTGAACCCAAAGGCTCTAGAACACTGTTTACCTGCAAACCCCCTAAATGCATGGCTCGTTCCTATTGCCCTCTCTGTTGGAATCATAATCTCCTCTAATGCCAACGTGCCAACGACACTTCTGGACTGCTAACCTTGCTGCATTTCTGGCCTACACCTCCCTGGGTAAAAGATTTTTAAATCCTGAATAACTGACTACATACCTAACCCTGGTCAGGAACTCGAGTAGGATATTCTAGTAGGTGAAGACAATCCAGAGTTTGGGGGAATTACTTGTTTGCCCCTTCTTAAATGAGGCTGTAATAATAGGGCAAATGGAGCAGAATACGACTTCACCTAGAAAAGTGACCGTGCCTGAATTTGATATTCCAAGAAAGGGAAGGACAATCAGCGTCCTCTACCTCCACCAAGGTCAGAACAATTGTAGTTGGAAGGAGGCAGGGCCAACTAAAGGGAAAGATTGCTAGAATTCTCCAGTCAAAACATGAATTGCCTTTATCCTTATCATACTGTGTTACAAACAGTCATAAACAACTGGCAAGATAGCTCTGTTCCAAGGGGGTCAAAGTCCTGCTGACACTGAATCCTACAAGAGACTCGTATAAAGTAAAACCTTAGCCGATAAGTACCATCCCTGTATTTAACCAAAACTAAAACTGGGACTCAGAGAAGTTAAGTAACACGCCCTACGGAAAGGCAGTATCTGAGTGAAAGAATTTCAACTCTTTCTGAAGGAGCAGAAAGGGACTCTATATAGTAATGGAGTGCAGATTTGTGCAACAGAACGGGGATGAGAAGGCCCTGGAAAAGAGAGATTTCTTATGCATTCCCAGATCAAGCGACACACATTACCAACATATCATCAACTAAAAACCATTGTCAAGGGTAACAAAATTCTTTAAGTTTTACATCAACCTACGATTTATACTACTTTCCAGACAGTACAGGCAAAGCAAAAATAACTTTATCTGTGTACAATCAATCCCAAATACATAATATAATTTTTAAATCCAGAATATGTCCTGAGTCTAGTGATTCAGAGTATATAAATCTACATATTCAGAGGGTATCTAGTATATAAAACATTACCTTCTCTTTCAGAAAGAGACTTTCAGAAATGTCATATTTTGCCACTGACTGCATGCCTATCTGTGTGTATAAAATCCAATCATAAAATCTTCCCTCTATGCCTCAACACAGAACAGAGGTATCAGTGAAAAGACATGCTCTCCAAGCAAAAATGGGCCGGAACTACTGCTAAGCCATGTTTACAGGCACTCATCGCCAAGCCCCTTTTCTCAAGCTTCCTACTTTATTCCTGATAAATCTGCTGCACAGAGCAAAGGAGACCGTCCCACTAGAAGCCCCATTCTATGCCCGTGGAGCCTTCCCTCTCAAGAATTCTTCCCTAACCTCTAAAATCTCCATGCCAGCAATGTTCCGAAAACCCAGCCCTACCCAGGTCCTCAGTGTTTACTCCATTAGTTTCACTCTCAGCCTCTGCAGGGGCTCCTCTCCCCCTACATTACATTATGCTAGTTTCTTTCACTCTCACCATTTCTTCATCCACTTTTTGAGGTAATACTTTGGTACACAATTACAACCTTTATTTAACCAAGTTATAATTGGGGTTCAAAGTGGTTAAATAAAGTGCCCCCAGAAACTCTATCTCTTCCTTCCCCCAGTTCTCATACACGCCTGTGAACTTCGTATCATTGCACTTTGATGATTTTTTAATAATTACCTGCTTATGCACTGGTCCCCCACCAAACTAGTAGATCCTTGCTATTAATAACCAGATCTTTTCCTTTTTGCCTCTGTGGGGGCCTGCGCTCTACCTGGGTTTTCAGATCGACCTAATAAATTCCTGTAGCATAAATGCTGCTCCAACCTTACCTTTGCACGTGCTACATCCTCGAACTAGAATGCTAAATCTTTCTTCACCTGCCAGGAAAACTCCCGCTCATTCGTCAGGTTCCAGTTTTCCCATTTCTTTCTCTACGAAGTCTTTCCTGACTCTCCCCACCCTCCCCACACTCACACCCTTTTAAATCTTCTAAATTTTACATATATCCATTAAAGCATTTGCCACACCCAGACAAATATTTGTTTACAAATCTAGCTCCTATCCTAGGTTGTGCCCTACTTGAGAGGGGCTGTCATCTCGATATTCCCAGCGCAAAGCAGCCTCTGGCACGTACCGGGCGCTTAATAAACATACTGGTCGAATGAATGAATCGCTAAACCTGTGCCCGAGGTGGTGCTGCCTCTTACTACGGGCTCCGTACAAGGAGGTTCCCCTCTAAACCTAACAAGGGTCGGTTTCCAGAAAGGAGGAGGAGGAGAGCACTGGAGGAGGTTTAAGGGAGTGAGGGGAGCAGAGGAGCTGGGGATTTAAATCGCAGAGCGCTCAGCGGCCCGAAGCCCGGGGGAGGGAGCTGGAAGAGCCGGGAGGGGCGGAGAAGCCGGAGCCGGCAGAGGCGGAAGGAGGGCGAGGGGAGGAGCCTGCGGCCAGAGTCCCGCCGAGGCTGCGGACCGAGGGCCAGCGGGCAGGGCGAGGGCTGGGGAGGCTCCCGCCCGCTCCCCGCCGGGCCCGCACTCACTCGTCCCCCTGCAGGAGGCTGCACTCGGTGATGGGCCGCACGGCCGTCCTCGGGGGCTCGGCGCCCGGACCCGAGGGGCGGAAACACAGGCTCAGCTTCTCCTCCAAGCTGCAGGCCAGCGCCGGAAAACCGTCGCCTTCCCCGCCCGGCCCTGCCCCGGCCTCGGAGCTCGCGTTACAGTTCTCCTGGTCCTGGAGGCTCCGGGCCGGCTCCTGGAACTCATAGAAATCCTGCCAGTCCCCGTCCGCCGCCATCGCCGCCCGGTGCCGTCCCGCGCCCCGCCCTGCTCCGCCGTCAGGCCCCACCCTCGGAGCCCCGCCCCCGCCGAGGCCCCGCCCCCGCTGGGCCGCCCTGGCGTGGAACTGTCCTGGGCTGCTCAGCCTAGGGTCTTCCCTTTTCCCGAATATTTTCCGAGTTGACCCGGGGTCCCTGTAGAAAGGAAAACCTTAACTGAGTTCAGTCACTTCTTATAGTCTCTATCACTCAGGAGTAGCTTCCTCTTAGTTTTCCTTAGTTGAAACGTGGCCTAAATGTGGCTAAAATACAGGGCTTCTCTAAAATTGTGACTTAGTGTCATATTATGCACGAAGTCATTTCCCCAGGGTAACCTGCTCCTTTTGTACCTTCCCAACTAGAATCAGTTGGAAATGCTTAAGTGATACCGAAATTCACTGCACAAATACTTTAGGTCTCCCACATGCAAAGTTCTTCTTAGACTCTCTGGAACATACAAACATGAATAATTATGTGAGTTAATGCTTGCAAATAATTATGAGTTAATACTTGCAAAGTACTTAGAACAGTGCCTAACAGTACCATATGTGTATTTTATATAAGTAATACATGGCTGCTCCCTACAAGGGGCTTACAATGTAGTTGTAGAGATAAGATTCAGAGGAAACCCTTTATACGAAATAAAAAGTGGGTATGATTGGGAGAGTCACTGTTTAATGGGTATACTGTTTCAGTTTTGCAAGATGAAAAGAGTTCTAGAGAGGGATGGTAGTGATGATTGCCCAAAAATATAAATGTATTTAATACCATTGAGATGTACACTTAAAATGGTGAAGATGATATTTTTATGTTATGTGTATTTTCCAATTAAAAAAAATTGGAGGCAAAAGTATGATTATAAGGGAATGTGAACATGTAAAGGCAATAAATACCTAGGAATGGGTCGTGTGGGGTGTCCAGCGGGGTCTCTGCTCCTGCTCCCCGCAAGAGAACGCAGGATATGGTGAGGCCAAAGTGGAATACCCACGGAGCCATAGGTAGGGGAGTCATACCACTATATTCTCGCTGGCGGCTGGGTTGGAGAAACAGGAAACAGGAGCCACACAATTCTCAACCCTCGCTGTGCTGCTTGCAGGCTCAGCCACCATCTTCTTGCTAGCCCCCATTTGCTGCTAGCGTAGCCACAGCAGTTATATTAGTGGCCAATGGCTCACTGGTTACAGCTGACGGCCAACTAGCCACAGCTGATGGCCATCCAATCACAGTTGATGGCCATTTACTACCTGAGCCCAGCACCTTTCTACGTGAGGCTGAGAGCCTGGAAACTGCACTTGGGGCTCTGTCCCCACAGAATGTTACCAGACAAGGGTTTGCTGCACCATGTACACAGAAGCCAATACTATGGCACTGACTTTTGAGAAAAGAAAGGAGCTTTATTTCTGAATGGGTTCGCAAGAAGACAGGAGGAAAGGCTCAAATCTTGTCCTCCTGACCCAGCATTCAGGGTGGAGTTTTAAGGGATAACAAATGTTACTCATGAGTGGTGTATCCAAGGTTTAAACTTTGGTTCTGGGTCTTGTTAAACAGAATAGGACCAGTCTGAGCTGGTCGAAGGTTACAGTAGTTGATAGGCATTATCTCTTTGGACTGTAGTAATCACATACTTTATTAGGTACACAACTCATCTTTCGAAAAACAAATCCTGAGTTATAATAGAAAATAAGAGTTTTCCCAGTATGCTTGATCCATATCTTGACAGCACGGAAACCTATCCTCAAGAATACATGTTAATACCAAAATTTCCTATTTACTATGCCAATGAATGTTGTCTCATATTTCAATGATTTGTCCCATGTTAAACAAAATGTTCTATGATTTAACCTATGAAACTGTTGATAATTACTTTAAAGGCAACATTGTTCCCTCTGTTTCCAATGAAACCATGAAGGGAGCAGATGTTGAGCTCTACTTGGCCAATAGCTAGAAGTAATTACTCAGTGGTTAAAAGCTTTGGGATTGATAAAAAAAACATTCCAGCTCAGCTGATATTCAGCTATGTGAACATTAACATGATGCTCTAAAAGTATCCAAGATCTATTTTTCTCTAGGTATTTAACTACATACGCAAAGTTATGAGAAACTATCGAATTGATTCAGAATCTCTTAATTAGGTACACAGCTAAGGCTACATTGTGAGGTTTTTTTCCTTATTTTAGATCTCCATTTATCTGGGTGCTGTGTGTATATGTGTTAGTGGAAATGAGGATTACTTACTTTTAGGACCCAAATGCAACTGCCATGCGGGGTCTCTGGTCCCGCTCCCCACACAAGAATGCAGGACATGGTGAGGCCAAAAAGGAACACCAACAGAGCCATAGGATGGGGACCAGAGGGTGGGGACCACTATATTCTTGCTGGCGGCTGGGCTGGAGACACAGGAAGCAGGAGCCACGATCCGATCTGCAGCCTGCCGTCTGCTTCTCTGCCAACCACCCCACCAGCGTAACCATGGCAGTTGTATCAGTGGCTAATGGCTAACTGGTTACAGCTGATGGCCAACTAGTAACAGCTGATGGCCATCCACTATCCAAGCCAGCACCTTTCCACGTGAGGCCGAGAGCCTGGAAACTGCACTCTGGGACTCTGTTCCCACATTAACACTGTCAAATTTTTCATATGCTTTACAAATGAATTGCTACTGGGTTAACTTTAGTGGTCTCAGAATTTAATTTTAGTCAAATTTTCCATATAGGATGCTTTTTACTTTTAATTAAATGCAAATTACCTTTTATCACCACGGATACTTTGAAAATTCCATTGCAAAAACAAGATTTGAATCACTTTTCTTAATCAATTTATATTTACACACCAATAGTAACCTTGGCATTCAACACAATCTATAAAAGTGCCCAAAGGAAGATGCCCATGAGAAAAATGATTTTGCTATTTAATGGGACTGAGCAATGAGATTAGAAAGTCTGAACTAAAATGTTAATTGGTGCTTTTGTAGATTTTAAATAATTACTGTAAACATGAAAGAGTACTAATTACTGTAAACATGAAAAAGTAATTCTTTGTCTCATTACTAACCAAGATTCCTTGGGTCTAAAAAGGCAGGAAAACTCATCTAGAGTGGCAGAAAAATCAGTGGTACCAGGGCATGAGATGGTTTGGAGTAGAAGGATTAACTTTAAAAGGACATGAGGAAAACCTCTGGAATGCTGAAATGGAAATACTCTGTATAACTTGATTATTGCAGTTTCCAGGCTCTCAGCCTCACGTGGAAAGATGCTGACTCAGCTAGTAAATGACCATCAACTGTGATTGGATGGCCATCAGCTGTGGCTACTGGGCCATCAGCTGTAATCAGTGAGCCATTGGCCACTAATATAACTGCTGTGGCTAGGCTAGAAAAAATGGGTGCTAGCAAGAAGATGGTGGCTGAGCTAGCAAGTGCGGATTGCAATTAGCATGGCGGATTGCAGCTAGCAAGGGGAGTCGGTCGGTTGGCAGAAAAGCAGACAGCAGGTCGCACGTCATGTGACTCCAGCCTCCAGTGAGACTATAGTATTTGACTCCCCTACCTATGGCTCCATGGGTGTTCCTTTTTGGCCTAGCCACATCCTGCGTTCTTATGTGGGGAGCGGGAGCAGAGACCCCACAGGCCACCCCGCACGACACTTGATTATGATAGTAACTATGTAGGTGTATACATTTATCAAACAGTAAGCTTAAAACAAATGCATTTTACTGCATGTAAATTATAACTCAATAAAAATTTTTTTTAAAGGTGTGGCTTTATAACCAAAAAAATGGAAACTCAAACGTCCATCAACAGATGAATGATGTAGGGACAGAGTTCCAGAGAGCAGTTTTCAGGCTCTCGGCCTCATGGGGAAAGGTGCTGGCTCAGGTAGTAGGTGGCCATCAGCTATTATCGGTTAGCCATTAGCCACTGATATAACTGCCGCGGCTAAGCTACTAAGCATGGATTGCAGTTAGCAAGTGAGGTTGGTTGGCAGAGAAGTGAACCGTGGGTTGTGGATTGTGTGGCTCTTGCTTCCTGTATCTCCAACCCAGCCTCCAGTGAGAATATAGTGGTATGACTCCCCTATCTATGGCTCCATTGGTGTTCCTTTTTGGCCTCACCACATCCTGCGTTCTTATGCAGGGAGTGGGACCAGAGACCCCACATGACACCCGCATGACAAATGATAAATAAAATGTGGCATATACATGCAATAGAATATTATTCAGCTTTTAAAAAGTTGACACATGCTACAACATTGTTGAAACTTGAAGACATTATACTAAGTGAAACCAGACAGAAAAGGACAAATACGGTATGATTCGACTTACTTGAGGTACCCAGAGTAGTTAAAATCATAGAGATGAAAATAGAATGGTGATTGCCAGGGGCTGGGCAGAACGGAAAGAGGATTAATGTTTCATGGATATAGAGTTTTGGTTTGGGACGATGAAATAATTCTGGAGATAGATTATGGTGTTGGTTGCACATAATATAAATGTACTTAATGCCATGTTACACTTAAAAATTGTTAAAATAGTAATTTTCATATGATGTATATTTAACCACATTTTTCTAACAGGTGTGGCTTTATTGTATCACTTGTTAGAATTGCCCTGTACAGATATGTCCTGCTTATTTCACATCTGATTTCATTTAAAGTGGCTTGAAATCAGACATTTAAAATTAGTTCACACACTGTATGTAGTAATGGTTGATGAATTGTAAACTTGTTAATGATCTCCTATTTTACCTTCTGATTGAAACTGTATTTTGTACTACAATTATACAAATTAACTTCATTATAAAGTAATGCAAGATTTTAAAAAATCGGCTGTTGTCATTTGTAGACAAGTTTGAGAGTCTAATTCTGAGAAGAAATTCAGTGGAGATGGGAAATCTCTCTGGCACACTCAGGGAAAAAAGATGAAGAAAAGAGAAACAAGGGCTAACTTTCAAGAAAACAGTAAGTCCACTTCACAGTGGATTGAGGAGGGGTGGGTAATGAGTAAAAAATTAGAATAAGAAAACTCTATTGAGCATGACAAGCTGTCAGAAAGTGACACTTTGGAAGACTGACAGGGTTCATTCATGAGACCAGGTGGCATCAGTAGAGGCTCTGCCAGATTTACAAAAAGAAAAACAGATGCAGACAATTCAGAGGAGTTTGTAACTGAAGAAAAACTAGAGGGCTTGGATCACATTTGGATGAGGTAAATGGATTGTACTTTTTGTCTGATGCAGGTTGCATATTTAATATTGGTCATGTGTATTAAATTCTATTTTCTGACAGGCTTATTAATACAAGTTTCTTATAAGGATGTTTGTCCCAAATTTTCCATAGTCTCAAGAGTATTCAGACAAGAGAACCATAGCATTCATCAATATTCCATGGAATCAGCTGGACTCCCCCAAAACTTGCACTGATGAGGCTGTTACAAGAATGAATGTTGAAACTGAAGTGTCCTACTCCTTTGGAACTTATTTTTTCAGGTCTTTGTTTTTCATTTGTTTTCTTCCCGCAAAGTTTTGTTTCCAGAGATGTTCAAATTTCTTTTGCTATCTTTAGAGAAGAAACATTTCATTGAGTGGGGTTAAGATGGGGTGAGGCTCAGGGGTGAGGATGTCTGTTCTACACATATTATAATTTTTTAAAGCTGTAAGTTTTACAAGGTTTTATTTTATTTTTTTTTAAGAGTGGTCAAAATGTCTTGACATCAAAAGAGCCACACCAATATTGCTGCATCAAAATAGCCTCATCAAATGTTATGGATCTAAATAAATAAACCACAAGTCAGATACCAGTTGGGTCTACTAAAGCAAAACTATGTAATCTATTAAGATCATTGTTTACATAACTTAAGCAAATGCAGATATAATTGCTCAATTTTCTGATTGATTTGACTAGGGTAGACACAAAAGTAAACTAATAGTTTCTAATCTGACATTAGAGGGTTAAGAGTAGGTGTCTTGGAAATTTCTTGGGGTTTTTTGTTTTGTTTTAACGAAAGATCATTTTTATCCCATGTTATAGAAAGAGAGTAACTTTGTAACTCAAGAACTGGTTTGCCCTTTGAAAGACTGGATTAGCATATACCCTGAATGTCCCTGAGTGTCACCAGACGGAGAGTTCCAATGGACTAGCTTGGGCATTCCCATCCCCTGTGACAGGACTCCAGGCACTGCTGCTGCCTAAACTCAGCAAGTGAGTGGTACTGGAGAGGGCAGCCACGCTACATCTACCCAGAGACACCAGCTAATCCCAGCCTCAGCCTTTTCTTCCTGTTATGAACTGAATTGTTTCCCTCAAAATTTATATGTTGAAGTCCCAACCCCTAGTTCCTCTGAATATGACTATATTTAGAGAGAAGGTCTTTAAAGATATAATTAAATTAAACCAAAGCAGTTGGAGGCAGGTCCCTAATCCAATCTGACTGGTGTCCTAACATGAAGAGGAAGAGACACCAGGGGCACGCCCACATAGAGAAAAGACTTTGTGAGGATACAGTGAGATGGCAGCCACCTGCAAGGCATGGAGAAAGGCCTCAGAAGAAACCGACCCTGCTGACAGCCTCCACAAGTGTGAGGAGATAAATGTCTGTTGTTATAGTGGCCCTAGCAAACTAATATACCCCCAAAGTCATACTAATTGTTTCTGGGAGTCTCCATTGGGTACCCCACTTGAGCTCAGGACAACTATGATTCTGTTCCTTCTTCTGGTTTCCTTGTCAGCCCTGAATATTGGTCTCTCCTAGAAACAATGGTAACAGGATGTTAAATGGGTGCCTAACTAATGAAGAGCAGAACCAGACTTTTCCCTGTACCCCACGACTCATCTATAGGAGAGAAAACTAGAAATTATAAAGAAGGATTAGAGTTATTGAGCTGCAGAGCTGCCAGCCATATTGAGAGGGGTCAGGGTGCACTGAACTCATGCCAAATGAGAGGGCTTCTCAAGAATCAAAGAATGGGTAGAGTTTGTGTGAAGGAAAACATTGTCTTTCCCTCTAGCAGGATGGTTACTGAGATGCGGGACCCAGACCCAAGTGCCCCCATGGGTCCAGAGTGCGACACTGGGAGAGAATTCTTGGGAGAGCCCGATGTACATCCACTGGCATTTGGGGGGCATGTATGAACTTACAAACTAGTGATTCCTCTTGCCTAGAGAATTCTGAAGGCAGGCGGCTGGAGGAGCTGCCCATGAGAACAGGGCCGAGAGAGTTGCAAAAGAGGAAGCAGCCCACACTTACACTGTTTGGTGGGCAAGGGTTATGATTTATTTTCCTGGGGACCAAATGGGGACCAAGGTGACCATAGAAGGTCACCATGACTCAAGTTATCTTGAAAGGGTCTCACAAAAAAATGTTAGCAGGATTGACAAGGAGACTTCAACCTAGAAGGAGGGGAGGATGCAGAGTGAGAGGGGATGTGATGGAGACAGAATAAAAAAAAAAATGCCACACCCCTCCCCGCTGCTGGTTCTCAGGTCAGCCCTGAGCAGGGGAGGAGACACATTTTGACATGATTAAAAAATGGAACTTATTTACATTGAGTAAGACTTCTTTACCTGAAAATAAACTGTTCTGATTTCTCAAACTGGCTGAAAAGCCATGGAATCTGACCAAGACGCCAGCCAGAGGTGGGGAGGAGAAAGTGGATGGAGCATGTTTAAAGGTTAAGATGGGAGGGGAAAGGAAGCCTTTTCCCTCTTGTACTCAACCAAATTCAACTCAATCAGTATCTCAGCTCCACGGTACTCAACAACTTCAGCTCTAACCACCTTGGACAGACCCCGTGCCAGCCCTTCTGTTCTCATCTCTCCTAGCTGGTTCCCACTCCCTTCTGCCCATTCACAATGCTCTCCCATTTTCTTACAACAACGGCAAACAACGTCCTGATAAACGTCAACTCATGCAAGTATAAATGCTTAAGGACTTTGCTATTCCAATACAATAAAATTCATCTCCACTGAGTTCAGCTGGTACCACCATAGTGGTAATTAGTCTACATTAAAACCACTATTTCAAATCCAGACAATACCAAGTAGAAATAGGTGTTAGAGGGTGGAAGTACAGATGAAGACCATCTAAATGAAAAGTCCTCCAAAATTCCAGGCTGCAATCAGGATGCAATGCAGTTGTTAAATAGGTCACAGATCAAGGGGAAAACCCACCAAATCTCTGGTTTCATCATAAAAGAGTGATGGGTGGAGGGTATTAGCTACTGAAAATCACAGGAGACCAAAGACACCAGCCATGGAGGATAAAGGAAGTTTGAGAGAAAGTGCAGTTCAGGTGAAGGTGAAGACATTGCTTTTAATGCTCCCCGAAGCAGGTATCGATTTTCTGTGTTTAATAATAAATGTTAAATGACCCTGGAAGCAGACACTCATTTCCAGTCTCTACATAAAATAAACAAGATTTAGTTTTTAGAAGTTAAATTCTTTAATTAAAGATCTACTATTAGGAAATATGGCATGTACCTCTTCCAAACATGACAGAAGAGTGAAGAAGGATTGCCAAATTACTAACTTCTCGGACATATTTATTTTATTTGCAAATAAGGATGGATAAACATGAATCAAATTATTTTTGAAAAGTAAAACTTACTTGTAATTGTTTCATAGGATAATAACATTTTCATTTATACCCCTGGAATTTTTCATTAGGCTTTGAAGTTCTTTGAATCGTATGTAGCAAGTTCTTTCTCATGGTTGGTAATTGTATTATCATATTGCTTGTTTTGACAATTTGCAAATACCTGGTTTTAAAATAAATGATGGGTAAGGCATACCACTAGATGCTGTTGTATAATTTAAATCCATGCTCTCACTCATTCAGCTCAGCTACAACCTTCAAATATTATTCCTTTCCCAAACAACCTAGGTACAAACTTTATTTTATCCGCTTTCCTACAATTTTTTCTATGTTATTTGTCTCCTTCCTTATCTACGACTATTTTAACCTCTTTCTACTTTCTCATCTATTTCTCCATTCTTTCATTCTCCTCATTTGCTCCCTATGACTTTCTCAACTCTACAAAATCATGAGACTCAGACTCAAGCCATCCCTATGTTTAGAACAGCCTTTTCCCAATTATTCAATACTTTCACTGTCATTCAGAAAGACTCTTGAAACTCTCCTATCTAAGTAGCCTTTTCTGGCTAACCCAAGCCAGGTCCTAAAGGATGAACAAGCCACTTCTGATCCCCTCACCTTCATCTTACAGTCATACACAGTAAGCAGGCTAAACAGGGCCTAGCCAACCAATTCTAATAGGATGGGCACACTGGTAAAGTGGAGGGCCAACAACTAGAACTGTTATTGGAATTGGATCAGTCTGAGGGGGGTTGTTAGAGGACATGTCTGCCTGCAGATGTTGAGGCTGCATCCAAGTTATTAGCAGAAGAAAGTACTCACAAAACTTTCTTCTGTGTTTTGGATTCTGTATCAACCTATATCAGATTCACTGGGCTCTCCATCCACACAGTTGAGCAAAGCATGGTGAAGAGGGATCCACGATCAGGTGATATTGAAAGACTCAGTCAGGCAGAAAAAGGGTTAAGTTTAGAGTAATCTCTGGCAAGTAGCCAACCTCTCCATGCCACTACTGGTCTTTGAAAATGAGGAAATACTGAGCCAGCCTGCCTGCCTGTAGGATCTGGTACAGAGGTAGAATAACCAAGAAGCTAAGGAAGCTTAGGCTGCAGGGACCATCACTTGCACCAGGCACTTACAAAATCCTGGGAAAGCCCCTAGCAAAGCGATCAAAGGGTGCTGTCAGTTCATGGAATATTAAACAATAGTCACCGCACAAAACATTTGTGTTGCTCTAAAATTTTAGAGCTCATATAAAAAACTTGAGATGTTTTTCCAAATTTGATTATTTTACCTGACAGTATTACTTACAAGTCATGAACCTGAAACTTTTCTAAACTATCAATAATAAAGGAAAATACTTCTATAAACTATGTTAGAGGAAAAGTTAAATTTTCTTTCTATTGTCTATAGAAAACGTTGTTACAAAATTGCAGTCTGCTGAAGAGGTAATTTAAGAGTAATAGCCCAAATGTAAGGGAAAAGTATTGTAAATAAATGTTAGAAAGTTAACTATTTTACAATATTATGTTGTTTTTCTGGATTTTATAATGTTTGTGATATTTGTCACATTTTTAGAAAATATATTTGTTATAATTGTTTTCTCACTCTAATTAAATATTTACTTTGATAGCTAATTTTGTATTTTTATTTTAAACAGATCCCAACAAATTATGCAAGCTTCAGGATTCACAATGTCTGGATCTGCCCCATAATCAAGTGTCCTCTACCAAGAAGGTAGGTGGAATCAGACAGGTATGGCCTGACATTTACCATTATTTGCAAGTAGTTAAATATGCACGAATATGCAATTTTTAAAGGCTTAGTTAAAACTGAGAAAGACTGGAATATCCATCAGTATGTACAACATGTGTCATGGGGGATGATTTTATTCAAGTCAAACGGGGGTGGGGTGGGTATTCGTGGACACTGCCACCTACATTCCTACCTAATTCCTCTTCTTCCTGGGCACACATATGGACTACATTTCCCAGGCTCCCTTGCTTGGTATGGTCATGTGAATGAGTTTTAGCCAATGAAGTGTAGATAAAACAGATGCACACCCCTTCCAGACTTAGCCCATGAAAACTTCCTGTACATGAACCTCCATTTCTTCCCCTTCCACTGGTTGAATGCATATAAGCAAAGTGCCCTTTCAAACCACTGTCTAAGATGACAGAGCCGTGAAATGTACGGAAGCTGGGTCTCTGATTCATTTATTTGAAAAAAAAAAAATTTAACCTCGATTTTGATCTTCAAGTTAGTGAAAAATAAAGTTTTCACTGTGTAGCCACTGGGATTCAGGGTTTTATCTGTTACAATAGCTAGTAATATCTTAATACTGGTCTTATTAATGGAAGAATAACACTTTTTAAATTATGTTATACATAAGTTTAATAAGATCCTCCTATTTGTATACAAAATATGTATACTAATACATTTTAATGCATATAAACATGTATATAAATATGTCTACAGTCATAATTTCTCTCTTAAGTGTCCCACTTTATATTACCAATTAATCATAGGCTATAGTATATGCTTAGCATTTCTGAGATTTGGATATTTCTATAGATGTCAACATTTCTAAAAACATAAACCTATCCATCAGTGTAATAGATCTTTAAAGATAGTGATTTCCCTCTGTTAGCATATTTAAGCTGAGACGATCTCCCAAGCATGCTAGCAAAAGGAATCCTGCATTGGGATGCAGGTTGTACTAGAGGTCATCTATGTTCTGTTCAACTCTGTTTTTTTCTGGGTTCCACATTCTAAGTATAAATTAATAATAATAACCCATGTTTTATTGCACTTACCATCATGAAAGTCTTAAGCCTACACCATGTCTGCCTTTACCTTCAGCCAGATGATGCCTCATATGTGCTTAGGATCAAGTCCTTTTAGTTTCTGCTTCTCCTGGCTATCAAGTTTCCTTCCGAAGCCTTTAGCTTCCGCTGGCACCAGGATCACATCTGCAGGACACAAGCTATGGCTAAGTACCAGGACAGGGGCAGAATATTGCACATGATTCTGGGCCTGACAGGTGTTTCTCCTAGGGCCCCATCATGCCCACCAAGTGCCACTGTGGCAGCTCTGAATTATAGATATTTCATGGCTCTCAGAAACATGCCTTCCCTATCACTCTGGGATTTACTTCAGCACATTTGTCCTGGCTCCATCTGTGCTTAGGACAAATTCTCTTCAAGGAGACACCTCAGAACATCCTTCAGAAAGTCTCCTGTTGGTCCCCGTTGACCAGACTTGCTGGAATCCCAGCTTAGGCTCAGGCATGGTGAGCTTAAGCCAGGTGTCCAGCTGATGAAATTACTCTATATACACCTAACTCTCCAAGAGGATAGACTCGTCAGTATTTTTTATGTTTCTCCGAATTTTCCTGATGACAAGTCTGAGCAAATGAAAGACCCTAATACAGTGGACATAAGAAAGATTTAAAAGCATGAAATCTCCTCAGAAATGAGAATAAAGTTAATATTTATTTTACCCTATTACAACTGAAGGCCATTTCTTAAAATTGAGTTTTTGGAAAGAAAAAAAAAAGGAAGGAAAGAAGGAAGGAAGAGTGCAAGTGTGACTAGATGTATAGAGTCTGTTCACTGATTTACTCTCTGAATCACTTAGGGGGATGAAGATCTTTAAAAGGACTGTAGAGATCAGAGATCAGATACTTTTAAAAAGGGAAGGTTGATTTTCTTGATTCTCTATTTTTCTAGCATTTCTCACACTAATTTGACCCAATCCTCAAAAATTATTAAGCAGCTATTATAACTTATAACTATGAGATAAGATTTAAGCTTAATTCATTTGATATAGATTCTGAGTCCAATTCTGATGCTTGTAAATTACTGTTTTTAAACTTGACATTTCTTCTATCATATATATTCCTCTTCCCAAGTATATGTGCATTAAAAATGTTAACAGTGAAGGTAATCTAAACTGTGGAAGAATGCAGACTCCTATAATTTGCTTTGAACAATATAAACGAAGGCGATATTGAGCAATTTATTTCTTTTGTGAAAAATGAAATGATAGGTGTACACTATTGAGGTACAGTACTTAAAAGATGACAGGGAGCTGGCTACTGTAGCTTGTCAGAAAATAGCTGGCGCTTTCCCAAAGTACAGGGACATCAGGGAGAGGAGACATCTATGACTAATGGAAGTCTGACAGCTTCCACCTGTGATAATAAACAGATTGTCATGGTCTGAAGTAATCAGTGACTTCTTAGGCAAGGCCTTTGACCTGCCTCATGATTACTCTTCACTTTACCTCGAAGACAAAATGGTACCACAGAGAACACACCACCACAGAAACGCTCAGACTGAAAGACAGTGAACTTGACACCCTATAAGGAAGAGGAAGGAGGCATGAATGACACCGGTCATAGCCACCTCACATAACAGCAATGACTAACATCAAAACTGAACAAACTTGTGAGATTCAAGTTGGTCGGCATTCCTAACTTACACAAAAGTGAGTATACAAAATTAAATTGTTCATTAATCACATTCCCCAGATTGCCTCCTTCTGCGGTGCTGGGACTAGAGCAAGAGTCAACAGCTTTTGCAGTTTTTGTAAAGTTTTATTGGGACACACTCATTAGTTACATATTGCCTGACCGTTTCACACTACAACTGCAGAACTGAATAGTTTCAACAGAGACTGTATGGCTCACAAAGCCTAAAGATTTACTATCTGGCCTTTTCCAGGAGAAGTTTGCCAACCCCTGGATTAAAGGGATAGAGCTGTGAGGCTCTTATTGTGCTGAAGAAGTGTCTGTATGTGATACTGAGAAATGTAGCGTCACAGACACCCTGTCCAGCACCCCCTTTATTTCTTGACCCATAGAATAGTCCTAGGGGAAAAACTAAGTGAAACAGATTATTGGAAAATATGCTTTTCCTAATAAAAAAAAGACTTCAGGAAAAGAATACGAGGTTATTTTTTGCATACCAGCTACTGCTGTTTACTACAAAATTTTTCTAGGGCCCAACCACTATTCACTCAGAGAAAAAGCTACTAACTCCAAACTAACAAAAGATAGCTCAATGGCTGTCTGATCTTGTGGTGGGAAAGTAATTTCTAGCATAAAAGTAAAAAAAAAATAACTTGATAGAGTAGAAAAAATTACTCATCCTCCAGTGAAATATTGAGTAGAATATATATATGTTATATATATATATATGTAATATATATATACATATATATAACACATATATATACATATATAACATATATAAAAATATATATATAACGTATATATAAAAATATATATAAAACATATATATACATATATATTTTATACGTCTATGTATATTTATAAATTATAGATACGTATCCATTCAACACACAATTTTCTCTCCTTAAACCACGGGAAAAAACAGCAGAGAAGGGTATTAGCTAAAACTGTTGGGCATGATTTAGCCCCAGAAAAGAGGTCTCCATATACTAACTAAAAACCACTTTTCAAGATAGGAGACCTAGAATATAGAGATAAGGGAAGGGGCTGCACTGACAAAGGAGAAAGATCAGATTTGGAATCATGGGTGGGGCCCACTGGTCAGTAAGAATTGGGCTGCTGTGATTCTGTGGGAAGCATCTCACCTCACTGTGAAGTGGCTCTGTACTATCCTCTTTGCCCTTTGTTACCCAGATAAGAAGAGATATAAAACAAGAAGAAAAAAAGAAAACCATTTAAGAAGCCATGAATCTCTAATTTTTCCCTAACAGATAATAAGTTAGAACAATATTTTACAAAGGAAATATGTGAACCTTAATTAGGTCTTTAAAATCCAATCCCAAAGCAGTAATCATATAGGAAGTAAATAGCAGAACTAATTTAATTTTTTTAATTAATTTCTTTATGTTATAAAATACCATATACAGAATTAAGACACAAATGACAAGCTGGGATTATATTTGAAACAAAAATAGGAGACAAAAGATGAAAGTCCTTAACATATAAAGATTTTTGTTTTTATAAATCAGTGAAAAATAGATAGCCCTAAAATCAGTGGAGCTCATGAATGATCAATTTGTGAAAGAACAAATGGCTGGTAAACAAAAGTTCAGTCTCAATAGTGAAAAAGTAATACAAATTAAAATGAGATATTCAGTGTCTATAAAACTGGAAGATAATTTTCAAATTATAATATTAAACATATTCTTTATGGTGAAGGTTAAAGGGAATACTTTGAGACTAAGGGTAAATTGGTACAAACTTTCTAGAGGGCAACCGGTAATATATGCTGTATCAGTAAATGTCTAGTCAAGCATTTTAGACAGAGGGAATTTAATAGTACACGGATTAATTAGGAAATTGGTAGAAGGGCTGGTGGAGCCAATGGGGAAGATGATGCTACCTAGAGGTCATTAACTGTAGGAAGCTGACTGTGCCCCTTGGGCTGGAGAAGCAAAAGGAAGAAGGTAGTATTACCAGGAGTTCACAAGTACCACCACAGGCTCTGAGCAGAAAGCCAGGGGGCCATGATCCTGTTGATGTTTCTGGGCTGGCTGCTACTAGCGCCTGTAATCACCTACAGTTGGCTCCCATATTTGCTGATGAAGCCAGAAACGGGGAAGAAATGGCTTCTTCCCAGCCGGTAAAGGAGTTGGGGAAATGCAGTTTGCAGTTCCTAGCCCCCTGTACAGAGGAGAGTATGAAAGGGCAAGTATGGGTTTGAGAGCCAAAATATAAAACTCCAGTGCATGCATCAATAATATAAAAATATTTACACTGTCTGTTATAACAATTTTCCTATAAAAGTTTAAGGAAATAGTAGCAAAATACAAAAAAGATTTATGTACAGAATGTTTGTAATCATGTTGTACGTAGTAATGTTTGCTATGTCTGCTTCTTTTTCCTTCCTGGCTCCTTTGTGGTTGAGTGAGACCTTGCAACTAAATTTGACCAATGAGTTCAGAGGTGGCATGTGTCACTTCCACCATGCATTTAATTGCCAACATGAATCTCTCCAGAATTATCTTTTCCCTCTGTCACAGTGACCAATGACATTTGAGATACTGCTGCTCTGTTAGGTTTGGTCCCTACGTGACTATGATGTACAGAGGTCCCTCACTAATCCCTTATGTGAGTGAAAAATAAATCTGTTATTTTAAGCCACCAAGATTTAAGGGTTGTTTGTCATAATAACACAGACTAGACAAATCTGACTTGCACACACTGAATGACTTATGAGAGCAGAGAGTTACAAACAACCAATGTGTTCAATTACATGGGAAAGTGAAATAAATTACTATACATCCATATTATGGAATATATTGTTGCCAGTGAAAAGTACTTTTGAATAATATTGAATGAGATGGAGAAATCTTCACCACAGAAAATTAAGTGGGGGAAAAAATAGAATATGAAACAATATATATTAAATACATGAAATTATATATAAAGTACTTTGTGTAGTAAGTACTCAGCATTGTTCGTTATTTTGTGTAATGAAAAACGTAAATATCTTAGTACTAGACTCAATTTGAGCCACTCCAGACTTGGACACATACTTTACATTCTGGCTGAGGTGACCCCAAGCAGTGGCTCACGTTGTTCCTGTGGTTGGGACATCAGCCAATGCTGCAATCCCTCATGACCCTTGTGGACATGATCAACCAACGTCTCACTTGGATTTCCCTCTTGCTATGGGGGCTTGAGATGCTGGGGGCTTTGAGCTAAGTGATACTGTGGAACCCACTGGGCACCTACCCAAGTGGCGCCTGTGAGGCTGCATGTTGCAGGCAGGGATGTGGGAAGTGCCACTGACTCAAACCTACACTCTGGCTTGCCCTGCAGTTGTGGCTTATGCTGTAGATGCCGTGGTTGCTGTCTTGGATGGAGCCTCCCCAACAGCTGATGGAGGGACTGGTGGTGCCATCTGGAAGTGTGGGAAAATAATACTCTGTGGAGCAAACTTTGATCAATTGGAAACAGAAGTTGGAGGAAAGTTCTCATCCATTACATCCCTGGAATGGTGATATAATAGCTTCATACCACCTCTCTAAAGACATCCTGCAAGAACGAGCAATCAACAGTGTTTGTCATCAAGCTGTGGCCAGCTTCATAACCCACTCTTTTTCCTCCTTTGCCTCCTCCTGCTTTATGGGATTACACTACCCAATAAAATGTTTTAAGGTTTAGCCTCAGGCACTGCTTTCTAGAGAATGTGCCTAAGATAGTTATTTACATTTTCATAGATATCTTATGCCAAGAGAGATGCTTCAAAAATAGCTCACATGTTCCGTCCCCATCTACTTCACAGCAGCACACAGCAATGTCTCCCTCCAACATCACCAACCACCCCCCCACGCCACCCCTGCCATCAATCTCTTCCAAGAAAAAACACAGGTAAGGATGAGACACAATCAGAACGTACAATGGAGGTTTTCGTGCCATCATTGCTTAAATCTTAGCAAAGCTGTATGAATTTTAGATACTTAATTATTTTAGAAATGCAAAGGAAAGAATACAGCAACATTCCATTTCCCAAAAGATGACAGCAGATGCAAGGCTTGCTAATACAAGCAGTGTAGCTTTTCTAATGCTTTGCTATAGGAGGGTTTCGTCACAGTGTGCTACAATATCACATAAAGATTCTTTCTTTCTTCTTCCTTTATCTGATCTAACTTTCTGATGCCCCACATCTACTTGCATCTGGAGGACCTAGATAAGCTCTTCTGTGATTGGCTTCTGACCCTCTGACCCATACAAGCCCGAAAGAACTCAGAAATAGCTATCAGCCAAGTCTCCTTGGCATGGAGATGTTCTTTGGTCCCCCTGGGCTCCTGGCTGGCTACTTTGAACTTCAGAACTTCAGATTTGTGCCTTGGTCAGAGCTGGCTCTGGGCTTGAGTCTTTCCATAGTTGTGGAGTCAGGGCCCTGGCTTCTTATGACTCCTGAAATTTGGGTGTCCTGTTACCTGTGAATCATCTTGCTTGTTGACTCTGGCCTGCTTTCACTTCCTGACATTGGAGCGTGTGCTGGCACCTCTCACTCTGCAAACTCTGACCTTTGGTATATGTCAGATGCTCCTGACCCCAACTTTTTGCCTTGAATAGTAACCTCTAGCTTCTCGTATTTTGTAGCATAAAATTTGATTCCTCAATTTTAAAGACTTCACGACATTTTCTTGTTCACTCTAAATAGTACAAGTGCTTGATGAAAGCAGAAGCCAAAAGGAGTTATTTAAAATGTGACTGTGGAAGCTAAAAGAGGGCTCTCCTATGAGAACAAATTCTCTTTAGAGAAATAGCACTAATAGTTTACTGAGTACCACTATGTGCCAGGTACTAGTCTAGGAGTTATCTTGTTATCTTGTCAAATCATCACAACAGCCCTCTGAGCTAAGTACTTTTATCCCTATTTTATACAAAGATGAGGAGTATCTCTTCCATTTCATTGCCTCTGCATGTTGTACAATAGTTGATCAATACCTTGAATTCTCTCAAAAGTACTATTATCTCTTTCATAACAAAAATAAGGATTTAATAATACATATTAATTTGAATGTGGCCTCAATATCTTAAATTTTTAATTTTCTATTATTAGTCATCTTCCAAGCCAAGCAAAGTCCTGAGGCGCATAACAGCCCAAGAGTACAATTTAGCATTACACATCAAAATTGAAAATTGCCATTCCTTTTCATTTCACTTCTAAAAAAATACAATAAATTATCCTAGTAGATAAATATATGTACAAGAATGTTTATCACAGTATGATTTAAAATATGAAAAAACTGGGAACAACATGACTATCCATCAGCAGGAGTTTAATTAACTCAATTGAGGCACATTCATACAATGGCATGCTAAATAGTATAAATCCCATTTAAAAGGAGAAAGTAAGTCTATATGAACTAACATGGAAACAAGATATGATGTTGAATGAAAAAAATAAGATTGCAGATTTTATTCCTGCAAAAAAGAGTATATTTACAAATTATATAATTTTTAAATGTATAATAGGTAACATTGATATAAGGTCTAAAACACTAAGTTATTAATATTAGTGATTTCTCTGTGGCACAAGATCAGTTATGGGGGCAGCAGTGGGGATGGTAGAGTGTTTCACTTTCTATTCTACACACAATTGTATTTTTTATATTTTAGAAGCATATAACTTTGATAAGAAGGAACATTAAACATATCGATTTCCATTTTTAAATTAAAATTTCCATTGAGCACAAAGATTCCATTTAATTAGTTTTTTACCAGAGTCAACAGAGATTGACTGTCTTCGGGAAAACCTTAGGCCTTTTCCTCATGTGAAAGGTTCAAAACTCCCCTGTTCTTATTCTTTGCTCATCAGCTGCCAACATGGTGTTATATGAATTCAATCTTTTATACACAAGTATGTATGTAAGAATTCCAGCATATTTTAAGTTACATAATTTTTTTAATTCCCTCTATGTTATTACATAATTTGATTTTTGTATCAGGTGGTGTGTGTTTGGAAAGTATATTGTGATGTTCATATTACATAAATAAAGAAGCAAATTAAATTCAATGGATTATTAACCCAGTTAGATCAGAGGCTAGTCTCTATGCTTGACTATTCTCGAGAGACGTTTTTAAGTCTTTAATGCATTTTCAGATCATAGATTCCTCATTCCGCATATACATCTATATGGACTTGCTAAATAAGGAAGGACCAAATATGGAAAGATTTAATTGGGGAACAAAATGCATATCCCATGAATTCAGCTTTGTTACCCAACTTATAATTACTCAAAGATTTCCTAAGAATCAGTAACTGAGGTTTAATTTACATCTAGGTCCCAAGTTTATATATGAAACAAAATTAGCTAAACTTTGGGTTATCAACTTAATAATGATTCATAGTATTTCTAGCCTTCAAATTCTAGCTTTTATTTAGGGAAAACCTCCCCCCTGCCTTCTTATATATAATCCTCTCACTATAAAAATAGTGAGTAGTGTTACTATTATTATGGCATATATTTGTATAGTACCTTAAATTTATTATTGCTTTCACAGGTATACACCAATTCAAAACTCACAGAAATCCAATTATATAAATGAGTGGTCTGTACTGACCCTCAGTACTGAAGAAATCCACAAAGCAGTCCTTTGCATGGACCTAAAGATAGTGTTAAGGTGAAATTGTTGTGTGTATATCTTTAGAAAATAGCCTAAAATAAATGGATTTCCCTTCCAGTGACTATATAATTGAAATCCCTTTGGAAAATAAACAGTGAAACATAACTAATATTTAAAAAATCACTCAAAGGAAGAAAGTATGAACCAAACATGGTCTATTACCGTGTTTCTCTGAAAATAAGACCTAGTCAGACCATCAGCTCTAATGCGTCTTTTGGAGTAAAAATTAATTTAAGACCTGGTATTATAGTATAGTATAGTATAGTATAGTATAGTATAGTATAGTATAGTATAGTATACCCAGTCTTATGTTATAGGAAAATAAGACCGGGTCTTATATTAATTTTTGCTCCAAAAGACACATTAGAGCTGATTGTCTGGGTAGGTCTTATTTTCGGGGAAATGTGGTAATCCTATCTGTCCCTCAAGTGTTGAAGCTAAGAATCAGAGAATATTATACTCATGCACCCTTCTCTAGAACCTATTAGAGGACAAGCTTCACCAACTATGAGATGACTGGGGAACTATTGGCCAAGGAACTGGTGGTGAACATAAACATATTTAGAAATAGGACTAAAATAAATTCGGAAATAAGGAAATATAATATGCAAATGTTATATGTTCTGATATTGTAGAACTAACACATCTAACAAAATATGGGCGAAAAAGGAGAGAGAAAATGGGATTGTGGACCAAAATGTAAAAGTTAAAACAATAAAGCATTTAAAAGATAAAGAAAATGTTTTAGTAACTTAGGAGTAGGCAAAAGCTTCATAGACATGTCACTGAGAGCAATAACTATATATTTTTTTTAAATAATCAGGTAAGTGTCAATAAACTAGAAATGTCTCTTTTTCAAAAGATAATATCATTATGAAAATAAATAAGTAAGCCACAGACTGGAAGAAAATATTCCCAAAATATATGTCAGGCAAATAGCTGGTATCCAGTATATTAGATCAAATAACCAAACATACCACTCAGTAGTAAAAAGACAAATAAATTAATTTTAAAATAAGAAAAAAATTTTAACACACTTCATAAAATAAAATATACAAATGACCAGTAAGCAAATGAAGAGTGTTCAAGATCGTTAGTCATCAGGGAAATGAAAACTGAAACCACAGTAAGACACCACATACACATCTACCATCATGGCTAAAATTTAAAAAGATTGACAACGCCAAATGTTGGTGAGGACGTGGAGAACCCACACTCTTATACATTGTTGGTATGGATATAAAATGGTATAACCAGTAGGGAAACGGTGTCAAAAGTTTCTTATAAACTAAACACACATCTATGTATAAACATACGCCTCCCTATGTCATACCCTATGACCAAGTCATTTTACTTCTAGGTATTGACCAAGGAGAAAATTTAAAAGCACTTGTACAAAACACTTGTACAAAAACCTTCACAGAAGCTTTACTCATAATACCCCCAAATTGGAACAAAGTATATATTAATAAGAGAATATACAACAAACTGCCCTATGTTCTTACAATGAAATACTGAGCAACAATTAGGACTAAATCGCTGACACAAGCAACCATACAGACGAATCTCAAAGACATTACGCTAAGTGAAAGAAACCTCACCTAAAAGAGCACATACTGCATGTTTTTATTTCTGTGAAGTTCTAAGACAGGTAAAACTAATTCATGGCAGGAAAAAAATCAGAAGTTTGCCTCTGGGAGATGAGTGAGGATTGACTCGGAAGGAGCATGATGGAACATTCTTGGGGGTAATGGTAATGTTCTATGCCTTGTTAGGGGTTTGCATTACATGGGTGTGTGCAATTTTCAAAGCTAGCAAAGATATGTTCAAGATTTAGGTATTCTACAGCATATAAATTTTACACCAAAAGAAAAATACTTTGAATAAATATTAAACTCTAGTTAGTGATATGTATGCTGAGGTATTTAGGGTAAATGTACTAATGTCTGCAATTTGCCTTGAAGTGTATCAAAAAATGAGATGAATTGACAGATGGATAGGAGGACGGACACATAAAACAAATATGGTATAATAATCTGTTAATGATAGCATCTAGGTGATGGTATATGGATGGTCACTATAAAAATTCTTTCAACTTTGCTGTAGGTTTGGAAATTTTAAAAAGGGGGAAAGAGAATGGGGTAAGTAGAATAACATTAATTGTATCATGAGTAGTTGGAGAGACTCACAGGCTACCATTTAATGCTGCCACATGGAATTGTAGATGCCTGAAAAACAAAGATAAACACTACAAAAGATAATATTATTGACTAAAATTGGAAAGCAGATGAGAGTTGAGTAAAGAAAGAGGATGCAAGTTAATTTGATTTTGTTCAGAGCATGAAACCAATATGCACTAACTAAGGAGAGAGGGGATTACTAGTATCTATAATATGTATTTAAAAATGAAAGAAGTGAAATCAAACAAAAGGGCTATGTCAATAAACGTAACTGGCTTTAATTAACCTAAGATAAAAGCAGAGTTCAACTCTATGCTCTATACAAGAGATTTGCCTTAAAAAAGTGATGCAGAAAGGTGAAAAATAAAAGCTTAGGCAAAGTTGTGCCAATCAAAAGGTAACAAAAAGATAGCAGGGGTCAAGGGTTTGTTATCAGGCAAGGTAGAATTCAAGCCCAAAAGTATTAAGCACAACAAAGAAAATGCTGTATAATTATGCTGCCCAATCCAGTAGCCACTAGCAACTTATCGGTATTGAGCATTTCAAATGTGGGGTAATGTGACTGAATGTGAAATAATGTGAAAATAAAATCGTTAATTTTATTTAATTAACTTAAATAGTGCAGAAACCATTTCCATCATCACAGAAAGTTCCATTGGATAGACTCTCCAAATCACAACAAGTATGTGACAGTTATAAGTATCTATGTACCAAATAACATAGCATCTACTTTCATAAAGAAGAAATGATGGGAAGATGTAAAATCCACTATAATAAAAGATTTAAAATAAAATTTCTCCATTCAGGGCAAGACAAGTGGAAACATTCAGGGCTTACATGTTGAAATTGAAAAACAGAAGCTGTAGGAAGACTTAGTGTGCTGATCATTCTTTAAATCCTCACAATATCTCTAAATACTTCCTTCTCCCAGCAAATGCACAAGGTTCGCATTTGCAGCCCTTGAAAATACTTGGTGATGGTATTCAACAAATTTTGTTTTTCTAATGACTATACGTTGCTATAAAAGGAGTTATGGACATACACGGAACTGCCCTAGAAACATATTTGCATCATAATTTTACTAACCTTCAGAGTTATGGTGAGACTACAATCAATGGGAATTTTTGACGTGCTCCGAATTTTTAGGAAGAAAGTCATTGCGTAAGCATTTCCACTTTGGCCTTTTCACAGAGTACATGGGTCCCCAAGGAAAAACCACCTTTGTCCTGCTTCAACTACGCACCCTAATTAAATCCTTCAACACCCAGGTCCATTTGAGGAACAATGCTCCTGACTCAGCTGACATTTCCTCTGATAATAAGCTATTTACAAAACATTTCTTGAGACTTCCCGTCTTAAGCCAACAACCCAATGACTGATGACCGGTAGAATAATCTAAACTTGTGACAACATCTGGGAGTCAGGAGATGCAGCAGTTCTGCATAAGGCAGTCTTTGTGGAGGGTTTTCTGTTCACATGTGTAGGTTGGGGACGGGAAGACTGCTTCACAGAGAGGCTGACGAAGCAAAGCAAAAGCCTAAAGCTGTTTTGCTGTCCAACTCAGGGATAGCAGTGATTATGCAGTCTGTACATGCCGATGAAGTAAGCTTTGAATGAACATCAAGGGCAAACTTCAGGCTACAGGAAACCTCAACCACCCAGTCTGAAGGGTGAGTTAGCCTTGATCATGGTGTTTGGATGAGCCCACTGGTGAGGGGCTCGGTTTGGATTCACTGTGTTTATCTATGTGGGTGTTGGATTTTATTCCTTCTCTCAGAAAGTCAACCTCACTGACTTCACTAGTAAAGCATCAACAGAGTTCAGGGTTTGGATGATTATCTTTTACACCACTGAAATACAAATGTTCAGTCTTCTAGGGTGTACTCTGTCTTACCTTCTTTCTTGTCAGACTTGGGTGGAGAAAGGAATGTGCTCCAAAGGTTGTGTCCTGGCATCCTGGGGGTAGTCCAAGGGCAGGCTCCTGTACCCCAAGGTTGCAGAGCATGGCATTGACCAACATATAGTAGAAGTCGCAAAATCAGAGTCTAGACACACGGTCCAAAATGCATCTGCCAGTCCAGAAGGCTAGAGGGAGAAACCCAGAGTATCAAATTTTGTTCATTCATTCAAGAAAAATTCACTGCTCATAGAATATATGCCAGACACTGTTCAAGAAGTTGGGGATCTGGCTATGAGCAACATCAACAAAAAATACTCATCTTTCGGGCATCTTGTGTTTGGTAGGGAGGGGACGATGATGAAGGAGCCCAGAAATGTGGAATATACAGCGAACTGGAAGGGGCCCCAGAATGAGGGGCAGGTACGTGCAGCAGGTTAATATACCAGTGTGCCTGGGCATGAGGGGTGTATTTATGGAGCCTGAAGCTGGGCAACAAAGCCAGTCTTTGAGAGCCAATCTTTGTTCCTATTTTTCTATTTGTAAAACAGGGCTCATGATCTATGTTTCTAGATGCTTTGAATTCCAGGTGTGAAAGTGATTTCTGATGTGAATGCAAAGTTGTTCTCACTCCAGCATGAAAGTTCACTGGGCTTTTTGATCTGATTACATTTCAAGAGCTGTGTGCTCCAGGGTGATGGCCCCCTGGGATCCAGTCAGGGACCCGTGTTCTGGTCAAGCTCTTCCATCAGGAGATGTGTAACCTCAGGCAAGAGGCTTACTCTCTCGGAACCCTAGTCTCTTCACCTGTGACGTGATTGAGTTGAACCAGGTGAGCTTTAAGCTCAAAAATTTTCTGGTCTCTGACATACTTCAAAGAAATGTCATCTCCTCAAACAGTCTCACCAACATAAATGTTGCTCCTGGTCAAGAAAATTCCCTTGTGATGGCCTGAACTAATTTTTCTTCATTTAATGCAACAGGCTTATTCTTGTCTCATTGACTAAAATTATATATTTTTCCTACTTCCCACTGTTTTTTCCTGTGTATCTAGTTTACAAAGTTTCAAGATCTGTCTCAACAGTTTCACCATCATCTAGTTTATTGGTTGTTCTTACAAACTTTTCCCTTTTTTTCCTACTCCAAATAATTGTTCTTGATGTTGCTTATACTATATGGCCCCAAAATATTAATAATACATAGTATCTTACATTTATCAAGTGCTTACTATAGGCCATGCACAAAAGGGGGATACAATCACCACCTTTATTCTGTAAGAGGAGAAATAGATGCATTGAGGGGATTTGAATTCCACAGCTAGTGACAGCCCAGTTGGGATTTTGGATTCTAGAATTCAAACTCCAGACTTCTATGCAAGCTGACTCAGTTGATATCTAAAGAGAGGGGGGAAGACAGAAAGAAAGAGAAAGAAAGAGTGAGAGAAAAGAAAGAAAGAGGAAGGAAAGAAGAAAAAAGGAAAGAAAAGGTAAAGAAAAATATTAAATTCAGGGAAAGCAATGAAAAATGTTTACACTATTTTTTCATTCTCAATAAAAATAATTGTACTTCATCTATGGAAAATGTGTAGTATTACAATTTAGATTATCTGCTATATTAAAAACTAGAGTACCAATGAGAAAAATAATCCTTCTTTTAGCCATTACGATGTTGTTATCTGGGTCTATTTAAGAAGAAGCAAGATGGAGGCAGCTTTCCAGTCTTTTCCTCTGAAATTAGATCATGGGCCCTATGGCGAGGGTAAGACAGGCAGCATGTGGCCCAAGGTCAAAGATTGACTAACCTAAAGGCTCATGCCCTGATAGAGGTAAAAAGTAATTCACAAATTCCATAACAATAAATGGTCACTCTTTCTGAGCATCTGAATAACCCAGTCTATTTTCAAATGAGGTCAAATCAGGAACCTGAGTTTAGGACAACTAAGGGCCAATAATATCCTTGGCGGGAAATTCTGCTGTTCATCAACAATTGCATGTGTACAATTCTCTCCGACTTACATAAATTCATGACCATTGGGGAAAGGTAGGAGGTCTCACTAGAGCCTCAGCTTTGCTCATCACGTTCTGGTGCCCACATGGAATTACAGGCAGGGGCTCCCCTGCACAGGTAGCATGTGTTCTCTAGGGTGGGCCCCCAGCACAAGCACAGCTGTTGTCAAGAGGTCTTTACACTCCATTACGTCTATGGACAGCCTGCAACCCACTAGGTCATTGACTGAACGCTTCACTAAGGTTATTTCTGAGTCACTCTAACTTCAGGGTTTTTTATTTCATGCAAAGATCAGAAGTACAAAAATAGATTCATTTAATCAGAGAGAGCTAGAGATTAACTGTCTAGAAATTCTTAATTTCTATAGATCAGCAATCACTCCTCATTGCCTTTGAAAAAAATCATTTATATAATTTTATTCAATTTCAAGGATCTTATTCCTCCCCATACCCAAACCACTCAGGTGGTAACAAGGGAGCAGAGAAGGCTGTGTGAGAAAGACATTTATGTTTTACAAAAGCTATGAAACATGTAAATCTAATAGACAACAGTCTGCATCTCATTTCCTTAAAACACATTTGCCTAAAACCAGACAGAATTATTTTCAATCAAAGCTATAAGACTTTTTCGATAACATTTGTCTTTTTTCTTTACTATCTCAACCATTTTTAAGTGCACAGTACATTACTGGTAACTATATGCACACTGCTATGCACTGGATATCTAGAACTTTCTCACATTGCAAAACTGAAACTCTCCATCCACTGAACATCAATTGTCTTTTCCCCCTTCCCCCAACGGTGGCTGGTAACCACCGTTCTACTTTCTGTCTCTGTGACTATTCTCAATTCCTTCATATCAGTGGAATCATGCTTTATTTGTCTTTTTGTGATTGGCTTCTTTCACTTAGTATAATATCCTCCAGGATCATGCATGTTGTAGCATTGGACAGGATTTCCCTCATTTTTAAGGCTGAATAATATCCCACTGTATTTATGTATTACATTTTCTTTATCTATTCTGTGTCGATGGACATTTTCATTGCTTCTACCACTTGGCCACTGCTTGGCTATTGTGAATAAAGCTGCAATGACCATGGATGTGTAAATATCTCTTTGAGATTCTGTTTTCAATTCTTTGGGGCATATAACCACTGGTAGGATTGCTGGATCACATGGATCTTATTTTTAAATTTTTGAGGAACCTCCATATTGTTTTCCATAGCAGCTGCACCATTTTACATTCTCGTCAACAGTGCACAAGGATTCTAATTTCTCTACATCCTTGCTAACACTTGTTATTTACTGTGTTTCTTTTTATAATTAGAAATAAACTATTGTCAATTTAATCAGACATTCCAACTTCTGTCTTCTGTGTAGGAGGTCAAGTGAAAAGTTTCTTGGAGCAGTATTTATTGTTTTTTTGATAGTGACCACCCTAATGGGTATGAGGTGATGATATCATTGTGGTTCCTCAACGCCTTTCATAAAAAGAAAAATAATAACCAAGTAACCAATCCCAAGTAATGTAATAAAACAATCTACCCAATTCTTTGCTTATAGTCATTGAACACTATTGTCTCTCGGGCACTAAATTGTTGATAAGATAGCCCCTTTTTTGTTTTATTTAAGAGAAGCTACCATCCCAAGATCAACTAGTAACTGAGTTTCAGGAATGAGGAAAAGCAAAAAAAAAAAAAAAAAATTCAAACTTTGTGAAGTGAGCTTCAAAAATGGCAGAGAAATGGAATTCAGAGATGAAACAATAAGCTTCACTCACTCTGCACCTAAGCCATTCCCTGGCAGCAAATTAAAAAAGTATATTAATTTGGAGGGGACTCATAGTCCTCTAATTTACTATGGTATCTTCAGGACTTGAACGTGTTAATTTTTAAATGCTAAAATTCCTCGCTCAGTTGTCATTCACAACAATTAACTGAGAATCCATTGTGAGCTTCGTTTTGTTTATATACAGTTGTTGCCTTGCATTGTTAGGCATCGAGTTACGCTTGATTGTGTTCATTCCTTATTGCAACAAAGCCATCCTATGATGTAGACCGAGGATTGAAAATCAAGCCATGGCTGAAAGAGTCGTGTTCTACATAACTCGGCTCTAAATAGAGTTCCATCAACTCTTCAATATTAAAGAAAGCACTGCCTCATGAAGTCATCCTAATTTATAGCCAGGACTCTTGACTAGTAATAATAACATGACAATATCTAGATTTTGAGATATGAAAATAAACCAGATAATAAATCCTAGTATAATTAACCTGTATTTTCCATTGAAAGAGGCTTTGGCAAATTCAATAACAACACCTATTCTGGGATAGACAATTAGGTGGTACTGGATCCCGCCAGAATTAGAAATATATACAATTAAAGACAAATCTACCTCTTGTGTGCTGAGCCACATGAAAACAATTACATTTCCTATCACCACACATTCTAACCACTGTCATCTGTTACCTGCACAATTGTAATAACATCCCATCCAGTGTCCCTGCTTCTACCCTTGCCCTTAGTCTATTGTCTACAGCAACTGGAGTACTCCTTTTAAAACCAAAGTCAGATCAAAACCCTTCTTTGCTCAAACCCTCCACAGCATATCCATCTCGCTCAAAATAAAATCCGAAGTCCGTACAATGAATTACAAGGCCCTGCGTTACCTGGCTTCATTAGCCCTCTGACCTTCTTATAACATCCTCCCCTTTCACACTCGTCTCCAGAAAGCTGGCCCCTTTCTGACCACCCCTGACTGAAAGTCTTTGCACTTGTTGCCTAGATTCCTGCATAGCTTGGCCTTGACTGCATTTTTACTTAGTTCATCTCTCACCTCATATAAAGATTCCTGACTACTCTAAGATAGCCCTTTCAAACAATATCTATTTCCTTAACCCCCTGCTTTATTTTTCTTCATAACACGTGTCAGCACCCAACATGTTTTAAATGAATGTGCTTATTTATTTATTGTCCATGTCACACCTCTACAATGTGAGCTCCGCTACTGGAGAGTATTGATTTTGTTTGTTCATTGTTGCATTCCCAGAGTCTAGCACAGTGCCTGGTATATATGATAGGTGTTCAATAAACACTTGTTGATTCATCATATAGTGAATGATTTAATGCATATTCAGAGAGATTGCAATCTGTATATATTTTTAAGTTAGGAGTTAGAAAATTATTTCTCAGCTGTATTGTCTGAGCTTATTGGGGTATCATCAGCATTCTTCTAACAAAGGTATGTGTACATGGGTTGATGTTTAGAACATTTAAAAAGACACTGAGATATATGTGACAAACTGCTATTTTCATTCTGGTGACCTGATATAAATACAACATGATATAAATATTGACTATATCATAATTTTTGGCCATCAAACTCAGTATCTAGCAGCAAACATGTCTATATCAGGGTTACAGATCTGCAGTCATCGCTCAGATGTAGCAAGATGTCCCTGGTAGTTCTTTGATACATTCCATCTGGTACAGGATACCTTAACTTCCACTCCCTCACTGTTCAAGACAAATATACAGACACACATTACCATTTCTTAAACTATGGCATTTGCACTAAATGAACCCCAGCAGTCTGTTTCTGTACATTCTGAAAGGTAATGATAATTTTTACATTTTAAAGAAAACAAACAAAAAAGTATGCTACAGAGACCATGTGTGACCATATTTCCCTTTACAGGAAAAGTGTGCTAACCCCTTCCTCAACTAAATCAGGTTGATGGACGTGATTTTGGAAGAGGGAAAGGGGGCTTGAAAATGAATATCTAGAACATAGATGGTACTGAAATATTGACTTTCTTATTAGTCTATATCGTAAGGGCAATGAGTTTCCTAACACAAGATGGAGTGAATAAACTTTCACAAAGATTGAGTGAAATGATACTCTCAAGGAAAGTATAACCCTCCCTGTGAACTTTGACTTTCAAGTTTCAGAAGGGACAAAATCCAGATAAAACTAATTTTTAAAACTAATATAAGGCAAATGTAAATGAGAAGAACATTCCAAGATGCCCATCAATAATCATTCTCCTTGTTTTTTAATAATGGAAATACTGAATCTGAACTTGGAATAAGAGTTTCCAACTAAAGATTATATTTCCCAGCATCCCTTGCAGCTAGGCAGAGCCATATTCTGGTAAGTGGAGTAGGAAAAAAAAGATGCATGCCATGTCCACATGACTAATTTCTGGATTGACAGTAGAATGAAATAGCCTATGTTTCCCTTTACACTTTCTTCTTCCCGTTGGCTAGGAAATGGAAGATGCAAGGTGAGTTTGCAGGGTCACCTATCAACCTTGAGCTACTTAGCTCAGTAATGTCTTAAGGAGGAAAAGAAGCTCCTTCTTGTTTGAGCCATTGCCTTTGGGGTGGTCTCTGTTACAGCAACGTGCATTGAAAGACAAGGGACAACGATGTTGCTAATGGCGTTAGGTTTTTATATAATCAATTCAAAAACATATTTTAACATAAGCTACAGTGATTTGAAATTTTTAACATAAGATGAAAGCAATTTTGGGAGGGGGTGGTAGATGAGGGTAAACAGGGTCAAATATATGGTGATGGAAGGAGAACTGACTCTGGGTGGTGAACACACAATGTGATAGATGATGTAATACAGAATTGTACACTTGAAACCTATGTAATTTTACTAACCATTGTCACCCCAATAAATTTTAATTAAAACAATTTTAAAAATAAAAGCAATTTCTAAGGTATCACCAAGATCTTATAGAATCATACTAATGTATCAGCTTGCAAGATATATAAAAACACTCAGTTATGTTTTCTTTACAAAATGTTATGATTTTACCATTTAAATTTAAAAAATTTGATGAACCTTAAATTTATTTTTGTGTAAGAAGATAAGAAGTTAGTGCTATTTTGTTGTTGTTGTTGTTCCAAAGAGCTATTCTGTTGCCCAAACAATTCTTCAATAACCCAATGATTTGACAATTACTTTTATTATTCATTTTTGTATGCATTCCTTCTTTCACTCAACAGGTATCAATTAAATGCCCACTGTGCCAGGCACTGTGCTAGATGCTGGAGGGAGAGTGATGGGCATAGCACAGTCCCTGCCATGCAGTGGAGGATACAGTGAGGTGGAAGAGACAATAACGAGCAGGAAACAAGTAATTACAACTTGCAAAGTGCTATGAAGGAAACAAATACGTGCAGAGAGAGAATGATGGGATGGAGATGCAGGGCAGCTTCCTCTGATAGACTGCTTGCAGGAAGTCCTACCGAATTTAAGCTGCAGCGCGCAGAATGACATTGAGCCAGCCTCACAACGAGTCAGGCGACAAGCACTCCATGTGGAAGGGGCAGTGTGCACAAGGGCTCTCAGGGAAAAAGAACTTGGCTCTTTGGAGAAGGGGAAACTGGCCGGTGTAGCAGAGTCCTGATAGCACGGAGAGATGTGCTGTGAGATGAGGTTAGCGAGACGAGTGGGGCCAGATATTTAGGGTAGGAACATGGATTTAATTCCAGTTGCATGGAAAACCATTGAAAGCTTGTAAGCCAAAAGTTTGTGTAACTCTATCATGGTTTTAGGTAATGACTCCAGATGTTTTGAAGAGAAAGGAGAGAAGAAGGCTAGTAAATGAAGTAGGAGGAAACTTGGGGGAACAAAACTTCCATATACCTCGGAGTCTATTTCAGATCGCTATTCTGTTCCATTGATCTGTTTTTATTCCCACACCAGTAGCACACTCAATACATTTTATAATATCAATTATATATTTTATATTATATTACCTATATTATAACATATATTATGTTATATTATGTTATGTTATATTATATTATATTATATTTTCATAATATATTTGTGGTAGAGTAAGTTGTCTCATCCCTCCCAACTCGGAATTTCCTAAATATTCCTGCATGTTTATTCTTCCATTTGGTCTTTGATATCATATCGTCAAATTCTACAAATAATATTGATGGGATTTTGATTGGGTTTGCATGAGCTTTACAAATTAATTTAGGGAGAATTAACATCTTTGTAACATTAAGTCTTCCTGTCATCCAGTAGTAAGGCATGTCTCTACATTTACTCCTATCTACTTATCTGACCCTAAGTTATTTTTATAATAATTTTCTTTATGTTAGTCCTGTGCATTTCTTTTGAATTTCTTGATAATTTTTGTTATTGTTACTGTTGTCTTTGGGAGTTTTTCCTTTGTTTTATTTCCTAACATAATTTTTGTCATATGTCCCTATATTTGTGTTGGAAAGAGGGAAAGATATTGGGCATAGTTGAGGCTATCACATATTTTCCCCATTTCCTCAGTCTCACACCTGGATTCGCATTTTTTAAACTGAAAACGAAGAATTCATAGCTTTTGTTATCTAGTTCTACCATTATAGCTTCCCATGAAGCAAAGAAGGCCTCCTGTCTCTTGAGCTATCTGGGGGAAATGTTATAGAAGTAAAAGAAGTACAGGAAGAAAAAAAAAATAAATCAATTAATACTTCAAAATACCATCCTATTATATTATATCTGTATTATACATATTTATATGAAAACAGAATGTTGAATGGGCCTTTTTATGTTGCCTCATATCCTGCTACTCCCCAAAGACAAAGATCCATATTCTCAAGGAGATATACAAGGCATATTCTCAGCACTTACACACACACACAAACACAGACACACACACACCCTACAATGCAAAATGGAATCCTCCAAGGGATACAAATACAAATTGTTTTATTTTATTCTCAGTACTCTTCTGTATTCTCTAAATATTTGCCAGTGAACCAAATTTGCTTTTACGATTAGGAAAAAATAATAAGTTTGCAACCTAAGAGAATTTTAAATAAATCAGAGAAAAGAGGAGGAAGACTTGATGTCTAGATATTCTCAAAGAGCATGTGGCCCCAAAGTAATACATGCATCTAAAAACTGAAATCTTCCCATAAGGTCCTCTGTAATTCCAAAAGGACTGAAGGACAGAGGTGAGGAAAGAAAGGGAAGCAGATGAAAGGGAGAGACACAAAAACATAAGAAACTCAGAGAACTCAGAGTGACTCCACGGGAATTCCCTGGTGACTGGGAAAAGCCCGGCCTATGAGGCTACTTTGTCATTCCTTTTTCTTCAGTAAGCGGAATCTTTTTCAAAATGGAAAACGTGCCCTCAACAGGTAGGAGGAGGTAATGCGCCAAATGAATTGCTCTAGGGCTTAAATGATGAGACTGCCAAAGAAATCCGTCCAAGGTAGGTGTTACAAAGATCACAACGTGAGGCGTTTCTCAGGCAGCCTGAACTTCACAGAGGAGAATAATCCCTTGTGCAGAAGCCACAGACAGATGAGCTTGATATTCATCCCAGAAAGAGTCTAGTTTGGATTATTAAAATTTGGCCTTCATCTTTTAAAAGTGCCAAATTTTAATAATCCAAACTAGTCTTTAAATCCCTGGGAGGTGGGGGGAACCTTTGGCTCTTTCTACCAGTAAAATCAGCTGTAGTTGATATATGCATGTGATATTCTTTAAGGAACAGTTCCATTGTTCCTCAGGTGAGAATAGTAACAGAACGATGATGGAAAGGCTGGCATCACAAGCCATTCCAGTCCCCAGAAATATTAATGCAGCAACCAACATTTCTTCAGTGGCTGTTATTTTCTAGGCATTGTGTTGGGGATGTGATAATGACTAATGCACTGTCCTGTTTTCCAAGAGGTCTCATTCCATAGGGGAGATAGATGGGAGGGTTATTACAGCTATGATGGCACCCAGAGACCAGCATCTTGTAAACAACATAAAAATGATATATAACCATTCCAGCCCATAAGGACAAGACCTTTAAGCACATGCCATTTGAACAGGTTGCTCTGGCACACAAAATGCTGTCTTTCCCTGAATGTAGGTAAGCAGAAGCCAAGTGGCTTTCCTTCTAGGATACCTTAGATCCCACTGGATGCAAGTTTAGATTGAGTGTCCACTGCAATTCCTTGTGTCTCTAAGTGTCATACGTTTGTAAAATCAGGAAAGACTGGGAGACTTAGAAAAGGCTTATGGGAAGAAGAGAGGCTTAGGAAATGTTTGCACTATCTCTCAGCATAGATTTTCCCTTGTTCTCTCCTCCTACCTGAATGTACCATGTCTTTGTGCAATGTGTTCATTACTGGTTTGGTGATATTACCAGTAGGCTAAGATGGATAAGTGCCACCAGAATACGTGTGTCCCCTCTCTGAAGTGATACATAGAAATGAAAACACATTTTACATACAACATTTATTTTCCCCCTTTCTTTTCAGACTTGCTCTCTTATGTAAGACATATTTCATCTAAGAGGAAACAAAAATATCAGTAAGAAAAATACATCCCTAAGTACATTCATTAATGATGACAAAAGAACAATTGTAAAAAAATCTAAAACCAGTAAATTAGTCATTCCATCTCCATACACGATGGCCAGCAACCAGTCTGCTATCTTCACCGAACTACCTGAAATCACAGGTTATTTGCATATCACACCATCTCAACCTAATATTGGTACACAGCATTATATTTGAAAAGACTCAAAGTTGATGGGATTTAGGGCTTGGAACAATTAAAATAACCTAATGACTGAAATTGTTCTTTCCATACTCACAAATGCAAAACCTAGAAGAGAATTTTTAATATAGCACACCACTTGCATTATTTTTAAATTTCTCTGTGTTTGTTCACATCTCCAAAGAAGTCAGGCCCAATTAATACCATTCAACAGGAGAGATGGTGGCACTTTTGAAGTGAGATTATACAATTATATACTCAGCAATTTGGTGAGGATGTTTTATCTTCACTTAAGAAAAATGCATATTATGTAATTCATTTATAAGAAAACAAAGCCTTGCCTTTTAGGTGATCATTTGTATCAAGGTTCCCTTTCTGTCCATTGAAAGGGCAACTTCCAAAACTCAATAGTGCCCCCTTGTGGAACTGTGGGACAATTGACAGTTAATCAGGGTTTTGCTCTTTTTCTTTCTGCTTTGTTTTCTTATAATGGTTTCTCTTTATAAGAGAAGTTTCTCTGTTTAGAAGCTATAATTAAATTTATTTAGGAGTTGAAAAAAGCAAAGAACCTATCATGTCCATGAGTGCATTAATATGTATATTATAGATGAATTTATATTTCTTAGAAACAAATACCTTTCATATTTCCTAATTTGGATAGTTTAATGGCTATTTCAAAGAGTAGAGAGAAAAGAAAAGCTACTTGTCCAAAGTGCTGTCTTATTTTTCCACTTGATGTCCCCAAGGTAAGGACATTTAAATCATAAAAAGAACATTAATGACATCACAGAATTCTCTTCCCCTAAAGGTAAGAGACAAAAATGGGCATAAAATATAATGGCACCCTATTTCCGAGCTCCATCTCATAATTAAATCAATTAAATTTTATGAGAACTGTGTATATAATTCACACACTTGTTTTTTTCTTTCTATTATGGAATGTATATGGTGCAGGTCTAAAAGGGAGAAAAGCCTGAGGCGCTGGCCTTGAAGACTCTGCCTGATCCTTCAAACTCAACTGACAAAAAGTATTTATTTCCTCTACAGTTTTGTCCATCTGGTTATTGAATGGTTGAGTAACATCCTCTTCTGCATGTTAAAGCAAGAGCTTCTCCCTGTTGATTCTCCCTTCCCCCCATTATCCTGATATTTGGGGAGAGTCCTTATGGCTTTCCTGGATATTCTGGTTTTTTAGATGCATTTTTCTCATGATCTTAAATACTCTCACAAGACATGTTTCCCTGCTTCTCACTACCTCATTGCAATCTAGAGGACTCCTATTGTGGAGTACACTACCTCCAAGTTTAAATTAAAACTTAGAAGTAAAATGATCTGAAAGAACAAAAACAAGAATATCCAGCCAGATGAGTATCTAAAATAATGAACACATCTTCAAAAAATTTAGTTTTCGTTAAAATATGTGACACTGTCATTGAAAACATACAAGTCAGCAGAAACCTAGAGCTGAAAATCCCAAAAGTGGTGGTAGTCTGATCCCAACGACAGTAATAATACATTATTTTTATAAGTCATGAATGCAATGGCACTAACCCTTTAAAAGAATAAATAATGATGGTTAAAGCAGGATGTGCTAAGATACCGGAAGAATGTGCAACATTTATAAACACTAAGAAGAAACTGACAGCAGAGATGGAGCCAGTAAAAAGTTGAGAGGATGCTGCAAAGCAAGGAGTTACGGATACACTGGTGGGCATTTGCCAAACCCAACTGCCATGCAATTAATTAAATAGATGACAACAGTTTGGAGAAGCTGATAAAAAATGGGAGTACCAGAGACTACAAATAATGGGATAATCACAAAATGTCAACAATGAAAAAAACATAAGCAGGGAAATTTAAAAAACGAAACAAAAAACTATTTTCTGATCAGAAGGATAATTTCATCATGCTATTATTCCACGAATAAAAAGAGCCCATTTAGTTTCACTCAGAAATCCTCCTCTCTGACAGATACTTGTCATGATCTTACCCTTTAACCACGGTAGGATTTCCAAGACTGCCAGAAAGAAATAAGAAGGAACATTTAAAGATCAAAGTGACGAGAATGAATTTGGGTCTTGTATTCAGACTTTTCAAAAATGAAGAATCATGTAGGAAAGAAAATCTATGAAGTAAAAGAAACAGATCTTGAATTGTGGGTTCTGTGCTTGTCTTCCTTGAACTTGATCCGTTGGTGACCTGTGCAATCAGCATTGCAAGCATGTGTCTCCAGAGCTGACCACTTTTCTTCTGAACAGTGTCCTTGGAGCCTCTGGCTAGGAGAAAGTTTTCTTTCAATTTCCTCTTGAACTCACGTAGTATAATTTGGGCCCCAATCCTACTAGATTTAGAGATCCATCATTAGAAATTCTCAAAATAAATTTATTTCGTCTACCCAGAGGCTAACAAGACAGAGTTCCCCGTCACTTCCGCTGCTGAGTGAGAGTTTCTCTCGTCCACCCCCTCCTGAGGTGGTAGTCAGTCCTTCAAGGAGTCTGGAGGTAGCTGGGCAGTCGGGTACTTTAGTAGACCCTAACTCCTGTCTCCTGTCCCCATGTTAATGTCAAAACCTAAATCCCTAGGTAACTGAAACTAACAGCCCCTCCCGACACCTTCTCCCCAGACCAGCTGCAGCATGAGTTCGCCTGTTCACCTCTCTGGTTTTCATTTCTTTCTTTTTTCTGGCCCCTGAAGGTTTTCCATACTTTCTGCATGTTACACAATAAACTTATTTGTAAGACATTTAAAATAAATGCATAATTGTTTTATGGCTGTATCATAATTTATTTTTATGTATGTACCTATCTATTGAACTGTTTGATTTTTCACAATTAGAAATAACACTTAGGTAGACATCCCTGTACCTGAACTTTTATGGAAATATGCAATTTTTTCCCTGGGATAGATTTCTAGTAGTGGATTGCTGAGCCAAAGGTAAGCACATTTTGAAGGTTTTCACTTCAAGCATACATAGCACACTGTCATACTTTTCTTATGTTGACTTATTTCTTCCTTATTTTATACTTATTGATGGACTTAATTTATATTCTCTACTAGATGTCAAGCCTGATGGTCAGTAAATCCATAATATTTCACTAGTTTGAGGATAAATACCTCCAAAGCACATAACAAAAGTCTATTGGTTTGAATTAAAGCAAAATTAGTAATTTTAATGGTTCAGAATCAATAGTAATGAACTTGTCTTTGAGTTTCCTTGGGAGGCAGCTTCAGCACAGAAAATGGCCTCTCAATGCAGGCCCTGCCCATCCAGATTTTGTGCTAGATCTCCAGAGAGAGAAGATGGAAGATTGGGGAATCATGAATGAATGTGTGGTAGCAAGAGAGACAGAAAAGGTGCATGAAATAAGTGCATGAAAATATTTTCAATTTCGTTAGTCATTATAGAAATGTCGATTAAAATCACAGAGAGACACCAGCTCATCCCCACTAGGATGGCTACAATCAAAAGACAGGCAACAACAAGCGTTGACAAGGATGTAGAGAAATTGGAATTCTCACTCATTGCTGATAGAAACGTAAAATAGTGCAGTCACTTTGGAAAGTAATTTGGTAGCTCCTCAAAGTGTGAAACAGAGGGTTACCATATAATCCAGCAATTCCATTTCTGGGTACCTAAACAGGAGAAATGAAAATATGCCTCCACACAAAAACTTGTACGTGAACATCCACAGCAGCATTATTCACAATAATGAAAAAGTGGAAACAGCCCAAATGTCTATCCACCGATGACAGAATAAACAAGATATGGCACATCTATAGAGTGGAATTTTATTTGTCCATAAAAGGAAAGAAAAACTGATGCATACTGTGACACCTCTTGTAATTGCAGAAGTCAAACGTGACTTGCATTCATCTTTTGTTATCTGTATATATTATTACAATTTTAATAGATTTTTCCATTCTTAAAATGTGTATACATTTTTTTGGCACCCTCTGTATCATATGATTTCATTTATATGAAATGCCCAAAATAGGCAAATCCATGAGAACAGAAAGTAGATTAGTGGTTGTCAGGGGCTACGGGGAGGAGAGAATAGGAGTGACTACTTACAGGTATTAGGTTTTCTTTGGGAGGATGATAAAAAATGTTCTAAAATTAGATTATGGTGACAGTTACACAAGTCTATAAAAAATCAATCCTTGAATTGTACACTTTAAATGAGTGAACTTCATAGTATGCAAATTATATCTCAATAAAGCTGTTTTTAAGAAAGAAAGGGAAAGAGAGCTGACTTACTTGCCTCACCCTTCTTATAAGACTCCACATTCCAGTAATTACCATTCTTATAAAAAGTTCAGTGTACCCTAACTTTCCCCTTCACCTCTTCATTTATTCGTTTGTTTGTTTTTACCTCTGTTGACTTCAGCACTGATTTATCCACTCTCAGTCTTATTCATTGCCCTATTTTCTGATCGTACACTATTGTCTCTGCAGAGGAATTTACCACATGTACTCCTTAGACTTCACGTGCTTTACAGCCCTGTCTTTATGCTGCCTGCCTCCGCCAAGGTCTTTGAGAGCAGGGAGAGGGAGGCTTTTACTCTTCCATGATGTATTCATGTGCCTTTGCATATAGCTCAAAGGTTATAACCTCACAGATTGTGGCTTTGAAACATAAAATGGGAATGATAAATTGAACAATAATCTGATGTGACCAGTTGTTTCCCAGACAATGAAATGCATTTGATCTTACTAAAGGAACACCCTCTCCTTCCCTTTTTCACCTCCAAACCCACCTCTGCAATTGGGAAGTAGGCAGAATGGAGACCTTTTCCAGAAGATGGCATATAAACCAGAGTTTTTCTTTAAAAAGTACATCAGCTGCTTCTCCCCAGTACTAACTCCCTGAGTACTGTCCTTCCTTCCTTCTCCTTCCCAAACCTTATACAACCCCACGGGGATTCGTAATTAGAGCTGCTCTAAAGTTTGTAGTTTCTATGTATGGGCACTTCTGCAGGAATTTCCAGAGTATTAAATAGGCATTTGAGCAGATGTGGAGGTGTGGGGGAGAGGACAGAGATAGAGCAGGGTGGGGGGAGAGAGAGATTGAATATCTCCTTCCGCTTGGGAGGGCAGAACTGCAATTGTACCGTGGTGAGTAAAGGGAAACTTTGGTGACAGGAGGACTGAATTAGGGGATTGAACTAATTGTCCAAAGAGTTGGCGACTAAATAGCAACCTGAATTCTGTAGATACTGGGAAGCGTGATGGAGGAAGCCATTTATTCTTACCAACCTATTCTTAGAAATACTAAAAATTAAGTTGGCATAAGAACTAAATAGATCGGTTTACTTATTTTTTTCAGTAAGCTCTCACATCGTCCTTCTTCTATTTTTATGATTTTATGCATGTGCTTTGATACTTTTCTATTTCTTTTCCCCATTTTCTCTCAAGAACTTACTCTTTTTAACCACGAAGTATAATGATAGGAAACATACATTTATTCAAGATAGCATAAGGAGTGGTTTACATTTTTGCTTCACTTTGCCCAAAGGGGAGTTATTCTTCCTTTTAAGGTGTTTCCAACTACAAAATTAGGGAAAGAGGGAGGGCAGGCCACACACAGAGAATTTGCACTCTGGTTGACTTGAGTTCACTTTTAAATTTAGAGCCAGAAAGCTTGAAACTAAAACAAACAGCAATGCATTTGGCTGTGTGTGGCAGGAAATGAGCTTTCCTATGCTGAAATCATAAAATAATTTATCATAAGAAATCTTCTTTAATGATAAGTAATGGCTTTTTCAAATCATAAATTTTGCTTTATTTTTTGGTTTCAAGACCGATGGTAATTTGCTAACTAGGCAGAATAGTCATTGTCGAGGTAAAGGGGAAGAGACCACACTCCAAGTAAACCACCGACCCTGACATTGGCATCAGAAGTCTAGTTCTTGGGAATAAGGACCCTCACATGCAGAATAGAGGTGATTGCCATATAAAGAAGGGAAAACCATGAGAACCTAGGAGGAGAGTAAAATAGAGAAAAAGAGCCCAGCACTGAGCCCTGAGGACACCAACAAATCGAGGAAAAACAAAGGAGGAAATGCCAGCAAAGGAGCTAGAGAAGAGTGAGATGGGGCAAAACCAGAGAGGGTGCTTAGCGCGTGAAAGCTACGATCTGCCTTTGAATATTACATATCTGTGAACCTGTCTGCCAAGTCAGCTAACTTTACAATTCCATCTCCCATGGAGAATTCCAGAAGGACGTCCTCGTACTGCTGCTGCGAATTAAAGAGAGCAAGAAATCACGAAAACTGAAATCGTTTTTAAATCCTCGAAAATATCACACACAAACCGTGGGATTAACTTCAGTATCAGAACAACACGTAGACTGCTGACCAATTCACTGAGAGTCCACCCCTCACTTCCTATTATAAAAAGAAGGAATTGTATCTTGGGTTCTTCAATTTAGTGTGTGGCAACAGAGCCCTTTGACACCTACATTTATTGATCATGCCTTCAGTTACTACAAGAATTTCATGAGCAAAATGCGTGGCATCTGGGTAAAAGGCACATTGCACATTGAAAGTCAAAAACAGATTCTTTCTACAAAGCAGTTATTTACTGAGAGCCGTGAGCCAGTAGTGTCAGAGTGAAATAGAGTGGTCAGCAATTGTCTAGTGAATTTTTGATAAATAAATTAAGCCATTCCCAGAAAATAAAATTTTTATTCTTTTTAATGGAAGCTTTGCTTTTTATTTTCCCAGAACAGCCTAATATTTAGTAACCCCAGTTGTGACACGTGTGCTCCGACCAAAATATTCACATTGTTTATGATTTTGTAAGCTACTGACAGGAGTATGAAAAATATTACATTTCTTTCTATTGTCAAGCACTGATTTATTTAACACTTATCAATTTCTGCCTGTATTCCAGGCTCTGTATCAGGCCCTGAGAATTGAGAGAGGAGCAAAACTTCGTTCCTGGGTTCAAGTTCACAGACATTCACAAATAATTATAGCAAGTGACACATGCTTTGAATTGCCTTCAAGGTCCTATGGAAACTCAAAATGGAGATGATATATAAGTAGAGAAGGACGAGCAGGAGTTTGCTGGGCAGAGTCTGTGAAGAAGGACATGCCTGGCAGAGGAGCTGCACCTACGAAGACAGGAAAGGGTCACCACACACAGAACAAACAGAGCAGATGGTCCCCTCTGGCTGTGCCCAGGGTACAGAAGGAGAGGGGTGGGGGGTGGGGAAGAGTCTAGACAGGTCAGTGGAGCATCGCAGAACTGGTATGTCATGTTAGTTTAGACTTGCCCCTGCAAGAAATAGGGAGCCACCAAAAGATTTTAAGCAAGACATAATCAGGTGTATGCTTACAGATTCCTCTGTGCAGAGAATGTACTTACTGGAGGGGATAAGACTAGAAGCAAAGAAACAAGTTAAGAAGGTGTAGAATTCTCCAGACAAAAACGATCAGCCCAATGGAGTATTATTTAGCCATAAGAAGAATTAAAGTACTAGAAGATGCTACAACATAGATGAACCTCAAAGACAGTATGCTACGCATGACAGAAGCCAGTCACAAAAGGCCACATATTGTATGTTCCATTCATATAAAATGTCCAGAATTTGCAAATCTAGAGAGACAAAAAGTAGATTAGTGGATACCAGGGGCTGGGAGGAAGAGGGATTCAGAGAATGGCTAAGGGGTGCTCTTTGTGGAGTGATGAAAATGATTTGTGGTAATAAATGCACAACTCTGAATATACTAATAGCCATTAAATTGTACACGTTAAAAGGGTGAATTTTATATGTGAATCACATTTCAATAAAAAATAGTGTTTTTTTCAAATATATGGTGATGGAAGGAGAACTGACTCTGGGTGGTGAACACACAATGGGATGTATAGATGATGTAATACAGAATTGTACACCTGATATCTATGTAACTTTACTAACAATTGTCACCCCAATAAACTTTAATTAAAAAAAAAAAAAACGGTTTTTTTTAGGGAAGAGCAATGAGGCTGGAATGAGAGTGGGGACAATTCTCTGATTCTGACCTGCAGAGTTGGGTGCATGGGGCCACCACAAATCAGGACGGGGAATTTAGGACAATGACAAACTCCTTTCTGGATTTTTCTGGATTTGGTTTGAGGTGCCTGTGGAGTATCACGATGGTGATGAACAACGGCTAGGGGAACTTATGAGAGAGAGTCCGGAGACAAAGATTTGAAAGAATTCAGCATCTACTTTGTGCTTAAATCTATTGAAGTGAATACAACAAACTAAGAAGGGCACCTGGGAAAAGAGGCTGGGGCTAGATCACTAAGGAATGTCATGTTTAAGTAATAGACAGAAGAAGAGGTGCTCTCAAAGGATGGTGAGAAGAAATTGTCAGAAAGCAAAGAGGTAAATCAATACCCTAACAACTGCTGAGTCCAGCCAGGTCACAAACGCAGTGTCTCGAAATACTTGGGAGCATCTCTAAACAGAATTTTGCTAAATCGGGGAATCTGATGGTCAAATACACCACCCCGGACTCTGTAAGATCGCCATTGCCCATGGCTCAGCCCATTGGCTGGACACTGACCACCAGGTTTCTGCACTTCCATGAAACCGAGCATACCTGCCTTTGCTCACGGGTTACGTGGTTGGGAACTTCATGCTCCCTTAACTGTGCCATTTTCATTTGTCCCTGTCCTGCAAATGAAGTGGCTATGCCCAGCTTTCATCATAATTAGCAGTCATTTAGTTCAAGTGCTTTGTCATTCATCTTTTATGCTAATTAATCTTTTTCTATGTTAATACATCACAAAACATGTGAAAGCAAGCCATTTTCCTTATTAGAAAATTACACTAAGCTCTTCAGCCTAAAAGAAGGGTGGAAAGAAATAAAGCTAGACAAATCTGGCCACAGAAAAACCTCCCTTTGCTGAAAACCTGACTCGCCAGTCTGCATTAAATTTTACATTCAGAAAATTGGGAAAACAAGTTCACCCAAAGCATAGCTTTTCCCATTTTATCTCAGTTAGCAAGGCATTCCTTCCCAACTGGCTAATAGTTTAAAACAATAAAGATAGTCAATACTCATTTTTATATCTAATCAGCATTTTTTAATTTGAATTTTAAATGCAGAATTGTCAGCAAATGCTGCTAAGGCAGGTACTCCAGATTATGTCCTTTTTATTATTACCTTTCAAGCAATAAAAAAGCCTTACGTGTAAGTCCTGCTCTGTTATTTTAAACAATCTCTTTCATGTATTTTTCCTGTCCTGATCCCCCGTCAGGAGAGAGATCACTTTGATTTAAACCCTGATGTCATTTCCCTGGCTATGTGGCTCTGGGGTCTGTCGCTCTATCTCTCGTTTTTTCATTTTTAGAATGATTGATACTCATTGGGATGGTTGCTTGAAGATTAAATGAATTCATATATGCAAAATGCTTAGAACTGTGCCTGGAATAGAGTAAATGCTCCATAAATATTATTAATACAGTAGCCCACCCCTTATTCATGGGGATACATCCCAAGACCCCCAGTGGATGCCTGAAACGGCAAATAGTACTGAGTCTATTTATCCTGTTTTCTCCTATACATACATACCTATGATAAATTGATAAATTAAACAATAATTAATAAAATAGAACAATTATTACAATATACTGTATTAAAAGTCACATGAATGTGCTCTCTCAGCAAACTAGAACAAATTTCTTTTTCCATCTTTACAATTTTACACATAGAAGAGTCATTCTTACTATAGATCTTAGCATCCTCAGCATACGGTAGTTTCCTTTCATTATTAAGTCAAGAACTTGCACCTTTTCACTTACAGGAAGCACTTCAAGGCTCCCTTTGGCATATCCGAATTGCCAGCATCACTACTATTCTACTTTGGAGCCATTATTAAGCAGAATAAGGGTTACTGGAACACAAGCACTGCAATACTGAGACAGTCGATCTGATACTAAGCCAGATGTCTGGAAGTGACTAACAGGTGAGTAGCTTATATAGCGTGGATATGCTGGACAAAGGGATCATTCATGTCCCGGGAGGGACCTCACAGGATTTCATCACACTGATCAGAATGGTTCACAATGTAAAACTTATGAATTGTTTACTTCTGGAATTTCCCATTTAATGTATTCAGACTACAGTTGACCATGGGTAACTGCAACCCCAGAAGGCAGAACCACGGATAAGGGGGAACTCTTGTGCAGTAGATACCATTACTATCAGTGTTCCCCAAGACTAGAGTCAAAGAAAGACAAAGCTACTCAAATAACATAGCAGAACTTGGACTCCTATCCCCAACTATCGGGAGTTCAGATGCTTTCCGCTCGGCCACTGAACCAATAACAACCGAGTACCTTAGTGAACACCCCAGGGGACACTGGGCGGTGCTGAATCCTGGAGAGGCTCTGAGACCAGAGTGCTGGAAAAGGCCCACCCAGGAGCCTACCCCAGTGAGAGCCAAGCTCTGGGCTGGGTAACCTCCAGCTCAGGGATGCAGCATAAACGATCTGTTTATAGTCAGCCTCTGTATTTGCAGATTCAACCAACTGCAGATGGAAAATATTAAAAAAACAAAAGGAAAAACACCACCTTATACTTTTGCTGCAGTGTACAGTGCTACACAGTTAAGCCTAGGATGGCTGTGTCTGTACTGAACATATACGGACTTTCTTTTTCTTATCATTATTCCCTGAACAATGCAGTATAACAACTATGTACACAGCATTTACATTGTAGTAGGTATTACAAGTAATCTAGAGATGATTTAAAGTATACGGGAGGATGTGCATAGTTTATATACAAATACGACCCCATTTTATATAGGAGACTTGAGCATCTGTGGATTTCGGTACCCACAGAGATCCTGGAACCAATCCCCGGTGGATACCGAGGGATGACAATACACCTAGTACAACTGAATATGTCTCTGCTTTCTCTTTAAGATAGATTCCTAGAAGGGGAATTATTGGGTCAAAGGTTACAAACATTTTTTTGGGAGGGTCTCATGGTACACCTTGCCAAATTGCTTTCCAAAATTGTTATAACAAATTTGGTTGTACCAATTTCTACTGCTTGCTATGAGTAGTATGTGAGAATAGTGGTCTTCACCCTTATTAATGTTGGATATTTTCCTTAACAAACCTGTGTCAAATTGGCAGGCTGAAAATGGTGTTTCTCGGTCATTTTAATTTGTATTTATTGAAGATCCAGATAGGTTAAATGGTTATTCTCCCACATGTTTATTGCCCACTTATAGTGTGCATGTGTGTGTGTGTGTGTGTGTGTGTTGTGTGTGTGTGTGTGTGTGTGTGTGTTGCTTATATCATTGGCCTGATTTTCCATGTGGTGGTTCTTTAGAGGTTTTCTCATTGATTTTAAGTATTTTTATATTTTATGAATACTAACCATTCATCCTATTTATTTCAAATACATTATCCCCTTTGGTCTTTTGTCTTTAAATTCTTTCATAGTGTACTGTGGATTTTTTTGAAGCCATAGTATTGTTTTATTGGTAATGCTGTTAAACCTATTGATCTTTTGTGATTTCTCCCATGGCTTTATGCCATTTCAGTCCTGTCCCACCTCAGACTTCGCTCTTTCAATCAGAAGTTCTATTCATTGTGCTGTTGATGGAAACTCTTAGGACCACCTTCCCACAGCATAACTATCACCACGCTGGCCACCTCCATGCAGATTTAGGTCATCTATACATGCTTTTCCAAATGGTATTCTGCCATCTTTTTCTACTTAAGACCCCAACATTATGAGAAACAGTTAATCTGTGTGACCTGGGCTTTGGGCAGGCATTCTTGGGGCCTTTTATAAAGAGACCCAGACCCCTTTTCTGAGTTGTTTAAAAGGCACCCTGAGCATTTCCTTTGTGCATGTGATGGGAATTTGATTTATCTCCAGGTGCATCACCTTGCATTGCTCCCCATCAGGGCCTGGCTTCCATTTACTTCTCATTCATGTAGATTTTACAAGCCAGCACAGTTGGGTGCCATAGGAAACCTGTAAAATTTTTGCTATGTATGTCTTTTCCAGAGCAGCTATAAATATTAAGAAAAGGATTTGATTCCTGAATACTCTGATCTTGTCCAGAACAAGGCCATATAATAATTATCATTAATAATAATTTCTGCAGCAGTTTACAGATTACAGGATTATTTTTTTTATCAACTTTACCTCATTTGATAATCAAAATGGTCAGGCAAATTATTTTCCTCTTTTACAAATGAAGAATCTGAGTATTCACATGACTTGTTCGAGACGGAAGCGCCAAAAGATATGAAGATAAATCACCTGACACAAATCTGATGTTATTTCTGTTAAAATGTATCTATTTCTAATCCAATTTTCCATTCATTACATTATCTTTTTTCCTTTTTATAAATTTATCTTTTTATATTGAAGTAATTTCAGATCTACAAAATGTAGTCAAAATAGTACAAAGAATTTGTGTGACCTTTTCACCCAGCTTCCCCAAACATTTTACATAATGACAGTTCAATCTTTTGACTTCATTTAAATTTCACCAGTTTTCCCATTAACATCCTTTCTCTGGTCCCAGATGGGATCTCAGATCACATGTTGCATTGATCGTCTTACCTCCTTAGTCTCCTTTAATCTGTAACAGGTCCTCAGTCGCTGCCCTTCGTGCCCTTGCCACTTTGGAAAAGTACTAGCCTGCTACTACTGTGCCTCTATGTGCATTTGTCTAATGTGTCCTCATAATTAAAGTCCGTTATGCATTTTTGACAATGCATCATAGAAGGGAGGTTGCGTTTTTCTCAGGACACTATGTCAGGGGGCACACGAGGCCAGTTTGTCTAATTACTAATAATGTGAACTGCGATCACTAGGCTCAGTGGTCTCTTCCAGGTTTTTTCACTGTAAAAATATTATTTTCCCTTATTTAATGAATCAATCCCTTCAGAGTAGATCCTTTGAGACTACATAAATTCCCTGTTTCACATCATCTTTTTGCTCACTGCTGTTATTTGCTGAACAGTAATTTTCTATTTCCATCATTCTTTCTTTCTTTATTAGTGGAAATTACTGTGTAAAGAAAAGATGTTCCTCTCCCCCATTTATTTATTTATTCAATTATTTGTTTATATCAGCACGACCCCCAATTATTATTTTATTGTGTGTTTTAATTCATTAACATCATTATTTGTGTTGTTGTTCAAATTATCCCATATTTGACTATGGGGAGCTCCTTCAGGTTGGCTCCTGCATCCTTTTGACATGTTACTGTCATTGTTCTCACTTACCGGCTCCAAAATGTTCCAGGCACATCTTGTAATTTCCCATCCCCAGCCCTAGAATTAGGCATCTTCTAAGGATATCTGATCCCCTTTGCTGAAGAATGATACTTAGAACCCACACTTTTGTTCTACATATGCGCATTGGTAGTGGGGTTTCGTTGCTTCTAGGCATTCTCAGCAAGCTGAGCTAAGAGATATATGTGTGTACACACACACACCTATATCAATTTCTATATTGGTATATAGAGATAGTGCTCTTTTTTTTCACTGTTGAATAGTGCTCGAGATAGGAAGTATCCTTGCTCAGTTTCTGATCTTAGTAGAAATGCCTCTAGAGTTTCCCCACTTAAGTAAGATGATGGATTTTAGGATGAAGGCACATTGATTTTATTATGTTAAAGTATCTATCAATTCTTATTTTCTTAAATATTTTTATCAGTAAGAAGAAATCTGAATTCAGACAGAAGGCATGGGAAGAAAGACACTATGACAAGCATGGGCCTTGATAAAATATACCAGTGTATGAATTCCAAAAATCTTCACCCCTCTCCTCATCCACACCCATGCCATAGCCTCTTTTTGGGTAAAGTCTTGTTCCCTGCCCCTGGAGGGCTTAGTCATAAAACTTGCTTTGGCAAACGGAATGGGCCAGAAATGACAGTATGACAGTTCTAAGACTAAGCCTTCAGAGACCTTACATATTTCCTATTGCCCTCTTCTGACTCTGCCCCCAGGAGCTCTTTCCCTGTATAGCTGTTGACCTGCAGAATGGGCACCAAAATAAACACACAAAGAACAGAGGTTCACCAGCCAACCCACAGACCTACAGTGAAAAAGCAGAGTTGCTTGGCACAGCACAACACAGCTTAGATCAGCAGAACCCGAGCCGAACAATGTTCAGGGAACCAATCTTTTATTTTAGACTCCATTTGCTGTCATAGCCTAAAAGGGAGATATAAGGCCTATAATCCCCCACCAACTATTTTGAGTCCTTGTTTTAAATAAGGTACTTTCATATTTTTCTAATCTGCCAGATCAGCAGCGTTTTTTAATGCTGGGATCTACATTATAACCTTCAGTTCCCAATATCATCCTCTAACTCTTTGAATCTCTTTTGTGCTATTGCAATCACAGTGATTTATCTGCATTTATTTCTTTGTCAATTTGGCCTAGAATATTGTGGGTGTTGTCCAATACACAGTGGTTCCAGCTCATTTCTTTCAGGGAAGCATTTGAGAGTAGTAATCTTCCTAATATTCTTTTTATTTATTTTTTAATAGCCTAAGGAAGAAAATGAATTCTACCGGTCCACTAGATCATTTGTACCACTAAATTTGCCATTTGCATTATAATCAATAACGCCTATCTAATCTCTAATCAATTTTTCCCTCTGACATATTCTTAGCAACTTTTCCGTCTCATTTTAGAGGCTTTTTTACATTCTTTGGCAAAATCTCTTTGGCTACCTACAGTCTACCTATTTGTAAGTTATCCATGCCCCCAACTTGACTCCATCAATTTTTTGAAAGGTACACTTTTATTCTAACAGCCTCTTTGCTTCTGACAGATAGTTATAACATAAATTTAACAAATGTCAATTATATTAGCAAATTTTCCATTCACATCGACACTACACAAAACATGTGTTTTTAGCAATGACATTCAGTAGTGTCCAGGAAACTGAAATAACACCTGATCACTGCAGTAAACTTCTACCAAAGTGCACAGAGAAAAAGTTTCAAAACTGTTACAGAGGAGTTCAAGGCAGATCATATTTCTATGAAAAACTGATGTAGCATCAAACACAATATAGCCTTACACGTTACAGTGAGCTTGTGATATGAAAGATATAACTCTTGTGTTTTATGCTGCCCCACAGTAAAAGTATCAGGAGTGTCTAAAAAGGCTACCTCATTCATCAGACTCGCAAATTGCCATCTGACCTTTTTTAAAGTCACATAAAAGAATGGATTTGTGATATGAAGAGTGCATTGATTTCCTGGAGTTCTATCTCTGGAGTCAAAAATCAAAAACAATGAGGCAGTATTTTAAAGAGCCATCAAGTTCAATGTTTATGACAAGAATAAAAACTTTTAATAGAGAGTGTTCTAAAAGAGATTTGAGTTTTTATACTAAATACAGTACAAGACTGGAACACCAAGTTGTATAGTGACAAACAGTTATTTAGGAAAGAACTGATGCTTTCGAGCAACCTCAGGTGATTTATTTATAATCAAAACAGAATCTCAAGCAGCAATGTAGGCGAAACTAAGCGTCACAATTTCTGTTCTCAAGTAGAAACAATTTAGTTCAGTTTATGCCAAGTAGCAAGCTCAAGGCCATGTACCCAGAAGCTGTGATCTTGTTTTAAAAGAAGTTAAAAGATTTCCCTGAGGCTACCAACTTTATGGTTTTGTAAGTGAGGCTGCTACCACCAGTCTTGTGTGTGGAGGGTTGAGTCAGTTCTCGGCGCAATCATCACTCTTCCACACAAGACCCCAAGAATTTTGCTTTAATGTTTTTTATTCCATTTCATCCCAAGGCTCCACTCCCATTCTCTTTCACCATAGGCAAGCATTCGAATGTACTTGGAATCATTCATTTATTTATACTTATTGTATGTATGCCTATTCTGTGTCAGTTTGAAGAGCTAGGAATACACCAGCGACCAAAACAGATTTAAAAAAACAGGAGCCTACATTCTAGTAGGGAACTCATCATGAAAAATTAAGTAGTAAATATTATTAAAGGATAGTAAGTACTCTGAGGAAAAACAAAACAGAGAAGAAAGAGAGGGCGTGTGGGGGCGCCCTTTTAAACCAAGTGTCCACGGAGGAGCATACTCAGGAGGTGACATTTGAGCAAGAACCCGCTGAAGGTGAGTGTGTGAGCCATGCATGTATCTGAGAGAAGCCCTAGGGAACAGCAAGTATGAGGCTCTGACATACCATGGGGCAGGTGAGTCCACAGTCATTTATAAGTGTTCTTGCAAAACACCTATTTTTTTATGCTCATATATTTTAACTTTCATAATTGCATTTACAATTGTCTGGGTTCTCCAGAGAAACAGAACCAATAGGAGATTAGATAGATAGATAGATAGATAGATAGATAGATAGATAGATAGATAGATAGACAGACAGACAGACAGACAGACAGACAGACAGATAGTAGGTAGGTAGATCTACTATAAGAAATGGCTAATGTGATGATGGAGGCTGAGAAGTCCAAGATCCACAGTCAGCAAGTTGGAGACCCGGGAGAGGGAAGAGAGAGTGGCATAGTTCCAGTTCAAAAGCAGGGAAAGACTAACGTCCCAATTTTAAGAGAGGCAGAGAAAATACTTTCTTACTCAGGCTTTCATTCTATGTAGGTCTTCTACAGATTAAAAGAGGGCCACCGACACTGGAGAGGGCAATCTGCCTTACTCTGTCTACAGAGTCAAACGTCACTCTCATCCAGCGTCACCCTCACAAACACCACCAGAAATGAAGTTTCACCAAACATCTGGGGACCTGTGGCCCAGTCAAGTTGACACATGAAATTAACCATCCCAGAACTGTACTCGTAATATGTTTGTCATTCCGTTTCTTACTTTCCTTCAGAAAAGTCTTTTTAAATCAACAGTTGTGGTAGACAGAATTCCAAGATGGAGCCCATGATCTTCACCCCTGGGGCAGGACGATGCTCTGTTGTAGCACAAAGCAATATTGCAGATGTAGTTATAGCTACTAATCCATGGACAATAGAATAAGATTATCCCATTGGCCTAACTTAATCACACGAGCCTCTTCAAAGCCATTTTCTCTGGGTGATTGCAACCAAAGAAGTCAGAGAGAATCCAAGTGTGAATTGGATTCAACATGTCATCACTGGCTTTAAGGTGGAGGGGGCCATGTGGCAAGGAGTGGGGTGACCTCTAGGAGCTGACAGAAGCCCTTGGCTGAGAGCCAGCGAGAACCTCAGTCCTACAACTGCAAGGAACTGAATTCTGCCAATAACCTGAATGAGCTTAAGGTGGATTCTTTCCCAGAGCTTCTAGATAAGAACCCAGTCCAGCCAACACTTTGATTTCAGCCTTGTGAGACCCTAAGCAGAGAACTCAGCCATGCCATAACTGGGCTTCTGACCTGCGGAACTGTGAGATCACAAATGGGTGTTGTTTTGATACAGTAAATTAGTGGGAATTTATTCCACAGCAATAGAAAATGGATGCAGTAGCACATTTTGTTTACTTAAAAAACACGTATATAGTACTTGCTTCATATGAGGCAAGATTCCAAGAACTTGACAAGTATTTATTCCTTTCATTGGCATAACCCTGTTATACAGGTTTTATTATTTTTCCCATTTTACAGATGAAGAAACTAAGAAACAGAGAGATTACGTTACTTGCCAAATATCAGGTGCTAAAACCAACAGTCAGACTTAGGTGAGCTGGCCTGAGGATCAATGCTCAAACCCCACATCTAGTCTTTTGCTTTTAATTGCTTCATAATATTTCATACTGTGCGTACTTAACTCATTCCTTTTCCAGGGATGGATTTCTCATGTCCATGGGCAAGAAGCTCATGGAAGACCATACCCCACAGGCGTTTCATGGGTCCTAGGTACACACGCAGTGTGACGAGGTACTTTTGGGTAGCTCCCTAAATAGTCACATTTATCCAGGAGCAAGAGCTCGTTGGGGCCCCACATGTCTGCCAGGAGCATTTTTCAGCTAATTTTTGCTCATCAGATGAAAATAAAGTGATGTTTCATTGCTTTTTTTAAAAAGGAATTTATATTGTTTCACTATTTTTTATCTGTGGTAAATATATAAAACAAAAAGCTTACCATTCTAACCATTTTACATTAATCAAATCATTAGCATTAATTGCACTCATAATGCTACACAACCATCACTATTTCCAAAATTTTTCATCACTGCAAACATCTTTGCTTTTTAATTTTCATTTCTCTTTGAGCACCTCTTCATATGTTTTTCAATACATGTACCTTTGATTCTGCTTTATTCTTCATAAGAAAAAAATTAAACTAATAAAAGAAAAGTTCTGAGTCCTAATATAGTACCTTGCTGTTGCTTCCAAGTCAGATAGTCTTGAATTTGAATCCCAGTTCTTTCCTTTCCAACTGGATAACCTTAGAAAAGTTACTTAATCTATTTGACCCCTCAGTTTTCTTATCTGTAAAATGAAAGTAATATTACTGACCACTCCAAATTCTTCTAAGCATTAAATGAGATATGTAGAGAGCTTATCACCATGCCTAGCAAAAGTAAGTATTAGATAAATGGCAATTGGCATTATTATTAATATTAATGATATTATATTATTAATTCTGTTTGGACTGCCATTTCATCCAAAATTCCCCTGACTCAAATGGTGGACTAGGCCACCCTCCATGTGGCACCACCATTCTTACCATCAATAGACTTTTAAGCTCAGGATTTTGTGGAAGGAGGAACAGGATTGAGAAATAATTTAAATGCAGAACCAAATGGAGGGGCGGGGGGAGATTAAATAACATTTAAACCATAATCTTAAATAAGGAGCAATCCCAGGACCCGCACATGAGGATGGGAGTCTGTTGGTGGAGGAGATTCTCCTCCCTGGGCTGCGTGAGTGCACATTCCCCAGCAGGAGGAGAAATGGCTCTGTGCTCCCTCCCGCGGAGCTGGTAGAAAGATGCTCTGCCATACTGATACATATTTGAATCTCAAGGAGCACCAGATGTCCTTCTTTATGGTCTGTGGCATGCTGATGCATACTTGGGGTCTGAATCCCTTCAATGTAATTGATGACACTAATATGTAAATAACTAAAATCAGCAGATTTCCTTGATGTTGTGAGCTATCCATCATCAGTTTATCGAAACATGCATGAGTCAGGTTTTGCTTCCCACTGTTATTATCTGTGTCCTGTTACAAGCAGCATAGACTACAGTCATTTCATTAAGCTTGCCAAAATGCAGAAAGGACCGAAGTGAACTGAACCAAAAAAAAAAAAAAAACATAGCATTGGCACGTAGGAAAAGTAAGTATTTTCACTCAGAAAGTGAGAGGCCAGTCAGATCAGCTTGATAGTGTTTGCAGTTGTCTTTCTTTATGTAGTTTAATCCTGCTGTTCAGTGGCATTTGAAAAAGAAAGGAAAGTTGAATTGCTCTGCTTAAGTCATTTTTAAATTATGTATTTTCATTTCATCTAGGTGCTTCAATTTTATGTTTTAGAATTTCTAATTGTAGAATTTGGTTACTGAAAATGTGTGCTTTGGGCTAGAAAAGAATATTTAGAAATCCTTATTCCCCCCCTCCAAAAAAAGCAAGTGGGAGTGGAAATTTGAAAGAGGACTGCCTAATTCAGCATTAAAACCAGTATGAGAAGCAATGTGTGTGAGTGAGAGTGTGTGTGTGTGTGTGTGTGTGTGTCTGTGTGTGTGTGTGTGTGTGTGTGTGTGTGTGTGTGTGTGTGGTGTAAAATGTGCTTTTCAAAGTGCTGAGAGGTTGATGGGAATGTTTGATTAGCTCTTCTGAGAAGAAAAGGTGCTTGGACCTCTCCTTGTTTCTTCTTTAGAATAATTTGGATGGGATTGGTGATGCAGAAAAGCTTAAGGAAAAAAGGATATCCATTCTGTGTGGTGGAAAATTTTTGAAAAAAAAAATTGCTTTCTTCAAACAAGGTATGTCTGATGAATTATTAAGCTATGTAGCTAGTTTGCTTTCCATTCCTTATTATGAAAATATTAAATTGTATTTATCATTAAGAAATTATAACACTTACATACCTCGACCAAGTAATCAATCTGTACAAATTTCAGTCTCAAGAGAATTGAGATGGGAGTGAGTGGTTGTTGACCTCCTTGTAAACAACAAATATTATGTATGTCAACTATAAATCAATTGTACTAAGATTAGAAAGATTTTCACTGTATCTTTAAACAGACTCAATTATGATTAAAGTTACTTGAAAAATATGACATTTCTGTAGAACTTTGAAGTACAGTTAAGTTTATTGTCTTGCCTTTTTAATATTTTTGTTTCCTGTGTGGAATATAATAACAATGTAACAAATTGCTTATAACAATGTATCAAAGGCAATATGAGAAATGGGCACAGTGATGCTAAATTAAAACAGAAATTATTGAGTGTGGATCTACGCTTCTCTCTATTCAGACAGATCTCAGTGGAATGTGGCTAGATGTGCAATTCTGTATCTTGTTTACACTGCAAGTGTTTTCTTATGCTGAATGTTTTTTTTAACTGATAAGCCCAGGAAAAGGCTGGCATTGTTAGGTCTACTATTGTAGCTGAACTTTGCACAGGGAAACAGGATATGAAATCTCTTTTAAGCATGATTAGTGTCAAACCAGTATAAACATGAAATAAATGCCTTAAGCACAGGCCAAACAGAGAGGATCAGACTGAATTATTAGACATGATGGTTTGCTCCGAACAACCCACGGCATCTTTGCCGTCTCCAAATCGGAGTGGAATTCGAGATTCTCTTTGAGTTTATTATAAAAACAAAACCAGCCATTCTTGGCCATGGTGGTTATTCAAATATGTGAATGCTAAGAAAATAGCATTTTGCCATTACATTTTGTTGCAACAAATTTGAAAGTCTTGGTGGTAAAGTTCTGAGGTTGTTTTTCCCTCAGTCTCTTGAAAGTTGAAAACACCCTGCAGCAAGGCAAGATCAAACAATATTTGTGTATTTTCTCTGTTGTGTGTGTCAGCTGCAAGTGCAGCTATGCCGCTGGTAGAAAAGCTGGAAGTGTCTGTCTTTTACTTATTGAATTAAAATACCTTCTTTTGTAAAAGGGCTTTAGACAAAGAATTGCAAGACTGTAAGGGCTGCATTCTTAATTGCAATATGCTGGTTTCCCAGACTAAGCTTCATTTAAATATATCTTATTATACCTCACCACTGAAAGGAAACACCTTAGGAACACTGGAAATGCTTAATATCTATCCTGAAATAATGTTTACTCTGTATATCGTTTAGAAGATTGAATTACCTTTTTTGCCAAGTTACTGATCATATGAAGAATAGTTTCTTTCAGAGAAAATACACAGGGTTGGAAAATGGTTTACGAATAGCATCAGGAACAAAAATGCTTGCGCTGTTCTCATCTGTAATTCCTGTAAGACATGTTGTATACAGGAAAGCAGTGTGGTTCAGTGCAATATCTCAAGCCAGGAACCCTAAATTACAGGAACACCTCTGCCACTACCTGGCTGTTACCTTGGGAAAGGTGTGTAATATTTCTTGATTTTTGTCTCCCCATGTGAAAAACAGAAATAGCAATCCTTGCACACACACCCTTTCAGGGTGCTCATGAGGCTCAATATTGATTCTCTGTTCCAAAAAGGTTTTGATATGTGAAAAAGTTCTACAGAAATGTAAGCTTTTTTCTGAGCATATTCAAAAAAAGATTACATTGGAAGGAGTCATTGGCCTTAAAATCAATGCTTCTTGGCCTTCAGGATATTCCTGTTATTTGTTCCCACCTGAGCAGCTTCTCTTCTGGCTTGTTTGGAGGCATAAACTAGGGTATGAACAGCAGTGGGTGCAGGACAGAGCACACTGGTCTGTCAGTAGCAGGGCACTCTAGCTGTGTGACCTCGGGGAGGTTACTCAACATTTCTGTGTCTCCATTTCCTCGTGTATGAAATAAAGAGTTAGACAAGATAGTCTCTAAGGTTCCTTCCTAATCCTTTAGTTCTATGCACTGAGACCTCTCAAATGTGAAGACCTGGCCAGGCCAATTTTATTGTTGAGATTCTGTATGTTACAAAATGAAGAAGTATCAAAATGGGGTTTCAGAATCTATGTTGTGGTTTCAATGTTTCTGTTTACCTAACTAAAGACTTCAATATATAAAAATTTGAAATGTAACATACTTTTGTGTTACATAAATGTAACATTATTGTGTGTGTGTGTGTGTGTGTGTGTGTGTGTGTGTGTGTGTAACCATAGTATACTTAGGACAGTGTGGTCCAAGTTGTATAAAAGACTTCTTTCAGTTCTCTGTTGTACCTCTGTGACTGCCTGGAACATATTATGTGGAAATAATGTCAAATATTTAAATGTAAGGCCTTCCAGAATTAAGAAGTACAAATTGGTTGTTACAAAGCAGTCATGGGGATGTAGGGTACAGCATAAGGAATAATCAATAATATTGTAATAACTATGTAGGTGTCAGATGGGTACTAAATTTCTTGGGGTGATAGATGGGAGGGGGTTAGGGGACACAGTGAAAAAGGTAAAGGCATTAAGAAGTTCAAATTGGTAGTTACAAAATAGTCATGGGGATATAAAGTAAAGCATAGGAAATATAGTCAGTAATATAATAACTATGTATAGTGCCAGGTGGGTACTAGACTAGTCAAGGGGATCACTTTTTAAATTATAAATGTCTAACCACTATGCTGTGTCCCTGAAATTAATATAAAATAATATTGAAGGTCAACTGTAATTGAAAAATTAAAAATGGGGGGAAGTAAAGGGGAATAAGAGGTCCACATTTCCAGGTATGAAACAAACAAGTCATGGGGATGTAATGTACAGCATGGGGAATACAGTCAATAACATTGTGATAACATAGTGCGGTGTCAGAGGGTTGCTAGACTGATGGTGATCACTTTCTTAGGTCTATAAGTGTTGAACAACTATGGTGGACCCCTGAAAATGATGTAATATTGTATGTTAGCTATATTTTAATAAAAATCTTTTTAAAAATAAAAATAAATGTAAGGCCTTCCAGGCAAAGCCAAGGTCAAGTGGCCCTCTTATGCTATGGATTCTGGAAGTTTGTCAAGCCGGAGGCTCTGCTGCTTCTTAAATGTGTTAACTTTGGCAAGTTACTTAGACCTTCTGGGCCTCAGTTTTCTCACCTCTAAAAGGGGTCTATTATTAGTGCCTACCTCATTGGTTGTGGCTTGGCACACTGTCAGCACCCAAATGTTAGCAAATATTTTCTTTATTACATGTGACTAGAATGAAGAAATCAGATCAGCTGTGAAACAAAGTAGTTATAATCCTCTTCAAACTTTCAAACATTAACTCTTTGGATGAGATAAGCAAATAAATTTGTGGAATTATGAGATATTAATATAATTATTTGAAATGTATTACCATCTCTTTATCTAGAGTAGCTGAGCTAATCAATCAATCAGCAATGATAAGCAAGAGGCAACTTCTATAATGTCTGTAATTTGAGAAACCCGAAGTTCTTCTCTCGCTGCCTAAAAATGTGTCTCTCTGTGGTTTGCGAAAGGTGGGGGAATTCCTGGTCCCCTGAACACACTTAGCATGAGCGAAAGAAACTGCAAAGAGAATCTGCTACTTTTTACAGACACAAAAGGTATTTGTGCAAGTAGCAGAGAACAGCTTCTTTTAGTGCAGAGAATGGGACAAGAAAGGAACCACAGACCGGCGGAAATTTAGGCTGGTCATCAGAAATGGCTTTTGGGATAGTGCTGGTTGTTAAATTTTAATTAAGCCACAGCCCTGCATGCCAACGGCCAGGGCCTCCACAGCTGCTTGTCAGCCCAAATCCAGCCCTGCCGCCTGTCACCAGCTTCCAGCACTGGGCCTACCTGCAGCCAGCCACTGCAGCTGTGTCCCTGTGCCCGGCTAGCCCAACTCTGTCACCAGCTTCCACTGCTGTGCACAGCCTGCGGTGAGAGACCCTGCAGCCACAGACGTGTCCCCTCACAGCTACTAGTGCACCTGCCGCTGCCCTGGCCCTCACCACTACATGTGTGTCTGTAACTCGCTCCTGCCATGATACAGGCTGCTACAGCTGGCTCTTGCAACCGAGTGCATACACATGACCAGCTCTGGCCATCACCACTGCCTACCCTGGTCCCTAGCCACGAGACCCTGGGACATCACTGAAGACCCCAACAGCTCTTCCAGCAGATCCCCAGCAGTGCTCACCAAGGACTATGCAGTTGGTGATGTGGACCCCTGCAGCCTGAGCTGTTGAGATGTCACGCCTTTCTGCCACCACAAGCCTCCATGCTGGGTGCCTTGCACCACGAGACCCAAGATCACTGCCCGCCCCAGTGTGCCCTCGCCTCCAGGTGAAGGTCTTTCCTGACCAAAGTTAGGACATAAAGTCTAGAAGAGGCAACTCTTTCTTCAAATGTGCGAAGCTACAGGGCTCATGAAGAATCAGGGAAACGTGACACAGCAAAGGAACGCAGTCAACCTCCAGTAACTGACCCTGAGGAAATGGAGATACAGGAACTGCCTGACAGGGAATTCAAAACAATTTTGTTCTGAAGATGTGCAGAGAGCCACAAGAAAACACAGAACAATTTAATGAAATCGGGAAAACGATACAGGAACCAGAGAAGCTCCACTAAGAGATAGACAGCATAAAAAAGAACCAAATGGAAATGTTGGAGCTGAAGAATAAAATTTTAATTAAAAAAATACGCACACACACAAATGTGTCTGTCTGAGATAATCTAGGTTAAGTTCCTGTTTACAGATCAGGAGGTGAAGGGCCAAAACGATTCCCAAAGCCCCATGTTCACAATGCAACAATGACTATTTCAGTTTTGTTGATTGCCTTTTCCTATGGTTACCTCATTCGTAAAACAAACAGTTGTGGATACTGGATTTAGAATTTGTTTTTAATCAAGTAGAAAACTTTTTCTCCTCAACACATGGCAAACCTTAAAGAACTCCTTAGAAACTGGCTGCCTGTAGGGCTCAGGGATGCCAGAGGAGTGCAGCACGCAGGCACCAGGTGATGCGCTCAGCTGAGACTCACCAAAGCTGCCCTCACGTGGCAACTTGCAAAAGGCCAACCCCCGCACCTGGCAGACGACTGGGCTGAAATCCATTCCCGCATTCCAGGGCTTGTATCCTGAGGGAGAAAGGTGAACTGAGATCACGGGTGCCAAAATCCTTCCCTGAGGAAGGCAGGGTCTTGGAACAGAGGAAATACACATTAGTTTGGTTTAGACTCAGTTTAGAGAATATGCTGGTGTTTGTATTTTATTCTGGTCTTATGCTTTAAAACTATGTTTAGGCCCATTTTCTGCTTTGTATTACTTCACTAGATGTTTTTTATCAATTCTTTTTAAGAATGCTGGCTGTCATTCCTCAGCCAACTGATCGGCCCAATTGTCCTACAACTATCTAGATGTTCATGGCAACAGGCTCAAGATCCTCACAAATCTCTAAGCGGAGGAAGAAGGAACAAAACCACAGAATTGCTCCCTTTCTGGAGTCCTAGAAAAATTTAGATCAATGGCAGTCACAAACCCATGTGGTCCCTTCACCAAGAAGTCCGAAAAGCAAGCCATGGCTGACTGTGGACAGCATCTTATGTAGAGAGAGTCAACTGGTTGCTTTAACTCTAAATCCTAAACTAGAATCTAAATGGCCATGTTTTGCAAAAGAATGGTGATGAGAATGACAAGGATGATGACGGCAATCGTGATTAACCATCACCCCAACAACAATAATAATAATTGCTAACACTTCCAGAACTATTCTTATACGCCAAGCCCTGTCCTAAGCTCTTTTCACATATTAATTTACTTAATCCTAACAGCAACTGAATGGGGTAGGTTGTTGCTATCCCCATTATACAGATGAGAAAACTGAGGCACTGAGCAGTTAAGTAACTTGTCCGAGAACACACAGCTAGTAAGTGATGGAGCTCAATTTGAAACCCAAGTACTCTGGTTCCAGAACTCACTCTCTTAACCTATCAGGCAAAAATTATGCATAATCTTGATATTTCTATAATGGCACCAAATTAATCTTTGCCCTGCCTGCAAATATCGTTTTCAAGCCAAGTCAAATTTCGAAGCAAACTATTCTTTCTCACAAGTATAGACAGCACACTAATAATGATGAAGGGGAGCGGAGACAAGGGACTATGGAAGGTTTTGAGAAGGAGGACAGGGTACTTCTGTCCTTCTTGGATTGTCTCCTGAATTGAGAATCGCTTTTCAAGTATGTTGGGAACACGTGCTCTCAGGGGATATGCCAAGGAGCTGGTGTCATTATCTAGCCTTTTGAGTAGTCAGTCCCGAAGAGGTGTCCCTTATCTTCACTCTAGGGTCAAGTTTGCAGCCAGTCACAGAAAGAATCTTCCATTTGACTCAGATGACTGCAGAAAATCACTTTCCCTGATAAGGGTCTCTACATTGACAAGACTCTAATCTAAATTTCTCAAATTTTTTCCCTCAGTGAGAGAAAGGTGAAAGTTTTGTGTGGACATGTGGTAAAAATTCCTAAAAATTGCCCTTCAGGCTTTGTCTCTGCATTCCTTTTCCTCAGATTCAAAAAGAAAAAAAGAAAAATCTATTCCTTCAGGGGAACCCAATGTATAATTTCCCAGGGAAGAGGTCACTGGCATCTTGGTGCTGAGTGAATTCCCTCCTCTGTGTTCCAAACACAGAAAACATACTTTGAATGTAAAGGTACAAGTCAACTTGCCCAGACTGGCTTTCTTGTATAATACAGTGAGTAAATCGGTACTCCTAAGGGTAAAAGGAATTTAGGGAAGCGGAGACAACATTCAATGACAGCAGCAATAAATATTTATTGGGTCACTGCCATGTGCCATCTGTAATTCTATGTGCTTAGGAAGAGGGGTGAACAAAATAGTCTCCATTCTCCCAGAGCTGTCAATCTGTGGGCACACAATAAACAAATACATATAAGAGGTCTGGTGGTGATCTAGGCTGTGAAAAACATGATAGTAGGATCAGGGGTGTGGATAGAGCAATGAGATATGGGTGATGAGTTGCATTGTATGGTCAGATAAATGTCTGACAAAGGGATACTGGAACAGACAGAGAGGTGAAGGAAGCCACAAGGAAAGCCATGTGGAGACTTGGGGAAGAGCATCCCAGAGAGAGGGAAGAGCAGATGCAAAGGCCCTGAGGTAGGACCATACTTGGGAGGCCAGCATTTCTGGGCTAGGCTGAGTGGGGAGGGAAGGAGGCGAGATCCAGGGTGTACTTGGACAAGCAGACACAGAGAGCCATCCTAATGCGCTTCTATTGCCCCCAGATGCCCCCAACTGCCCCTCACACCCTATCTGTGGGCAGTTCTTGCCTCTGCCCAGGATGAAATCTGAGTAGGTCCCTTCATAGTTCAGATCACGCTCAGAGTTTTTAAAAAAACCTTGCTCATATTACATCCCCAAACAATCTCAGTTCAGTCATTAATGTGGACGTAATACTTAGGTCATATTTAAAAACTTTAAAATGTCCTTCACAGTTTCAAGTTTCACCCCTCACCTCCAGGCTTGCTTTCTGCAACGGGAATGGGGGGTGATTGCTTTCTCTCTTTCTCTGCCTTGCGCTTTTACCCCTCTTCCCGTTGGCTGCTAATGACAATCTCTTCGTGTCCAGAGTTGCAGTGGGCACAGACAGGAAAGGTAAAGGGGACAGAAAGGCCTTACTAGTTGGTGCTGTTGTGAGCTGACATCCAGTTTCGCTGGGCTTGGCAGGAATTTACAGCTGTTTCTTGTGCACATGGGACACTTCCCATTTTGTTGGGGACCCCTCACCTGCAGTCATCGGATGCTGTTACATAAGAATCTTCTCTGGCTGGGTGTTTGCTGTCCTTTCCTCAGCCCCTGAGCGATGGGTGATCTAACGCCAGCTGTTTTCTGCTGTGGTCTCCTCAGCCCTCCCTGCACCCAGCTTGGGCAAGACCTAAAGGGACACCAGACTGACTCGCAGACAAGGTCGTTTCATTTGCCACAAGCTACTCCCTGTCTGGTAGATATCTTACCGGGGAGTCAGGCACCCGCCCATTCTGCCCTAAACCCAAGGGACACCACTGCTCAGTAGTTTCAAATGGGGTTACTGGGCAAAAAAGCTGGACTTCCAAAGGAGGTAGCCAAGAACCAGGCTCTTCAGCTGACTACCAGACTGTACCAGAGGTTCTAGAAGCTGAAGGGCAGTTGGAGACTGGAGAGCAGGAAGGACTTTAGGAAAAGCTGTTGGCATTTTCCTTCCTCCTCCCCCTGCCCCCATTCAGCAGATGGTCTCTCCACACCCACCCCCTTCAGGCAACAGTGAGAGGAGCCTCTGCGACCACTTCGGAACATGGACGTAGTTAACACATAGTCTCAGTTGAAGCTGACACAAAGGGCTATCCCATTTTAACATCCCTACACAGTCAATTACAATACACTCAAATGTCTGTTTAGATGGGTGTGTTCCTCCTGCTTAAACTTAAAAATATGCCTCGTGCATCACTTTACCCTAAATAACATTTGTGAGCGACAGAAAGCTGTGAATGAGTTCAGGCCCAAATATGACTCAAAAAAAAAAAAATCTCTTGACCTTATAACTAAGACTGCTTTATTACACAATGTATGTATTTTACAGTGTGTGTCTTAACTATTGTCAACAAGTATTTCAAAAAGACCAGGATATATGTGTCAAAGCAAAAAGAAAGGTGAAACCATCCTGTAGAGTGTTAAAATGGGGTGAAATGTTTGAGGCCAGGAATGGAATTCTGTTTCTTCTCCATATTCATTCTATAATCTCAGACAGCTTACTAAGGCTCTCTAAGCCTCAATTTCCTACTCTAAAAAAATGGGCATAATAAGTAATTGGGGAGGGGGATTATCACTGTGTGAGGGGTATAAATGATAAATGTCTAACTATTGCAGTGTTTTGTACACATGCAACTAATAAAAATGTGGGCATAATAGTACTTACTTGATCGGATCACCACAATAATTAAATAAGATCACATATATGCCGTGTGCAGCATATGGCAAGCATTCAGTAAATGGTAGTTATTATTAATGAAGTGGCCTCTATACTTCTAAAACTTTCCATGAAGAAGAACACAGGTACCAATCCCATTCTGTGTAACAGGCCACTAGACAGCTGGGAAGGGTCCAGAGAGGGCCTCCGGAGCATGAGGCTGTGTGGTACCCTTTGGAGATCTGAGTCTCCTGCTTTGAAATGCCCCTCTTTCTGCTGGTCCCCACCAATTTCTGGGACTTAATCCTCCATAGCCCTCAGTTGCTCAGCCACAGTCACTGCCTTCCTCTAGACCCTCTATTTCCCTAAGCCTCTGGTTGCTAGGATTCAAGAATGTGCTTTGACCCACAGCCCCACGCCTGCCTCTTGGCAGCATGGGGATTGCTGGAACCCTGTTGTCTGAGACAAACCCACTCTTTACCAAGAGGCAGACAGGAAGATGCTATGGATCTTACAGACACACCCTCATCTTCCTTCCTACCTCAGCTGGCAGGCTCTGCCAATGCCAAAAAAAAAAAAAAAAAAAGTGTTTTTCTGTGCCTCAGAATTGAATGCAGACTGAAAAGAACAGAATGTTCAGGCAGTGAAGGCTCTGGGATCACAGTCAGACTGAAGCAAATACCCAACTCCAAATTCACAGTGGACAGCCCCTTGGCAACCACAAACCTCAATGCCCAAGGGAGAAAACTCACTGGGAGGAGACAGCGCTAATCCACAGTGTCAAATCCATTAGGTAAAGAAGCTTCGGATGAGAGAAATTCATCTTCCAAAGCTCCATGAGAATCTTTGAAATTGCACAAGGTTTCTAGAGTAACTAAGAGAAACAGTCATGGCTCTCCCCATCTTTTACTGAGGTCCTCACCCCTTCCCCCAGATTTACTGCTATTTGTGCCCCCCTTCCATTACAGAGGATAAATAACTCTTGGAAGGAGTTCTTTAGAGCCCATTTGGGGGCATGACTGAAAACTAGTATTTTTTCCCCACTGGCAATATAAGATCTAAACTACCACTTCAGAAACGTAATTACTGTTTGCAGCCTCACTAGAAATCACTATTGGTCGAGCCCTTGGTGGATGTGGTAAACATTACCATATGTCGGGTTCTTAATAAGGTACAGAATGATGGTCTGAAACACATGCACCAAAAAAGGCTTTCCTTTTTTGGTTTCCTGACATGTAGAAACATGCCACATAGATCAATGCACCAAATGGCATAGGCACATATCTGTCATTGAACACAGGCTTGGGCTCTTTAATCCACCCAATGACCCAGGACTGAATACCTTTGCTTCAGGATTTGCCCTAGCTATATGTGGTGATCAAAAAGGATCCTGGAGAAAGGGATCCTGACTAGTTCACTACTTAGTCATCAAAAAAATTACCTATAATATTTATGGAAAATTCCTAGATTGAAATGTCAATACGCATAACGATCTCAAATATATTTGGAGCTAAACATTTTCATAAATCAGAGGTTGTCAATTCTGACGCTATCAGCATGCTGTGCCTGATAATTCCTCCTTTTGAGGTCTATCCTGTGCATTGTACAATGTTTAGGGCATCCCTAGATGCCAATAGCATCCCCTACCCCACGTTGTGACAACCAAAAATGTCTTCAAACATTGCCAAATCTCTCCTGGGAAGCAAAATCACCCATGATTGTGAACCATAACCACAAACATATCAGGAACTCCACATTCTTATAGCATAGTCTCAAGGTCACCCCCTTTTATAGCATAGTCTCAAGGTCATCCACCCCCATTCTTTTCCTCCCAGAGTGTCCCAGGTATGTAGGTTGCTTCTCCTTTTCAGTGGCTGCTACAGCTCATGAGATTCTTTGTCACACTTCTTCCCAGAGCCTGGCTCCTGAGCTAGATACAGCTCTCCAACCCCTGCCTTGATGCTACCAAAAGACAAGCACATGTGCCCTTTTCATTTTAAGTGTTTTCATTTTACTGTGAATCATTTCAGGGAAACAGGAGATAAGTAAAACAACAAAGATGAAAAGGGTTTTAATCAAAGCTTCAAGGATCAGAAACCAACTCAAATTGGCTGGAGTAAAAGGGCCCAGAAACATCTATGTCACGCACAGGAGACCTAGTCCAGCTGGACCTCCTTCAGACTGGAAATGGGACCTGGGAAGTAGCCAGAAAATAAGGCGTCTGCTCTCGCTGCTTCTCCCAGGGCCACACTCTTTCTCTTCTCCATCTCGTTCTGCCCTCATCTTCTACATCCTATTCAGGGCCCATATAGCTGTCAGCTTGGCTCCTGTCGTTTTCAAGACTTTCTGGGTCCCGATTCCAAAATCCCAAGGGAGATCTTGATTGACCTAAGTTATCCTTCTTTTTTTTTTTTTTTTTTTTTTTTTGCTAGACCATAAGCTCATAACCAGCAGAGTCACTTAATTTCAGTAATTGTTATTTCTGCACCTGAGCATTATATTTGAGACTCTTACTTCAGAAGTTGTGTGAGGTTAAAGATACAGGTGTAACCAGGCTTTTAAAAGTGAAAAGTACTGTACAAATATGTGGAATTTCTATTTTACAATGTTATATAATAAATCATGGAATCATTTGGAATTTACAGTAACAGTTACATGAGGAGTTTGATATAGTAAAAAGAGCACAAAATTAAAATAGAGATCTGGGCTGTGTGACCTTAGGCAAGTCACTTCACTGCTCAGAATTATAGGAATAATAAGGTCCGTTCTACTTCCTCAAGAGTTTTGTAGGTGGTCCAGATAAGAAAGTTGTTGAGAAAACACACTGCAGACTGGTATAAACCTATATTATTATTATTATTATTATTATTATCTTCTCTAATTTAAATCAATATATGGATAGGCACTATGAGTTAGAAAGTTAGGAATAGTCTTTTGGCTGCAAGCCCAACTGAAAGGGAAGTTCATTACCTCACATCACAGTGGTCAAGAGGTGGACCCCAGCCTCCAGACATAAGACAGTCAAAGCTCCAGCTCCATTTCTTTGTAATTCACTTAGCTGCCCTCCTCCATTTTGTGTTGGCTTTTTCTTCAGACTGACTTGTCTCATGGTCACAAGATGGCTGCCAGCATACCTAGAACAACTTGCCCCCTTGTTCATTTCCAACAACAGAAAGACTTTACAGCTTGTTCATTTCCAACAAGAGAGGCAAGGCAACCTCTCCCTGAAAAACAAAGGAATAAAGTCTTTCCGTCTGATACAACTCACGACACAGCCCACCCTTGAACTAGTCATCATCCCTTGGAGAGGGCACCGTACTGATGGGCTCAAACACTCAAGCAACCACCAGCAAGAAAGAAAAATACATATATAAAAATACATATATATGTATATTTATATATATTATAAATAAATATATAGATATAGAGATAGAGATAGAGATAGAGATAGAGATAGAGATAGAGATATATAGAGAGAGAGCCATCCTTGGCTTAGACTTGGAATCTATACCCATGCTAGGAGCTGGGAATGGATCAGCTTCTTCTGCATACATTTATTCCCTTTACCAAATTAGGGTTGTATTCTGCAGGAGTAAGGGCAGAAGAAAGTGCTCTGCTTAGGTAAGCAACAGTGTCCAGTCCGCATAGCCTGGCTCAGAGGACATCTTTAAGTAGCCTGGTGCATTCTTAGGAGCCAACATTTTGGGAAAATACAAAATTTCCTTTGCCTTCCCTGCTTATTTGGCTTGCACTTTGCTGTTGGAAGGAACTGGAAAGAGAAGAAAAATAAGGGATAAGAGAAAAACCACTTTCCTCTCTGGTTCTCTCTCTCTCTCTCTCTCTCTCTCTCTCTCTCTCTCTCTCTCTCTCTCTCTCTCTTTCCTTCATAGAAACCTGGGGGATTATAATAGTGACCACTGGTGTCATGGCAAAAGGAAATGCAATGTTTGAGACCCAGCCCAGAGGAATATGACCTATGTAAAAGTTTCTATGCAGATCTAAGCCACGTCCATATTGTAAAAGCCCCTCCTAGTACCAGCCTTCCTTCTTCCATCTTTACCAGAAAAACCCACATCCACTAACAACCAGCTGAGGCTTTACAGAGATGGGGAAGCAAGGCTGCAGATGTGGCCTCTCCCCATTCAGAAATCCCTGTCCTCAAGGGATTCTTGGCATTTTGGAAATACAGCACAAGCCTCTCATAACTACTAAATGTTTCCAGATGGACAATGGCTCTTTCTGCCTCATGGACAAAGAGTATTGTTAGGTGCTTCCCCATGTAGCATCATAGATCAGACAAACACTAGCATTATATAAACCCTACACATCAACTAGGACATATATTTCTGCAACTGAGTGGCTCAAGTAAGCCTCTAGAGGGCTTATTAAAAATGATGAATGCAAAAATAATTTTTAAGCCTTCCATGTCTCCCTATAGCCTAAAGGATCAATTTCACATTCTTTAGGCATGACATTCAAGGCCGACATAGCCCCTTCTTTCCTCTCTAACACTCTGATTCATCTCCCAGTCTGGCTGAGCAGCTCCCAATTTCTGAAGTTATGCTGTCCCCTGTGTCCTGTCCTTCCCGCACCACTCATTGTTTTCCACCCTGCCAGTTAAACTAATTCAAGCCTCTTCTAATCCCCATGCCCAAAACCATTTCACCATCTACCCTTCTTGCCATCACTGTATCCTCGACAGCAGAGGTTCTTAATTCTGGCTGCACAATGGAGTCACCTGGGAACTTTAAAACAGTACTGATACCAACTCAGACCAATTAAATCAGAATGTAGATGAGGGCAGTGTGCTTGCTTATCCGAAACAGCTAAGTCAAGTGATAGAAGGCAAATTCAGGGCCTCTGGACTCACAATGCCTGGTTTCCTTTCCAATTCCACTTCTTTCCAGCCTTGTGATCTTGGACAAAGTACCGAATGTCTGCATACCTCCAATTCCTTACCTCTAAAATTAAGGCAAGAAACAGCCTTAATTTTACCTCATCAGGTTGCTGTGAAGATTTAGTGAGTTAATGTATAACTGACACTCAATATGTGCTCAATCAATGTTAGTTACGATGCGTGCACATCAATCTCCCTCTAGAAGGCTCAGAGCAACTTGATAATAGGACCTGCATCTTGTTCCTCTCTGCTTAGCTCAGAACACACACGCAATTTTTTTTTTGAATGATTAAATGGATGTATGAATAAAGATGAAATTTTGACTTTAGGAGATCAGGGAGATTTACATAGAAGAGGTGGCCCATAAACTGAGCCTTGAAAGATGGATAGGCTATGAGAGGCAGATATGGAGTTATAGTAAGGTATTCCAGCTAGAATAATAATAAGAGCTTGAGCCAAGACACTGATTTACAGGATATAGAGAAAAGACCAAAAGCCTCGAGTGTGCGGGGGTCAGAAGAGAGGATTACAGAAGAGAATTGCAGTGAGATGGTTTAAAAGGTAAGTTGGGCCACTTCATGAAGAGTTTTTAGTGCCTCACTAAGGAATTTGGGCTTTATTCTGTGGAGAATGAGTGGACTATGAAAAACAATTCTGAGAGGGTGAATGCATAATCAGAGGTGTGCTTTAGGAAGCTGATTCTTTCCAACTGCAAGAAAGGGTGACCTGGAGCAAGAAAAGCTAGGAGAAAAGAGTTGGTTAGGAGATTACTATAGCTCCCCATTTCATATCAACATTGTCTGTATATGTTAAGTCTTCCCAAGAAACCATTTTATTAAATTCTGGTTAATTAACATATGTGCACAGGGTAAGCATTTAAATAGAACAAAACTTTAAGACTCGCTCCCATCTTTGATCACCATTTACCCAGTTCTCTTTTCCCTGAAGCAACAACTGTAAGAATTATAGAAATTATAGAAACAGAAAGAATTATAAAAGAGTATTGATGAATTCCACCAAATATTTAAAGAACTGACGCCAATCTTTCTCAAAACTTTTCCAAAAAATTGAAGATGAGGGAATACTTCTTAACTCATCCTATGAGGCCACTATTTCCCAGCTACCAAATCAAAGATACTACAAGAAAACTACAGTTTTCCTTATCAACACAATATCCCTTATGAAAATTGATGCAAAAACCCTCAACAAAATATTAGCAAATTTGAATTCAGCAGCATATTAAAATAGCTAAACACCATGACCATGTGAGATTTATTCCTGGAATGCAAGGATAGTTGAACATACAAAATCAACTAATGTAATACACCATGATAATAGAATGAAAGAGAAAAACCACACAAGATTATCTCAAATGATGCAAAAAAAGCATTTGAAAAAATTCAACACATTTTTATGATTAAAACACCCACAAACTAGGAATAAAAGGAAACTACCTCAACATAATAAAAGCCATATATGAAAAACTCACAGCAAACATCACATTCAATGGTGAAAGATTGAAAGCTTTTCCTCTAAGATCAGAAACAAGGCAAAGATGTATACCTGTTTTCACCATTTCTATTCAACAAAGTATTGGAATTTCTAGCCAGAGAAACTAATCAAGAAAAAGAAATAAAAGACACCCAAACTGGAAAGGAAGAAGTAAAATTATGCTGTTGGCAGATGATATGATTTAATATGCAGAAAATCCTAAAAACTACATAGTCAATTTTTGAGAACTAATAAATGAATTCAGCAAAGTAGCAGGATGCAAAGTAAACACACAAAAATCAGTTGTATTTCTATATACTAACAATGAACAATCCAAAAGGATATTAAGAAAACAAGTCCATTTGCACCAAAAAGAATAAAATACTTAGGAATTAATTAACCAAGGAGGTGAAGACTCATACAATGAAAACTACAAAACTTTATTGAAATAAACTAAAGAAGACATAAATAGAAACCTATCCTATGTTATCAATTAAAAGACAATATTGTTAAGGTATTAATAGTACACAAAGCAATCTACAAATTCAATGCAATACCTATCAAAATCCCAATGATGTTTTTTGTAGAAATAGAAAAATCACCAACATTTATATGGAATCTCAAGGGACCTGAACAGCCAAACAATCTTGGGGGGGGAAAAAGAGGAGAGCTAAAGGACTGCTCCTAATTTTTAACACATGACTACAAAACTACAGTAATCAAAACAGTGTTGTACAGGCATAGAGACAGACATATAAACCAATGGAATAAAATAGAGAGCCCAGAAATTAACTCTCACATACATGGTCAAGTGATTTTTGACAAGGGTGCCGAGACCATTCAATGGAGAAAAGGCAGTCTCTTCAACAAATGGTGCTGGCAAAAGTGGATATCCACATGCAAAAGAACAAAATTGGACCCTTACTTAACACCATATACAAAAATAAACTCAAATGAATCAAAGATCTAAATGTAAGATCTAAAACTATAAAATTCATAGAATACAACATAGGACAAAAGCTTCAAAACATTGAATTTGGCCATGATTTCTTGGATATAACACCCAAAGTCTTAAACAACAAAAGAAAAAATAGACAAATTGGACTTCACGAAAATTTTTAAAATTTTGTGCATCAAATGACCCTATCAACAAAGTAAAAAAGGCAATCCACAGAATGGGATAAAATATTTGCAAATTATATATCTATTAAAGGATTAATATCCAGAATGTATAGGTGACTCCTAAAATTCAACAACAACAATAAAAACAACCTGATTAAAAACTGAGCAAAGTATTTGAATAGACATCTCTTCAAATAAGATATAGAAATGGCCAAAAATACATGAAAAGGTGCTCAGCATCACTAATCACTAGGGAAATGCAAATCAAAACCACAAAGTGATGCTATCTCATACCATTAGGATGATAACTATCAAAAGAAAGAGAAAATAAGTGTTGGCAAGGATGTGGAGACATTGGAACGCTTGTGCACTGTTAGTGGGAATATAAAATGGTACAGCCACTCTGGAAAACAGTATGGAGTTTCCTCAAAAAAATAAAAAATAGAATTACCATTTGACCTAGCAATACTACTTCTGGGTATATACACAAAAGAAATAAAAGCAGGATCTCAATGAGATATTTGTACATTCAAGTTCACAGCAGCATTATTTACAATAAAAAAAGTGGAAGGAAGCAACCCAAGTGTCCATCAGCTGATGAATGGATAAGCAAAACGGGGTATCTACTTATTATGGAATATTATTAAGGCTTAAAAAGAAAAGAAATTCTGACATACACTGTAACATGGATGAAACCTGAGAACATTATGCTACTTGAAATAGGCTAATCACAAAAAGATAAGTATTATATGATTCCATTTATATAAAGTACTATAGTAGTCAAAATCATAGAGACAGAAAGCAGAACAGTGGTTGCCAGGGACTGGGGGGAAGGGGAAAATGAAGAATTATTGTTTAATGGCCATAGAGTTTCAATTTTACAAGATAAAAAGAGTTCTGGAGCTGAATGGTGGTAATGATGGCACATTATAAATGTATTTAATACTGCTAAACTGTACACTTAGAAATGGTTAATATTAAAAATTACTTAAGATAGTAAATTTTATGTTTGTGTATTTTACCACAATAAAAAAAAATGGACACTTAGAAATGGTTAATATTAAAAATTACTTGTTAATATAGTAAATTTTATGTTTGTGTATTTTACCACAATAAAAAAAATGGAGGGAAAAACCATATAAATATGTGATACTATTATTTATTACCACCTTACTCTTTTCTAACTCTGGGCAATAAAGGACCTAATTAAATTGGCTGGCTACTCTACTTGCATTAACGTGTATTTTTATTTCACAATCAGGCTTCATTTGTCTCACCAGACCTTCATATTCAGGACTCTATATTACATCTCATGGCACAATCCATAAATTTATGAATCAGTAATACACCCTTTGCAAACCCCCATTGTTCCATTTTTGTTAGAACCCTGGTGAGCACATGAGGAATTAAGGTTCCAGCATTACGTACTATGTACCCCACAATTTCGGGATATTGAACCACCTGCAAGAAGTGCTTAACAGTGCTGGTAGCTGTCCTCATCCCCAACTTCTTGAAAAGCTGAGAGAGGGTTTGAATTTTTTTCACATATGTCAAAAGGCGCATTTACATTTTTAGTGTGTGAGTAAAAAGACTGAGCAAGGAAAGAAACTGAAGTGGTAAGAAAGAAGCCTCAAACATTCTGATTCCAAAAGACCAGAATGATTCTGGTCAGGTTCCATTACTGTTGAGTCAGCACTGGGGAGATATCTCCTCTGGGGATCATGTGTTTCCTGGAATCCTGGGTTTTTTTGTTTGTTTTTTTATTCATCCATCCCAGCATGTCAAGGTCAGGTCCATTGTGTCTTTTAAAGTTGTAGGACAGATCTGAGAGCACTTCTCTCTGCAATCCATCTTCCCTTTTGGTTTGTTTGTTGACTATCAGTAATACTTATGGAAATGTAATTTACATACATTAAATACACCTTTGAGACTGTATAATTCAGTAGTTTTTAGTGTATTCATAAGATTGTCTTCCCTTTGTTTGTTTCCTTTTTTATTATTATTATTTCCTAGGGAAAGGAAAGAGTCCTAATTCCTCACTCATTGATTCAGCATATATTTACTGAGCACATAAAAAAAATCATATAAAAATCCCTGCCATCATGGAGCTTGCATTCCAGTAGAGAACACCACAATAATACATATAATAAGCAAATCAGAGTATGTCAGAGGTGATAAGTGACATGGGAAAAAAAAGGGGAAATTCTCAAGAGAAGATAACGTTTAAGCAAAGATTTGAAAGAACAAAGAAGTAAATCATGGTTTTATCTGGGGAGAGGGCACCCCGGGAGAGTGTAAATAGTAAGTGCAGAGACCCTGAGGTGAGAGGTATGCTCCAGACACAGCCAGGAAGCTGATGTGTTTGAAGCTTAGTAGGTGAGGGGATGAATAGCGGGAAATAAGGTCAGAAGGGCCAATGGTGGTCAATCCATACAGAGTCTTAATCACTTGCATAGACTTGGCTTTCATTCTAAGTAAAGTGGGGAATCACCGTAGAGGTTTGACCAGAAGAATGCCATGAACTGATTTACTTCAAATAGGATTGTGCTGGCTGCTGTTTAGACGGTAGAGAGCAGAGGAAGGAGGAGACAGCCTAGTTAGGAGGCTAATTGTAATAACAAAGGAGAGAGTAGGCGTGGCCTGGACCAGGTGGCAATGGTAAAGATGATGAGAAATGGTCAGATTCTGAATATATGAAGAAGAATGTAGAGCCAAGAGGCTTGACTAATAGAAAAGATGTGGGTATGAGGGAAAGGGAAGTCAAAAATGACTCATAGATGAAAGTTGCAATGCTGAATGGTAACAGCCATTGGTGGGGCTGGTTAGGTGGATCCAGAAGGGAAGCTGGACATAGTGCATTATCCCGTAGGAAAGTTAAATTTTTAGGCCTGAAAACGTGTTAGTTGTTCTGGAGTATCTCAAGTTAGTAAAAAAAGAAAAAATTGTACTTGTTACCACTATTTTCAAAATATGACGCAGCAATTTAAGTATCAAATTGCCAAGTAGATTGTATGTATTTTATTTCTATTTCTATTATTTGTCTATGACTTAACCAGTGGTCAACTGCCTTAATTGGGAAATTTAACAATTGCATTTATTGCTGGAAATTAGCAAAGTGATCAGTTCCATTAGGGGTTACTATTGCTGCCTAATTTCATTGTAACAAAACCTTCCATATATTAAACAGTTTAAGTTAACTGCATCAGGTACTTGTATTAATACCTCAACTATCATCTAATAGTTGTTTTTTGTTAAGAAACTGTGCATAGGACTGTATCTAAATATTGGACATAAGCTTATACTGGACCTAGTTAATACCAGGTAGTGTTTATCTCTTTCAAATCTCTATCCAGTGACATCACTTTGGTGGCTTTAAAATCAGCCATGGTGAGAGGATTTACACCACAGGAATCCACAAACACTACAGGTCAGGGCTTTTATTCAGAGAGCAAGTTTACTGGCTTGCCACTCAGCATAGAGGAGAGCAGGACTGTGAATGACAGTTTTAGGCCACACAGCAGGGGCCCTGGGGGGAGGGCATGTAATGGAAGCCATGTGCCCCAGAGGGGAGGAGTGTTTAGAATTGTTGGCTTATAAGGATCATAAAAAGCAGACGGACTTTAAGTCTGTACTCCCTACGATGTTTTCCCTTATTGCTTGTGCCCAGGGCACAGCCTTTCCACCTAATCCCCCCTCCATGCTAATCCTACTCACTTCCTGGTCATCATGGGTACACAAGACATTTTACTGTTCTAAGCCTTAGTTTCCTCATCTGCCCACTGGGGATCATAAACTCTACCATGCTGGCTTACTGTGAGGATTCGAGACAATATAGAGTCACAGTCTATGTTCAATTAGTGGTGGTTTGAATAAACCATGGCAGGTTTCCCCATAGCCTTCCGAGAAGGGGGGAAACCCCCTATAAGTCAACAGCATCTTGGTATCCACTGTGCTTCCCAACTTCTGAGCCTCTGTCGATACTGTTCTGCCACTTGGGCCACTTCTCCCCTATGAAACTTAGTTCATCTTTCAAAATTGACCCGATTGCTGCCACCTCTGTGAGACTTTCTCTTATTCCCATGGCTGACATAAGCGCTCCTTCCTCTAACCTTCCCTGGCCTCTTGGGGAATCTCTGGCACGACCCCAGACCTACCGGATTAGAATCTGTATTTTAAGAAGATTCCCAGGTGATTCATAGGCACATTAAGATTTTGGAAGCTTTGCTCTACACTGCTGTTTCTCAAACTGGGGAGGTTTTTAAAAGCTTAACGCCTACACCCAACACCCAAGAGATTCTGATTCAGTTGGTTTGAGGTGCAGCCTGGGCATCAGGGTCCTTTAAAACTCCCAGATGACACTCATATGCAGCAAAGTTTGAGAATCACTGCTCTATAAACTCCCCTTATACTCCTTATGGGGCTTGCACATTCTCTGATGGTGTGGTGATCTGTGTCCACGTATGTTTTCCCACTTCTATTAAACTGTACACCTTTTAAGACCAAGAATTCTTTTTTTTAATTCCATTTTTTATCACCTTTTACCTAACATAACGTTACCTAGCATTCTCATAGGAGTTTAATAAATATTTATTGGATGAATGATGAACGAATTATTTGAAATCTAAAAATGTTCTCTTGATATCATAAGTGTGGCTTTTGTCATAATTTGAGACTGGTTGAACATATTCTCGAAACTGTCAAGTGATTTCCTCTTTGGTTCTAAGTAAAGACCAAATTTCTACAGAACAGAAGGCTGGTGGCTAGACTAGGTTTTCTAACCAAGAATGGACTCGGTACCAGCACACCAGCCCCTGCCATCTCCATGAGCTCGCAGCTTAAATCCTGACTCCAGAGGGCAATGCAGCATGAAGCAGCCCCACCCCACACTCCGAGCATCCAATTCAGAAAGAACCCTTGGCTGAAAGATGATGATGTTATTGTTTCTTCCTCCCCAGGGCGCCGTTTTGATATTTATGGGGATTGTTGTCCTCACTATGAAGGCATCTGTTATGGAAATGTTCCTTGGTAAGTACTTTTATGTGTGCATCTGGATACACTGTTAACATTCTCCTATGGTCCAAAGAATCCTGCCAAGAAAAGGTTTAAACAGAGCATATAAACAGTTCAGTGTATCTTTTTATGATTAACATGTAGGAGAGAAGTTTAAGTGAGAATGTTAAGTGTAGATCAAATTCAGGATGCATGTGTATATAAATTTTTATATACAGCAAGTATTCTATTACATTGGTGTGTCTCTCTATATTGCATATTATACACTCAGATATACACACATATCTGTATGTATTCTTCAGCAACTAACAAATATTTCAGATATAGCATATTTACAGGGTCTGAATTTAGGGATCTTCTTGTTTCTTAATCTCCCCCCCCCAAAAAAAAAAAAAAATGATCACTCACACAGCCTTACTTGTACCAATGGCAACTCACACCTTAGAAATGAAACCTTTCAAATGTATCCGTTATCACTGGAGAATTTCAGGTAGGCCTTCAGGAAGCAGCAGGTCCACAAGAAGAGGGGAAAGTGCTGATGGGTTTAGCACTAAGCCCGAGGGGAATCAGTTCACCGTCACCCCATTGTGCTGTGGCCTTGTCCTGTGGAGTGACCCCATGGGTCACTGTGAAACTCTGACCAGCAAAGAAGTGCAGACAATCTGTATCAGTGTGTAGGGCTTCCATAACAACATACCACCAACTGGGTGGCTTAGAACTTATTCTCTCACAATTCCGTAGGCCAGAAGCACAAAATCGAGGTACCAGCTGGGTTGATGCCTTCAGAGGGCTGGGAGGCTGAAGTCTGTTCTGTGCCTTTCTCCTAACTTCTGGTGTTTGTTGGCAATCGTCAGCATTCCTTGGCATCACCCCTATCTCTGCCTTTGTCTTCACATGGCATTCTGTGTGTGTGTGTGTGTGTGTGTGTGTGTGTGTGTGTGTGTGTGCTGTGTTCAATTTTCTCCTTTTTATAATGACACTAGTCCATCATATTGGATTAGGGGCCCAAACTTCTCCACAATGACTAGGTCCTAACTTAACTAACTACATCTGCAATGACCTTGTTTCCAAATAAGGTCACATTCTAAGGTAGTCAGAGTAAGGATTTCAACAGATTAATTGGGGAGGGTACACAATTCAACTCATAATATAGTCAGAATGTTCAAGGTCTGTGCAGAGGGAGCCTACATGGTAGAGCTGAGGACTGGAAGAGAAAGAGGTGACACAGCTCAGAAGGTAAGGGGGCTCTCAGCCTGCTGGAAGGAGTATTGCGCTGGGAGTCAGAGGGACGACGTGGGTTCTGGTCTTGACTCCACTCACTACAGACTTGCTAAGGAATATTCACCTTGGAAGCACAGGGTCCTTCATTTCCACCTTGCCCTTCTCAGAGGCTGTCTCCCTGTCCCATACGAACCTACAGGGTAGTAGGTTTCTAACACAGGGTAATATAGGGGAGTTAGGAAGAGGAAAGATTTCTACTGAAAAACAAAGAAAACAAACCCTGGGGCCATTTCACACTCTGCCAAGTCTCTGGCCTCACAGAAACACAAAGGGAGGTTTGACTGTCCTGTCTTATCCCCGCCCCCCTTCCTCAGCCTGCCCTTCTGCGGTTTTCCCCTCAGGGCTGCTCATTCAGAAAGCAAGAAATCAAAGCAGGAAAAGGAGAGTCCTGTCACACATTTCTCTCTCCAAGTCCTCACTCACATGTCTGCCTCCCTAGCATCGCTCCCATTTTTCTGCTTGTCTCCATCCCAAGGCCATTCCCTTAAGTCCCCCATCACCCTTCCTCAGTACTGTGACAACCTCCACACCCCAAATCCTTACCCCTGTAACTCACTCTGTACCACACCCGCTTAATCTCCAGAAAGCCGACTTCTCATCACCACTCTCGTGATGTCAACTCCTCAGTGTTGTCCCTTTGTCTTTATAATGGAACCACATCTTTTCCTGTGATGGCTCTTACTGTCCACTGCTGCTCTCAGCGCTACCACAGCAGCCACCTGGGAAGTACTGACCTCCCCTTCCCCTGAGGGTCACGTCGCTTCTTACTTCTAAGTAATAGCATGGCCTTTGACCATGCTATTCTCTCTCCTCTCATGCTTTTCCTCTCACCCACAAACCCTACTGGTTTTCAGGCAGTTTCCCTCTTCCCACCATTTGATCACACCATGTTCCTATGTGCTTCCTTGGCACCCCACATCGAATCCTCTCACAGCTGCACAGCATTCAGTTCGCCATTTGTCTGGATCCCCCCAAAAGCTGTCCTGCTCATTTCCAGTGCTCAGCACATCTCATAGGCTCTCAAGCAATACTGCTACATAAATTTTATCCTCAGGGATGCTGGATTTTTAAGGTTACAGACTCCAATTCTGCACCTGTTTTGTTTGGGGCAGCAATTTATGCTCCAAGATTGAATTTGTCTTGGCCAGCTGTTTATTTAACATAGGTTCGCTGTGGGAAATTCACAAGCCAATAACATACAGGACAATGTCTCTTAATAAGCCAATAAAGAAATAACATACTCCAAAGCAATGATAGATTAATTATACTATCATTCCAGGCAAGGAGAGATGGAAGGAATAAAGTCCAAGTTTAGATGAGGTGTACCTTTTTATATGAGTAGCGTTCGGAAGAGCCAGCTTAACCAACCACCAGCTGACTGACAGCTGCCAGTGCAAAAATGAAAGTCACTGGTTGCTAGAGCATGTTTCTAGGAGATGGTGGTGCTGGTATTGGAGGGTAGGGTGATCTTTGCAGGGCCACTGTGTGGCTTTTGCCACCATCTACGAGGAATAGCCTCTCCAATACAGAAGCCATTGCTCCAAGGGTCTTCAAAAAGCTATTTAGGTCAGCAAAGGGACGCCTTTCCAGACCGAAAACTCTCTAATAGTCCTCACAGACTCTCAGTATTTATAGCCAAAAGTCCCCTTGCCATAGTTGCTTCTCCACATGTTCTTACCCATAAGCCCCCAGAGTGGCCGCTTAGCACCTGGGCTGCTGTGATAACAGATGAGATGATGACATCCTAACACAATTTCCTTCATTTTTACATCAAAACAACTTTACTTCTACAAACGATCTTTTTTTCGTCTTTGCTATTAAAAAAAAAAAGATTAAACAACTTAAATCATAAATAAGTGGATTTGGAATTGTATCAAGCCAATACACAAGATGACCCGATTCCATTGTGTGGGTTTTTTCCCCACACCAAGCAATTTCCAAATACCAGTTGGGTGTCCTACAATTCAACTCAATTCTGACACTACCCGGAAATAGAATCAGATTCTAGGTTGAGGGCTCAGCCCCACAAGACTGCCCCATATTCAGAAGCCAACCATAAGTCCAGGTTGTCACCTGTGCTTCTGACTGACTAGCTATAAATCAGAGGTTCTCATGATCCCCTTTTTGGGTTCAAGTAATTTACTGGAGTAGCTCACAGAACTCAGGAAACCTGTTTACTCACTAGGTGACTGACATATTACAAAGAATATTAAAGGATATGAATGAACAGCCAGATGAAGAGATACAGGACTAGGTCCCAAACAAAGGAGCTTCTGTCCTCCTGAAGTTTAGGGCCTGGCAGCACGCAGAAGCATTCTGGTTCCCTAATCTGGAAGCTGGCTGAAGCCTGTCTTTTTCTGTTTCTTTATGGTGGCTTCATTACATAGGCATGATTGATTAACTCATTGGTCATTGCTGATTGAGTCAACCTCCAGCCCCTTTCCCCTCTTGGGAAATCAAGCAATGGGACTGAAATTTCCAACCCTCTATTCATGGCTGGTTCCCCTGGCAACCAGCTCCCTCATCTTTAGAGTATTCCCAAAAGTCATCTTATTAACATAAACTGAGATGTGGTTGAAAGGGGCCTGTTATGAATAACACAAGACACCCATTTCACCTTTATGGCTCTGAAGTGATTTCAAGAACTGAGGACAAGAAACCAAGTATTATAACAAAAGATTCTCCTATTGCTCTTATCGCTCAGGAAATTCCAAGGGCTTTGGAAGCTGTGAGCTGGAATTATGGCCAGAAATGTGGTCAGAAGACCAAAATATGTATTTATATAAATCACAATATCACACAGAGCCACCCAATGATCCCCCAAAAACCCTCCCAAGTTAATGTTAAGTGTTTAATTAACATATATCAGAGCAAGCATGTTTGTTTAGATATGTTTATGGGTATGGGCTTATGGGTAAGAACATGTTTGTTTATACATGGAACACCATGTATAATCACTGGCTGTCCTCTCGGGGAGCAAGTGGAATGAAAGAGGCAAAGGCTATGGCCAGCAAACCTGCATTCTAGTTCTCCCGAAGAACTGCATCTTTAGCCAACATGTAAACCTTGACCTTGGTTTCTTTTCTATAAAGTAAAGGGATGGCCTCCAAAGCCTCCTCCCAGCTTTTATATGCTATGATTTGAAGCATCATTGTTATGATTTATGTGGTTGTAGAGAATGTTGTCCTGTCTTGGCTAGGAAACTGCGATTTATTTGATGCTCGAGATTTCATTAGATATGTAATACCAAATTAAAGCACAGGGAAAATTTGAACTACTTTAAAAAGATCTGCTTTATAAATCAGTTTTCAGGAAGCCACGTGGACAACCAGAGGACAATGGTTAAAGTGGCAAAAACAGATTTTCATCAAGAACTATTGCAATCGGGGAAAAGAGACCTCAGTATAGAAATGGGCTCAATTCCAAATACAACAAGGAAAGTGGGCATTTACAGCCAAGGAGGAGGTTGCCAGGGTCAGGGGATGGAGATTACTAAGCGGGTAGGGTGATTCTTGCTGAAACAACTTGATAAGATTCTATCTTAACTGTACTAATGGCCACACTAGAAAGGAAAAAAGAGAGAAATGGTGGGAAGTTTTTTATTGGAAAATGTCATTTCAAAATTTAATTTGTTTTGAAATTTCAAGCACTACTAGTGAAAGGTGAGAACATGCATGTTATTCAAAACTGGAACACTGAATTCTTAAAAATCGAGAAGTATCGCTGCAGAGTTGGCAAATCATAATTGCCTTGGAACTTTGGCCTCCAGACATAATTTCCTCAAGACATCAAAGGTGGGGGGATTCTTGCTGAAGCAACTTGACCGAGTCTTGCTAAATGCACACCAGGATGATCAAATATCAAGGGTGGGGATTCTCTCCAAATAGGATCCTTGCTAAAAACTAAGACTGGGCAATGCAGATCCAACAAGGATGGACACTGAAACCCAAGGTCAAAGCCTCATTGAAAAGAGGGCTTAGAGGAGCCTGACTAAGGTTTGGTCAGGGAGGGAGTACTTTTCAATACCATCTGAGTTAGTAAGGGGCTTTAAAAGGATCTAACAAGAATTTTAGGGGCTAGAATGCAGCATTTCTATAAAAGTTGCAGACGCATAAGTATTCAGTCAGTATTTACTGATTTGATCATTGATTAGATGTCCTGGCACTTCATGTCTTTTCTTGAAAGTGAATGGTCTGATTATAACTCATTATTAACAGGAAAACTGGAACACAGATTCATATTAACCATCCCAAAGATTTTAGAAAGCACTTTTCATTATTGTAAGTCTATATGATTTCAATATGATCACATTAAAAATAATTACATTAGCTTTTTCTAATTGTAAAAGAAACATATTCTATATCAAATATAGAATATATATGAAAAATATACGATAGATGGGAAAGATACAGAAATATAAAATAGAAATTATAATTTCATCATTATTAACATTCGGTATATTCGTTCCAGTAATTTCTCTCTACATATATTCTAACTTTGTCAGAATCATTCTTAAAGTTAGAGCTGAGCACATACCATGTCATTTAAGGTCTTTCTACATATCATTTGTAATAAATGCTTAGGAGTCCCTATTGTTGGAACATTTCCAATATTTCATTATTTCTAAATTGCCATTAGAACATTTTTTTGCATAAATCTTTGCCTACCTATCTGATTATAATTTGGGGCATAATCCTAGAGGTATATATTCTAGGACAAAGAATAGAACCTTTGAAATATATTACCAAAGGTTTTCCAGAATGACTCCATCTGCTTAGACTACCCACAATGACTGGGAAGCCCTAACCCCAGACCCATGTCAGGATTAGGTCTAACCTTGTGTTCAACTCTTACTAACGTGATGTGGAAAAATATCCCATGATTTTGCGTTAGCTGACATTTTTTATCATTCATGAGATTGAGCACGGTCTCCAGCTGATTCATCGGTATGGTCTCTATCTATGAATCATCTGACTGATCATTTATTTAAATTGAACTTGAAAACAATTACACCTCAGCTATCTTGACTGTTCTGATGGCCACACTAGAGGGGAAAGAGAGAAGTGGGGGGAAGTTTTCCTATTGGAAAAAGTAATTTTGACATTTAATTTGTTTTGAAATTTCGAGCACTACTAGTGAAAGGTGAGAACTTGGCATGCTATTCAAAACAGGAACACAGAATTCTTAAAAACTGAGAAGTATCGCTGCAGAGTTGGGAACTCATGCTTGCCTTGGAACTTTGGCCTCTAGACATAATTTCCTCAAGACATCTAGACGCTAATGGCCTCCGCAGCTGGATAATTATTCACGCAGAAGGGACTGGCTTTCACACCTGTGTTCCACTTTGTACTTTGAAATGAGCCATCTCAGTGCTCTGCCTTCTTAAGGAAAGACACACAGGACTGATTTTTCTCTCACCTGAATTCAACATGCAAGTCACCATTTCCAATACAGCAAGACAGGTCTTGCAGATGCGGAATGGAGACCTGCTGCAGGATAGCAGCACATTTTCAGCCTTCTTGCCCAGCCCTCCCTTAGAGGAGTGATCTCTGGGAAGCTTTAATTAATAAGCATCTAAGCTGAGGGGAGGGTGTCTGTATACCATTGAAGAGAATGACTATAAACCACTGCTGTAAAACTGAACCAGCTATGCCTGTTTTCAGCCCAGAGGGCCTTGGCTGAGCAAATGCGAGTGATGGAGTGGTCTTACTGAGATATTTATAGTCCTAATGATACCGAGACGTATAAACCACTTGTCACAGACATACAGGCCCAGGACAGGATTTGGTTTTCCACAAAAATGGATACCCAAATTTATTACTATTTCACTTACTCTGTCTACTTGTACCTTTTTTTTCTATATATTTATTTACTACTTGTTTAAAAAAATATTTGGGGGTTCTACTTGTTTATGCTTGTGTATAACATGAAAATGTGGTCTTCGCACAAAGTTAAATGACACAGAAACTACTATAAAAATTAGACCTCCAGGATGCTCACACCCACCCAAACCCCAGAAGTAAATAACACCTAAAAAAGTCCGCCTTCATTCTCCTTGGCTAGACTTTTGGTTCTCACTCAGTTCTCTTTCATGTTTCTGTTCTTACAGGACATGGTATGTCACATTTCCAGGCCTCAACTAATGCTAGTAGTCAAAATTGGGGATACTTCAGTAGCTATAGCTGCATCATTGGCACAGAGTAGCTAGAGAATCATAAGACAAAAAGTTTTCATAACACACAATTGGTGACACTGCCACTTTTTACTTTAAAGATAGTTTCTAATTCAAGGATTTCGAAGTCCATTTATGGCTAAATTGAGCATCTGTGTTCTGTTAAAAAACAAACGCATAAATTACAGAGTAAAATGCCTTTTTTGATGCTCTATTGCCACATGTCCACCTGCAGAGTCCCAACGCCATCCACCAAGTGGGTTTCTCAGAAAAGGGGCTAACATGGAGGTAAGTTAAAGCAGTACCAGTTTTGGGTGGGTAAGGTGAAAGAATACCTGGAGAGGAAAGAAGAAGAATAGAGAATTGACTAACCCTTTGAAAGGAAAATCATTGCTTTTCTGTCTACTGGTAGAATTAGTATAAGTACAAACAAGTGAGCATTTTCAGACATTGTTAACAACAAAAAATTGCTATGAGAAATTTTCACAATATATATCAAAATTTTAAGTGGGTAATCGTTTTCAGATAAGAAATCCCATTTGGAGGTTTATTTTAAAGAAATGGTCATGGATCATTGCAAAGATGGAGCTATTTATGTTAAATTGGAAATTGGCTAAATTATGATACATGCTTATAGTGCAACACTTTGCAGGCAATTAAAATTATTGTGAGACTAACATTTAATGACCAAAAAAATGTAGCTATCCTTAAGTAGAAATAAGTTATAAAACATTGTAAACAGTATGAGCACGATCAAATGTTTGTTTAAAAGTACACATATGAATACATAACATCTATACATATATAGAAAAAGGCTGAAAATATACTTTTGTGTTCAACTATATTTTCTGTACATTTTTGTGTGGGTTTTTGTTTTGTTTTGTTTTTTTACATTTTTCTACAAGGAACATGTATTGTTTTGGTAATAGGAAAAAAATTGGTCAATGTTATTTTTTACAAGCACAAGGCTCCAACTGGTAATGTGACTTTAAAAAGGATAAAGAGGCCCCCTTCTCCCCCCACTGTTGCACTTTCTGGAGGAGAGCAGTAGCCAAATGCTGCTTGAGGTTCTGCTCCTGTTTCTGAGGAGGAAGCTCGCCTATCTGCAGGTGGCCTCTGTGGGGCACAGAACCAGGTGCTGCTACATGGACCACCAAGGGACACTCAGGTCACACCTCAGACAGACCTTATGACCAGTCTCTCTCTACCCTCCAGTCCCCTTTCTCCTTGTCTTCCTTTCCCAGACAGCGCTCCTCTGGTGCTTTTTACACAACCCCTCCATGCAGCTTTCCTTCTGTTGCACTCATATGCACACGCACACGTAAGCACACATGCACATTCAGTTCTCTGGCCATTTGGAAAGGACACAAGCAGGGTCTGGGTGCCCATCCTGCCTCTATCATTCCACTCACCCCTAGGAACAAACAAATCACATTCCCTCCTTTGGAAAATAGAGATGGTAGGATGGGTGTGTTGAAATTTAAAGACAGCAAAACAAAGGACAGTTATCCAAAAGGTATTTCTGAAAGACCCTTTCAATAGAGGCTAAGAAAAGTATACAAATGATACATCTTATTTTCTAATATAAGGGAAAATCAGTCTCACCAGTGAGAATACATTAATGAGTGAGGCAAACACAAGGGTCAAAAAAGGGAAAGTGTTTAGATGAAATAATATTGATTGGTTTTTGTTGTTGTTGTTGTTTTCGTCTTTTCTTCTGTAGTTCTGCTGGTGACTGGAGTACATTCAAATAAAGAAATGACAAAGAAGATTAAAAGGCCTAAATTCAGTAAGTAAAACTATAATTCCTTACTGACAGAAGGCTTGTATCTCTCATGGGGAGGGTTTTTATACTTTAGATAATTTGGAAGGTTGTTTTGTTTTTGTTTCTTATCTCAATTACTTTGCATTCAGACTGATTAGTAATGATTCTTATTTATCATCTACCCTATTCAGAAAAGCATTTGAGATAGGAGTCCTGATTTTAGGGTGAAAGATAGGTGCTTCCACTACACTAGAAAAATTCAAAAGACACATACAAAGACCAGGCAACTCTATGACTAAGCTGAAGTAGGTATTTTTCTGCCATTGAAATGATGTCTCAATTCCCCATACCAGAATATTCAGTCTGGCTAATGCCAAGGTCCAGCAAACCCGCCCACCTTCCAGTGTGCCCTGGAACCAGAAGGTAAATCTCACAAGAAAGCCCAGGAGGTTTCACATCCAATCAATGGAAAGAGGAAAATTAAATTTCATTTGGGGATGTAATATCAGTTAAGATTGGATAACAGAAAATCCGAAATAACAGTTGCTTTAAAAAGACAGAAGTTTCCTTCTCTCTCCTGTAAACATAGTCAATTTGGGCTTTGGCAAAAGGTTCACCGTCTTCACGACCCCATACCCCTCTGTCTTGTCATTCTGCTTTTCTCAGTGTGGTCCCAACCCACTGTCTAAAATGGCTTCCCCAGCTCCATCCATCATGGGCACATTTCAGTTAGTAGGCAGGGATAAAGAATGGCACATGCCCACTCCCTTTAAGGATAAATCCAGAAAGTCAAGTATACCACTTCTACGGAGTACCCTTGGCCATCTTGAAGGGAGAATGACAAATATGATTTCAGGCATCCACATGCCTAGCTAAAAGAAAGGGGTTCTATTACTAGGAAAGCAGGGAGACTTGATACTAGAAAATAACTAGCAGGACAGGACATAGATGGGAAATAATCACACTCAGATGTTGTGAGCACACTGAAGTATCTGGATCTAAATCTGTAGACGTGATGGAGGCTTGACAGAAGGTATATTTAGAAAGGACCATAAAAGAAAGGCTTTAGATATAGTCAGTGTTCTGTGCTCTCCACAACTGAAACTTCTTTGTAGATATTACATTCAGGTGCCTTGAAATCAGCAACGTTAATAACTTGAAATAAAAGAAAGAGATTTGCTTCACACACCATTCTTTTTCTCTTCTGCTCCTTTAAACCCTCCATGTGGGGTTTCCTGTTGAAATGAGACCAAAAGGGCAACAATTCACAGCCTCCTAGCCTGAAATACTAAAAAGGAATCAGTTGTTTATTTATTCCTGTCAGGACCAAGAGCCAAGAGAATCAGCCCAGGGGCAGATGTGTGTTCAAAACAATGATTGGGTTAATATGGAGACAAATGCACACCCAAGTATGAATTCCTCTGGGCTGTTTCCAGTACCTTCATTAACTCATATACAGAAATCATGAAAGGTTCCATGATTACCATGACAACAGTTTTCAGTAACGATGAAAGTCTGTGCTAAATGAACCCAAGGACAAACCTCTGAGAGATCTCAAATGGATTGAATTTCTGATATGCTAAATTCTAACCTTATTCTCAAAATCTCCCTGGTGATGCAGCACATTTAAATCAATAAGTCCATGAGGCCTTTTCTCTAATTAGAAACTCTGGCACAATCATTAAATAATGGGGGGAAAGATACAATTAAGGTAATAGGATATTCCCAGACCATGGCGATAGCTGATTCTTTACCTCAGGAGTATTTCCAAATTATAGTCTATAGCTTGAGGCCAAAGTAATTTTCATTTTTTTCTACTCATCATTGTCAACCTGCCACTAGGGTAGATGACTGGGGGTAAGGGAGGCACATCATTTATTTATTTGACAAGCATTTATTAGATGCCACCCAAGTACCAGGTACTGCATTAGACCCCCGATACAACAGTGATGGAGAATCAGTCTTTGCCCTCACAGAGCTCAAAATTGAGGGAGGAAGAAAGACAAGCCACCAGGCAATGATGATATCTTATGTAAGTGCTAGGACACAGGAGCTAAAGTAAAGGAACTCCAAGAATATGGAGAAGAAGCCATGTGTCTTGGAAGGCTTCCTGGAGGAAGTGAGACATCTACACTGATATCTGAAGTCCAAATAGGGATTGGCCAAGCAAAGATGAGAAGAATGTTACAAGCAGAGAGAAAACAGCATGTCCAAGTCCTGAAATGCAGAAAGAGCTAAAAAGTAGTTAAATATAACTGAATAGGAAGTGAATGGGTTGAGATAAGAGATGGAGAGGTAGGCAGCTACCTGGTAGTAAAGATCTTTGTTACCATGTCCAGGAATCTGGACTTCATCATGAAGGCAACAGGCAGTATCTCAGTGCAGGTTATTTTGGTCGCAATTAGCAGAACTCCAAGGAAAATTTGCTTAAGCAATAACAGACATTTGGGCAATAGCTTGTGGAATCCAAGACAGGGACAGCAGCTGGACTGTATGCCAGATGTAAAGGCCTCGGGAATCAGTGCCTCTGCTTGTTTCTGTGTGTCTGCCTCACTCTCTCCCTCTTTCTCTGTGTAGACCATGTCTCTCATTCTCCCAAATTCCTGGGAGAATCTATAATAATTGCAGCAGCGTAGGCTGGTGGGGTGGTTCTCAGAAAAGAGTATAGTGGGTAGGGTTGTGTTAGGGAAATAAAACAATCCTGCCAATAAAACACCCCTTTGTACCAAAGTATGAAGACAGAACACAATTTATTAGTGAGTAAACATTACAGTTTTACATGCATGTACAGTTGGGATGAAAATATCTACCAAGTCTGGACAGACTGTCACACAAATGTATACAGTAGAGTGGAAGACAGAACAATTGCAACTTCTTTTATCTCCTTGAGAGATAAATACACATACCTCACAATTGTCCCCTGTAAACCTAGAGACCCCTGAGCTCCTTCTGGAGGTAAGTGTTTACAGATCCGAGGATCTGAAGGCCAAAGATCTTGCATTGGAGGATCAAAAGCCTGGCTTTTTATTGGGCTTTTATATCTCAAGGAGACACCCTAAGTGGAGAAGACAGGGAGACAATGGGCTCCCTCCTCTTCGCTGAACAGAGAAAGCTTGATAATTTTACTCTTACAGTTGATACCTCAAAATATATCTTACAAGGAGCTACTGAAGCATTTTAAGCAGAAAAGTGAAATCATAAAAGCCGGGCTTTAAACAAATATCCTTGGCTTCAGTGTGAAACGGACTAGGTCAGTCGTTCTCAAAGTGTGTTCCTGGACCTGCAGCATCAGCATCGCCTGGAACCTTCTACCCCATGGACCCCAAATTTCAAACTATAGGTTGGGGAAGGGAGCAGCAATCTGTGTGTTAACAAGCTCTCTAGGTGATTCTGACGCCCAGTAAGATTTGAGAACTGGTGGACTTGAGAGACAATCAAGATCAGAATGGCTTAGAGAGAGGGATGGGGACCCACCAATTGTCGTCAGCGTCCTCTGACCTCTCTCCTAGCCAGCCCTCAATTTTCACCGGTGTTCATTCAAGACTAAAAGTCCTTGCCACCCAGAGGACTGAAGGCAAAATATGGAGGAGGCCATCTGAGAGTTCTGGTCAGTGGACAATTTACTGACCCCTACTATACAAGATGTGGTGCCAAAAAGTTGGCAGAGCCAGATTTGAAACTCAACCCCAGACACTTTCCCAATGCCTCCTCCTAAGCGAAAAAGAACTAAGGAATGGAGTATCTGCTGCCTGGAGGCAGATGAGGGTGCTGGATAATCAAGGGCTAACCAAATAGGAAATAAAGTAGGAGAGATGTGGGAAAAATAGGGAAAGGAGGAACCAATATGAGTATCTTCCCTCGTCTTGGCCTGAGACCACATGCCATGCCAGTGCATCTCTTCTGTCTACTGTTGTTTTGGGTAATTGTCTCTTTTTCTCCTCCCTACTTCCTCTTCTTTTTCATTTCTTTTTCTTCTCATCACCTTTTCCTCCTTTCCATTTCTTTGGTTTGCCCATGACCCCCAGTGGCCCTCATGGGCATTGTTTATCTTCATTGGGGGCCCTTTGGACCCAAAAGGTAGTATACGCATATGTTGAAAATAACCTGGCAGTGGGGGGAGGGGGGAATTCCAAAGCTGAAAGCAAAGATAAGATGCATTATTACAACTCTACTCCTCCCACCTGTACATGACCATTCATTCCAAGCTAATATTTTGCTTTCATGTACACAGTTGTATTGGGTGCAATTTTACTCCACCACATTTGGCTTATCCCATCAGCTTATTTTCTAAATCAAATCAAGTCTGATTCCAAACTGCCCATTGCCAGGGACTTCCATCACTGCAGGGACTTCCTCCTTCCCCAGTGCAGCCCATGGATGCCTTGTATAATCTAGAACATTCAGGGAGGTCCCCCTTCACTACTCAGTGTCCAAGCCTGTGTTATCTCTGGAAGTTGGGCAAGTCAATTTTGTCCTAAATGATGGGATCTCAGCAGAGGTGGGGAAGCCCCATGCCTGAAGTTTTCAGCCCAAGGGTTACCATACTAGGCACTGCTCCGAGGTGATGCTCCTCCAAGGCAGCTTCCAGGGAACAGGGGCATTTCCCTTCCTGGGCTACCTACTCACTCCCACCTTCCCAGTCTCGCACAGTCATTTCCTCTTCATCACTCTTTGGACTGACCAAGCCCAATCTCCTCAAACAAGGGGGATTTGGAAAGGGTAATTTCCAACGTCTTGAGGGAGAGTTGTCGTTGGGCAGCCCTGTCTTCTCTCCTGCAACCTTGAGCTCCCAAGGTAGGAGAACATAAAAGCCTGACTATCTTCTTAAAAAAAAAAAAAAGGGAAAAATACAATAAGAATAAACATAAGTTAATGTTTTAATAAATTAACCTATTGTAGAGTCCATGCAAAAGTTTGCATCATTGTACGTATGAAATGAGTTTTTTATACAGTTTATTTTCAGAGGTGACTTTTTCAAGGCTCTCATCTTCCTGGTATGTTTTGAAGCCATAGATCTGACCTTATCCAGAGGTATCTCATTGGTAGATTTAGTCAGCACACACCTACTCAGGCAGTTTCTAACAAATGACCAAAATGTGACTGCATTTCTCTTAATTGTTGAAGGCTACAAACAATGATTGAAAGATTTAGCTGTGTTCATAACAGTCTGCTCTTAAGGCCGTCAGGAAACCTTCTGAATTTTAAGGATCAACTTCATTTATGTGTAGATTACACATTCAGAAAAAGGTCTGCTCCAACTCAGGAGACTTTCAGCCTATACTGTAATAAACCCATCATATCTCCACATAAATTATGTCCACTAATGACTCTAGAACAATCCCTCCTTGGCAGAGTATGTGTACTAGAGAGAGAAAAACTGTCAAGTTGTAAAATCTCAGTAACTTTTCTGCATATAAGGCAGCCCCAGAAGAGCACCAGAAGCAATGGCCTTAGTCCAAAGTGGGTTCAGATGAGCTAGCGTCACACAGGTGAGAGCCATGATAATTAATTCCATTCAATACATTACTGGCCGTCCATCCTGCAAAGTCTCTGACGTTAGTGAGCATCCAATCTCATGTAAGATAAAATCAATGTGCAAAGGGAAGCCTTCCTGGACCAAATTCCTGTTGCCAACACACACACAAAACTAGTTTCAATGGCGCCTGTGTGTGGTACACTTCCTCTACTATACATTTATCACGGATTATTATAAGATGCTTTTTTATACAGTCTGCCTTCCCAACTAGACAGAAAGCACCATGAAGATACACTTAGTGCTCATCAAGTATTTTTTGGATGGATGAACAGACAAATAACAACAAATATGCCACTATAAAGCAAAATGTGGTAAATTCTGCATGAGAATAACAAGGATTCACACAATCCTATTCTACAATAGGATTCACATTGAAAGAGCATCCAAGGAAGGACATGAAATTTTACAAGCAATGGTAGGTCGGAGGGCTTTCTAGGTGAGCTAAGCCCAGATGTCACAGGGAGCAAGTGGAAGATGGCCTCAGGAAACAGTGAGTGGCGTGGTTTTGTTGAAGTGTCGAGGAATCATGGGTGATACAGAGGGAAGGTGGGTCAGGACCAGGCAATGCCAGCCCGAGAAGCTTTGCTGTTCTTCATTCTTTAGAGGGTGGGGACCCTGAGAGTTTTCTGAGCAGGAAATCTAGATGATGAAGACAACACTCAACAAGATAAACAACATCAAGACAGTCTCCACAGGCAGTGAAGCTACATTCGGAAATATTTCCATTACATTGAAGTCTATTGAAATAGTCTTAACTTGGGGTGAAATGTACAACCTTTAATTCACATAGTCCTCTCCAATAAGTTAACCTTAATATCTTGTAAGGCATGGAAAGGTTTTTGCAATCAACGTTGAAAGGGTGGATAATTCCCAGAGGTACTACCTCAGCCACATAGGACTCGGTTATTTCGTGTATTGGACACTGATGAAGAGATACACAGCTCTGTGTAGGATGTTGATATAACATTGCACATGGCTTCCTGAGCAGGTTCTCATGCTGTTAGCTGTAGCAACTTGTAAGTAATCCCCAATGTTTGCCTGCTTCTTAGACAACTGGTGCCAACACCAGTGTGTTCTCCATACAAATTGGTGTGCCCCCTCTCAGACCAGGAAAACAGAAGAGGATTAACTTTCTAGCCTTCTTTCTGATATGTGCGTGAAAAGGGAGGCAGATTCTCTCAGTGTTGCAGATTTTCAGTTGAGTAAACTCTACCCTAGCAATTCTCAGAAATAACAGGAAAACAATGGAAGGAAAATTACACTAAACATGTTGCCTTGCAGGTGTTTGAGATAAATGTGCAGATGCATACAACCCCCCCACCCACACACACAAACACAAACACACTCATACACACAACCTATTTGCGAGACCTTTCCTGCATTCACTCACTGGTGGTTGTCAGTGATCTGCAAGTACAGAAAAGCCCTGTGAGGTCAGAGTAGGGAAGCAGAAATTTAACTCCTCCTCTTAATTATGGAAGAGGCAGCCAGGTAGTTAGCAAAGCTTTGCGGTTCGAGTCAGAGGACCTGAGTTCAGATCCTGGCTCTGCCACTTAATTGGTAACTGAGCCTGAGCAAGTCAACTCACCTCTCTGGAAAATGAGGACAATATGTCTCTCAGGGTTCCGTAAGAGGCAAGTGAAAAAAACGTATGTTAGAGTCCTCCGTAAACTAAAAATAGGTTATTTTTAGAGACACAAACTTCTGTACATAGCCCAAGAGCTATGTTGCCATAGATAAGTTAACTGTTTTCCAATTACTCCTTCATCAACATCCTTCCATGGAGTGTGGATATAGGTATTTTCGCAGACCTGGCAAAAACATCGGCTAGAAAGACCAATTTTATAGAATTTTTGAAGTGCTTAAAGCTTGAGCTTGGAGTTATCTGCCGAGACAAGTGCCCTTTACCAGGTTTGTCTTTATCAACTATTTCCATCGCATGTCCTACATTTCGCCCCATTGTTGCTTGTATATATTCTCCTTGAGAAATATTTAACGACCAAGGGAAAATATTTCTTTAACCTCCGACGCTGCACATCTTCTTGACAAAGGCTTGGCTCAGGCGAGAATGCAATACAGTGTTAGAATCAGACATACCTGCACTCAAATCCAGCCCCATTATTGACCAAAGCTGTAGTTTCATCATCTAGAGTGGTTATCACTCCAGTGGAAGCTTGGCCACCATGGCTCCTCAGGCGTCAGGTTAGATCTGTGTAAACACCAAGTCTGGAGCTCTCCTGTGATTTCTGGAGAAGCTGCAACGTACTCCTCATGATTTTCTCCACCAAGCCCCTCCTGTGTTCCCATGGCCTTCCCGTCCTGCTGCGCCCTGTGACTTAGCTACTTTACTAGCTCCTCGAAGAAACTTCCCTGCATCTGCTATTTTATCATATTTTGGAGCCTTTATTGCAGCTATTTCAAGGATAAACAGAAGGAGTCACCTTGTGAAACACAAAATTTTCTTCCACCAGCACCTCATTCCACCCTCACGCTCTCTCCCTTACTATCTCTGCCCCATCCTCCCTCTCCCATATAACAAGCCCATTTTACAAGTAGACTCTTCTCCTTGCCTCTCTGAACAGTTCAGCCCACATGCAAGCCCTTGGAAGCTCAGCCTCTATCCCAAGTAGGCTTGTCAAGAAGTTTCTTCTGAAAAGAATATTGTGCAATCCTGAAGAGTTCTAACAAAAACAATTGTTGACATCTTGGTCATATTTGGATTAATAATTTGTCTAGTCCCCATGTGATTTGAGCCCTGCTGACTTCCCAGACCCTGTCACGGATCTCTCTCTCTCTCTCTCCCCACTAACTGTGCTCCAGGCACACTGACCTCCTGTATCTTCTTCAAACCATCAAGCCCATTCCCATATCAGAATTTTTGCCCTGGCTCTCACTTCTGCCTGAAAGCTCTTTCTTCCAGGCCTTTGCTGGCTGATACCTTTTCATCATCCAAGTAACAGTGTTAAGAGATTAAGTAGAGAGAAGTTCAGGGACCAAATCTTTTAGGGCCTTATAAACCATCTTAAGGAGCTTGGACATTATTCTGAGGGCAACAGAAAGCCAATGAGGGATTTTAAACAGGAGAGTGATGAAAAATGATTACATTTTTAAAAGCATCACACTGGCTATTCAACGCAGAAAGGACTGGGGTAACATGGAAGGAAGAAGACAAGATAGGAAGCTATTGTGTTGACAGTCCTGTTGGTGACTTGAACCAAGGTGGAGGTAGAGAGAAATAGCAGATTTGGAAATAAAACTAACAGGACTTGCTAATGGATTGGCTTCATTCATTCATTCATTCATTCGATCATTCAGCAGACAGTCTGTTGAGCAGCAGTGAACAGAACAGACAAAAATCCCTGCCTTCGTGGATTATATATTCTAATAGATGAGTAAAGATATAAATGGAACTGGGACATTGAAAAAGTAGTAGCATTTAAACAGATAAAAGGAAAAGGGTTCCAGGTATGAGAAATGATACGAGCCAAGTCTACAAGACAACATTCATTTGAAAATTACCATGGGCAGCAGTGGCAAGCCTTTTTTGCATAATTCTCTTAAAATAGGATTTTATTCTAGTGGAATATCACGGTCCAACAAAATCATTTAATATCAAAACTGTTTATGCATAAGTGCTTGTACATTATAATAATTCTTCCTCATTAACATCCAGGAGGCAAACTTATTATGGCCTCGAATAGATTAAGAAATTTGTTTTCCAGAAGCAATGTGGCTTGCCTGGGATCATTGCAAAGATGAATGGCAAAATAAGAACTAGAGTATACAGTTTGATTTAGCTTGCTACATCACTGGCTGATTGTACTGACATCACCCAGTAATCACTCTGTTATTAGACCAGGCAGAAGACCTAGCCCAGAGCAGAAACATTTGCAGTTCTGCCTCTGATTCCAATGTTGCATGAAAATAGTGGCTGAGGCAGAACCCATTTTGCCCAGGAAACCTCTGAGATGAGGTCTTTTGTTCAGAAACCCTTTGAGATCAATACAGCAGATACATTACTTCCGTGAGCAGCATCTAAAGGTTATCTCACAGTTCTAACCAGCTGGGGTTCAAGTGGTTCTTTTCTTTTCCCTGTGGCTGGTGCCAAGGGCCTGTGGGAAGGAATCCTTGGCAGATTCTGAGATGCTCCAATGTGAGCTCTTTCACAAAAGTGATAGTGACCGTGGGAAGGAAGGCAAGGTGACCTTAAGGAATCACCTGAGGGAGAGGAGAGCAGATGGCCAAGGAACAGGTCTGTGTGCAAACGTTCCACCAAAGTAGTTCTGGGCGCCCCTGGGATCTCTGTGACTTTAGCCCAGAATTCCGTTACTGCCACCAGCAACTGTCCACTCAGGAAGGAATGGAGAGCCTCTCTCCTCAATTTCTCCAAATGTTCCTAGAGTAAACCATTTTAGGGCTTCTAAAAAGTTCTCACCTGAGATTAATAGTCAGGGCACAGCAGCCCCTAGCCCCCTCCCCCCCCAGCACCCAATTCTGTTTGGCATTTGTCAAATGTCTTCCTGTTCCCCTCAGACCTTAGACTGATACTTCTTGAGCTGCCTTAGCTTAGAATTGTTCTCTTAGCTTGGAATTGTTCTCTTAAGGAAGTCTTATTTCTGCAATTTTGAGACATAGCCCAGACAAGGGGGAAGGGAGATATGAAAATGAACCTAAGTACCAACAGAGAAAGAAAAAAGGAAAACCTAAGCTGTGAGATGGAACAGCTCAAAAGTAGTCAGCGGAAATGCAAAGATAAACCATTTAATTTGGTCCTCAAGTAGATGGAGGATTTCTTGGAAGGTTACAGGACAACAGACTGTTTCACAAATAACTGTGAGGATACTGTAAAGAAATAAACCATGTCTTCCATATACTCAAAGAAGAGCAGCCAAAAAGATGCAAATGGCTGCTTCTTCCCAGTTGGATTTAGACATTATAATGTCCAGTGATTTGGGCAATTATTCTGAAAATTTTAATTAGCTCACTCTCTCCAACTTGATGTTCTGTACAAATTTAAGAAATAATTGCCCTTTAGCCACTGTTTGCCATTGCACCCTGTTTTTCCAAAGTGCATGAGCACATGTGCTTAGTGTCATTTCATTCCCCTCCACCCCCCCCACCCCACCCCACCCCGGCCCATGGGACAAGTTGATCCACCAATTTCACTAATCTGGTTGGGCACAGATAAAGCTGATCTTATTTAAATTACTTCTTAGATCTATGAAAAAAACAAGACAAAACAAACCAAAACACACATGCCCCTTAGAGGAAGGGGTGGGGAATAGATTAGCAGGAAGTAAAATATTCCCACGTGACATTTTTCCCCTTGTCTGTTTAAACCAACTATTTCATGGAAAACCCACTGCATGTTCTGTGTGCACCCGTAGTTTTTCAATAGGTTTAATCACTGTATAATACTCATGCAGTAAGCTTCTAGATATAGCCATTTACTCAACTCCAGAAGATTTGGGTTGGCCTGCCAGGGATCCAAAATCTTAGGGAGCCAAAGGTACATCTAAATTGAACCCCAGTTCACAGAAGTTTTCACCTCCTATTTCAAATGACTAAGAACCAAGAAAGAATGCTTTCTTTTTTTCCTTTTTTTCTTTTTTTCCATCTAAGGGAGGAGATGCATTTGGGAGTGGGGAAGTGATCTGCAGAAAGCAGCAGAGCTGAACGCATTCAGTTACACCCAGGGATCAAACAATTAACTAATTTAAGGAGAGCCTACAGTGGCATCTTCGGTCCCCAAATTGCCTTAAAAAAAAACAAAAACAAAAACACAAATCTCTAAGACTCAAAATAGTAAATGCAGCCTTGAATGTCAGGATTTAAAAGAATGAAAGAAAAAAGAAAATAACTTTGGAGAGGAGGCAACCTGTGGTGGGGAGAAGGAAACCACAAAACTGTTTTAAGCACAGGGCTCCACTTCTTAATGTAGACCACAAATTGTTTTAGCCTGTGATCAAACTCAGCCCCCAGGCTCCAGGAGAAGCACTTCCATGCTGGCCCAGCCCTGAGTGGCAAAGATTGTCTGGGAGGGGTGTTTAAGAAAAGAGCAGGAGTTCTAACGTCAGTTCTCTCCAGTCTGAATGAAAGGCCAACTCTGTTCCATTCAGGCATCTAAGGGTTAAAAAAAAAAAAAAAGAGTGTGCATTTTGGATACAGCTGGAAGCCATTAACAACTCTGAGACCATCTCAGTAACTCAGTGAGAGGGTGGGTGGCCTGGCAGAGATCCTGAATCCGTGTATGTAATCACAGACTCTTAGCATGGGGCGGGGCTTTATTTCTTTCTCCCACCCAATGTGGAAAATCCCCTCTTTAACTGTTCAGTCCCTGCCAGCCCATTCCCTGCTCATGAGGCAGTCAGTCCACAGCTTCAAGGGCAACTTCAATTACTAGAAAGTTCTTCTTGGCCAAATTTGCCTCCATATAAAAATCTATCCTTTAGTTCTAACTCTGCCCTCTGGTGTCTTAACACACAACAGTCCTACTTGTGAAGACAACTATCACTTGCCTCCAAATTCGCTCCTTCTTACGGCCAAAAAACCCATTTCTGCCAGCCATCCCTCACATCTGGTGGTTTCCAGACCCTTCCTGAGCTTCTTACTCTTTGAACTGTGCTCATGTTTCAGACTCCCTTCTGAAGAACGGGGCCTAGGATGAAAGACATTCCCAACTTGAAGGACACCCTTATAGTGTCATCTGGGAGGTTTTCCTTCCGTTTTTGAGGGAAGTCTTTTTGAGGGAAGATGCAGCCACACCTCCTTGTGGGTATTGCCACTAGGGCATCTGCCCACCTCATCCCTAGGAAAGCTTTCAGCTCCAGAAGACTCACCTACTGCACTGGATGACATTAGCCTGGAGATTACACTCACAACGCTGAACAGGAAGGAGGAAAGGATAAATGAGCTTCCCCTGGATGCTCAGCGTGGAGTTCCCAGCTTTCCACCAAGTGTTGAGGCAGATGGGAAAAGATCACTCCCATCTTGACCCTGGATTTAGGATCCATCCTCTGGGACCAAGACAAAAGATCGCTTTTATTTATCTGTCTCTCCAAAAATCTTCCATAGCGTCCCACATCCCCATAGAATACAAGTACTCGAGCACCTGGTCCGGCCCTACCCACGCCCATCCTTGCACCAGGCTCCAGCATGGGACCTGTGCTACAGCAGGCCAGTCATGCCCTCAACGTCCACGCTCCTTTGTTAGCCTTTCCCGGAATACCTTTGCATCCTCCTGTCAGGTCGTCTGAGAGTTTTCTCTTTTCCTGGGCTAGCTCCAGAGCATCTGAAACGCCAGGGCTCTCCAGCCATTGACTCAAGATAGTATTTCTGGCCGCTGGAGGCAGGTCTTCTCCCAGAGTTCTCTTCTTCAATTAATTGATCGTCCATATAAGCCCAGCAATAAGCCTTTTGTTTTTGCTCTCAGCGATGAAAGGCAATGGATGGTCAGTGCTTTTCTTTTGGTCTGAGGCATGCCCTAGTTACATCTTTGTGCTCATTATATGAAGTGGAGCTAGGGTCAAGCCAGGCTCTGGATCTTTGAGATTACATAAATGAACAGTTATGATCTAAGCAAGTCGCCCCATATATAAGCTGATGCCACAAGGTAATGTTGACCTCATCTTGTATTCCCAGATGTGCCTCAGATAAACTGTGATGTCAAAGCCGGAAAGATCATCAATCCTGAGTTCGTTGTGAAGTGTCCAGCAGGATGCCAGGACCCCAAATACCACGTTTACGGCACAGACGTCTACTCATCCTACTCCAGCGTGTGTGCCGCTGCAGTTCACAGGTGGGCAGCTCTGAGCTACTTCACAGCCAGCATCAGGGTGTGGCCAGGGAGCCCCGATGCAGGCTTTCCTGCTTTAGCAACAAAAATGTACCAATTTAATTGAGCATCCTGTATTTCTCCTGGCAACCCTATCCCATGGAATTACGCAGCAGCAGTGCGTGGCCCTGGATCTCCTTTCCCAGTACTTTGTGGAAAGGACTGGCTTCTCTTTACACCTTAATGAGGAGGGGAGAAGAATTCTCTTTCGCGTTCATGACAAGGAAACCAAAGCTCAGGATGATGTCAAGCATTTTTTTGTGTTTCCCTGTATGTGCTGAGCAAGGAAATAACAAGGATGTGACTAAGAAAAGCCCATAAGATTGAAGAAGAAATGTCACAGCTATGGTGATGTCTGGAGACAAATGGACCAGGAAAAGTGAGAAGGGTGAAAGGTGGCACTGCTTGGTCAGTTGTTGGTTTGGGATCCAGGAAGGAGAACAGGAGGCATGCCATGGTTTGGCCTGAGTCACTTCCTAAATAGGGAGAGGCAAAGTGACCTTTGCAGAATTCTCACGCCTCCTTTTCTTAGGCTTGGAGTCAAAACACTCCAATGGATATTTACTTAATATCTTCGATAATAAGGCTAATGTGTATGTGTCAAGAAACTCACCTGTGTTACTTAGTCCTCACAATTCCCCTATGCGGTATCTACTACTATTATCCACACCTTACAGGTGGAGAGGCTGACTAGCTTTCCTAAAGCCCCACTATTAAAATTTAGTATCAGAATAGGGACTGGAAGCTAAGTCCAGCGCTCGTGCTCCTAAACAGCACCCAGCACTGCTCTAAGATGTTGCTCCTGAGGCAGTGCTCAGCCACCGGATACTGGATGAAATTTCTGAATTATTCAGGCTTCTGGTATCATTTTCCTTTTCCTTACTTGCACATCAGTCAGTTGACTGTTCAATTGTATCTTTGCCAGAGAGACGGGAGATGTAAAATTCATTCCCTTTCAGGGTGTCTAGCCGGTAACTTCTCTGAAATTTGGGGAGACAGTAAGAAAAAAATCTGTGTAAAATAAGATGTAACAATGACTCGTAGATTTGGCTGGCCACACTTTTCCTTTCCCTAGCACTGCAGCGGGATGATGAGCTAACTGATTTTTCGATGGGAGCAGGATTCCAAGACTCTAATAAGGATAAGGAGTGGAACGTTCAAGAAAAACACTAAGTGCTATTTCCTCACTCCAGACTATGGAATACAAATATTTTGCTTGCACTCTGAAATCAAGGTCATGCAAAAAGGGAAGAGGTGTACAAATCTATACATGTGTGTCTGTGCATGCCTCCCACACGTGTGCATGCTCACATCATCCTTACACACATATGTGCTTGCTCACGCAGCTCTCCCACTCAGTATTCTCCAGCCTGTGTCTACATAGATGCTAGCATCTGCTGCAGAGGCTGAGCCTGTTTTGAGGTTGCCTGTATGTTCCCAACTGTGATCTGAGATCGTTGGCAGTTGCTTCCTCTGGCACTTGCTGGCTCTCTCTTGTCTCTCCACGTTACTTATGCAGGACAGAGCTACACGAGTTAATTTCACCTGGTCAAAGATATCCTTATAACGATAACTAATCCCTTCCCCTCTGATTCTCTCCCTCGAGCATCATCTCAACCCTAGGAGACTATTGTTAGCATCCCCATCTGTTAGAAGAGGAACTGAGGCCTAGGGAAATTAAGTCCATTGCTAGTTAGTTGCACATTCAGGATTAGAACTCATGTCCACCACTGCCCAGAGCCCAGGTGACACATTCCATAAGGACAGGGGTCCCAGTACTATTTAAAGTACAAAGTGAGGACTTGAGGGGGATTTGGACTATGGAGCACTAGAGCTAGCAAAGGCTTTGTGATGGATAGACACATAGAAGGGATTGACCAGGACGGGGATTCAGCAATTCCAGCAGCTGGGTTAGAATCTAGGGAGTTGCTGGGAGGAATGCAGATGAGGGTAGAAGGGCAGAGGAGAAGATCTTGAATGTTTTGTTTCAAAAAGCAAGATTTGCTACTCGAACAACTGCATGTCCTTGTAGCTTTTCAGACAGTGTCTGCTAGAGTGGGAAACTATTTGGAAAGAAGTACCACCCTCGGTGGAGAGGATGAAGAGTCTTCAGGAAGAACATAGGAATTTTGGATACTATTTGTTTTGTTTTTCACAACAGCAGAAGTCTGTTTTTAGAAGGCAGGATTTAAGACTGAGAACATAAATGGAAAGTGCTTGAGGCACCTCCTGTCATTGTCCTGCCAGAGTCCCCCCCGAGTCAGAAGAGGGAAACTGAAGAGAGCATGTTTTGGTTTAGAAATTCAGATTTCATATTCAGCTTAATGGATTTAATATTCATATAATATATCAAAATCAGATGTCTTATGCGTGATTCCCTGGATCCTTTCAAACCAAAGGGATAATGAACATAACTGAGACATCACATTTTGGCCAGTCCTGTCCTGAACTAACCTCTGTGTTTCATGTGGGACCAGGTGCTGGGGAGTGGAGGCATTTCTCTGAGACGGGGCAAATCAGAGGCCATCTCCATGCAGAGCACTCTTCAGGCTAATTTCTCAGCCGATGACCTCCTAAGAGTGACAGCCATTCAAAACCTGGCCTAGTGGTGGGAAGTCCCTTTCCTCTGAGCCTGGACGCTGTCTCAGCTTATCCAAGTCCCCTGGAACCTGGGTTAGGAAGAAGGCAAACCTCAAGGCCATGTTCAGCAAATTACCATGGCTCTGCCCCCATGTGCTTCATAAGTGGAACCACAGCCCCTTTCAGGAGCCCCTCTCTCCCTCCTCCAGTATCTACTATGATGGTCAAGTATCCAGTGCATTGACCTCCTTGGACTGCTGTGGCCTCCAGTGGTTTACCGACCACTGACCTCCCCAGGATCTGCCTTTCTCTAGGAGAATGTCTGGGGACATCCAGGTCCTCCATTGAGGCTTCACTCTCTTCTGCAACCAGAAAAATCTTACAAGAACACAGTAGGTGTACCTCTGCACCTTTCCCAAAGTCTGGGTGTTTGGTCTTACAAAACCCTCACAAGGGATATCTGCAGCTCAGTCCAGCTTGAGAACCCCCTGGGCCCTCCCTATTCCCTTTAAATAGCCCGAGGGAAGCTCAGCACAGCTTCCCCCTCCCCATTTCCCCTCCCTCTAAAGAGCTAAAGTGCTTCTGACTCTTAAACAACAGCAAGTGCCTGCTGCATATACATTTCAATATGATAGAATATAAATCCAGGGGCAGGATGATTTCTCTGGGAGAAAATAAAAAGGTGAGAGTTATTTTTATTTTCCCCATTAATTATAAGGAAAGGGACCATGGGAGAACTTTTTTTAATAATGAGAATTTTCAGACTACGCCAGTGGTGTGCTGGTAAATGTGTAACAACTGACTCTCCAAAAAAGGGTGGAGTTGCTGACTTACCAATTTTTGTGGTATAAATACTCCCGCCATGGCTGATTTCAAGCTACCAACGTGAAATGAACCAGCTTGCACAATCCTGAAAACCTTAGCAATTGACTTTCGAAAGCCAGTGGGAGCAGAGCTCACTCACCACTGCGAGTCCTTCTAACACATTGTCCTTTCCATACTTAAATTTCCAGTCTAGTTGGGAGATGAAATTAACTCAAGAAACTTTTAGGAAGTAGCACAAGATCAAATAAAACCAGAGTCTTGGTTGTGAGACAGGATTTTAAGGTGTCATGAGGAAGGGGCCTGGCAAAGCCGGGTCGGAATCTCTGTGGAGAAGGCGCTATTAGGACCCAGTGACACAGGCCTAGTCAGGCAGAAGTGGGAACCAGGTTCTCCAGAACAAAAAGAGCAGAATGAACAGAGACACCAGAGTGAGAATCACGTGGTTTTCAGGGGCGCTGAGACCAGCCTGTCTGCAGCTGGGAGAAATGATGTAACCTGATTCTGAGAGCTTCTGATTGAAGAGAGACCCGGGTTGCAAAGACACGAGGGAACGAGGAGTTATTGTAGTCAGGAGGTACCTGTGCTTTGGACCCTGAGAGGCAACTGGGACCAAGTGGGACAAACCCAGGTCTCCTGATCAGTTAGACCTAGGTTCAAATCCCTGCCTTGCTATTTACTAGTTACAAAATCTGGAGTGAGTCACTCAACCTGTCTAAGCCTGTTTCTATGCGTTGGGAATAACATTCCCTCCACTGCATGACTCATGGGTTTGCTGAGAGGACCTAGGCAGATACCATATGTGGAAATGATTTTAAAGCAATTCATTGTTTTTCATGTCAAGCATTATTATCACTTTCTTTCCTTCTGGGTCATTGGGAAGTTGAATATTCAAAGTCTCTGACTCACCATAAAGGTGGGAGAGCAGGAAAGGGCAACTCTTATTCCTGGAGGAAAGGAAGGGTGTTGATAGGAACAAATCTAAGTATTTTTTTTAGCTACCCCGCGCCATAAATTACAGATACCCACAGGAGCCATTTTAGCCTCTGGGGCAAGGAAATGACAATGTGAAAGTGATAGTTAGGAACCAGAATGGAGCTCCTGCCATAGAAGGAAAGAGGTAGATATTTCAGTTACTGTCACGTCAGAATCTAAAACCTTCAAAAGCCTGTCAAGAAACAATTCTCATCTTTGGAGACTCTTTTCAATGCGTTTAATTTAGCTGCACACCTTCCTTTCCTGGCCCAAAATAAAAGGAATAATTTGCATTTTAAAATGCCATATAACCCTTTGAAACAACTGGAGTCATTCTGTGATGTCACAAAACCAAATTGGAAATTGTCAGGTAAGAGGTTTTACTTAAAAGAACTAGTGGGAATAAGGAAACCAAGGAAAAGAAATTTGAGGCATGGTAGCAAAGAGAAATGCCCAGCTGACTAAATAATCAGGTCCTGTAATAAGAAAAAGAAGGACATCTAACCTGGGAGGTCACACGCCGGGCCATGTGACGGAGGCACCATTCTTAGGGGGTGGGTTGCAGGTCCAAGTCAACTTTTTCTTCATCTTGCTGCTTTCATATCTCTAAATAAAGATGGCGGCTAGTCGGATAATCCGTTGATCATGTCAAACAATATTTCTCTGTTTTATTCCTCAAAACAAAAATTTTCTTTCCCTCTTCATAGTGGTGTGCTTGATAATTCAGGAGGGAAAATACTTGTTCGGAAAGTAGCGGGACAATCTGGCTATAGAGGGAGTTATTCCAATGGTGTCCAGTCCTTATCCCTACCACGGTGGAGAGAATCCTTCATTGTCTCAGGTAAGTCTACACACTGGGGAAATGCTGCTACACACAGGCACTTGGGTTAAGTGACCTCACGGGATGAAATGTGCTCTTTTCAATGTGCTGTTAGTTTTAATTGATGGCCCACCTCATTTCATAAAAATCTGAAGCATTAGTTCTCCTGATAATTAGGATCATGAAACAATGAATTATAATTACAGTGATAAATCACTACAAAGTCTGGAAATATTAAAAGGCCCCAATTATTCATTTTAAACACACTGCAGCTATCTGTAAGTCCAATCAAACTTTTTAATTAAGTGACTTACATTTAATAACTTCGGTTTTTGAACTACTCCTTTTGTTAGGCCAAATGAATCTCACATCTAGAACCTTATTCCTCGAGATTTCTGGTAAATGAATAGATAAAGATAGGCTCTTAGAGAACTACGCTACAATTTTATTTGAGATTTCTTCTTATTTAATCATTGTTTCACTAGTCAATCAGTTGTCACTATCTAGCTCCACATGATTTTTGTAGATACTCATTTTTCACCTTTTTTCCCCTTTTCCAAAGATGCCAGTGAGCTAATGATTATTGTGATTTCACAGTGGAAAGATAATCAAGTATTTTAGTATTATCATGACCTTCCTCCCTTTTTTTAGTATTTGTGAATTTCCCCAATCTAAACTTTTATTTTGAAAATTTTTTAATCTACAGAAAAATTTAAAGAATATTACAATGAATACCTCTAATCCCTTCTCCTGGATTCACTAGTTGTTAATACGTTGCAACATTTGCTTTATTTATCTACCTATCATCTATCTATATTTTGTTCTGAACCATGTGGAAAAAAAAAAAGCTGCAGGTAGCATGACACTTTATCCCTCAATACTTCAGCATACATCTTGTAAGAACAAGAACATTTTCCTAAATAACCACGATACTAATGCCATGCCTAAAGAATTAACATTGATACAATAATATTATCTAATAAATAGTTTGCATTCAATTGTATCTAATTACCCCAAAACAGTCTTAATAGTAATTTATTCTTCTTCTTTTGTTTTTAGAGTCACAATCCAATCAAAGATCATCCACTGCATTTCCTTGTCATGTCTATTTAGTGTCCTTTAATATGGAACTATCTCACCACATTGCGTTTTTTGGTCATGAATGGCAATGACATTTTTGAAGTCCCAGCTAGTTGTCTAGCAGTATGTCCCACAGTCTGGACCACAAACATGTCCAGTGATTTCCTCATGATTGGATTCAGGTTAAATATTTTGGCAAAGATACCACACAGGTAGTATCATAGCCCATCCATTATGTTTTATCATAATGACCATATCAGGAGGCACATAGTGTCATTTTGTCCAGTTATTGGTGAGGCTAAATTTGATTACTTGTACACTTTGCAGTATCTCTCCACGGTGAAGATACCTTCTAATTAATAAGCAATCTGCAGGGTGATACTTCAAAACAGCATGAATAGCTTGTTTCCAATAAATTTCACCAGTGGTTTTACATCTATTGATGATCCTTGCTGTCATAAAAATTACATTAGTAATTGCAAAATTATAGTTGTTCTAATTCTGTCATTCCTTTCACATTTATTAACTAATATTCTTATATAAAGAAGAGATTTCCCCCTCTCTGCATACTTAGGGTTCAAATTAGACTGGTTTCTAAGTCAGATAGTGGAAAGTCATAGTACTGTGCGTGAGGTTTGCCTTGTAACAAAGAATTCAGAATAGGAGCCATATGAAAATGCTAAGTCTAGAATACAAATTTGTTGAACATAGAGAGAAATATAATCTCCACATTAAGTGTTTACCAAGTAGCTCCTGGCTAAATATGAGTATTTTGATCTAAAGTCCTTAGTCTGCAATTCAAGAATCCCAACAGAGGTTTAAAAGAAAAATTAATTCCATGAGAGTAGAGATGTTTTGGAATTTTAAGTGAAAATCAATCTGCTGAGATTATTCCCTATAAATCTCAACTTCCATGTCCCCTCATTCCACCTAGTGACGTTTAACCAAAAACAATTTTTGCCAGTGATAAACATTTGTGCTTCTGCAATGGCTAGGAGTATCTTTTGAATGGGCGAGTTAGGAAAGCGCACTTCCGTGTAAGGGTATCAATTGACTGGCGGCCAAGGTCTGCTCCCCAGAGGCTCAAGGCCAGCGAGTCGCTGAATAGTGTCAGAATCCTCCTCTGAAGGCTCAGATGCCTCCATCTAGGTCATTTCCAGTTTTTACATGTTGCTGTGCTCCTTTAGTTAACTCGCTTTGGTCTGGGGTGAGGGAGCAGGAGAGGGGATGTACATTTTGGGTCAGCACAAGCTTTCAGAAGGAATGGGAAAGGTCAGAGAAGTACCTCCTCAAATAGTCCACTTGTTTTTTGATTCACATTTCAGAAAACTAAGCTCACGCCCCTCTGCATAGAAACAGAAAGAACCATAGGATTTTAGATGTGAGAAGAATAGGAAATAGAGAGAAATGTTGTCTCTGCAGCGCTCTGTTGATAAAGTGAGGTCACATCCAAGTGTCCTCCTTGGGTCTGAAATAACCTCAGTTGTTGTCTATTTGGAGCAGACCTATAAGGGCGGAAAACCTGGAAATGCCAAGCTCTGCTCCCAGGTGACTGTAATGAGATGAAGTAACTCAAGTAAGCCCAAACCTTTGCCTCATCCTCATTTTGAGTGACATTTGTGGGTAATACTAGAATAACATCTTTGCATCTCTATGGCAATATATAGTTCCAAAACATTTAAACTTTTTTTTTCCATTAGGTCCTACAACTTTGTGTCATATCGTTGTCTGTATTTTCTGAATGAAAATAAATGACAGCCTCAGAGATTAAGGCAGTTAATGTTAAAATAGAAACAGAGACCTATATTTTCTTACTTCCAATCCCAAGCTCTTCTTGAGACCCTGTCTGCTTCAGGACCCCACAATCCTTTGTGCCAATAGCATGTTTGGCAAAATTGTGCACTAGATTCTGTTCCACCCCGCTGGGGTCTCCAAATGACACTCCTCACCATCTTCTCCCAAGCCCCAGCCTATAAAAATATTCCCTCAGGTTGAGAGTTAAAGTGTTTTTGTTGTTAGATGGAAACATTGGATAACCTCCCAAGGGTGTTTGAATTATAACAGAGATCTAAGCACTAAGATATTCCTTTGAATAAATATTTACTGAGCATCTACTATCAGACACTGCTCTGGCCACTGGGCATTCAAGTTACCAGGTGAGACAAATTACCTGCCTTTGGGGGAATTCTACATTCCAGAGACACTTTCTGTTTCATTGCGGAACAAAGCTCCTGTGGTGGAATTTCAGGCCTGACCTGCTGGTGGAGGAAGCCTCTGGCAACAATCTCCTCAGGCCATATTAGTCCTATCAGCCTTGGAAATGCTTACCCAGCCCCATCATCTAATTGTTTTTGTCTTTTTAGGCCTCCATTGTTTCCCTGATATACATTAGCATTCCTTCTCCTAGCCTGGCAGCTCAACTCTCTCTCCCTGGGTGGGCAACAAATGCTTATCAAGGCTGATTGTTTACCTACTTTCAGGTTTCTCTAATGCCATGGAATTCAAATGGTCCCCACAGGGTCCATGAAAGTGAGAGGTAGCTACTCCCACATAGCCAGGCTGTGACCAGAGCTCTCCAGCGTCTCAAGGAGAGCATGGGGAATGTTTTCACTCCATCTACTGACCTAATTAAACATTCAGAGCCACATATATGAAAACCTTAGCTTCCATGTCACATCTTCGTTGGTAAAATAAGGGTTGCTAATGTTAAACTCTGAGTCATGGAGATTTTATTACTTCCTTTCTAATATGAATAAAACACAGGCAATACAGAAGACAAAATGCCACTTGACTTTCTTCTTGTAATCAACAATTCAGCATGGGGGAGACTGACTGATTTTATTGAACTCAAGAGAAATAAATTGGAAGGATGGAATCAGCTTATCAGAACAGAACCATCTAAAACCTCTAGCTCTACAAATAAATCTTTTCTCTCTCTCTCTCTCTTTTGCAGAAGGTAAACCCCAGAAGGGCGTAACCTACCCATCGGCTCTTACATATTCATCACCTAAAAGCCCCGCTGCCAAAGCAGGCAAGTGTTCATGAGTGATTTCATCTAAATCTTCGGAGTTCATAAACACGCAATATTGTGTTTTAAGCGATAGTGTAGAAATTAACATCTTAACTGGTCAAGCTCCACTGACTCTAGTAATATTTTAACAGCTGCCAGGAACATGGGCACAGAAATCAATGGGATGAGATGGCGGCTAAGGCTGAAGAGTGAGGCTTCGTATTTTGGGGGTTTTGTTGTTTGTTTGTTTTTACAATTCCAAGATTATCTCTGTGTTTGTGTCATTTTCATTCATAATGACTGTTACCTTGAATTTTATTGTATTGCTACCTTTAGAAGATGATGTGACGTTTTGTCCAGAAATATTCCCTGGCAGCTGAAAGGGAAAAGGTCAGGTATGAAATGAAGGGAAGCGCAGAGAAGGATGTGGTTTATGGCGTAACAGCAAACAGCTAATCTGAGTGACAACCCAGGCCACAGATACAGTGTCTCTGAGGTTGTGCCTACCCAGCTTCATGTGAGCTACAAAGGAGTCACAGGTGGACCTCAGGCCAAGAAAATACCTTTTTCTGGGTTTCTGGACTAAAGTGGGAACTCTGCTATGCAGTATTGCGTCTTTGGGGCTACTTTGATTTCCCACACAAAGAGAAGCTGTGAGTCGCTTCGTAACAGGATTTTGCATTGCTTCCAGAAAGTTGATGGGCTAGTTGATTTTGTTCACGTATTTAAGGTGAACATGGTTTAAGGATAACAACAGGAGCTAGCATTGATGGAGCATTTGCTGTGTGCCAGGCCCTGTTCCAAGAGCTGATTATCGCGTTTAGTCACCCTCACAACACCATGCGTACGTTCCATTCTTAGCCCTAATGTGCACTATGAGGAAAATGCAGCACAGAGCAGTTTAGTAGCTTGCCCTTTGCCACACAGCTAGTAAGGAGCAGAGCTGAGAATGAAACCCAGACACTATGGCTCCAGAAACCTCATTCTATACCATTATCCTGTCGTTTTTCATGCTAATAACAGTGTACACAAAGAGTCCTGATGTGAGTCGCCTTGGCATACAAATAGGAAATGTTTTTCATTTTTTCCCCCAGTTACTGCTCCAACTATGTCTTTAATGACATCTTAATTATTCCAGTAATCTAGACAAGCTTGGGTTTAAAATGCAAGGTATAGCTGTTTCGCCCCCCCACCCCCCCAGGCTGGCAGCAGATCGTGGTGGCTCATGGACTGTTTCTGAGATATCACCTTTCCTCTTTTGGTGTGGGCACGGAGATGAGGACTAGGTGACAGACATCTCCTTAAGTGACTGGCCAGCTGATGGAGGGAGAGTGTCCCTGGCCTCTCTGTTGTCTTTCTCTTTCTTTTCTTTTTTTCTTTTCTTCTCTTTTCTTTCCCTTTCCTTTCTATCTTTCTTTCTTTCTTCTTTTCGTGTATCACATGACTATTATTTTTCATTATTAGATTTATTGGGGTGACACAGGTTAATACAATTACATAGGTTTCAAGTGCACAATTCTATAATACATCATCTGTATATTGCATTGTGTGTTCACCACCCAAAGTCAAATCTCCTTCCGTCACCATGTATTTGACCCCCTTTACCCTTTTCTACCTGCCCCCCTCAGTGATTTCTAAATAGGTGATATGTGTGGATACCTGGGGCTAAGGGAGGCAGTATTCAGCTGTGTCCTGGCCCCCTCTTGTTGGGCCAGAGATCTATGCCAGTCTCTCTCTCTCTGAGTCGGGTGTCCCATCCCTTGGTGCAGCAGTCCCCTGGGCAGCTCCTTCACACAGAGCCATGGGAATGGCTGGGGTTCGCTTCCCCTCAGGGGTCTGAGGAGAACTAGGATAGGGAGAGGCCCCCTTTCTCCTCCCATCTCCATTCACCTTTGGCCTTCTGAGCCCTGCATGCCTAAGCTCCTCCAGCAGCACCCCTACCCCTTCAGAAACATCCCTACGTTCAAATAAGCATCCCAACTTCAGGGACCACATGTCAAGCACCCCTATTTTTACCCTGACAGGGAGAGTACAGCTAGACTCCAAGAATACTCCCCCAAGCTTTCTCTGCAAGCTCTGCTCCTAAAGTGCACCCCGTGGGCCATGGGTTCTGCTCAGAGAGGTCTGTAGGGAACGAGAGGCCTACCTCCCCTCCCCATCGGCCCCTGTAGTCTTGGTGGGTGAGTCTTTTGAAGCCCCTTCCTTTGGCTTGGGGAGGGCAATGCATGGAGGAAGGGAGGGAAGGGGCCCTACCCTGAACACTGCTGTCTGCCCAAGTGGAGGCTGACCCTTCCCCTTCTTCAGGTCCTTCCCTTCTGCTGACTGACCTGGGTGAGGGGGCATTGGTGATGGTGCAGGTTCTACCCGAATGGCCCCACCTGTGTGAAGTTCAGTGGCACCTCTCCTCATTTACAATGGGGGTCATGGGGCCTTCTGTCTTCAGCTTTGGGCCTTAACTGGAATCCAGACAAGAGGAAGAGTTCTGTCAACCTTCTGTAACTGTCAATGGCCGTGCGTTTCCTCTGCGCCAGGCACCTGTTGCTACACCGTGAGCCTGAGGCACAGTGCCTGTGTCCCCTGCATTTTCACATAAAGAAGCTGACCCTTGGAGAAGTTTAACTCCGCATCCGAGGGCACCTTTCTAACTGGCTCCTATAGCTTTCAAACACTGCTAATATCCCCTCCAAGAAGGTACCCCTGGTGGCAGAGGGGTGCAGGGGAGAGCCGCTATAGCTAAATGACAGCCTAGATTATAAAACCCATTGGGTTTGTACGTTCTCCACAGCAGAGAACATCTCCAAAACTTCTCTGTGGACCCCAAGCACCGTGGCCCAGCTTCCTGCAGTCCCCCCACATGGCGAGTCACTGACGTGCAGGAGTGCAAGGGAGTGGGGCAGCCTTTCTTACATATAAATGTAAAATGAGCAACAGCCGTCCTTAGGACATCAAGTGTTGCTGAGGTCACTTGTCCCCTCTACCAAACCACCTCAACCTTTAATGACACTATCACCGGGTATTACTACCCAATTACAAGATCATTCCTAGTTATTAGGTGGGGAAAATTAAGTTCATATATTCATTTGGGAACCATGCATCGAGCGTCTTTTATTACCAGACTCTGAGCTAAACTTGAAGGATTCTAACATAAAAGGGATACTTGAGGTCTTGTCCAGCTTCAAGATAGAGGAACACCTCTTTAAAGATATAGTCCCACCATGGAGTAAATTTCACCAACGCAAATAAAAAAGTCCAGTGAGAACCAGAAAAGGGTGATCCCCTTGGTTGCTACTCTTCCTTACATGATAAAGTTCCTATAGAAACTGGAGGAAGCAGAAGAGAGGGAGATGTGAGGGCCAGCAGCTGTTCAGGTCTCATCATGCCCCTATAAACTGCTTTCTAATCTCTCTCCGTGAATGCGAGTTAACAGGCAAATCAGATTCAGAGGACCACGCCCTCCCCTCATCCCCCCCCCACCTGCATCCCCACCCCCTACCCCCCTGCAAAGCATAAGAACCTTCTTCCACAGGAAATTCTCTCACTCAAAAACTAGAAAGCATCTTGATTTGCACTGTGCAGCTCCTGCTGAGGGTGAACATTCCTGAGATTTAAATGCTGTTCCCTCCCAGGCAGTAAGCAACCGTAGTCAGGCAGCTGTTATTTGGCTAGAGCCTCAAGCTCCTCTGAGCTATAAAAACAGGTAAGTGTTGGTTTATAGAAGTTCACTGGAAGCTGGGGAGGCACGCAGCTGGCACTGCTACAAGAGAAGGGCAAGCTTTTATTCAAGGCTGCTGAGCAAGAGTGTCAGGAACAACCCCCTACCCCACCCCCAGGGCTCCCCCTGGCCAGCTGCACTGTCCCTGCCCCAGAAGAAACTCAAGCCCAAGTTTATGATAATAAGTTTGACTTCCCTGCCCTCACTGCCTGTACCCACGAAGGCCACCCTTCACCATCTTGAGACTAAGACTGCTTGCATCACAACTCTAGAGAGACCATCCTCTGATACGACCAACATGTATGAATCTTGAGGCTACTCATGACTTGCCTTCCCCTTTTGAGGAAAAAATATGGAATTTGGAATCGAACAAGTGTGGGCCAAAATCCTGCCTCTGCTACCTCTTGTATGTGTGACCTCAGCCACGTTTCTTGACCTCTTGGAAAATCTGTTCCTTATCCAAAAAATGAGAATACTTGGATGGACGTCCTGGATTGTGATTAATATCAAACATGAGTGCTTAGGCCAAGAGGCCTTCACAGTGCCTGGCGCATGGTGGATGCTCAGTGAATATTAGATTTTCTGCCCTCATATGTCACTCTGAGTTAGCACGGCAAGAGCCAAAGCCAACCCGATTACTCTGACCTCCAGACATTGCTGCTAAACTGGCTTAATTTCCTTCAGTCATCTCACCTTTGACACCTACTGAAAGCTTTGTTTCCACTGGGGGAGGGGAAGGCATCTCATGATGATAAATGTCAGCTACTGTCATTTATCAAGTGCCTACCATGTGCAAAGCACTGTGTGGGTCCCTTATAGACATGTCTAATGATGACAACAGCCCTGCAAGTGGGTCTGACCCTCCCCATGTTACGGCAAAGGGAGCAGGTTCAGAAAGCGTTAGTGGCAGGCTGGGGAGGGCTGGAGCCAGGAGTCCAGCCTGGCACTGGCTGTGGTTGTCAAGTCAGATTTCCACAGGCCCACCCCAGATCCAATGAGTCAGAATCTCTGTGAATCGGGCCCTGGAATCTGCATTTTAACACCTCCACTGTGATCCTAAAAATGAACCAGGTATAGGCAGTTCTGAGGATATCCTGCTGCCATTGAGAAGCTGGTTATCTGGAGCTGTTCTTCACCTTCTCCAACGAGTAATCTGTTAAGAGCCTAAGGGAAGTTTTGAAATGTTTTCCCAGGAAAATCTTTTAAAAGAGACCAAAGTTCCATGTAACTGAGGTTGTACAAAGAAACTATTTTACTGGTTTAATTTCAAATTGCTCAAAGGGAACCTGGTCCCATGAAGAATTCACTTTGGGTCACATCAGGCATTATGCTCAGTAAGAAATTGGAAGCAGTTAGTTTAGAGTATTTTCTGTCTCTGCTAAAGACAATCCTATTCCGTGAAGGAGAGCAGGCAGAAACACCAGCCCCTGGAAGACCGTGGGAGACCAGAGAGATGGTTCTGTTGGTCGGATTTAGGACATGTTTGAAAGCGTCTGTGTTCTAAAGAAGAACAAAAATGGCTGTCCCCAGGATATTTCATCTGCTCTCTAGAAAATCAATATTAGCAAAGGCAGACTGTGCTGTTCAGAAACCTTGAAAATTAGACAATGGTTTAAAAAAAGATAATTCAGATTTTCAATATCTAATTAAGTTTAAAGTGGCAAAAATGTTTACTATTTGCAAGTAGAAATTTTATTTTTAACGTAATTGTAGTTGAATAATTTGCAAATAAAATGCATTGTCAGTTTATTTATATACTTCTCTCAAAATTAATAGTTATATCCCATTTCATAAAATATACAAGTGATACTATTAAATGGCTTTGCCCTATACGAAGTAGGTTGAACTTGGGCCTGCGTCTCCCTGAAGAGGCATTAACGCCTGGTAGCATTTACCAGGGGGTAAGACAGAAGAGTACTTTAAAGAAATTAGTAACTTCCCTAGGACTTGTTATGAAAGCTCAATTCCTTTAAAGTTTTGGAAACGTCATAAATCACGCAGGTTCAGCTTCGCCCAAGGATGGCGTGAAGACTGGCTGAACCCCTGAGGGCACTGCCAGCTCTTTAGCAATTTGTCTGGCACAGTCTACAGGCAGATTTAAAGGCAACCAACAGTTAGCAAGAAACAGGGTAAATGAGGGATCTGTTTCCTGCCTTGACAGGCTAATGCCTACAGGAGCAGACCAGATGGCCAAACTCCAACCCAATACCAGGCTGCTGTTTGCTAACTTGCTCTCCTAAGTCAATACTGTAATTGCTGCAGAAGGTGACAGTGTCGGGGGAAACAAGCAGGTGCCCGTGCTGAGCAGTGGATCTGAACATGGCTGGTCTGGGGCGATGAGAGACACTATTTTCCCATCATGCTCTACAAACAGGAAGTGGGATGGTTCCCATGAAGAGCGTAGCACCTTATTATTACAGATCTATCTCCTAGGCCTGCTGTTCTGTGTACCAAAGATACAGCAACCCTAAGCTGAGTTAAGGCGAGAGCTGAGATGCTGTGGTAGGCTGAAAAATCTTCCCCTTCCCACAAAGACATCCACGTCCTCATCCTTGGAACCTGTGAATGTTACCTTATATGCAAAAGGAGCTTTGCAGATGTGATTAACTTAAGGATTTTGAGATGGGAAGATTATCCTGAATTATCTGGGTAGGCCGTAACTGCAATCTCATGTATCCTTATAAGAGAGAGACTGACACAGACACGCAGAAGAGAAGGTCAACTGAAGATGGGCAGACAGAGACTTGAGGATGCCGGCATTAAAAATTGGAGGCGTGTGGCCACAAGCCAAGGAATGCTAGCAGCCAGCAGAAAATGGAAGAGGCAGGAAACAGATTCTACCCTAGAGCCTCCCGAGGGAGCTCAGTCCTGCCAACAGATTGAGTTCAGCCCAGTGATACTGATTTCCAACTTTCAGCCTCCAGAACTATAAGAGAATACATTTCTGTTCTTTTAAGCCACCAGGTTTGTGGTCATTTGTGACAGCAACCTAAGCGACATACAGATGCTCAGATTTAGAAGCTGGCCTATCTCCCGTGGGGTCCAGCAGGCATTTGCGAGGGGGGCTGTTGTTCACTTGTGGGATTGTTTGGTATCTCCTTGTGGCACAGACCCACGGCTCTGCACGGTCCCCAATGTCCAGTAGGGACCACTTGCCCCCTTGCCCTAAACCTTCAGAGATATTCTCAGGGCACCCAGAGTTGTAACAAATTGAGACTCATTTAAAATTGTGGAAGCAATCCAAATCATCGCACATGGATAAAGAGCACAGTTTAGAAGTAGAATCAACATGATCCTTATAATCTAATTAGTTCCATTACTTCATTGTACAGATGAGGAAACTGGAGCCCAGAGGAGTTAGCTGACTACTCGTGAACCACCCCAAACTAGAAATCTAGAACACATTTTCTAAAAGTAAGTCATAGTGAGTGCCGGAGAATACCTTCTATCCCTAGGCCAATGCTAACTGAAACAGCAAAAAAGTATGTGCATGACCCATGGTTCCTAGTGTCTGGAAAATTAATTTGGTGATTAATCACGTTCTGCCTTGTCTGTCGCTATGGTTTGAACTGTCATATAAGTTCTTTATTGTTATTTAATCTTTGGTTTGTGTATTGACTTACTGCTCCATCCAGACTGCACATTCTTTTAGGACAGGTGGATTTCACTCTCCACGGTGGCCAGCATGGTTCTGTGCTCATAACTCGTGTTCAACAAACATTTATTTCTCTTCTGAAGAGCCTACCGGCTATTTTATTTGTTTTATCAGTGTAATTTCATCTTCTTACAGGTGAGACCACAAAAGCCTATCAGAAGCCATCAGTTCCAGGGACAACTGCACAGCCAGCCACCCTGATGCAGGTAGCAGGGACGACCCCAGAGGGAGCCGCCCACGTTACGTTGCCAAGGCCATCCCTATCTGCAGCCTCTATCACCAGCAGCCCCAGACCACAGCCTGTGGGCCACAGGAGCCGGGACCTGGGTCAGTAGGCAGACTGCATGTGTCCACCTGCTAGTGAAGTGGAGATTGGGTTTTAGAGTAATAGCTCCGTCTGGATGCCTGTGTCAGTGCCTATCTCCCACCTTTTCAACTGGGTTAGGGGAGATACCTGAGACCTGGGCCAGAGGTGTGTGGTTGTATCCTCTAAGATTTAAGTAGTAAACTTGAGCCCAATAATAATAATTTAGGATTGAGCTAAGAGTGAAGCAAACCATGTAGAAGGGGCTTAAAATAGGTTCAGTAATAGGACTGTTGTTATCATACTTCTGAAGATAGGATATTATGTGAAACTTTCCCATTACAAAATCCCCATTTCTACAAAAGCTCAGTTGAAAGGATAGTAGGTTTCTACGTAAACACTGTTGAATTTTGTTTTATTTTAAGTGACAAGTTATATACACCCGGAAGTCTTCAAAAATTAGAAACAAACAAAACCAAAACAATCCTTTTAGGAAAAACCGGATAGCTAAAATTTGTATTCCTTTTCTGATTGCTTTTTGTCTTACGACTTGTATCCAGTTCTTAAGTCATGGTTCAGGTTTTACCAAAGTCCAGTTTATGGAACTAATCTCTGTACTACCTCAAACACAACCTTAAGAGCTCATTGATAATCCAACCTCTAGTTTCTAAACAGCTTATATGTAAGCCTTCCTGAGATAATACGCGTCTACCTCATTTCTAAAGGTCTCTGGCAAGGGGGTGGAAAATTCCACCATTGGAGTGTCACTACTGTCTCAGCAATTTTTTCCTAAATATTTCCTACCTGGCACCACTTTTTCTTTCAAGGAGAAAATGCCCAGGACTTGTTGTTTTTAGCCTCACCTCCATCTTGCAAACATCACTGCCACGTAGCAAGCCTCCCACCCACCCCCTACCCCACCCCCACCCCATATCAGGGTCCAGCTAGCTCTCTATCTATCTTTTTATTTAACAAATACACATAAGCACTTTCAATGTGCTACACACTCTCCTAAGCATACTACAAATATTAGCCTATTAAATCCTCATAACCATCCTATCAAGTAGATATATAACTTTTAATTTGACTAATCCATTGTATAGATGAGGAAACCAAAGAGAAGGGCAGTGAGGAAACTGGCTCCATGTCACATAACTGGGCAGTAGCAGAGCTGGGATTTGAATCCCAGCAGCCTGGCCCTCCTGTGATTCCCCTTGCAGGAGGCATTTGTGCCATAAACCAACACCCCAGGCACCAATGAAGTATCACAGAAGCAGGGTCTGCCCCATCTTGACATGGATAGGTGGCAAGATTAGATGGAGTTAGACACAGCTCCCACTGTGACCAATAATAAATAATAATGGAATGCACACAGTCCATACATTCCCTGTGTCATGCACCCTGCATGCATTATTTTATTTAATCGTCCCAAAAATCCTATGAAATAGAGGTTATTATTATTCCAGTCAATGAACAACTCCTGGGAGAAGCTATGATATAAAATCTCCAAATAAAAATACCATAAAAATGATTTCTGAAACACATTAGACACTCCCCACCATCCTATTCTTGTTCAACTCAGGCTAATAGGAGCACAGACACACTATGTCTGACAGCAAAAGAATAAACAGTTAGGAAGGATGCTGAGTGACAGGGATCCCCTAGGCAGAAGTTTTCTTTTTTCTTAATTTTAGGCTCTTGGCTTTTCGAGCCCTTGATTCTTTCAAAGATTTTTGAGCAGTTGAGTAAGTTGTTCGCTCCTGGTGTCTCCTTAGAAGACATCAATTTTTACATAACACATATAATTGAACATGTGGCATATTTACTTGGCTACACTGGGAGCTTGGAAATCCTGTTACAAGTTGGGCCTGTGCTTATGGAAAACCTCAAGCAACTTGCAGTAGTGGCTCCCAACCTGGCAAAGCTTCATTATTCCTGGCTTGGGGACAGGGGCCTTGGACGACAGCCTCCCGGCCCATCAGTGTTCCTTCTTCATCCTGGTCCAGCACCCGCGCCCACGCTGCCCCACAGACTGCTAGACAAATACTGTCAGAGCAAGCACTCCATGCATCGCACACTGTAATTGCTAAGAAAGGAGCCAAATTGGGGAGGGAGGAAGGGAGAGGGGAGTTTTACAAACTTGCATTGCCTACTCAAAGGATTTTCTGTAGAAATGAAGAGAAGTGAAAATTGATGTGTGAATGCCTATGTCTTTTTTTTAAATAACAGCTTTATTGAGATGCTTTCTGCGTACCATACAATTCATCCATTGAAAATGTAAATTCAATGGTTTTTAGCATGTTCACAGAGTTGTGCAATCATCCCACAATCAATTCATCACCCCAAAAAGAAACCCTATATCCAAGAAGTCACTCACTACGTCCCCCTAGTCCCTCTCTCCCCCCATCTGGGTAACAACCAGCCTCCTTTCATGAATGTCTATCTTAATAGGCATTAGACGGCTATAGATATTTGCTGTGACATTTTAGCCCAACTATATTAAATAATATTTAGTAAATAATATTTAGTATGTAGATAACTCCTTTTATTCTTCAAATGAGCTGAAAATATTCTGCCAATTATGAGAGTAGCTCTCCTAGAGCTGAGAGACAAGTGAGTTATTGTTACTGCATTTATCAGGAGAGCTTTTTTCTCTTACATATGTGACTATAGTCAAAAGATTTTACCAGTGGCTACGGATGGGGGTGTTCAAGTGAAACCTAATTTATTTATTCATTCGACTAATATTTATTGAGTGCCTACTCTGTGTCAGTCACCATTTTAGGATCTTGGGCTACATAGGTGAACACATCCACCAAGACCCCGGCAGCAGGTCCTGTCAGCTTAGAATGCCTGAAAAGTGTGTAGCTGGACCAGGAGCAACCTGCATTTGAGGTCTATGAGTCATCTGCCCTCTATAATGAGGTCAAGAGCTGCCTCTCCGATAGGACATAGGAACTTGGATGGGAGTCCGGTAGAGAGTAGAATCATTGTAGCAGGAAAAGACAGGGGCTCTCCCAGCCCAAGAAGAGGAGCTGATGCAGGTGGAAGGATGCATGAAAGATGGGGCTGGACACCAAGGCCTCCTCATGGCCCCTTAACTGACCCAGGAATGTGCAAAGCTAATAAGATATTGAGGAACAAGTCAAGGCTGGGGGTGAAGGAGACAAGATCCAGAGTGGCAGAGGCTTCTCACGGGGCTGGCGTGGCACTGTCCTTCATAGGAGAGATTAAGGACTACACTGGTACCAGCGGGAACCAGGAGGCCACAGAGCTGCATCCCAGGGCCAGAAGGGGCAGCTTGGAGAACCATAATCATAGATATGCTGAGGAAAGAGTTCTGGAAAAAATGGACAATCCCACCAGGCACAGCTGTAGGGTCAGCTGAATCTACCACAGGCCTACAAGGTGGAGTGGCTTTGCCGGGCATTGTTCTCCGGGTCAGGTTCATTTGAGGAAGTGTTACGGTTGCCTCAGCTGATCTAACAGATGAACCGTGTCTGCGAGGCAGGATAGACCAGGATGGGGAGCAGGGCACCGCCTAGTGGCAAGGCATGGTGATCATTCACCTTTCTACACCACTCCACCCTCTGACCAAGGGCAGCTACCGAGGAGGAAGTGGTGAAACCTGGGACAGGAAAGAGACCAGCATCCATAACTGCCCATCCCTTCCTCGTGCAATTTCCCTTTTCACCAACATTTACCTCATCTCAGAAAGTTTAATTTCCTAACGGTGTCCAGAGAAGGTTTTGTTCTTAAAATCTAGTCTTACAAATAGTAAGACAAACATTCCAAAGGAAAAATGGGAGAAGGTCATGACCAGGCAAGCCACGGTAGAAGAACTGTAAATCGCCAATAGATATAACAAAAGATGTTCAACCTCACCAGGAATAAAATAAATGCCAAATTAAGCAACAAGATGTCAATTTTCGCCAATTCACATTGGAAATTGATCACACAATGCTCAATTTACTAATTAGCTTTGGCAAGAGTGTGGAGAAATGACCCAGCATTTGCACTTCCAAGAATATATCCGAAGGTAATTACTAAGCAAGGGTGAAAAGAAACCTGGACACAGATGTTCTTCATAACAGAAAACTAAATGGAGACAATTCAATTGTCCACCAGAACAGTTAAAGAGGTTACTAAATAGCTATTAAAATTTTGATGACTATATACTCTGACTGACAGGAAAAGATTGGCCTGTGACAGATTGTGAGGTCAAAAAGCAGGCTACAACACAGCATAGCTACCAATCTTATGTTTGTAACTGTGTGCTGTACGTGAGAACATTGCATAGAAAAAGGGATACAACACTGTATGCCAAAATTGTGTACCAGTATAGATTACATACCAGGATAGAGGGATTGCACTGCAGGTGATTTCTTACTATCCACTCAGTGTATATTTCTACAGTGAGTCTGTGTTGTCTACAATTAGAGAGAAAATAAAGCTATTTTGAGTTTGTGCCCAAATAATGGGAACAAATACAAAGGGAATAAAAAGTTGACAGTAGATAGATTTGGTTGCAAGAGAAACTGAGGTTTTTCCATGACCTCTTATCTTTTTCCCTCTATGAAACTTGGTTCCTTCTCTCAGCTGGTTTTCACATGGCCCCCATTCCCCTCAAAGGCACTTTGCATCTCTCTTTACAGAATCTCGCTCCTCCCTTTAAAACCTTGCTTCAGAGAAGTTGCCCAGAGTAATTAAGGATAACCCATTGTGTACCTTTAAAAATGACTGAAAGCTAATGCTATTTGCATCAATACCATCTTAACACAGTTTAAGCAAATTGCGAAATGTTAAATGACATTTCTATTGAAAGATTACTTTAACCTCCTCAGGAGTGGCACAGTTGAGGAGAATTATTGTAAGAATAATGAAGTATAAAGAAATACAGCATTTTAGTAAAAGAAGGGAACTATAAGGGTTATTATTACCAGGAATTTTCACTTGGTGTTTTGAGTTAAATCCCCCCCTTTAAAAAAAAAAAAAAAAATCCCATTTCAATGCATCCTCTGGCGCAGGTTCAGACCACCCAAGGACAAAAAACGTTACCTTGGTTCTGACCTTGGTGATGTCTTGTTAGGTTAGATAATGGAAAGGAACAGAACAGTTAGATTAAAATTCATGCTCTGACCAGTCAAATGTTATTACAGATCTCTGGGCCACCATCGCCTACACAAGCAGCCAATACAGCCCCCACGCCAGCCCAGGTAAGAACCTAAACTCACCGTTCTAGCTTCTGATGAAAGTTAAGCTTGTTTATATGGGGTTTGTCTTTCCAAAGCCTTGCCATTTGATTTAGATTTGGACAGAGAGCATTAAACCAGTTATGCCAACAAGAGATACCGCTCAAGGGCCCAACTTGTAAGGAAAAGCAAGGAAGCCTTTAAATAAGCAAAGCTTTCACTCATTGCCATTCCCTAGAGGCAATTTTGTGGAGGTTGTGATAGAAATTCCCAAGTATTCAGTAACTAGGCTCTTATAAACCTGAAAAGGGATACTCTCTGGGGTTCATGCTTGAGGAACTAGGGTAAAAGAGAGAAATGTTTATCATTTCCCAGGAAAGGGCAAAGCTGATTTTGCTTGGGTACTTCCACAATATGGGGGATAGAAATACATTCACCCTCCTCCGGGAATTCTCCTGTGAATTCTGACACTTCCTGGCTCCCCTTTCTTCACTTCTGTGTGCGCTCCTTAAAGGTTTGTCCCAAGCACTGGGAATGCAAAGGGATGCAGCAAGTTCTCTTCTCTGTGGTGCTGTTGAGACCTGCCGTGATTAGCGAGGGAAAACACGTGAGCTTAGTTGCTTTCCAGAAATCTGGGCCCTGAGCTGGTAGACTCGATAGAAATACACAATTCCCTTTGCAGCTGCAAAGCACTAAGATGGGGTCCCAGACCTCCATGGAGAAGAGTTCAGGTGTTTCTCTGGCTGGGGGTTACCTGTCTGTCCTCCACATGTTAAAAGATTCCTAGAGATTGTAGGTCCTGTTTTGCTTTGATACCAGATCAGAATAGGGGCCCCGTAGGGTGCCCTGGACAGGGCTAGCAGCTTCTAAGAGCTTCACGATTGCGCTTTTGCCAACGTGCACGCTGTTGTCTGGACAAAGGGCTTCAGAAACAGATCACTGGGCAGGGCAAGGACTCCAGGCCATTTTAGGCCTTAGCAGGCCCAAGGGACTGTTCAGGCAGCCAAGCATGGGGCAGTCCTTCCTCTCGTCCCCTTGGCCAGGATCTTTGCCTCCTCTGCAACCCCCAAAAGCAGGGCCAACCACAGAGAGCTCGGCTGACTTCCAAGGAAAATCTGAACTAGGGGTACTTTCATCAGGGGGCAAAATAAGGGAAGAAAGCAGACTGCTGGCCGCATGCAGATCAGCCGACCCTGTGGAAACCCCTCAGGTATCCAAAGGCAAGACGCTCCAGGAGCTGCTTTCCGGGAACCTGCCTGGAGTGCATGGCAGCCTGGGCAGGCTGCCTGCTGCTCACATTCCCCCACACACACTGCCGGCCTCTGTAGCTCAACTCCAGGTCACCTGAGTTTGGGGGCAGGAACAGTTGTTTTAACCTCTAGAAAATGTCTCTTGGCTTTGTGTGTTCCCACTGTGTCAAAGAGAAAGTTTCTGCCAGTCCAGACACCCAAGGGGGCTCTGCTGGGTTTGGGTCTGCTTGAGAGGCCTCTGACCTGGGCAGCCTATGCTCCCAACTTGCCCATCCCAGGATAAAGCACAGACACACTACTCGAATCAGACACGGCTCGAGGGCTGGTTGGCAACAAGGCCCAGTACCTGATCTCCAGCTCCTATTTTTTTTAGGAGCCAACAACCTAACATTGTTTTCAGCATGTGACCGCATTTCCTTTTTCTAACCTTATCACTTCTGGTTCTCTAGCTCCAACGGAGTCCATTTCTTCATGACCTTTATGTTCCCAATAGTGACACTATCTCATTGACCAACGCAGATCCTCCCAGCTCTTTTTTTACCCTCCAATCCTACCCATTTCTACTGGTCCTCTCCCTCTGCCATCATCATTGCAACTTTGCGCTGAGAACCTCAGACCCTCCCCCAAAAGTCCCAGAAAGCCCTTGCGTAAGGGCCTCTCCCAGCCCCAGGTTGCGCAGACCTCCAACCCATCACAAAAGCCCTTCGCTCCTGCAGATGGAGAGAAGCCAATCACACAGGTACATAAGGCAGGCTCCCCAACTGCCTGACCCTGCCCCGCCTCCTACCAGGGCCCTGTGAGTGGGGCAGGGCCCCCTGTGCTAGCATGGCTGCTCCTGCTGTACTCCTGGTGACTTAAGTTAGCACTCTGTGACTTTTCCTCTGAACCTTCCTTTTGCTGTCTGGTTTCACGGTACCATCAGCTCTTTTTGATCAAAAAGCTTCACTGGCCTGGAAACCTAACCATGGAGTTAACATTGTTTCTATGAGAAAAGGCTGCCAGATCCCAAGCAAATATCCCACACCAGGATTTGGAGGGTGACCCATTTGTAAATCTGGGTCTGTCAGTACTTTGCTGTGGGGTGACGGCTCCTGCCCAGGATGTCAGACTGCCCTCAGCCTCCTCTGACATCCCTTGTGTGATGGGCTGCTGGCGTGGTGATCAGGCTTCAGCACAGCTGCAGCTGCTGTCTGAGTGCTTCCTGTTTCATCACAGCAAGAGGAAGTTCTCCAAGGGACATGTGCAGCCCTCGAGGCAGGAAGCCAGGCCAAAGGAAGGGACATGGAGAGATTTCCCTAGTGGCCTCTCAGACGGCCACCTCCTCCTAAAAACTGCACCCCAGTGGAGTCACTGGGGAGAAACTAGAAAGGTGAAGGGCCCCCTGGGCTTCTGTCCCATAAAATTTTAGAGTCCTAAGGGCCATGTGTTGCAGCTCCGACTTGGGATTTCCAGGTGTGCAGGGAACAGAAGGAGCTGTAACCAGTGCAAAGATCGTCACGGGGGTCTTAGAGCAGGGATGGTTCCAGGCCCTCACATTACAGGTACAGGTAGTGTGCTTGGCAACAGCCTAACCAAGTACCCTGAGACGCTAAAGCACCAATGGCTTCCTGTGTGTGATAGGCAGGCAGTGGTGACGTGTAAGCTCTACAGTCTGCCTGCTGGGCTTCAGTGCAGCTCTGCCACTCCCCGGGCATCAGTTTCCTTGCTTATAAAAAGGGACCATAGCGGTACCTAACTCTCAGGGTTGTTGTGACTTAACTATGTAAAGAGCTTGGTCAGTGTGTGACACTTAATTGTTTCCACACTTTTACCATGGAAATCATTCCGAACCAATACCTCTCTTAGCTACTGACTGTATCTGTGGATGACCAAGCAGGGATTGTCCCCAAAATAATTCCCTGTTTATTAGGAATGCTTTATACTCTTCAGAGTGATTTTGTACTCATTTACCTCCATGTGAGGCAGGGCAGCACAAGTCTTTATGACCTCAGCTTCACAGAGGACAAAACTTAAGATCAGAGAAAGCAGGCAAGTCTCCCGAACCCCCAGCTAGTGTTTGGTAGACACCGGACAGGTCTTCTAACTTCTTCTTCCTACACCACCCACTGCTCCTCAACACCAGAATACAAATGTTCTCACAAATTTACTTCTTTCTCATTACTACCAAGTCCAAAAACACCAAGGCTCAGCTGTGGAAATATTTTTCAGCCTTCAGCTTGTGGGTAAAAGTGATTTGGTCCAAACTTGTGCCAAACAAATAAAAATGGCACTAATAGAAGGCCAGGACAGGATAAGAGGGAACTGTCAGTCTGCTGCTAAAATAAGAGAACACCGAGCATTCTAATTCTTCGTGACATTCAAGGATGCTGAAAGTCTTAGGCAAAAACTGAGATGTCACCAGCACCCTTTTTTAAAGGAAAGGGCAAAGTGCATATTTTTTTTACCAGTAGGTGGCAACAGAGTTATGAGACTAAAGAAGCAGAATGTTTCAACATATAAATCATACATATTTTGACCTTGGCCATCATCTCACCCAATCTGCTAGTGTTATTCACAGAGGAATTAAGGTTCACAGAGGGCATGCGACTTGTTCAAGGTCATACACCTGGTGAATGGCTGAGCTAAATTAAACTCAGCTCTGAGCATTAAATCAGAATGTGCAAGAGCACAGGGTGCCTTTCAGAAAAGCCTGGCATCTTAATTGTGGGAAGAAAAATACCTCGTCTTTTGAGTGTGTTGGTAATTCCAGCATGGAGCAAAGCCGACGGTCTTTTAAGAAATGGTAGCGTGGATGATGCCCTCTGCTTTCAGCTTTCTGAGCTGGGGATGTGGGGGAGGGGGAGGGTAGTGGGGCGGGGAGGCAGGGAGGGAGGGAGAGAAACAGCCAGTTTGGGGTCCTTAGGAGGCTTCCTACCATGTCTGTGCGGCCTCTGAGTCCCTCCCAGCCATGATTGCCCCCCCCCCACAAAGAGGTGAGGGACTATTGGATAATAATCCAACTATCCTTTCTACTTTATCGATACTCGTTGAGGGGAGGGGGCATTAACCATTTTACTGCACATAGAATGTCAGGTGCCACTTCGCTTTCTTCTGCTTGCGGTGCACCACGAGAAACTGAGCCTCAGGACATGAGTGGACGGCTTGCCCCCTGAAGGGACCACATTTCTTTTATGTAGTTCCAAGGAAGAACACACAAACAGATGGGTGGGGGAGACAGATATACCTAGAGTGATGTTGTGCATATATGGGTGCTTGACGAGTGTATGGATGAAGATTTCAGATCGATAAAATGAAAAATTTTCTCAAAGTCTCAGTCGTTCAAGAAGGAATGGAATGCACTACTTTGGCTGTGTATGTAATGAGTTCCCTGTCTCTGGAGGTATTCAAGAACTAGCCACCCACTCACTTTGGTAGGGAAGTTGTAGAAGCATGCTGGGAGGTGGGGTTGGTTTGGATTGAATGACCTTTTAGGTCCCCTCGAGTCCCATGATTACTATTATTCCATGATACTTGATATACAGTGAAAGAAAGAAAAAGGCGAAAATGTTTTTTGTTTTTTTTTTTTGGCTTCGAGACCTTTAAATGAGAAAACCCCATGCACCTCAGGTTGCTTCATCCATAAATCTGGTTGCGTGTCCCTTTACTGAACTCCCTGCTACAACTGGAAAACATTCTTACCATCCTGGGGGTTCACTTGATAGCCTCTGCTGGTTTCATCTAAATAACAAGTTTGTTTCTTTTCAATTTTGAAAATCAGGGGAAACGGACTCCTGGAAGCCTGGATCAGTCCTCTTAGATGCAGGTAATTAAACCGCCCATTCCATGACTAGATTCACAGGATTACAAAACCCGGGGAGACTAATCATCCAGCTGGGGGCGCAGAAGCCAAGCCGCCTTCCTAAGAGTTCTCATTTTCCATATTAGGATCTAACGGTCACGCAAAGGGCACACATTGGAACCCCCACAGGGAGGCCTGGGCTAAGGGAACACAGTGGATAACAAAAGGGAAAAGCAAATACAGAGCCAGAAGGGGAGAGTTCCCTGCCCCCAACATGGGTTTAGACCCTCACTTCATCTAGGGAGGCTTTGATTTCCTTCTATTTCCCCCTCCTTCTTTGCAAATGGTATTCAGATTTTCCCTTCACCCAAATGAGTGTTGTTTGCTGTTTACTGCGTTAAGGGTTTGAAACCCCAACAATAAACAGTCTTCTGGCTCTTGGTGCAAGGGCAGATTTTGCTGGCAGGTGAGAGACAGAGATAGAGGACAGGACTGGGCCTCTGGATTCGCATTTCTTCCCCTCCCCACAACATGGAGCCTAGGGCAAGTTCCCTCAGAGGCTCCAGGCTGACACACGCCTTTACACCCCCAAAGTGAATTTTTTCAATACTGTAAGAGGGATGAGCAAGCTGACCTTTAATGGGAAGATGAAATTATGTGCTTTGCAAATTGGAAAAGCTAACAAGCCAAGAGAAAGCTCAGTGCAGCCAAGCCAAGCTGAGCCCCCAGCACCTTCCTCCACTTCCCAAGACTCTTGGAGGATGCTTCTGGGCATCCTAAAAATGGGGACACTCTGCACGTTTCCCTCTGCGTGCAAAGCTCATTTTCCTTACCCAGCCTAAACGGATTCTTATTTACCATCTTTAATTCCTTAAGTGATGTATTTGTGATCTGAGCTCTCGTGTAAATGGCCTCTAAAGAAAACCCCAGGCTGAAATTCAACTCACACACACACTCTTTTGCGTCTTCACCTCTAATCTCAGAGGGGCTGCATTTTAGCCCCTCTTGTTTGTTTGAGTTACTTATAGCTTCTCTCTTCCCTTGGCTACATCCAACAGCTCCTTTTGTCCCACTCATCTTTGTTCACTGACTCAGTCACCAAATATCCACTGAGGGCTTGTATGTACTGGGCACAGGAAGGTTTATATGATGAGCGACACACATGCCCTGACCTTGAGATTTTCAGAATTTTACAGAGGGATAAATGGCACTGGCCAAGTGCTTAAGGTTTTCAAACAAGGAAACTAAGGCTCAACTAGAATAAGCTAACAGCAGTAGTGGACAGAACTCAAGTCTTCTGACTTCAGATCCCCCTGAGCAGCAGCAAAGTAATGTATCGTTAGTAGGTTGTCTGTAAATATTTATTCTGATGTCTTAAGATGGGGGTGGTGTGGGGATGAGCATAGTTATCGGTAAGCCAAGCCCCCTGAGCTGGGCGTGAATACCCTTTATGTCCCCATCCCCGGGGTAAGGCCAGATGCTTCCTGTTCTTGTAAATCACCCAAAGTTTTACTGCTCTTTCCAGGATTTGTTCCAAAAGAAGAATTAAGCACACAGTCTTTGGAGCCAGTATCCCAGGGAGATCCAAGTAAGTTAATTGACAACTTACTTGGATCAGAGTGGCTCTGACATCTGATCTGCTCACTCTCCTCTCCACCCACTCACTCCCACCCAAACCTGCCTCTCTTCTACCCTGGATCTATTTATCTCCTCTCTTCTGTCACTTTGTTCTAAGGAGAAAAGAAAGCGTTTGAAGGATTTAAATGCTCTGTGTGCATGTGGGGGAGAGGATCGGATTTTTAAACCATCACTATGGCAACAGGGTGGCATGGAATGGGCAGACAAGAGCCAATGAAGAGAGAAGCCTGGCTGGCCAGCACGGACTGTGGTCCAGTGGAGACAATGGTAGACAGAGCTCAGGTTGGAAGTGGACATGGAGAGAAATAGGCAGATCCAAGAGATATAAAGAAGGAAGAATCTAGAAGGTTAGAGGTGGAAGTACACGAGAGGGAGCAGTTAAAAATGATTTGAGTAACTGGGGTAGATGTCACTGCCATGAGGACCGCGGTGAACAGACCAGGTTCAGAGAGGGAGATCGTTTATGTCTCTCATCATCCACAAGACATTCGGTTTAATAGAGAGTTGACCAGCCAGATCTAACATTCAGGAAGAACAGCTCAGCCGGAAATTTAGAGTTAGGAGATGATGAGCTATGGTTCAAAGCCACTGGGGACAGAAACTGTGACCTCAATAGACAGGCTAGTGTAAGAAGAAACAGAAGACTGAAACCTGAAAAGCTTGAACATTAAACCAGTTGAGGAGAAACCACCTGAGGATAGCAGAGAGGAGGGACCTGAGAAAAAGAGGAAAACCAGGGGGGCGGTGGGTGTGCAAGCCAAGGAGAGCGCATGCAAATTGCCCCAGAAATTCACTGCCAGCCAGCCACCAAATGGGCTGTGAGTCTCAGCCCGGCTGTGTGTGAGAATCACCTGAAAACATTTTTAAAAATTAAAGATGCCTAATCCCTGCCTCATACCTATTTAAATCAGACTCTCTCTAGATCTTGCTATTCCGAATGTGGTCTGGGAACCAGAAGTATAGACATCACCTGGGAGCTTGTTAGAAACGCAGATGCTCAGGCTGCACCCCAGACCTGGTGAATGAAGTGATCCCTTTTCATATTTACCCTTGAGAAGCACAGCCCAGAGTGGTTCCCATGCACCTTTATTTGTTGAAGCTGCATAAGTGACTCTGATACTTGTCGGGGTGAAGAAACACTGGCCTAATGAATGCATCGGCCAACACAAAGCATTAATCTGTAAAATTGTACCTTGTTGGAGAAAACTAAAGCAATTAAGAAAATTGGTAAATTGATTCCTGTAGACGATATATCTCACCTTTACTTCCTTGTGCTCCAACCCCAGTCCTCTGTGACTATAATAAATCTCCCACGCGAAACATTTCATAACCTAATCCTACTCCGTGGTATTGATGTTGCCATCTTCAGATCAGCATGGTGTCATCTCAAGAGGAGAAAGCCACTAGGTCTCATTGAGCACATGCCCTCAGATGGAACCATTGTCATGAAAACACTGGGAAAGGGGGAGCAAAGGTGACCTCAATATCAGTCATCAGGCTAGCGAGTGAGGAGAACTAAGTAAATAGAAAAACACCTCCCTTTCTTAAAACCTCGCTATGAAATGAACGTGCCCATCCCGAACACAGTTCAGGATGTAAGAAATAAGGAGGAAAAACGGTCTATGAAGAACCAAAACAGAGGCTACAAAATCCCATGCATTGTACTTGACTCATTTAAAAAGAAAATCCCCTTTGGCTCTTAATCTAATTAATAGTGATTCCCCCAAAAGTGTTCATTTTAAAAGGCACATTGAACTACTCTGCTGACATCTGGAAGGAAAACCCCTCTTCAGAAGTTCTCAAACTTTCATGTGCCCATGAATCACCTGGAGATCTCATGAAGATGCAAGGCTGATTCTATAGGTCTGGGTGGAGCCTGGGAGTCGCATTTCCAGCAAACCCTAGGTGCCAGTGGGCAGCAAGCCCTAAAGACCACCACTGCCACCTGCTGGTAAAAATTCACATTGTAAGCCCAGACCAAGGAAAGAAGGAGTAGGCGGTTTGGGGTACAACCACCTGAGAAGCCACGAAGCAGTTTTGCTTCTCTTTTGCTTTATCCCAGGTTTAGTGACATCTGTCAACTCCACTTCTTGATTTATTTTGCTTCTTTCAATCCTCATCTCAAGGATCATGTTTGGGCACAGGTAGTTTGGGGGCAGCAAGGAGAAGCCAGCTGAACAGGAAGAGTCAGCAGGTACTGTCCAGGCAGACAGGAAGGAAAAATTTGCAAGCTCCGCTAACGAGCTGATGAACTCTGCAGATGGAGTGGGGTCAGCTGGGCCCACAGAGGTCCCTGTCACAGGCTACTTCTGTGGTTCAGATCGCCATGAACCACGGCAAGATAATGTGGCACATTCGCAGATATAGCTTTTTTCCTTAATCTGCCAATTCTGTAGTATCACTCGTTAATAAATAGTTCTCATCGATTCTGCTTAAAACTGTCAACTCATGTCCATTTCTTGCTTTCATTAAAAAGAACACAAAACAAAAATGCTTGCTGCCCACCCAGCTTCCCCTACTGGGGAATGAGAACACTCCAGGCACGTGGAAGAAATGCACCGTGCAGCGCAGGGAACAGAAGCCCCAGAGCAGCCTCCCGGTGTTCGTGTGGCACTTCGATCCAGGCTTGTTTGGCGAGCTCACCCTCCATGCACAAAGGGCAGTACTACGAGCCCACAAGTCCTCTTGGATACACCAGCCCCGAAATTCCTAACTTTACCATCTCTCTTTTTGTTTTCCCCAGAGAACTCTGTTTTGAAATATTTCGTCTCGAAATTGCAGTTGTTAAATGATCCATTCCTCATTTTTCAGGAGTCAAAGGGCTATATACCTTCCAATAAGAACTTCTGATCAGCACAGAATAATCTGTTTTATCATACTGAAATGATATCAAGAGTAAAGAAGACACCAACTTCTATTACTTGATGTGGTTTTCCACCAATTCCTATTAGGGTTTGCAAGGTTGCAAACAGCATGCAGCCCCACCATCCTCCCCACCTTCATCATGACCTTCATGTATTTGTAGAGGTCTAGCAATTTTAACCAGAAGTGTCCTTGTCATTATCACAACTAAAAGAAAGGGGGGAAACAATCTAAGACAGCTACAAAGAAGTCATGACATCTGTTGATGTATGTGGATAATTTCTATAGCTGCCTCATCCAGAGATGTGAAGGAGAGAATGGGAATCAATTTCTCATTCTACAATACCTGCCCCCCCACCCCCACCCTGCACTGGCTTCGCAAGTTCTCTCACATCTCTGTAAAGACCCAGCACGTAATTCTACACACTTAGAATGTGAGCAAATACCACAAGCTCCTGAGACTCAATCTCAGTGAATTCCAACATCTGGGGGTCTGCCCTTAGATGCTCTGAGCCCAGGAAACCTTAATGAAGGCCTTCCCAAGCATGGGTGGGGTGTGGGGGGGAGAGCACTGCTTCTGAAATCTATAACTGGCTGACACGGCGAATTTTAAAACAGTCGTGCTAAAGGGGTACTAGTCCACGTGCCCGGGACCTTCGTGCCCGCTGGAAATCCATTATGGATATACATAAACAAATATACCCTGCATCTTGCTACTTCTTTGTACTTTCTTTCCATTGGACTCTCAGGGGGACTCTGGTGGAGCAAGAGGGGAGCAAGAGAATGCACAGGGGAAGCAATGAGGGGTGACCAGAATAACAGAGCCCTTTTCCACTCCTCAGACTGCAAAGTTGACTTGTCGTTTTTAATCGACGGGAGCACGAGCATTGGCAAACGCCGATTCCGAATCCAGAAGCAGTTCCTGGCTGACATCGCCCAAGCTCTTGACATTGGCCCTGCGGGCCCACTGATGGGTGTTGTGCAGTATGGGTAAGTGCTATTCAGAATTCAGAAACCAAGTGATGTTGTCGCATGCTTAACTTTGTGCCACAAAGCATGCCAACACATCCGAGGGCCCAAATTCATTCTCTTCCCTAATACAAATGTAAATGAAAGAAACTGAAGCAATCCAGACGCCATTTAAGAAATCTGAGATTTCCAGGCGGGTAGGACAGGTTAATAAACATTTGTAAGTGAATGGCATTTGTACACTTGAGGTTGGTAGAGAACACATTTATTTGGGAATTAGGAACTCTGGGTTGAAGTCTTAGCTTACCTGTGTGACCTTGAGCTAGGCCTTCACCTCTCTCATCGTCAGTTTTCTCTTCTTAGATCAAGGTGGCCCCCTTTCCACCCTGACTATTACAGCCTTTGTTTGAGGGGCTACACCCTGCACTCTCATCTATCCACCTAGAGGTAAGAGGCCTGGACAACATGGTGCTTTAGGTTGAACTCTTGCTTTCTCCAGATAACCTAAGGCCTTTGCATTGAGACTGCAAAAGCTCACCAGGCAATGGGGAGACAGGGTGGGGAGGGGAGCAGTTCCCGTCGCTCAGTTGAGCACCCAGCTCACTGCCCCCAATCCATTTTCGTATTTCAGTGAGGAGGGAAATTGAGGGTTCATCTCGACATCCACTCTCCACCTTTTCTCTTATTTGGCATCATAAGTCAATCTTATTTCAGATGTGAATAGGTTTCTCCCTAAAACCGATACACAAAGATTGACAAACAATGAAGAGATCAAGCAAACACAAATCTCAAATAATAGGTCGACTTTTGACCAAGAACTGTTCGGGGCAGGATAGTTGTCTCACTTTCCACACAGGACAGTCGGGCACAACATCGACCTACAGCTGAACCTTGCAAGTGGAAACTGGCAGAGACCTTGGTGCCTCTGTGCAAAAGCAACTGTCACAGCTTCTTTGCTCCTCCCGCAAAGTAAAAACCTTCATACCTGACAACATCTGGGGGGTCTCCAGACCCTCCCAACATCTCCTGAGGATTTCCCAGAGCAGTATTGTAACTGATGTTGTTATATCAAAGACAACTCGTGTATTTATTTTTGAGTGGTCAAAAGAAGTCAACAGAAATGCTTTACTTTTCATAAGAACCTCTAACATTTGTATTTTTAGAATGAAATTTCCATAACACATTTCATACTATCTTCTATTCCTGTGAAGACAAATTAATAGATGTATCTACTGGCACAGAGCCTTTTCCTATTCCTCAGACTGCAAAGTTGACTTGTCTATACTTAGAGTCAAATAGATGAAAATAACCAGTTGCGACAAATGCCAACTCTCGATGTCAAATGATCTATCTTGAAGATTTTTAACTTGAAATAGGAAAATAAGTTTTCTTCGTCATTGTTTTCTTTTTTCAAAATGCCAACCTACTTTCATTCCTGTGTCACTTTTTAAAGGTAGCAAATGAATAGCAGTCTTCTCTGAGGAGGAAATGTAAGCATTTTAGTGCCAGATGTCCCCGGTCAATTTTATTGGGGGGTCCAAAGCTTGGTGTGTCATCGTGCATTAAAAATAGCTGCTTTAAAAGCTGTGTATACCAAGGTTTATAGCAGAATATGAAAATAGGGTGATAAATGCGTCAAGGAAAAGAAAAATGGCAGCAGAATAGTGTGTGTGCTGATGAGAACATGGATTAAAGAACAAATGGAGCAGGGAAGGAAAAACAATTCAAGAAAGACTCTTTCCCCTCAAAAAAAAAAAACCTTTTCCCCACGGTTTCCTTATGTGATCACCATTTGCAGGAAATAGTTTACCTCCAGGCTTTCTAATTCCACTTTCTAAAAATGCCTTTGCTATTAGTCTTTTTTTCCACCCGGGGTCCTTATTAATTTGGAGCACGTAAGGGAAATGTGTTTTCCTTCGTTTAATCTAATCAATCGTACAAACCAATCAATCATCTTCACCCTCCTTCAGCCACAGGGTGGAGTGGAAAGCACAATGAGCTGGTGACAGGCTGTCTTGCAAACTGGCCTTAGCTCTCCACGTGACCTTAGGCGAGTCACTTAACCTCTCCATGTAAGTGCTGCCATCTGTAAAGTATGGGGGTGGGGGGGGCACAGTGGATGATTTATCAGGGCCCTGCCAGCCCCGGAGTCCTGTAATTCAGTGACCCGCTCTGTACTCAGAAGACAATCCAATAAATGAATATTGGGCCATCAGACTGGATGTGCCCCCTCTCCCTTCCAGCCTCGGGTTCCAATTAGGTGGGATGATCGGTAATGAAGTGACAACGTGCACTGAGATTACGCACCCACCAGCAGAATGAGAGGAACAAAATACATCTGAGCGAGGCGTGAAAAGGGGCTAAAAGGGAAATCCATGTATCCCGCTGAAATTGCTTTTGATTTCTGCTGCCTGGCTTCCTCGTCTGGGTGGTTCCTTCCGATCTTTCTTTACCAAATGGTCTTGGTGCATAGAGAGAGAGGCAGTGGGGCAGGAAAGGGTAAAGAGACAGAAGTAGATGGAGATATGAGGCCTGTGTTTCAGGAAAAGGAAAAGCAGGAGGCGCCAATGCTTGGCTGGATGGGCAACGGATTCCTCTCATGGCCTTTGGGGTTCTCACTGGATTCCGCTGTCCCCTCTACAACCCCTGGGCATCACAGCGCACTGGGGCCTTAGGCAGCTCCTGGATGCACCTCCTCGTGTTGTTGCGAGGAAATGAGGCTCTAAAAGAAGTGGCCACCCCATCAAGAACAAGCAGTGAAAGGTGAGGCTGAGGTTGGGCAGGAGCTGATCAAGGAGGGAGGACCCTGTACCTCGGAATGTCCCCTCCTCGCAGGCTTGTCACCTCATTATTGCTGCCGCGGGTCCACAAGGCTCCCCCAGAAGACTCCTTCCTTGGTTTTCCTTAGGACAGCTGAGTCAGGATTTAGACTTAAGGTTTAAATGTAGACTTTTAAAATTAGAATTCAAAAGACTCATAGTAACTGTTCACAGGGAACAAAAGGCAAATAAGAAATAAAAATACTAGAAGTATAAAATGGTCTGATTTACAAAATGCAGTGTTCATTCTTCATCCTGATTCCTAAGTATCCTGCACAAAGATCTTTTGGGTACAGGAAACAGAAAACCAGTCCTGTTAGCCCACATGAAAGGAAACTTATGTCACAGGACGGACGTCAGTCACTCCCTCCCTCCCTCTTTCCTAGCATCTGTGTGTCTCTCTACTTGTCCACTCGATTTCCTCTCAGCAGACCAGCATCCTCCTCTGCCACGCTCTTGGTTTCTGCCCCTCTGTAACTTCACCTTGCCCTGTTGAGTTCTACTTCGGGTCCAGGCCCCGGGGAGAGCCTCAACCACTATGACACTGGCATGCTCCCTCTCCCATGTTCCCCCATCTCTGCACATGCAGACTCTTGGAACCCACAACTGTGCTAACCTTTCAGCAACCACAGCATTCCTTCCACAATCCTCACGTGTCTCCAGTAAGAAAGAGAGGCGGAGTAGGAAACAGACTCAGACTCGTTGGGTGACTTCTCCAAGAATACACAGCTGACTGCCTGATCACTGGGGAGAGGGCAAGTATTAAATCTTGGTATAGTCCCTATAATGTCAAATACGATTCACTTCAAAGCAGAGATTTTTCTCATCTTCCCAGAAAGCTTCTGATAATTGAAGCTTTCCACCAAACTGAAGCCTGAGACGCTGCTTGAACAAAAGGCCAAAGATCAAGCCCTTGTCTGGCACGCACATTCTACTGCAGAACTGCACAGCCAACAGGCTCATGATTGCACTTAATGGCAACAGGAACACTTAAAAGCCTAAAAGGAAGAAGAGCCAGAGCAAGCAGCTCTTAGGTGGACTCTAGCACACAGAATGAAGGAAGGAGGCCACGCAGCTTGCGTTTTAGCTGCAACCTGATCCACAGGTGCTAAACACCCTCTAGACATTCAATATGATTTTGTTTTAGTCCTTAATTTCAGTATAAATGGAACAGAATCGCACATGTTCTTTTGAACTTTATGAGTATAATCAACCCTAGGACGTCAACATTGGAAAACAGTTACAGCATAAAGCATAACGGTGGTGTTTTTCTGTGTAAAAATGAAATAGACTTTTATTTGCTCATGGGTCCATGACCGTTGCCCTGTGTTTCAGGGACTGGCTCTGAGTTGGGATGTATCTCCCTTCTCTTCTTAATTCTCAGCCCCAGATTGAAGACCCTCAGTCACGCACTCAGCTGAGCCTCCCTTCCAGCCCCCAAAGAGCAGGAAGGATGTCCAGAGGCTGCCATGGACCCGCTGAGCCACCAAGGGCAGGACAGGCAGAGGGAAGGGAAGAAGGGAGGTGTCAGGTCGGGTATGGAAGGCAGAGTAATAGCCCCGTCCACGTCGAAATCCCTGGGAGCTGTGAATCTGCTTCCTCGCTTGGCAGAAAGGATTTTGTAGGTGCAATTCAAGTTAGGGACTTGGAGATGGGGAGATTATCCTGGTGTCCCAATCTAATCACACAACTCCTTAAAAGCAGAGAACCTTTCCCGGCTATTGTCAGTTAGGTAATGTCACTATGACCAGAGCAATGTGACGGAGGAAGGGGGCCATGAGCAAGAGATGCAGGCGGCTGCTAGAAACGGGAGAAACAAGGAAATTGGTTCTCCCCTAGAGCCTTCACAAAGGAACACAGCCCTGACAACACCTTAGTTTTAGCCCAGGGAGGCTTCTGACCTCCAAAGCTGGAAGCTAATAAGTGTGCATTGCTTAAGCCACCAAGTGTATGGTCATTTGTTACAGCAGAAATAGGAAATGAATACACCTGGCAAGAGGCCCATTTGGTTGCATTCTCTTAGGACTTAGGCAGGGCTAGGACTTGAAACACAGAGGGAGGGGGCCCAGGAGATGTAAATCCGACCACTACAGGGGGACTTCAGAGCAGGAAGGTACTGCCTGTGCCTGGACTTCACATTGGTATTTCCTGGGGAGCTTTTAAAAATGCTGAAGCCTGGGCCTTACCCCAGACCTAGTAATCGAGAATCTGACCAACAGCCAGAAATCGATATTTTGATGTGTAATTCCAATCTGTAGCCAACGTTGAGAATCCCCAACTCCTCGAGAGGGGAAGGGACAGCTCAGCTTCCCGGGTACAGCGTGGCAGTGCCCCTGGGCAACACAGCTCTCTCCAGCTCCTGCCCACTGCTCTTTTCACCCCCTCAGTCTACTTTGCCTTTACAGGAACTAACAGGATCCCATCTTCTGCCTGGAAGGGCTCTCCAGGGCCTAAGAGCCCTTGCAAAGACCCCACTGTGTCACTTCTCTCCTCCCTGAGACAGATAGGTGAACCCTGAGCCACACCCCTCAGGCACAGTTTCAAGGCTGAGAGAGCTGCGAATACAATTTGCACAAAAATCTTATGCTTCTTCTGTTCCCCACCATGCAGTTCTCCTAGCGGTATAATAAAACAAGGACTGCACTTGACTTCCACCACTTACTCAAATGTTCCCTTTGAACTCCCATCATATATTCACAGGGCTTATCCCAGCCCTCCCCCCCATATTGTTCTCCCTAGATCTCTAGATCCGCATAGAAGCGGGTGACCACCCCCAATGCACATTAGAACCACTTGGGGAGTTTTTGAAAATCCCAGTGCCCAGACTGAACCTCAGACGGATTAAATGAACATTTTCCTGAGTGTGGGACCAGGCATCATGAATTTTTAGAGCTCCCCAAGTGATTCCATTGTGCAAGCAGAGAGTGAAGATATAACTGTTCCCTGGCCTGTGCTGTTCTTGAATGAATCTGGTGTCCCCAGCCCCTTCCCTCTCTCCCAGGTCACCAGCCTAGAGGACAACTTTTCTCAGCCTTTGTCTTCCCGGCTCTAGACTTATTTATTCTCCTCCCTTCCTCTTGTCACTGGCAGCTCCACTGCTGATTTTCTTGATTCTTACAGCATCCTCTAAGGCATTGCTTAAACTTAAAGTATAATCCAGAGTATCATCTGGGAGGTTGTTAGAAAGGCAGGCTCTCAGTTCTCACTCCAGACCTACAGAATCAGAATCTACATTTTAACAAGATCCCCAGGTGATTGGATGCATGTCTGAGTTTGGGAAGCTCTGTTGCCAAGACATTCCACATTCCAGCACTTAGCAAGCCCATGATGTGGTCATAGACCCGCGAGCCTGAGAGCCTATTGGTTCCTCCTAGGTCAGCACATTGCATGTCCTCATTTCCTCCAGCAGGAAGAGGTAGTATGCAGGTTAATTTTCAACTTTCTGGTGGATGGGTGGAATTATTGTTATTAATTATACAAAAAACTCTCATTTAAAAATGAAATTTGGTTGTAAGTCCCTCACTCCATCGCTAATCCTAGGAAATGTGAGAAAGGCCAGTGTCTTTTCAAAAGGGGTGTGTTGTGCAGGGCAGCCTGTGGGGTCTCTCCACACTGGCCGGAGAGCCGTCCATGTCCTCCCACCCCTCCTTGGGGGTCCAACTCCTGAGAATAGTGGCCACTGAACACCATACACGGTGTGGGGGCCACACATCCTCCTGCCCAGAGTCAGACGCCATTCCTACCTGGTCAGAATCTTGCTCACCGTGCCAGGTGTCTGAGTGGGTGGTGGCCTCCGCGGCAGATGTCCACAACTCTCGAAGCTTAAGGCCGCAGCAGATCACCAAAATGAACACAATGCCGTCCATGGCCAAGAGGGTGATGTGCCAGCTGGAGGCTTGAGTCTCCCAGGCAGACCGTGCCTCCCGTTCCCGGTGTCGCTCCTCATGGGCCTCCCGAAGCTGGGCTCTCACACGCACAAACTGCTCCACCATGCTTCGGTAGGCGTTGGCCAGCACCGTACTCTGCTTATGAAGCTAAGCTTTTACACGTGTAAACTGCTCGATATAGTCTGGAGAGTTTCAGCTGACACCATACCCTGCTCGCTGCGCCATTTGTCGTGCAGGGTGCCAGGCGGGTTCTCTGCTCCCGCTCCCCACACAAGAACGCAGGATATGGTGAGGCCAAAAAGGAACACCCACGGAGCCATAGGTAGGGGAGTCATACCACTATGGTCTCACTGGAGGCTGGGTTCACCGGACGTGAGACCTGCTGTCCGTTTTTCTGCCAACCGACCGACGACTCTCCTCCACTCTCCCCGACTCTGCTCCTCTACTCTCCTCCCCTCTCCTCTGTAGCCGCAGCAGTTATATTAGTGGCTAATTGGCTAACTGGCTACAGCTGACGGCCAATCAGCCACAGCTGACGGCCATTCACCACCCGAGCCAGCACCTTTCCACGTGAGGCTGAGAGCCTGTAAACTACTTTCTGGGGCTCTGTCCCCACAGGGTGGCTGGATTGGACATAGCTGCTCAGCCCTCTGAAGGGATTGGGGGCAGAATCATTTTCTTTTTGAGCCAGGTACGGCCCTCAAGGGACAAGTCAGCACCCAACCTGTAGCCACCAGCACATCCTTGGGCAAACATCCTCCTGATTTCACAGGCATGGTTCATTTCACTAACTAAGTCCATAAATCATCCCATTTTAGCCATTAAGAAAATTAAAAGGCTAAATTAAATATAATTAGGTCACTTTATTATAATCTTAAAATGATGCCTTCTTGAAGGAAACAGTTTTGAAAGGTTTCTGCCACAGGGAATATGATTCGTTGTTAAGTCTCTATGGGCACAAAAATTCATTTGAGAGGCTCATTTCATGTGACTGAAAGTGTTATGAGGTAAACCAATAGACTCGGGCTTTAACCGAATGGAAGCCTTAAGATTAAAAGGGCGGTAGAGGTCCTCTAGAATGCAGGGCTTCCCAATGTTCCTGAGAATAAGGTTCACCTGCATCTTTTGTCTAAGAAAAACATTCCCAGACCCCAACCCAGACCTACTGCTGCACTGAGTTTCTTCCAGAAGGAAGCCCGCTAACTTACAGAGCTTAACAAATGTCTCAGGTGAGTCTCACCATCAGCAATTCCCTACCCTCAGGCCCCCAGCCTTCCTAGGAATCACCTGTGCCCGTGTCCCACAGGTGTTCTTTCTTCTTGAACATTTACACAGCCAAATTCTGGTTCTCCATAATGTCTCTTCATTAGTCCTAACTCTTCTTTCAAACATAAAACAATTTTATATTTTCTCCTTGAGTTATAAACCTCTTTGTTTGTTTTCTTCTATTATTTTCAAAGGAAAGCTTTGATATTGCAGAGGGAAAAAAATTGTTTGCATTTAATGAGATCTTGTAATAAAATTACAAGTTAAAATGTTGTTGACATAAAAGTATAGCGGTATACCTCCTTGAATTTTTTAAATAGTCTCTATCTCTGAAAAGTAGCCAGGCTAGGGTGTCAGGCCACTAACCCACATATCCTGAAAAAGGACACATACAAGTATACCACGTACTCTGGTACCGAGAGCTGCCGCAGTCTGCAGGTGAAAGACTTAACATTCATTCTTATTATTTAACTACAGTACAACTTAACTAAGATTTATTGAGTGTTTCTCAAGTATTAAGCACTATGCCATTTGCAAGGGATCATGATGTAAAATTCATCTAAATGGTCTGGTTACATTTGCCTATAAATCCGTTGGTGGATGAGCTCTGTGATTTGCCCCTAACCATAAATTTAGCAATTAGAGCTTCAAGAGTCCTCTGATCCAACCTTTCGACCCATTAAAAAATAAATCAATAAATGTGCTAGAGATTCTGTTTTTCGGGACTTCACCATCTAGTTTGGGAGGCAATGCTTTTAGAAGAAATAACATTAAATAAAATGAAAAGCATCTCTTAATCTGGTATATGAATAGCTCATCTGTCTGCCTCTGAAGATGGATTGGTCCACCTCTATGATGTAACAGGGGGAGACTGTGATCAGCACAGATGGAGCACAGAGGCAGCATGTTCCATTCCATCCAGGGTGATCCAAGACGGAGAGGACATCTGAGCTTGCTTGCTTCATTTCTTTATTCCGCACTTATCTCTTATCCCCTGTATGCGGATCACTAGAGTGAGGAAAGACTAGGGCACAGGCCCTGCTCTCTAACAGGTTATAGTTGATCTTCATAATTTGCAGATTCCATATTTACAAATCCACCTACTTGCTAAAATTTATTTGCAACTCCAAAATCAATTAGTCACGGCACATTTGCAGTCATTTGTCGACATGCACAGAGGGGGGAATTTTTGAGTCACTTACACACACATATATTCCCAGCTGAGGTCAAACAAAGCAGTGCCCTGCTTTCCTGTTGCAGCTTGCATACTGTAAACAAGGGCCCTTCTCACAGTCTGTTTAGTGCCACATGTTTCGTATGTTTGTGCTTTTTGTCGGTGATTTCACTATTTAAAATGGTCCCGAATGAAATGGGTGATGGGGGTCAAAAGGTAGAAACTTCCAGTTATAAAATAAATAAGTCCTGGGTTTGTAATGTATGGCATGGTGACTCTAGTTAATAATACTGTATTACATAATTGAAAGTTGCTAAGAGAGTGGATCTTCATGGGAACTATGGATGGTGATGGATGTTAATTAACTTATTCTGGTAATCATTTCACAATATATACAGGTATCAGATCACTATGTTGTACACCTACACCTAATGCAATGTTACATGTTAAATACGTCTCAATTTTAAAAAAATAAACAAATAAAATGCCCCACCACCCCCACCACACACACCCCCACCCCAGTGGTACAGTTGAAATGCAGTCTAGTGTTCTAAGGGCAAGAAGGTTGTGATATGCTGATGGAGAAAATACAAATGTCAGGTAAGTTTCCTTTAAGCATGAGTTACCGTGCTGTTGGTTGTGAGTTCAATGTTAATGAATCAATAATTGGACACATTCAAAAAAAGACAGGATATATGCTGATCTGTATATGAGTCTCCTCTGGAAAATGCTAAACATCTATAGTACACATTAACAGTATGGAAAAGTTACTGAACTCATGAATTCATGAAATGACAGCTGATTTCTTAAAAAAAAAAAGCATAGTGGATAGCATTGTGAGGCTGAAAGCCAAAGCAATTTATGGTAACGTTACCCAGGGTCAGGAAAATGTTAAGCCCTTCTCAGCTAGGGTTTTATTATACAGAAATATGGTGTATAATTAATTATTTATAAGAAACATATTAAACTAGGTATCTTCAAACAGAAATATACATAAATCAAGTTTATTTATTGATCTATTGATGTGTTGTGACCAGAGGCCCACAGGAACCTAACCCCGTGGTTCCTCTAGGAGCAATGGCTCAGTGTTTGCTAATCTGATGTTTGTGGTGACTTTAAAGAGCTACCAAAAATAGCAGAGACTCCACTGTTTATGTAGTATGAGAAAGAGACAGGTAATCAACGATCGTTCTACAAAGCGTTAACCTGAAGACAGCCTCCTGCACAGGTTCTGGGGGAACACCATGGAGGTGACAAGGTGACTCATTTCCACATTTAAATACCTTTTTTCTGTCAATATTTTCGAAACAAAATTTTATATTTTTTGCCTTTTAAATTATTTGTTCATGAGCAACATGTAAGACCCCAGGTAGCTGGAGCGTGGAGGGTGGGCATAATGTGGGGTTTCCAGGTGAGGGAATTGATGAGCAAAAGCACAAAGCTAGAAAACCAGTAAATGAGCAGCTCATTCTGAGTCTAGTTACTGAGAGAAAGAGAGCGCGAGAGAGAAACAGTATGAATATGACAGGCTGGAATTAAATTATGGATGGGCTTTGAAAGCCAAAATATGAAGTTTAACAGTGGCAGCCTCTGATGATTTTTGAGCAGAGGAATTTTACAGTCAGGGCTGAATATGAGGATGGGTTCTCTAGCAGATTTACATACTACTGGCATCGCAGAGACCAACATCGAGACACTTGTAGAACTAGCCATAAGAAGTAAGGGGGCCTGGACTCAGAGAGTTGCCATAGAAATACAGAGGAGGGAATAAAAGTGAGTGATGGTTTATAGAGGAACTCATGGGACTTGACTGACAGGTACTGATAATGGGTTCTATGAGTGAGCAAGTAAAGACAGAGTCCAGGTTTTGAGCCTCGATGGCTAGGAGGCAAGTAAAACATTTATTCAAATTGGTCTGTAAGCATATAAACCTGCAAGCCCTTGTGCCCAGAGGGAAAGAAGAATACGACTGTGAAAGTGACAGAGCCATGTCACTGTGACAGCTCCTCCCTGTCACCTGCAGGTGGGTTGTGTTCCCCCAGCCTCAGTTCATGAGGCTTCACACTGTAGGTTGGTAGGAAGGACAAGCCCGCTGAATGCCCACATTTCTCTATTAGAGTTTGCTTTCTTCGTGTTTGCTTGTTTTTGTTTAATCCTAAACTAGAACTTGGTTTTCATCTGTTGGCATTTCACCTGGTTGGGTTTTGCCCCAACATCCACCTTGGTTGAGCTTGTTTTAAACTTTTCTTTGTCTTCCCTGAAGGTAGCTGCTCTGGTTTTGTCTAAGAACAGCAAATGCCTCTATATTCATTAATACAATGGAAGACAGAGGGGCAACTTTCCAGTCTCTTTATGAGTTCTCCTTTGATGTAGATCAACTTGAGATAGCTAAGAAGGTCAGAAAATAGGGACAGAGCAAGGGAGGGAGGGAGTGGGCCAGACAATGTTTCCTCTCAGGTCCTGGGAACTGTCTCCTGGATGACATCACTGCCAGGTCCTCCAAGGGATTTGCTAGGACTCCACTGTAGCTGTCCTTGGAATTCCCACCTGAAATTGCCTAAAGCTGCTTCTTCCTGGAATCACTCCTGGTATTTGTGGGAAGGCTGCTCTTAGAAGTCTCCTTCTCTCTCTCCTTGGGGATGTATGAATAGTAACCTGCAGCCAGGACCAGCCACATAATTTACAGGAACGCTTATTCAGAAATTATTAAGAATTTCAAGATGGCAGCATCAGAGCATTGAACCAAAGGCAGGCTCTTCTGGAGTATGGGGGCCCCGTGTGACCAGAGAGGTCACACTCCCACAAAGCCCTGCCAATGGCTGAGTGTCAGCACTTCATGAGACGGGATTTTACTGCACTGCCGCACATCCTGGCTGTGGGCTCACACACCCACCTGACAGCACCCTCATCCCACGCTGCACACCTTCCACCTGCTCATGACAGGTTTTCCACACCCTCTGCTCAGCTGCTTCTGAGCCCGTTCACACGATTTCTCCAAGGAAACTCCTCTCTAGAGAAGGATTCTCATTCTGTTTCTCCACTTAATTCACTCTAGCTCTTCTCGTGCAAATCTTTTTCAGGCATCAATTAAATAGATGTTGGCCTTCTGGTGAGATTTAAATATCCTCACCCTGTCACTGGAGCCACAAAATGAAAAGGATGAAGGGATGTCTTTTGCTGGACACCACTGTTGCAGTTCCAGTGTGAAGGGTAACCCAGCGAGTGGCTAACAGTTGAGATTTTCTTCTTGGAGAGGAGAGTCTGGGGCAGCCTGGGGACATCCTTATATTTGTAAAATCCCACTTGAGAACAGTCCTGCTCTTTAGTACATGAATGTTATGATCTTTGTTTTTACCTAGATGAGGAAACTGAAGTCCAGAGAAGTTAAATGACTTCTCAAGGTCACACATCTAGGAAACGGCACAGTCAAAACTAGAACCCACTCTTTCTGAGGCCTGAACCAGCCCGTTTTCCTCTACACACATTGTGGAGTATCCCAGTCCTCCCCTCTCACCACTACTTCTATCTACAGTGCGGCATTTTATAAACCAAAGCCTAAGGCTTTGAAGCAGCTTCTATCTTACGTGTATACAAAAGAATTGGCTATGACTTCTGCTTTCCTCCAAAGGTAATGACTTCCCACCTAATTTTTATTTCCTCTTCTAATTCTTCAGAGACAACCCTGCTACCCAGTTTAACCTCAAGACTCATATGAATTCCCGAGATCTGAAGGCAGCCATAGAGAAAATTACCCAGAGAGGAGGGCTGTCTAATGTAGGTATGTGATCAGTTGGATTCAGATCATTCTATCTTGCTACCGTGGTTCTCTTTCTAAGTGATTGTCTTCTAATGTTGTATACAGGAAGAGGAAAAAATAATAATAATAATCCATCAAGAAATGACTCATAAAATATCTGTATCTTTTCTAAAGAATTGTCATGGATTCAGGGGGCAAGAATCATTACCACACATAGGCGGGAGAGTTCCAGCATGCATGGTTCTTCAGGGAAGCAGCTTTCTTCAGGACAAGCAGGACTGCTATTGTTACTGTTTCCTGATTGGTTGATAATCATCAACTATTTAACATCAAATTTCATAACCAGTTCCATTCAGGAAGCTTCACAGTGCCCCTTGGGAATCTTGGTCTAACCAGCTCCTGTCATAGTGAAGACTGTACAAGGAGACACAGGTTCTTTGCTTTGAGCTGAGTCTCTAATGAAGTCTGAGCTTTGGGGGAAGGTGAGGTACCAGAAGTCCAAGGTGTAGTCCTCAGCGAGGCAGGTCCAGAAACTCCATTTTATTAGTTCACTCAGAGGTGACTAGGCATTAGGAAAGCGTTTCAGGCTAAGCAAGCCCAAAGGCTCTCCATGAGCCATGCCACTGTATTAATTTATAAATGGTATCTGGCTTTGGGTGCATAGGGAGGGTTGACTGTCTACTTCCCAGGGAACCTGTTCCTACCACCAGAGTCCAAGGAAATGGAGAAGTGAGTCACAGTTACTTAGCACGGAGCAGACGCAGGAAAACAAACTCTAGCCTGAGTTTTCAAAGATGGCTTCTAAAGGCTTCCTGCAGACCCAGGACCTCCAAGTACCCGCCGCTTCCAAGATCAGGAAATCATGTTCTCAATTCTGCCACCACAATCTCTTCAGGAATCTGCTTCAGCCAAGACCAGGAAGCTTCTGATACAGCTGCCAGCTCTAAAACCACACCAAGCCTGTACCATTCACACCCACAAAACAAACAAATGTTCTGCACCTTACCTCAACACCAACACAACTAGTGACAAAACATGGGTACCTCCGCTAAGCTTGCCCCAGAGAAGTAAAACTCTACCTACTTGTCAGCAGAAACAGCAGAATCAAAAGTACAGTCTCTGCCTCACATTCATCTTCTAAATCTCATGTGTGCATCGATTCATGAAGCTAAAACAAATCCAGAATGGCGGCGATGAGGGTGTCTCAACAATGTAGTTTTCAGAATTCTAGCCTCTGCTTTCGACACATGCCGAAAGGTGGATGGAATGTGTGTCGAGCACTAATTGACCATGACCTCCAAATAAGATGGAGAGAGGTCAAGGTGATCGTCTATGGCTCCTTGTACTCAGTCTGCAGGCATCTAACGCTAAGCAAGAGGGGGCTGCTGGATGCCTTGGACCTTGGGGGTAATTATGCCTTGGCTTTGAAAGCAGCTCTCCGCAGCCAAGGTTTTCCCTTAGCAACTCTGTTCTACACAGCCAGTTCATGTGGTGTCTCCAAGACATTTATCCAGCAACTGCATGTGTAACCATTTGATCCTTTGACAGGTAAGATTATACTAGCCAGGGAGCCAGGATGCTGGCCCAAACCAGCAAAGCATTGAGTGTAATGACATTTATCCTAAAGTCTTAAGAAGGTTGTTCTAAACTTTTATTTAGATTGAGAACCTCCTGAAAGTTATGACCCTTCTACCCAATTAAACACTTAAACACACAAAACATGGTGTAATTTCAGGGAATTTATGGACACACACACACCCCACACCCCACGGGTCCACAGTACCCAGATTAAGAGCCCTGCCTTACTATGTGCGGTTATGCTGACTATAGGGTGACCAGTCATCCCAGTTTGTCCAGGAGCATATGGGCCTTCCGATGCTAAAACTGGGGAAGTCCTGGCAAACTGACACAGTTGGTCACCCCAGGTGACTCGAAACATTCCCTGAGACCCTTAGGGATGGTGTGAAATATGTTCTTGGGAAAGGCGTGCTGGAGGCTCATTAAACCTCACAACCATGGCTCTCAGTTGTGGCATATTGTTGCCATGGAGATCTAGGCCCAGAGATGTGGAGTGATCTACCTGAGCAACACAGCCAGTAGGCAGCACAGCCAGGGCTGAAACAGTCTCTCAGCTCTTAGTGGGTGCAGTGCTTCCCTGGCCAGCCAAACCTGTGCCCCTGGTATGGAACTGACCAAAAGATACCAGTGAACCCAGAATACAGCCCTCCATACCAAGCAGCTCCTGGAGCACCGAGCTCCCCGCAAGTTGCAGGAGGCCAAGCTGAGGCTCCTATCACTTACTCAAGGCTGACTTCTCCCACCTCCTGCTCTCAGAGACAGAATGGGGTCAGCTTAGGGGCTTGGTGGGGTTCTGGCAGCAAGAAGGGAAGGAACCCTTTTGTTTCCATGGAAGTCATTCTCACCTGCTTGCTGGTCCCTAACACTTGTTTTTAAAGATGAAAAAATGAGAAGTTAAGGGCTTAAAGTGAAACTGGCGAGGGAAATGGATTGTGGTGATGGTTGCACAACATTGTGAATGTATTTAATACCATTGAATTGTACACTTAAAAGTAGTTAATGTGGTAAACAAACAAAGAAACAAGGGAGGGAATGAAATTGTGTTTCTGGACCTCTTCTTGCTTCTGTGATCTATTACTATCATTATAATTGGCATAATCACTTTGAACATGAGTTTTCTTTTTCTCCCAGGCCGGGCCATCTCTTCTGTGACCAAGAACTTCTTTTCCAAAGCCAATGGAAACAGAGGTGGGGCTCCCAACGTGGCTGTGGTGATGGTGGACGGCTGGCCCACAGACAAGGTGGAGGAGGCTTCCAGGCTCGCAAGAGAGTCAGGAATCAACATTTTCTTCATCACCATTGAAGGTGCCATTGAAACTGAGAAGCAGTACGTGATAGAGCCCAACTTTGCAAACAAGGTATGGAACTGCACAGAGACCCACCCAACATAAGGATCACCTGCACTTTGCAAAGTTGTAACAGCCATCCAGGCAAGTTTCTCATTCCTTCAAATGGGTGTGAAGCTCACTTCTAGGCAAGAGGACCTCCAGTGAGGGACTTGTACATCTGGAACCTGGAATTAGCCTCTCAAAGCAAAACCCCATAGGCACCTGGTGAACTAAGGCCAGTACCAGCACCTGGGAGGAGCAGTGCCCCAGGGTCTCACACAGAGGCTCTGCCGGGCTCCTCTCACAGCACAAGAGACCTCAACTAGGTCGCTCAGTGAGCCTTCATGGGAGCCTGCACCTGGGCACACATACACTCGCTCACACGTGTGCGTGTATGCACACACAGTGCACATTAACCAATCTGACAAACAAGGAGACGGTAGTATTGAACCAGGTCAGGGAGCTCATGTTCTCAAACACTGCTCCTAGCCACCTACTGTGACCCCCCCACGCAGGGCCTATGCCCCAGCCACTAGTGTCCTGGCCACGCCCAGTACCACGGCTGTCTCCATCATGACTTTCCTAAGGCTGCCTCGTGGAAATCTTTCCACTCCACCCATCAGCTAGAATTCAGCTCAGACTCAACACACATCTCAAATGTCACCTGTCCATGGAAAGTCCTTTATAAACCAATTCCAGAATATTTCCAAGGACATTTTAAAGTCATGTCTTGTTTTAAAATAATTTTTTAATTATACAAGTTCATCTGGAGTCATCAGGTCTGCGATTCTCTCTGAGACCCCAGGAGAGACAGCAGCGAGGAGGAAATGAGGAAATGTTCCACTTTCGGGACACTACTTGGTCCCTTCCAGGAGAACACCAACCAGGTAGCTCGGTGTTTATTTGCAGCTGCCTTACATTTTTTTCTGGAACAAGCTTGGGCACAAGTAAATAAATGTTCCTATTTGCCCAGAGGCAGCGTTGTCTGGAGGACAGTGCTTGGGTTTTAAAGGCAGAGAGAGCTGTGTTCCAGTCTCAGGGACTCAGGGATGTCCCTTCCCAGCTGGCCCACAGTTCATTCCTTCATGGCAGGGGGTTATAATTCTAATTTGTAGGATGAGGGTGGGGTTTTAAATGAGAGAATCTCTCTACAAGATTACTGGGTACAGGGATGCTCTGGAAACATTTCTGTAGCTATTTCTTGTGTGCGTCTTGTTTTCCCAATCAGAACAAAAGCTTTCTTTAATCCTCTCACACGCTGGTGCCCACCAGTGCCAATCTAATAATGGTTGGCTGCCAGCCCAAATGAACTGAGGAATCTACAGAGGCATACATATGAAGCTGTAACTGGGGCTTCACCTCTCCCTTTGGATTTGCTTCATGGATGGTTCTCCACTAAACAGAGACTCCACTGAGGGAGTCGAAGTGAGTCCAGAGATAACGTGAGGGGTTTCTGCCCCAGCGAGTGCCTCACTGGGTGAGCTGAGATGGAGAAAGTGCTTTAGGAGAACTAACTAGTGCAGAAAACAAGAGCCGTTTGCTTCTTCAACCTGGTCAAGGGTAATGGTGACCGACTGAATTTAACCCCTGACCCTGGCGTGTGTCTCTCCCTCTGTTTTCCAGGCCGTGTGCCGGACCAACGGCTTCTACTCGCTCAGCGTGCAGAGCTGGTTCAGCCTCCACAAGAGCGTGCAGCCGCTGGTAAAGCGGGTCTGTGACACGGAGCGACTGGCCTGCAGCAAAACCTGCTTCAACTCGGCGGACATCGGCTTTGTGATTGACGGCTCCAGCAGCGTGGGAACCGGCAACTTCCGCACAGTGCTCCAGTTTGTGGCCAACCTCAGCAAAGAGTTTGAGATTTCAGACACGGACACGCGCATCGGGGCTGTGCAGTACACCTACGAGCAGCGGCTGGAGTTTGGGTTCGAGGAGTACAGCACCAAGCCAGACATCCTCAATGCCATCAAGCGAGTGGGCTACTGGAGTGGGGGGACCAGCACGGGGGCCGCCATCAACTACGCGCTGGAACAGCTTTTCAAGAAGTCCAAGCCCAACAAGAGGAAGTTAATGATCCTTATCACCGACGGGAGGTCCTATGATGACGTCCGAGTACCGGCCATGGCCGCCCATCACAAGGGTAAGCTGGTCTTACTGACCCCGTCTGGTGGTGAGCATCCCCTTGGTGGGCCACTGGGAAGAGGAAGGGACTGTCTTTTATAGGCATTGGTTTTGTCTACCCCTTAAAAGAATGTTCAAAACCACAAGGAGAGTATGAGGGTGTAATTGAACACTGCAGGCCCCTCTGAGCAACAAAGAAGGAACAAGGTAGGGAGCACAAGGCAGGTAGTTTCCAGTGTCGTGACAAACCCAAGGCCTGTGGACGCAGGGGACATCAAACCTCCTTTACCTCCTACAGCCTGCGTCATTCATTGCTCAGGAAGGTGTGGCACATTAAAAAGGAATTGGACTCATTATTTTAATCTCCAGTGAAGACCACCAACTTATGTTAGAAATTTGAAGAAAACTAATGGTTGAAAAGAAAAATACTATTTTTGTAAGCAACTGCTAACCAGATGTTGGGGGCTTGGAGGAGACCTCAAAGAAATTTTCATTTAAAACATTTAAAGAGATATTTCCATATATAAAAATTTGTAAGAGGGCAACAGAAAGTTTAAAACCATGAAAAAAGAACAATATATTTTTGTAAATGTTTAGAACATCAGCCACATTCAATGCCTCGTTCATGGAATCTATGTATAATCATTGTTTTGAAAAGTGTCAGAAAATATCATGAAAGTACAAACAACCTGAAGAAAACCCCAAACGATACTTATAATAGTAATGAGGATAATAAAAGTGAACCGAGTGATCAATGAACACCAAAGACCCATAGATAAATACTAGTGAACAAGACTCACTCAGGGCAAGGGTTGTTTTCTTCCGTTTTCTTTCTTCTTCTTAATTTGGGTTAGTTTGCAGGATTTTCAGTAGTCTTTAAAGCTGCTTTTAATCCTTCTTGAAACAAAGAGGGGTAAAAATAAACAAACAAGCCTTAAAACAAACCAGCAGTTTTGGCTGCTGGAAACCAAAGTAACCAGATACCAGGTTCAGGAAGAGCTTTCACAGAAGTTTGCCCCCGTAGGGCGTACTCGTAATGGTGGGATGGTAGATGGCCTGTGTGCCAGCAGTCACAATGTCCCTCTGGCTCATGTCAGTAGAACGAAGATAGTTTAAGGCTCAGAAAAAACCTGCCCAAAGTTCCAAAGTGAGTGGGCAAAGCCAAGGGGGCCAGCTCCTGACTTCCTGCCCAGCGCTCTCCTGCTTTCTCCGAACATCTGACCCCAGCTCATGTTCAGCTCCACTGTCACTTAGTTTTGTAGATGTGCCTCCCTTGGGCCTCACCCAGAGCGTGTCCTTGGGCTTCTCCTCATCAGGAGGAGGTGTCCTGGGAGCTCTCAGGGTTATCAGGAGCAGCTCTAACGAGCGAGGACCAACAGATGCAAATTACATGGAGGCGACGAGCATTGTGTCCCTGTCAGAACTGCCAATACAAGGTCCTCTCCCACAAGGGTGGACGCAAGGATCTGAAAAACCAAATTTCTAACACTGTTTGCGTTGTCTTTGTTGAGGTGGGAGGAGGGCACCCTTTCCATCTTTGAGCAGAAATGTGGGCTGAGTCAGTCTAAACTCGACCCAGTCTGCAGCAAAGCTGTTACTCTGCCACTGCCAGCCTTTTAAAGACCAAAGCTGGATCTTCTGAATATAGGCAATATTCAAAGAAGACAACGGAGAGGTAAGAGAAGAGACTGGCAGCTTAAATGCAGTTAATGAGCCACAGTTAAAAAGCAGTGTAGACCATGTGAGGTGTGGATGGCTCTCCAAGCAGCAGGAAAGACGCTGGAGATGGTGACATGAGCCACTGTGGGTAGTTGGGGGAGAAATGCCTGGGCAGGAAGTCCATCCCCAGGCTCTGCCCTCTGCTCCATGGCCATCTTGCTCACCCCACTCTGGCCAACCTGAAGGTGGCATGGACACAGTAAGGTCATGTACCTGCTGACCCCAACCCAAATCAGGAACCACACACCAGGCCGTCTCCCAGTTTTTCCACTGAGATAGATGTCTCGTCTTTCGATCTGTCCTCTGCTCTCTGGGGCACCTTGCTCCCTGCTGCGGTCCAACCCCTCTAATCCCACTGTACTCTTTCCCATTTGCATCTAGACATCCTCAAGTCTCTCTCTTCCTAAAAAATAAAAATAAAAAATTTCCTTTGGGGCCATGTTCTGCTCCAGTTACTGCCTGCCTTCTTCCCTTTATAGGCACACTTCCGGAAAGGATTAGCTTTACATGCTGTCCCTACATCGTCATTCCCTTTTCACTCTCAACTCACAGCAATTCACTGGGTTTCTTGGGCGTCTACTCCCATGAAACTGCTCTCTCCAAGCTGCCAAGGTGTTGTTGTTGCTTTTCCTAATTCCAATGAGCACTTTTTTGTTTTCACATTTTATGACCTCCCTGCATCATTCAACACTGTTGGCTGCTTCCTCATCTTGAAACTTTTTCTTCATGGCGGTGATGGAGCAAATGCTGGGTGGCTCGCTCTCCAGACCCTTGTGCAAGGGTTCCTGTATTGGGAATGAGCTTGGAGTCTCTGGCTTGTAAAGTCATCCTCAAGCCTAAAATGTTTCAATTCCACTATTTTAGTTAAAAAGACCTTGAACTGACTTCTGATGCATTTAAGACTGAGATTTTGTTTGGCTCGGCACACAGGTAGAACAGGCTTCTCCCATGCGGTGGTCTGCATGGCACCAAAAGTTTCACGGGTTCCAAAATATCATCCCCTCTGCTGCTCCCCGAAATGAAATTCTTACCATGCAATTGCTCCATTGTGTCTGTTTTTTCCTCTCAAAAGTCTATACACTCTTCTGAGACCCCAACTATATCAATTCTGTTACATAGCGGATGTGCATGCTTTGAGGCACGTGTCTGATTTTGGATTTTGTGCCTTTCAAACACAATAGCCCACAGAGCAACAGGAAGTTCATGATTCATTAGCAGCACCTTTACTTGGGCACATTTGCTTCATGTAAACTTTGTCCCCGCAGGAGTGATCACCTATGCGATAGGTGTTGCCTGGGCTGCACAGGACGAGCTGGAAGTCATCGCCACTCACCCGGCCAAGGACCACGCCTTCTTTGTGGATGAGTTTGACAACCTCTACAGATCTGTCCCCAAGGTCATCCAGAACATTTGTACAGAGTTCAACTCACAGCCTCGGAACTGAATTAAGAGCAGGCAAAAAAGCACCAGCAAATGCTGCTTTCCCGACTGGCTCTGGGACAACACCCAATGCATCCGGGGCAGCAGGGCACGGAGGACTTGGGAAACGAAGTGTTGTTATTCTTTGCCAGTGTGGCTCATCCTTCAAAACTTGGAGTTAGAAAGATGCTCATAATTCTGTAGAATGAGCCAAAGTGATACATCCTTTTGAGGGTGCTGGGGATTTTACCTTTTGACAATTGTTTTCAAAATAACTCTTTACAGAATAGAGTACAGCACTTATAACAGGCTTAACCAAAGCTTTTGTGAGGTGTTTTTTATTTAAATTTTTAATTCTCATTAGAACTCTGTAACGCTCAACAAGTTTCATGTTTGTCGTGACAATACAGGAGTTGCTTGATTAAATATTTAAAAGGATTACACGTGATCATTCTGACTTGTCGTGGGTAGTGGCCACAGGATTTGTGACAGAGCTACCCTCTGCTCTTCTCATCTCCCAGATCACTTGCTATGCACTCACTACTGGCCCAAGGTGACAACACACCCAAGGGGGCAGCAGCATAGCGACTCCTGATTTACCTCCTTCTCTCTTATCTGAATCACTCTTTCCTGCAATCTCCAGCTTTAGAAGCAGCTGGGGAACGGCTTTGGAGAATCAAGTAGATCTGGCTTAAAAGTGGTGCATGAGGCTGGTCACTCGCTCTCAGCCCGAGCTGCACATTAGAGTCACATGGAAACTAAGATGCTGGTTCCCAGGCCCCGTCCCAATACCAGTGAAACCTGAGTCTCTGGGAATGGAGCCTGCCATTGGCATGTTGGTAGAGCGCTCTGGTGATGTCAACGTGCTGCCAGGATTGAGAATTGCTGAGCTACCTCTAAGCGGTCATTGTTACCGATGTTTCCTGGGAGAGTCCCTGTTTATGCCTGTTGTGGGTCCCATCCAGTTTAGCATTTGTCCTGGGTTTTTCATTCATTACCTAGATATTACTATTAATGGTTGCATTAAAACAAGCCAGGTTGGGTTTGGTTGAACTCTGCTTTTTACTTCCAGCTTCTGGCAACGACTCATGGGTTAGGATGTGAAAGACTTGTGCAATTGAGAAACGTTTAAAAGAATCATAAACAGAGATGACCTATTTGACAAGTTAGTTTTTGTAAACATGTGTGTTGAGCCATGCTCCTCTGAATGAGGGCAAAAAGATGGCACCTGTGTCAATACTTGGGACAAAATATTTACATGAAAAAATTTGAATTGAAGATATCCATTTAGCAGAATGTTCATAGAGCTCATGAAATCTCTCAGGACTTGGGAGAGAATATATCACCAATTAAAAATATTGTGATCTACAGAAAAGTATCACTGAAAGGTGTCAGCAATATCAAACTTATTAATCATAAATTTTACTTTGAAGGCAACTGCAAACAGGTATGTTCAAACACTTCAAAATACAAAAACTATTTTGAAAAAGGAAATTCTTTCTGATCTCAAAGATACCAGTAACACACCATTAGTGACAGATTCAGCTAAGAACTTAAATAAGTTCTAGGAACAATTATTTTGCCTGCATTTTTGCATGTGTAGATAATTGATATAAAAGAGGTTTTTTCAGTGTCACTTCATGTTACACACACGTTATTTTAATTTTTTTAAGAAACATTTTCTTTTGGAAAATAATTACTTTATAGGGACCTTACCAGAAAACCAATGTGTCATCAATAAGTAAATATTCCCCCAAATAATATAATTTTAATGATTTTGATATCCTCTTTCATTCACAAAATTGTCCCAGATGTGAAAATAAATTGTATGGTCACCCTGGTTAATAGATATTATGATTTTGAAGATAAATGAAACCTCTTCAAATGGGCCCGTTGTCTATATGTTGTCAATAAATCTTTAAGTGTGGAGGAAAGCATCGTCGGGAGTGAGGTGGTTAAAGTGCTCAGAGGCTACGGCATCATCAGAATCGTCTGCGTGGCTGTTCAAGTCCCCAACGATAGTGACAGGAGTCAGGATGGAGAGAGAAGTAGTGATCCCAGCTCTGGGATGTTCAGCGAATGAGAGCAGGTGACGGGGGGCTGGGAGAAGAGAGCAGTAACAGGGATGGTGGCTGAGGCTACATCTTCAAGGGAGTGGGGTGCTTTGCGGGAGGAAGACAGGGAGATTGGAAGAGCAGACTATCCCCACTCCAGGCCTGAAATCCATGGAGTGAGACAGCACAAGCAGCTTCCACTTGGGAAGTTGCAGAAGACAACCTGGTCTCAGGGAAGTGGAGGCAGGCAGGGATGGAGGCTTTGGGGAGCTCATTGACAACAGAGAGCTGCTCCCTAGGACACAGTGGGAAGGCTGGGGTGGGAGTAGGGCTGGGTCAGGTCAGGGTTTGCCCGGAGCAGTTCGGCGATAAAGGTCCTGCTTGTGATGGGAGATGTGGGAGGCTCGGATACAAACGCCACCTTGTGCAACCTAAACTCTGCCCCATACTGCTGGGGCAGCACTAAAATCTTACACTAGAAACAGAACCTTAGAGACAATTCTGGTCAAACCTTCCAGTGGCAGAAAGGAAACCCAGGCCAGAAGAAGGTTGTGCAGATATGAAGGGACAGAACTAGAATCCAGATCTCCTGCCTTCCAATCTATGGATTCACTTGACTGTCATCTTGGAAGGTCAGAACCCCCACCCCAGCCCCAGCCCTATCTTACACATACACACACAAACACACACGCACACACACACGCACACACACACCTGGTTCTGCATACCTCTGGGCTCTGGTCCAGTCTTTGCAGAGCTCTCTGGGTCCTGCAGACTCAGCCAATCTCCTGAGGTGATCTCAGCAGAAAAGTTCTTCCATGCCCTTTCTCCTCCAAGTCAACCAAACCAATCAGACAAGAAGCATATTGGGCCAGCTTCTCTGGGTGCATATGCTGTCTCAACTCCGCTCAATTGTTTCACCTCTTCGGAGTTAGGGCCCTTTGAAAGAGGTTTCTTCAGTAAAAGCTTTGCAACAAGGCTCTGCTAAAAATTTTCAGCCACACTGACAGGGTTCAAATATTTCTTGTTTCTCTGGGCTCCTTAAACCCTTTTGAACAGGACAAAAGCTCTATGAAGCAGGTTTTCTAGCAGCAGTTTTGGGGGATCAGCCTGGGTGTATAAAGAAAACCATTTCTGTGTCCAGGGATTCTTCAGCTTCAAAGAGGAGTTTCCAAATAACAATGTTGTTTCCCAGTCAGAATCCTAAGGAAAGTTCTCCCCTTAGATTACCAGCACATAAATATAGTAAGTAGGAAAGATGCTTGAAAGCATGAATTCAATTACTTCGGAAAGGGACATTTATTCAACTAATGCCTTTGAGGAATTCACAGTTCAGTGGGAAAGCACACACAAATGAACAATTAAAATCGTATAATTAATATCATGGGATTATGCATGAAGTGCATGACTGGCGACTGCAAACAACCTCATGAGAAATCAAATCGTGACAGTGCCTAACAGTTAGTGTTTGCTGCACGCTGGGCACTGTTCTACAGGCTTCACAGGTATGAAGTCACTTATTTTGTCCCTATAATTTGCTGAGGGAGATATCATTATTACTTATTCGCATTTTCCAAATCATGCATCTGAGGCATGGAGAAGTCAAGTAACTTGCCCAAGGCCACAGAGCTGGTAGAAGCAGATATGGGAATTAAACTCTGGGCAATCTGACTCTATAGTCTATGTACTTAACCACTTTGCTTCTTAAAATGGTGGCACATGAAATAACCAAAGTGACTGCAGAGGGGGTTCTCTGTGAGCTTGACAACTTAAAATATATGTATAATTCTGAGAAGTGTATTCTCAGGATCTATTAAATGCACAAAGTGAAAAGTCTATAAAACGTCCAATACAAACTGCACTTTCCCCCATCACTGCTCCCAACTCATCCGCTGGACAGACATCCTGCCCTCGCTTAGGAAGAGCAATTTGAATCTATAGTTTATAGTCCCTGTAGCTCCCTGGACACACTGGGCTCCTTATCCTTTTGTTAAACTCCTATTCATCCCTCAAGTTTCAGTCCAAATGTCACCTCTTCTTTGGAGCCCTCCCTAACTTGCTCAGAGAGACTTACACTGTCTGGATACAGAATCCTTCCCCATCTATTTTCCAGAAATTTTTTTAGTCCGTTCTCATTAGGGGACACAATCGACACATATCATCAGGAAAACAGAATACAGAGAACGAGAATTAAGCCTAGTTCTGACTATGCCCATGTCATCTGACCGTGCCAAACCCTAATACAATGGCACTGATAGAATGGGAGTCAGAGGTATTTCAGGAAGAAAGAGGAAGAGAGGATCTAATTCCATCCAGACTACACCACTCTCTCGAATACCCTTCTAAGGTTCATTACTGAACGAGTGTTACAATCAAGGTTTTCTAGGACCAGAATCCTCATCGAGTATCTACCCATAGGATAACTCTGATCCTCACGTTCTGCTCTCACTTTTCCTAAAGAAATGAAAATCCCATTTTCTATTTAACTTCATCAGTGTCATTCAACAACCATGATTTAAGCACTATTATGTGCCAGGCATTGTGATAAGAAGTGGGGTATCCCCGGTCCCTGCCCGAGGAACTTAGAGGCTAGTGTGAGAAAGACACACATAAACAGCTAACCTCTGACTGATGTGACAGGCAAGCTTGGGAAGGCTTCCTGGGCTGGCTTTAGTCTGTTTCAGCCAGATGAGGAAAGATGGACAAGTTGTTCCAGCACAGGGAATGATGGGAGCAAAGGCAAGGAGGTATGAAGGTGTGACACACAGAGAGTGACAGCGTGAAACTTGAGGCAGGGGTATCAGGATATTAAACTGGAGGGAGAGGCAGGGGCCAGGCCATGGAAGGTTGCGTTGGTTAAAGTTCTCTTGGTTGCAAATAACAGAAACTTAATTCACAGTAGCTCAAGCAAAGGGGAACTTTGGGGGGCAGACACTGGAGTAACTCATGAACTCCAAATTCAGGGCAATAGCAGAGCCTCAGAAAGGGGAGGAAGGACAGAAGAACCAGGCAGGCCTCTCACACTACTCTTCCCCAGAATGCTCTTCATCTGGAAGTTGCTGAAGAACACTGCAGAGGGAACAGAGTGAAACTTCCCTCCCAGGAAGGATTGGCCCCAAGATGCAGTCTCTTTCAGTGAGGCCACCAGCAAACCACACCTTTCTAGCTAATCACCTTGCAATTATCACCTTTTGAAATCCCTTGAAGCATCAAGTTGTCTTGAATGCTGATGCATGCATGTCCTCAAGTACCCAAATTTGCAAAACCAGAGGCCGGCTGAATAATAGTCTTCCTCTGTTTTGCTTAGAAGCTTTACCCAAGAAAACCAATGACTGCCTCTTTAAGACTCCCTTTCACTTCTCTTGGCCTCAATGGCTACAAGATGTCACTTGTTTATAGGCCATTAGCTGCTAAAAACTGTTCAGACTGTCAGGGAGGCAGAGGTGCTGATTCTGGGATCCACTTCAGTTTTTAGTATGCAGACCTGACTGAGGAGAAATGTACTATTTCAATAACCATCCACAGGGAAAACACATAAGGTTGAAAGACCACAATTTCAATGCAGACTTTGCTGTTTTTCTTTTCTTTCTTTTTTAAAAAATGTCTTGTAATTGAGAAATACTGAGCTTAACTTTATTCCTGCCATCTTTCTTACACAAACTGGGCCTGTAGCAAACAAGCTGCCCAAGTAAGCAAATGCTATACTTGGCTTGGCAGCTGGGACTCTCTTATAAAAAAACACAATTCCAGCTGAATAGCTCCTTTCTACAACTCCTCTATTTTCACACTTCGTTGAGGTGAGCAGGGTGTATTCAGGTTAATGGCAAATTGGAATCAAGGTTCTCAACAAAGAGCCTTTACATGACTGCCCAGGGCACAGACTGGGAGGGTCTGGAAGCCATGGAAACTATGTAAACACCAAAACAAGACCCCAAATCCTTTTAATTATTGTTGGTCTGACATCCCCAAGGCATCGGTAAACCTGCATCTTGATATTACGGTATTGATTTTTTTTTCAAATATCCTAATACTCTCCAAGTTCTCCTTGCAATCAGAGTGAAAGGGAGTTTCTTTCCAACCCTCAATAGGGAGGTTGTGTGGCATTTTAAAGCCAAAGAGGGAACAGGGACAAGTCAAAGGTTACAAACCACTGTGGTAATGACTGTCTAAGATACACACCAAGCAAAATAAATGAAGTTTTCTGAAGGGCAAAGTAGCAGTGTAATTTGGTTTTCTCCTAAGAGAATACCCTCATTGAACTGGGGCACAACTGCAGTGTGGAAACTCAGGGGATCTTTCCAGCTCCTATGACCTAAATGCAAGGCCTGAAACACCCACATGCCTGTTTCTCTCTACAGAGAGGAGGCATTCTCCTGAAGTGGAAAATCAACTCTTTCATCCTGGAGTTGTTCTGATCCTGGGCAGGGAGCAAAGATCTCTGGAAACAAAATACCAGTGGAGCCATGGCAGCCTGGGGGTTTGGGGGACAGGGGTTGTCCACATGGGCAGCCAAGACTGTCCTGGCAGGACCACAGGCTTGTTTATGAGCAGATCTGGGACATCCCTTAGAGACCCACCCCTCCACCCCACCACCCCTCCAAATACTTGCTCCTGCACTAGGCCAGTGAGGACAAGCCAATGACTTCGTTTGCAACTCCAGGCTGGAGAGGCCTAGGGAAATTCTGGTGACAAGAGTGAAACCAATCATAGACATCAGTTATGAAGTCCCAACGTGCCCAACGTGCCATGAACTGTGCTGCAGCTTTACTATGTTCACTATGGTATTGAATACACACAGAATTCATGTTGCCAAATAAACACATATTTCAAAACCATTCTTCTCCCATACTTCATTTGAGAGAGTATGGGAGAACTCAATCATAATTAGGACTCGGCTATGGGACGAACAGGTTTTAATAGTTCATTCCATCCTCAATTAGTATTCCGTTGTCCAAATGAGGACAGTGAGACTCGGAAAGGTTAAGGAGTTGGTTAATGTCGCGCAGCAGGTGGGAAGGAGAGCTGGGCCAGGAACCTGGGTCTCCTGACTCCAGCTTCAGTGCTCTCTTGATTACAAAACAGCCTCCTTGCCCGCCCTGTTTTCTCCTCTCTCTTTTCACCTGTGAGTCACCAGCTACTTTACCCTCAGCCCTATTTCCCTCTTCCTCCAGTCCCCATATTTTCAGCTCCACACGTTTTGCGCCTATATATTTTTCTCTCTGTATTTTCTCCTCTGCAGCATGGAATCCAAGATCTTGGAAGTTACTTAAAAGCGCTCAGTTGCCTTCTGCACCTCTTTGGGCAGCCGACGGATGAAAAGGAAGGAGTCCCAATGCGGAACTTCTCCCAACCTTTCTATTTTAAAGGGAAGGTATTTGGTTAATGAATTGTTTCGGCTTTCAAGGGACTCTGAACATTAGAACAACTAAGCGTTTTAGAAACAAGTTGCTCTGGGAAATTTTCTTTAACCAAACTGGAATTCTATCTTGGGATAATTACCTTGAGTGAAAGCCAGTTCAGGTCTGTCAGATACACTCTTCAACTCCTGACTCCATGGTAAAAACCTTTCCCATATCCGCTTCCTTCCACAGAGCAAAATGGGGTGGCCACTTTAGTGAAATGGCTCGTCAACAAAAGTTCCCACTCTGAGGCACGGAAAGAGGAGACACTTTATTCAGGTGAACAGTTTGCAAAACCAAGAAACACAACCCCTAGTGGAAATCAGAAGTGCCCACCGCTGAGACAAAGGGGAAAGCACTTTTTATAAAGTTCCCGCCCTGGTTCCTGATTGGCCCGTTTTTATGTAAATGAGGACTCAAATCACACAATTCTGATTCGTCATAATCATACATTCTGATCGGTGGTTATGGAGCCGCTCTGATTGGTCAGATGCATATGAGACTATAGCTGTGAAATTCTGATTGGATGGGGCAGGTTTCAGCCTCTTGGTTGAAAGTCAATACCAGGAACTCCCTTATAAAGGTTGACTTTGAAGGCAGGAGCACAGTGCAGGCAGCTGATAGCTCAGTCTGTGGATTTTCCCTGAAATGCAGAGTGTGTGAGAGGACTCTGTCAGCAATGGCTGTTAGACTCTGGTTATGAACTTGTGCTCAGTTAACCATGAGTCTCTCTTGGCAGATATAGTCCTTCTTGAGGTTCACATGCTCTGCAGTGGCACTCTGGCAATCTTGGCACCGTCACGTAGGCCATGTGAGCAAGGCTAAGCTACAGTATGACCAAAGTCTTGTTGGAATGCCCCGAGATCATCTGAAGAACAAGGCAAGGTAGGCAGTTTGTGAGGCGCTGTCACAAGCCCACTTTCACTCACCTCTCCATCTCGTAGGAGGTGTCTAAAAAACATTATTTTCAGCCTCCATGGTTTCAGTGATGCCTAGGACTTTCCACCTGGCCCCTCCTTAGAGTTCAGTTGTAGCCTATAAAGTAAATTTACTTCCCTTTAGAATTGTTGCCCTGTCACTCATGTTGCTGTCGTCTGGCCCCTTATGCTTGGTAGTGCCCTGTGGGACAAGGGAGATGACTATGTAGTAAACCGTCTTAATCCACTTGGGTGTGTTATGTCCTTACCTGCAAAACCGGTTACAGAATGACAAGCCCACGCAGCCGTGCCTGTAATCCCTGTTGCATAGAGACTATCTGGTCACTTGGCAGCAGCTCCCTTTTCCAGATGCCCTAGGAAGCCCTCCCCACCACAACAGTGTCCCCCAATAGGTTTCTGAACGTCCCGGATCCTGCATATCCACAACAACATCGAGTCCTACCCTAGTTACTGCCCCAGCTGTAATTGGGGAACTTTTTCTTACTAAGGAGCAAAATGCAGAACAAAGAATTCTCTCTTCATACCTATGAATGTTTGCAATTACATTGCCTTCACCACAGTGTGGGTGGTGCCCCGAAAGACTGGGCTGGGATGGTGTACAGGTTTTGCCTGGGCAGATCAGCTAGTAGTGACTGCCTGAAGCACCATACAAAGAGAGATGCTGAGGCCAAGGCCCTTAAAGAAAGATGCGAAAATCAATTAGTGATGTCTGTCAAGGCAGAGAGAGGGGGCAGTGTCTGTTCTCACAGTTGGTATTTATTTACCCCCCTCCTTGGTTTAAGGAGCAAGGCTGCATCTTGAAAAGCAGACGTGGGGGATTTATAGGGAGCTTTCTTAGCTTTTCCTCATGAATATGGCATTGCCTATAAATTCTCTTAAATAAATCGCTTTATTTTCTGGAAAAAATTAGGACTGGAGAAAATTAGTTTTACTTTCATTTGACTTCTTTTTAAAGGAGGTTTCTAAATAAATCACCTGGAAAGATTCAAGTTATAAAGGTTTCTAAACCAAGAGGTCTTTGTAATGTGTTGCTTTTGGTTACCAGGTCCAGAATTCTCCACAGTGAGGTTTCTCGCTATGGGCTAGGCACTGTTAGCAGCTGTCATGGGTTTGCAGGGTGGAAATGAGGGGCAAGGGAGTGGAGAAACTAGCCTTTCTGAGGGGTTTTCATGTGTTTGGAACTATCTTCAAGGAACTTAATTGAGATAAAAGAAGGCACCATTTTTAGAGGGGAAAGTAGAGACTCAGAGAGTCTAAGTAACTTGTCCCAGGGTCACATATCTGATAAATGGCAAGTTTAAACCCAAGTCATGTCAGGAATAACATTATTTAAATAAATACAATTTAAGTAAATGCAATAAAATTTTGCACCAATATTTTGGGAAAAACAACTGTTATTTTTGTTCCTCATAGAAGAAAACAGAAAGGCAATAAGCTAAAAAGCCATGGAACAAAATTAAGTGACACAGTGAAGAAGGTTCAAATTTATAAATTCTGAATAGCAAGGAGTAAAAATGAAAGAAGGATGTCTGACATGTGAAGTTAGAAATAAAGAATTATTTGAAGAAATACTGTTTTAGAACTTTCAAGTATATACAGAACTTCTCATATGACGAGGTGTGGGGAGAGAGTCCCAGAGAGCAGTTTCCAGGCCTCATGTGGAAAGGTGCTGATGCGGGTAGTAGATGGCCGTCAGCTGTGGCTAATTGACCATCAGCTGTAACCAGTTAGCCAATTAGCCACTGATATAACTGCCGCGGCTGTGTTGGTTGGGGAGTTGGTCGGATGGCAGGCGGAAAAGTGGACAGCAGGTTGCAGGTTGTGTGGCTCCAGCCTCCAATGAGACTATAGTGGTATGATTCCCCTACCTATAGCTCCGTGGGTGTTCCTTTTTGGCCTCACCATATCCTGCGTTATGTGGGGAGCAGGAGCTGAGACCCCGCAGGCCACCCTGCACAACACTAAGTAAGTACAACTTTCCTGGGAGAACAAAGAAATCCTGTGCTTTTTTCCTCATGGAAGAACACATAGGGTCTTAGTTGATTTTGGAATTAGATCAGCCACCAGCATGTAAGAAAGTAGTATTTCTCATTATCCAGAGACCTCTTTTGTCATTTTTCCTGGGTGTGAGGCAGTTTTGCAAGTCCCCTCCTTGACCTATTCAGGGCAGGATCTTGTCTAGAGAACCTGCCAGAGTAGACTTCATTTTATTATTCTTCTTCATTTTCTTAAAAAACCAACAACAAAAAGCTTATGTTTTCATGGATTTTCTTTTTTCTGTTTTACGGTTTATTGATTTCTGCTCTTATCTTCATCATTCCCTTTGTTCTGCTGGTTTTTCCTTGTTTCTTCTTTGTCTAGTTTCTTAATGTGGAAGCTGAGGTCATTGAATTGAGAGCTTTCTTACTTTCTCATATAGGAGTTTAGTGCTATAAATTTCCCTGAAAGCACTCTTTAGCTGCATTGCACAAATTTGGTATGTTGTGTTTTCATTTTCATTTAGTTCAAAATACATTTCCCCCCAATATTTTAAAATAGACCTTATTTTTTTTTAGAGCAGTTTTAGGTTCACAATAAAACTAAGCAGAAGGAATGAGACATTTCCCATATACTCCCTTCCCCCCTCCCCACTAGCCCCACCATTTATTATAATTGATGAACTTACATTAACATATTATTATTACACAAAGACTACAGTTTACATTAAGGTTCACCCTTGGTGTTGTACTTTCTATGGGTTTGGACAAAGGTATAATGACACATATCCACCATTACAGTATCATACAAATAATTTCACTGCCCTAAAATTCCTCTATGCTCTGCCTATTCATCCCTCCCTCCCTGCTATTCCCTGGAAACCACTAATCTTTTCACTGTCTTCATAGTTTTCAGAAAGTCATATAGAATCATACAGTATGTAGTCTTTTCAGATTGGCTTCTTTCACTTAGTAATATACATTTAAGTTTCCACTGTGTCTTTTCATGGCTCATTTCTTTTTAGTGCTGAATAATATTCCATTGTCCAGACATACCACAGTTTATTTATCTGTTCACTTACTGAAGTACATCTTGGTTGCTTCCAAGTTTTGGCAATTATGAATAAAGCTTCTATAAACATCCTTGTGCAGGGTTTTGTGTGATTAAAGCGTTCAACTCAGTTGTGTAAATACCAAGGAGCATGATTGCTGGATTGTATGCTAAGAGTATGTTTAGTTTTGTAAGAAATGGCTAGACTGCCTTCCAAAGTGGCTGCACCATTTGCATTTCCACCAGCAATGAACGAATGTTACTGTTGCTCTACTTCCTTGCCAGGCAAAATACTTTTTAGTTTTCCTTTTTAATTTCCTTTTGACCCTTTGGTTATTTAGAAGTGTGTTATTTAGTTTCCAAATACCTGGGAATTTTCCAGACATCTTTTATTGGTCTCTAATTTAATTTCACTGGTCAGTGAACATACTTTATATGATTCGAATCCTTTTAAATTTATTAAGACTTGTTTTATGGCCCAGAATGTAGTCTATCTTGGTAAATGTTCTTGGCACTTGAAAGAAAAGAGTATATCCTGCTGTTCTTGGGTGGAATGATCTATAAATATAAATTAGGTCAAGTAGGTTGATAGTCTTACCTAAGTCTTCTATAGTCAGATTTTTCTATTTGTCCTATCAATTATTGAGAGAGGAATGTTGAAATTCCCAGCTATAATTGTAGATTTGCTTCTTTCTCCCTTCATTCTCTGTTTTTGCTCCACTTATTTGAAGCTCTGTTATTAGGTACATAATCTTTGAGGATTGTTACGTTCTCTTGATGAATTGACTTCCATTATGAAATGAACCTTTTTATTCCTGAGAAATACTATTCAGAGAAAATCTTTTCTCTGAAATCTATTTTGCCCAATATTAATATAACCACTGAAGCTTACTTTTGGTATGGTGTATCTTTTTCTATCCTTTAACTTTTAATGTATTTGAGCTTTCATATTTAAAGTGGGTTTTTTGTATGCAGCATTTCATGTAGGTAAGGTCCATTATTTATACCTAATCTGTCAATCCTGCATTCCAGTTATGGTATTTAGACCATTAACATTTAATGTGGTTATTTATATGGTTGGATTTAAATATACCATCTTGGTATTTGTTTACTATTTGCCATGTTATTTATTCCCCTTTCCCTTTTTGTTTTCTTTTGGATTAACTGGATATTTTATTATTATTATTATTATTATTATTATTATTATTGTATTTTGTATCTTTTGTTGATTTATTAGCTATCCTTTTTAAGTGGTTGCTTTAGGTTCAATAATACATATCTACAACTATAAATCTATAATTACAGTTTATCTTCAATATACTACTTCACATATAGGATAAACTTTACAACAGTATACTTCTATCTTCCCTCTTCCAGTCTTTGTGTTGTTCTCATATATTTTACCTATACAGCTTTGTAACCTCTGTATATTATTTTTTGCTTTAAACAGTTATCACTTATGGTGACTTAAAAAGAAGTTGTTGTTTTTTTCTGTTATTAGCTGATATCAATTCCATCTGGTATCAATTTCCTTATGCCTGGAGAACTTTCTTTAATATATTTGGTAGTCAGGAATACTTTTGGCTCTTGTATTTCTTTGCCTTTGTTTCTGAAAGATATTTCTACTGGGTATAGAATTGCAAGTGCACAGGGATTTTTTTTTTTTTTTCCTTTTTAGTACTTTAAAATGTTCCATTTTCTTCTGGGGTATCAATATAGTTATAATAACATTTAAATGTCATTGTTTACTAATTCTATCGTATGTATTAATTCTGGGTCAATTCAGTTTATTCAATTTTTTCATTTTGGGTTGTATTTTCTTGCTTTTTGAAATGGAAGGAAGAATTTTTAAATTGGTTGGAAATTGTGCTCGCTTCAGCAGCACATATACTAAATTGGTTGGAAATTGTCCATTGACTATAATATCAGGAACCAAGCTACTTTGCAAATTTTCCAAATGACACCGAAAAAAGAGAAGTTTGGGTAAAGCAATGAGACTTGAGGAAAAAAAGAACTGGTGTCCTTACTTTCCAAAGGTAATGGAAACGCAGAAGCTGAGTAACACACCTCCTCATTTGCCGATGGAGGAATCTTCAGATAGGATTCTGCGCAGTCTTGATCCACCTTGATTTCCTCCTCCTCATCCTTTAACCTGCCTGGGGAATTGAGTGTGCAAACTGAGCACTTCTTTTCCTTGAAATGTTTACCATTTTTGACCATAGAGCGTACATTAGAATTAGCACAGATTAGTTTTGCCTGTTTTACTTTATATAAAGGAAAGCATATTCTTTTACATCTGGCTTTTTAGGCTCAGCATGTTTCTGAGATTCATCCATATGTTGCATGTAGTTATAAACTGTTCATTCTTATTGCTGTATGAACACCCAAAAATGTATTTATCCATTCAATAATTGATACATTTTCAGGTAGTTTCTGCTGTGAGGCCATTACTAATAGTGTTGCTATAAACATTCTAGAACACATTTTTTGATGAACATATGTATGCATTTTACTGGGTGTATGCTGAGAACCAGAATTATTAGATTCCACAGTATGAATATTTCACTTTGGTAGATCTTTCCAAATGATTTCCCAATATGTTTGAATAAATTTACATTCTCACCAACAGTGGGTGAGACTTCTGATTACTTCCACATTTTGCTGGCCTGCACAATTTTTTAGACCTAATAAAATAGTCCACTAGAGAAATCTATAAAGTAATCTCACTTACGAATATGCATGCAAAAGTTCTAAATAAAAGATTAGCAACGGAAATACTGCTTTATCAGAAAAGAATAACACATTATGACCGAGCAGGTTTTATTCCAAGGACACAAAAGTGGCTTAAAGTTAGCAACTCTGCACATAATCCAGCCAGTCAACAGATGAACGGAGAGCAACACACGACCATACCAGAAGATCATGACAATCATTTGATAAAATTCAGCAGCTATTCCTAATAAAATCTCTTGGTAAAACAGGAAAAAGGTTATTCAAATGAGATAAGATTCTATACCAAGTAAAAACACAAATATTCTAAATAACTAAATACTCAAACTATTTCAACTAAAATCACTCAAACTATTTCAACTAAAATCTCTGCTATCACCATTATCACTCAACACTAGAATTTTAGACAATAAAGATTCTAGAAAAGAATCTGTCAAACATTGGAAAAAGCAAGTTATATTGTTTTTGTGAGTGTCATTGCATTTCTAAAAATCCTGAGACTCTAAGGAAAAGTTCTGGCATCAATGAGAAAGTTATTTAGTATATATAGTAATTTTGCTGTGTATGAGATAAGTACACAGAAAAAAATAGGCTTTTTAAAATTTATAATAAGCTTTTAGAAATAAAAATGAATAAAAAAGAATCCATTCACAACAGTGACCAAAACGCTAAGAAACAAGAAGACATTTAATAAAAAAGGACACAGGACTTAAATGAAGAAAATTCTCCAGTCTTACTGAAGACATAGACAAGATCTCAGCAAACAGAAAATGATACAATTTTCTTAGCTCTTAGAATACAGTATCATAGTTCAATTTCCCAAAATTAATCTGTAAATTTAATGTAATTTCAACTCCTACTAGATAAAATGATTACAAACTTCAAATGCCTAAGCGTAGCCAAGAAAGGTGGTTAAAAAACAAAAACAGAACAGTAGGCAGAAATGTGAGGTGGGAAAAAGCTCTACCTGGCCATTTTATAAAGTTACTGTGTACAAACACATTACAAGTAATTGTAACTGAATTCATATGATATTGCCATATGTAAAGAGAACTGTAAGTGAAATACCATATTGAGAAATTTAATATATGACAAAGTTCGTATTTCAATTCATTGGGAAAAGACAGTTTATTTACTAAAGGGTACTGAAACAACTGGCAACCCACCTGGAAGAAAGTAAAGTTGGATCCATAGCTTGCATTATACATAAAAACAAATTCCAAATGGAGTAAAGACAAATGTAAAAAGCACTGACGACAAAAAACAAAAATAAAATGCAGAAGTCATTCTAGGAGATTATACATGCCACCCAGGGGCGAAGAGCTTAATACAGAATACTTTTAAATTTTTATATATTCACAAATGTCCCTATTTTGTAAAATAATATACTTGTATACTAATATAAAATTTTGAATGGGAAAGGTATAAATATGGTTAATAGACACATTATACATTTGGAGAAAATTTGCAAATAAGAGAAAGAGTTATATAGTATACAAAGAGCACTTATAATTTTTTTTAAAACGAGTGTCAATATGGACAAATGTTAATAAAAATGAATGAAAAAATAAAAACGAATAAAAATTTAAAATGTGAATAAAAATATAAATGTTCAATTCACTTTAAGAGCAAAAACCAAATGGTTACATTTTCTGTGGAAAAAGTACTTATTAATGTGACCAATAAGCAATTTATGAGAGTTGGGAAAAAAATGTTTGCAGCCAAGAGTAGAAAGTCTTAATATATATAATATACAAAAAGTTCCTACAAACTAGCTAAATAAAAAGCAAAACACAATACAAACATGGACAAAAATATGAAAAAAAATGAAAAGCTAAATGTAAAGGTAGAAGTAAACATCTGAGTCTGTGGTACAGAATTCTCAGATGACCACCATGATGTTTGCCCCTGGTGTTACTCCCATGTCGATGCTCCATTTACAGGGAAAGGGATTTTGCAGATGTGATGAGAGGTACTAAGCAGTGAACCTTAACACACAGATATTCTTTGTGGGCCTAACCTAGACACCTGAACCCTTTAAAAGCAGTTTTCTCTGGCTGGTAGCATAAGAGAATACAGAGTTGAGCACAAGGATTTGATGAATCCTTGCTAGTTTTGAAGATGGAGGGGACCATGTGCAAGGACTGGAGAGCACCTTCTAGGAGCTGAGAGCAACACCTGGCTGACAACCAGCAAGGAAACGGAGCCCTCCATCCTACAACCAGCCTGCAATGGCAAGGAATCGAATTCTGCCAACATGAATGAGTTCGGAGGTGAATTCTTCCCCAGAACCTTCAGTGACGAGCTCCGCCTGTCATACACCTTTGTTGCAGCCTTACTGGACACTAGAGAGCCCAGTCAAGCCTGACTGAAGTTCTAATGCACAGAATTAGGAGATAATGTAATAAATGGGTCTTGTTTTAAGCTGCTAAATTTGTGGTAATTTGTTATGCAGTTATAGAATACTAATACAATAGGTAATTTGAGTGAAATCCAAATGACCAAAGTACATATGAAAAATTGTCCAGATTTACAGTAGTCAAGAAAATGCAAATAAAATAACACAGAAATCACTATACCCACCGTGAGGCTTTTTCTTTTTTTTTTAAATGATATAATAGCTATTGCTAGTGGGCATAAAGGATAAGAGTATTTTTATACATTTACTGACGGATATAGAATTGTTACAGCCTTTTTGGGAAAGGCACAATAATCATAATTGTAAAAAACTGGTAACAAAGTAAATGCCCATTGATTATGGAAGAGGTTTAATAAGTCAGCATCGTGGAGTATTACACAGCATTAAAAAGAATGAACTAAGAGCTATAACATAGACTTGGAGACTTTCATCATATATTGTTGGATGAGAAAAGATGAATATATATATATATTTATATACATATATATAATCCCATTATATATATTTATATATATATATATATATATATATATATATATAATCCCATTTATCTAAAGCAAACGGGCCTACCGAAAAAAATCTTCTCATTTTATTTGTAAGATTGTGTGTATATTAAGAAACTTAAAAGAAAACTATGTATGTATAGACTTGTAAGATGCTCATAATACACATAAAATTTTAAAAGCAAGAGTAATGGGTAGAATAAGCCAAAACCCCATATGTAATACTTGTGTATACGTCTTAGTATGAACAATAAAGATACATATATCAGGATGTTAACAAGGGAAGTGGAAGTGAAATGGTATGGTAGGGGATAATAGTTTTGCATTATGCATGTTTATTATTTCATTTATTGCTTTTGTGTTCTTTTAATTGTATCAAATTGTAGTTAATTTGTATCTTTCTTATAACCTAAGAAACATCAAGTCATCTCCCTTACCTACTTTGTTTTTCCTCAGTACTTATCACTAATATTCTACGTATTTTACTTATGTTATTTGTTGTTTCCTCCCCACTGGAATGGAAGCTGCCGCAGGTAAACAATTCATTCACTGCTGACTGAACGCCAGCACCTAGAACCGTCTGGCACACAGCAGGCACTGAAATATTGAGGAAATATTTTATGTGTAACTTCTTTAGGGCCACTCTTGATGTTCTTTGAAACCTTGTTTTTCCTAAAATCCTGATATTCTAGAAGCTATCAGAAGTGTGAGAGAACCGCATGACAAAAAGTTTGAATTCAGGGAGTGAATAATAATTATTTGCTGGATGCTTATTACTGCCTGAGATTTTATCAGGTGTTTTGTAACTATTACTTCAAATCAATCTAATTAGGTCAATCCATAATCCCCATTTCATAGATGAGAAACAACTCAGGAAAGTTGGCTTGTCTAAAGTCTCACAAACAACAAATGTCCTCTGTCGCCCAAATCCTGTTCTTTCCTCTGTGCTGTTTTTAAAGGAATCATTTTTTAATAAAAAAGATAATAGTTTTATACAACATATAGGTTTAATATTATTTTAAAATTTAGTTCAATATTTCATACTCATAGAATTTACTACTCTGCTGATGATTCTATGAAGGATTTAGTCATTTGACTGTTAAGTATAAATATCTACTCTAACTTGTTGACTATTTTACTCCTGGAGCAATTAATCAAGCCCGCAAACCACAGGGGCCCTGCCCAGAGTGGTAGCAGCAAACCCAGACAACACAGAACTATTCCTAGGCGAGTTAAAAGACATAAAGACATTTAGATAATTACCATTGAATCTTCAAGACAAAAAGTAGCCCTGAGAACATCCTGAGGAATATTGTCCCAGATTCCTCAACTCCACAGCTCCTGGAGGAATGCATTTCTTGACAAGCTTCTTCTGGAGGAACTTCCTACCTCTTTGGAGAAAAACAAGCCAGTCAGGAATAGCATGGCCACCTGAGGATCGCAAGAAGAGTGGTGGACCTGGTCTAGGCCCAAGACAGCCAAGGTAGGTTTAGTTTCCAGGCTGTGGAGGAGCTCCCGTGGAGGATCAGAGGCCAGCGAGTTGGTGTTGGGGAGGTTTGGGAAAGAAGGGACACCGTAACAGGTTTTAGATGTCCTTGCCCCCCACATGCTTTGCTCAGTGCCAATGCAGGCAGGACTATTAAGTGTGGCAGAAAGGGGGTGCTGCCTTGGGCATTCTGTTGCCACCTTCCAGGTGAGGTCCAAATCCCACCCCACTTTAAGGTGCAGACCTCAATCTTAGAGAATCAACTCCACAGATCTAAATACATTTGAAATCGTCTAGGACTGGCGGGGATGATTTTTTTCTTTGCCTTTGATGATCTGGATAGATTTAGAGCTTTAAAAACATGCTTTCTGATTACTCAACCAACAAATATTTATCAAGTACTTTCTATATGGTAAGGTACCAGGAGAGGTGCTAAGGGGAATGTAAGAAAAACAAACACTGTCCCTGCCTCAAGTTTATAGAGACAGAAGCAAACAAATAACCGTTAACTTTTGTTAGGTGACAAGTGAGCAGTACTTATGTAAAATCTGAGTTGAGGATGGTATAGAACCAAGGTATTCAGACTAAAACTCAGCACACTACCTGCTACCCATGCCTCTAAAAAATCCACAAGATTTTGAAAGATAATATATGAAATAAACTTATATCTTCCTTGACAATCTTTCTACTCCCAAAATCATTTCTAAGTCACACAAAATAAAACTTTCATGTGTTTATTTGCAGAGGCAAATTGTATATAACTTGCATACATTGAGGGCACAAATCTGCCTGGATCTATAACCTTCAAGTTCAAAAGTAGTATTTCTGCCTCCAGAAAGCAATAATGTTTCTAAATTGAAAAAACTCTGTTTGCAGGCTTTTTCTTAATTGGAATAATTAGATGTGTATCCTACAGCAATGAGAAATAAGGAGCTTATTGTCTTGCTTGTTTAAAAGGCTGACCAAAAAGAATAAGTGAAAATCTGCATGTTTTAGTTGAGAGAAAGCCTGATTTCTTCTGACCCTGAGATATACAAGGAAACTGAACAGGTACTATTTCATTAAAAAACAAAGCTTCATGGTGATGGAAGGAGAACTGACTCTGGGTGATGAACACACAATGGGATTTATAGATGATGTAATACAGAATTGTACACCTGAAATCTATGTAATTTTACTAACAATTGTCACCCCAATAAATTTAATAAAATTAAGAAAAAAAAAATGAAGTCACATAATTTTACCCAAAATACATTCTGAGCTTTCCATTATCAACACACATGGATATAATAAATACCTATTTATTCTTAAAACAAACAAACAAAAAAAACCCCAAAGCTTCCACTTAAATGAACTGATTGTTAAATAGTATTTTGGCTGAACTTGCATACTTTCAAAATCTGAGAATGGCAATTGGCAGAATTTAACCTTATTAGCTCTGAGGGGGGCACAGCTATCGACATTATGTGGTATATATGCTTATATATGCTGTATCTTAATGTTCTATTCATTTTAACATGTATCAAATGCATAAGGCTCCATGTTTACCTGCAAGCTATGTACGAAAATACTGATTTCCCAGTCAGCAAAATGCTGATACATTTACCTCATATAAAAGCATTCTTAAATAGACAGCACTTGAGTATACAGGATGTGTATGTCAGGAGTGTTATTCATAAATGATTGTCAAGAGATATGTGAAACCACTGAGTTCTTTTTCTGAAGTACACACTGAGTGAATTATTCCATCAATAGGATATTCTGAAATATGTAGACTCAAAGGTCTGTAGAAAAATATGTTTAAAATGCTTTTAAAAGCAGTCAAAATCATTCAAAACAGAACTTATCCAATAAAAATGAGTCTCCTGTCATGAATTTTCATGAGATTATCACTTGGCTACAGGTATTTCTTACACGTCTAGTCTTCAGTCTGACATGTGCAGATCGCACAACATCCCTGAGCCTATGTTAATATAGCCTATATCCTAAAATATAATAAAAACTACACTGTCTGACACTGAACTGGGGGACTCTAGGATACTTCAGATATATTTCCTAAACATCTTTAGATAAACGGACCAATGACAAACAAGCCAGAATTGGAACCATTCCCTTTTAGAGGCCAAAAGGACTTCAGAGGTCATCTTTCCAGGCTACTTAAAGAGAAAGGGAGACAATGGGTGGTGGGCGCAGATCACAGGGCTGGCTGCTCTTTCTTTCCGGTGAGGTTCTTCTTTCGCGACACCCTCACCCAAGTTACCCAGCACCCAAAGTAAACCATTTCTGATGACATTTCTTTTCTGTAAGGTAAAATCATCTTGTTTATGAACAATTACTGCCTTGGTCCCACTCCCATAGGAAAGTAGTTGGATGTTAGTATACTTTAACATTTCAGCACATTTTATATAAATCACAAGCATTTCAACAACTCATGCTTAACATTAAATTTTGCTATCTGAGCAGTTTTTTTTTTAAATTAAAGAAAACTTTTCAGTTTGGGAATTCTCATTTGTGCGTGATGGGTTTCCTTACCATTACGCTTAATTTGATGATGCTATTATATAAAGTAATTAAAAAATGTCTTTGGTTTGAGGTTACAGATTGGGAACCTGGTACATGCATTGGATCTTATGAGGGCATGAAAAACTTTGGCACGTGAATTAATAATAGTAATTCTAATACTCCAAGTGCTATTTAACAGATGTTTTACAGTGGGCTCTCTTTTACCTCACTGGATTAATTCTCTCTTAAAGAGGCACTGAGGGAAAGTCAATGTGGAGTTAGCATCTGCACCAGTCTTCATGTAAGGTGAATGGCTAAATCACCAAGGACAAGAGAATTCTCTATGAAATAATCCTATTAGCAGGATATTGCAGATTTTGTTCACCCAAATAGTCAGATCCATCAAGTCTGACCGAAATCACCATGACCTTTAGTCTAATAACAACAGGAGTAAGACAGGGCTTAAGGTTTTGTAGGATCTAAGTGAAACGTAAACTGAGTCAGTTTTTGTTTGGTGGATTTGGGATTGTATGGTTTTGAAAGTATACAAAATACACTCAATTAAAATCTGTGTTCCAGAAAATATGGACTCCAGTGTTCAGAGTTGCATGTCGGTGCTTCTGCACAGAATCACAGTGTCCTGATCACTGTAAGCGATAGGTGTCGCTGAGAAGTAACAAGTGGAGAGATGCTTCATGGTTAGTGTTTGGGTTAAAGGGTGCTGCCGGGCTCTCAGGTATTCCTGGGGAATACTCTAAGTGCAGTGACAATTCTAGGTCCCCTCAAAACCTCAGTGGTGGTCTTGGAACCCCAATCCAAGTCAGAAATCCACTCTGAACCTGGGCTGACCCCAGGGTTCCATCAATCCATGAAAAACTTGGGAGTTCCTCTTGACCATCTGAGCTAGATTACTTTAAAATAACTCCAAGCAAATTATGTCTCAGCTCTCATTAAAAGGAACAAAAGGGACATTTCTGACACCACTGAAAAATGTGTACATTTTTAGGATGTAACACTAACTACAGCAGCATACGCAACATCAAAAACAGTGGATAGTTTCAAGGACACCAGAAGAGGTACCTTCTACATTCCATAGTATTGTGAGTCCAGACTGGAAGAGAAGACTGAGTTCTGAGCAGGGGAAGCCCATGAAAAATAGTGTTGATTTCAAGGATCAAGGGGAAGGGGAAAGCTTATTATGCTTGTCTGTTAAGTAGCCAAACAAAGAAAAAATAAACACATTAGATTATATACATATGCGTGTATAATTTTTTTAATTATGTAACTAAACACTTGAAAAAATATACCTGTGTCCCTTAAAGTATTATTGATCCAATCTATGGGGTATTTTAATTTTACTGGCTTTCCAAAGGTCCAACCTCTCTAATGATAAATTTCTCTGCTTTCTTTACAATTAATAATTAAGATTGGGTCATTATTTTGGACTCACATCTACTCTAATCCCCTTTTATTTCTCTGTAACCTTCTACTACCTCCCCTCGCAAAAAAAATAACAAAATCAGGTTGTATTAAGTGCAAATCCACTAGATTCCAAATCTGACAAATATTTCAATTCATGAGACACCTATAGCACATCATCTATATTTGTACACTTTATTTAAAAACAAATAATACACTTAGAGCCACCAAAAAAGGATATCTTAGCTTATCCATACCCTGAATTTACAAAAGAAACTTCTTGCACCACAAAAATTAGCATTTGGATTAATTTACATTAATTGATATAACTAAAATTTAAAATACCTGAAGATCAAACAATCTGGTCCAGGGTTCACCAGTTGGAGGGGTGTGGGAGAGTGGAGAAAGGGAGTTATTTAGGAATCTGAACTGATGATGCCCTGAGGTCAGCTCTAGTAAACTGAAGTTGAGAAGACATGAAATAACCGATAGATTTCAGGATTACAAAGAAGTGGTTCCTCCTAAAAACACTTATTAGAGCATATATTTGGGATGGGTGTAGGGGATACCTTTTAATCTGGATTGGAAAAAACTGTGGAGAAGGTGGGTTGTATTTGTTTCTCACAAGAGGCAAACTTCAGCCAAACAATGAGAAGAAAGTAGGGAGGGAGGTTATGTGGTACAATGAACTTTTCTGATTGCTGATAACACCAAATTTAGCAGCTCTCTACAAGTCAACTAAAACACCATTCTCTGAAACATTTTCAGAGAGGAGCTAACACACAACCAGGGAAAAATCATTCTGCATTAACAAGGCACTCACTGGTTCACAGCCTGTTGAAAACCCAGGCAGACATTACAGTTAATCTAAATTAAAATGAACTTTCTAATTTGCATCAGAAGGATGGTAAGCATGTGGTCCCAGTTAAATCAAATTCTAAAGCTTGATTAGCAAAGATCCAGAAAATTCTGACCCCCAAGCACCACTTTAGAAATACTGTTATAATAAATAAGTGGGATCTAGGGATCTCCATTTTGCCTAATATTTGTTTAAAAAACAAAACAAAACAAAAAAAAACAACTGACACAATTTGTTAAATGCTTTGTCAACCTTATGTGTCCCTTACACTAACATGGAGATTCAGCTGGATAATGACTATAGCCAATTAAAAAAACCTTCAGTAGCAAGAGTAAAAATTATTTAAATCATTTACCAATGACCCGTCCTTTGTTTTTATACACACATATGTTAGTTGTCTGGACCTTCCCCTAAAATGAACTTTAGGAATTGATACATTTCATAAAAATATACATATAATTTCTGTCAGCTACTACTTTTGTACAACCTGAATGCCAGTGTCAAACACTTAAAGGTCTATAATTATATAAATAACTAAACAAGTAACATAGTAATGGAGGCAACTGCTGAGTAAATAAAATTAATGATTGATTATGTACTTAATAGCCTTGAATTAGCTTTCAAAGAACAAAGTAAGTTGAAGAAAATTATACTAAGAGCCCTTTCCATATAAATTCAGTAACAGTTTGGCTCTTGGTTGAAAACATCACACAGACATATATACTAACCCAAGGTTTTCTATCTCAACTATCAACATTGATAATAAATTTTAAGCAGTTCTTTCAAAAGAAAACCAAAATTAATTCTGTCTTTCAATCTGATTTGTGACATCTTAACTCCATATTAACTTAAATGACAAAGCCTGAGAAAAGCACCAACACAGATTTTTAATTTGCATCCAACCATCATTTCAGATGTCATAAAGATTTGCTTTAGTTAAAATGGCAGCAATGACAAAGAGGTAGATACGAAAGATGCCATTTAAATACTATTCGTAGGTGGAATTTTAACTAGTTCAGGTGTTTAACCTACAAATAATTTTTACTAGCTGAATCTTCATTACATAAGAATTTCATGACATGCTCTTGTGTAAGGAGAAAATATATTAAGTACTAAAAAAGTGAGCTTTTAAAAGTTACATTTAGCCAACATTAATGAGATCCCATAATTTTGGTGAACCGACAATTTCTCCTTTTACCTGAACTTGACTATAATGAAATAAGAGTTATTTCCTTCTCTACTGAAATTTTTAGGAATTCACATTCAAAATTCTTGGAAAGTATATACGGTGCTGAGAAGAGCACAAAGATAGCGCATGAAATGTCCCCTGAAGTCCTAGAAGTTGAGCAGATACATTAAAAAGACATTGACGGTCACAAATCAGGACCTTCACAGATTGGCCAACACACTCTCTCTCTTCCTCTCTCTCTCTCATCCCCACTCCCAAACTCAAGTCTCATCCTCACTGTAAGGCTGCATTTGTATTTTTAGTAAAGGCACCTCTCATTCTCTAGCTATTGCCTTCTTGATGGTATGTGTTTCGTTAAAAATCCTGAATGTTCAATGGAAATGGTTGAGTACTGAGAATGGAATATTTTTCAATTCACATTTGAATAGCCAAGTTTTCTTACATTCAGATTTTAATAAACTAGAATGACAGTCTTTAAAATAAGCATGCTAGCCTATAATGAATATAGTATTTACAGTAATTTAAACATTTAGAACTATATATTATATTGTAAAAGCAAACAGCACAACACTCATACTCATCATTACCTGCTGTGTACACTACCTCCAAAAATGAAAATACAAAACAGTAAAATGCACCTATGGTTTTATATATATATATATATATATATGTATATACATACACACATATATATATAGTCTATATATATTATATATATTCTTACAATATATATAATATATATTTATAAAATATACATACATTTTAGACATTTTCAAATAAATCGTCATCTCCAAAAGAAATTTATAGCAAGAATACTGAAGGAATGAAAGTCATATAAACAAAAAATTTCTCACAAAATTCATTATCAGTGATGCAGCTCAATTCCTCCCCATTAAGTCATAACTAAAATGATTATAAAAGCTAAATACTTTGCATAACGAATTATCTGTTTAATGGCAAAAATTGATAAACTTGTTCAATAGAAAAATACTGAAGGTCATTGTATCACTTATGTGAAATATCTATCTATGGTCCGAGTAGCAAATGAGCTCCATAGAACAGCCGAGTTTTGAGAAGGGTGCTGCAAGCTCCCGAGATGTATCCATAGCATATGAAAATAAGGCAGGGACCCACATCTCCTGCTAATTTTCATACTATTCCAATACATTTCATCCAAAATATTTACAAATTAAGCACTATGAAAGCATTTCAGTGACTGTTTGAATTATGATGATATTATTTTGTGAATGTTGATTCAATTTTTGACAGGCTGAGGGGGGAAAAAGCAGACACATGTACATGGATCGTTCTATCTGGTTGGAAGACAGTTTTGGCTCAATTCTAGGCTGAGATCATACAGTGCTAGTGAGACAAGTCTGTTTCTGCACACAGTCTCCAGTGGCACAGCACTGGCTTCCTAAGGAACTTTCAACAGTTCCATCATTTGCAGTAGTCTGCATACCTCATGGTTATTTTCCACTCACTAACAGAAAAATTTCAACTGTGAGGCATAAAATGCAGGTAAAAAGAAGGTCTTGGTTTTGAGAAATTCAGTTACATAAGTAAAGCAGGCACTGAAGACCCTGGAAGGTAATTAAAGCAATAACTGGTAGAACAATAGCTTTGTAGTTGCTCATCATAAATATGCCACGGGCAGGCATCTGACTCAAGTTTTCCAGTATCCTTCTACAAATGTTAGGTTAGCAATGCCACTTCTTTGCTCTGCAGAACTGAAAGAGGAATTCACCAATCACGATGTGGAATTCTGTGTCTGCGTGGGAATATAAATTGTCACCTGGTATGTAACTCAGATATGCCCCGGTAGCACATGTTCAGGTCAATTCATTTGATTATACAAATGAGTCCCTTGAGCCTACTGTTAACCAAAGCACAGATGAAATGACAAGGTAGCTGTGTCAAAGTATTAAAGCATATCTGCATATCAATTAAGTAAATTTAGCACAGGTCCTTAACTTTAAAGACAATTTGCCTGTATACTGCAGAATTTTAGAGGCAGACAAGCAGAAATTTTAAAGAAAAGTTGTCAGTTCTCATCCACATCACTACCAGAATATTTTTTCCAGGAGTTCATATCATCAGAAGTGTGACTGTTATGACAATGGAATATGAAGGGATAGGAATGTGGGAATTACATTAAAAGGTTAAAATATTTATAATATGGATTTTTTTTTAAAGTCCGAGAGTTTATTATATACATATTTTGCTGAAAAGTTGGGCATTAATTTAGTTCTCATTTCTAGATTGGTCTCTGACATTTTGGGCAAACAAGAGTGCATGAGGAGAGGTGGGACACTTGTAGGAATGAGGTCTACATACCAGATCCAGAGAATGAGGTCATGGGAATCCTAAGAGCTGACCACATTTCAGTCACAGGCAAGGACCAGGGAACCCTGGTCCTTTAAAATATGGTTTTCCCCAGAAATAATAGTCACTGCCCATTAAAACATGCTGTGTATTCCATTAAACAATAGAGAAGGGGTAGGGAGAAAGAAAGAGCTATTTATCCAATATGCACTGAAGTCTTCCATCCAGATTTCCAAGAAGTTCTTCTTGTAGATGCTAATGGAGGGCTTTTGGGGTATAAAACATTTGCTTTATTTAGTACATCTGCAAAAGCAGCTGCCTGAGGTTAACCATACCCCTTGGACTGTTAAAACATAATAATTATAAACTATTTTTGATAGGTGTCAGATAATTTGAATATGAGAGACAAAGAAGAAACAGCAGAGATCATCTGAAGCATGGTTATATGGGTTTTGATAAAGAGTACTGGGAAATAACTCCCATCTTTTCAACCACCAGAAAGTTAAGAGTTCATCAATATGAAATAATCACTCTGATAATATAAATATCACATGAATAAAGTGAATTTTAAAATTAATAGAAATTATTACAAAGACATGCCCTGCTCGCCCTTAAAAATAAACAGAATCTTAAACCTGAATAAGTTAAATCCTTTAGTAAAAGCAGATTCTATCAACTACTCTTCACACTGATGAGTGTTTTTCACAGCTAAACTTTAGAATGGTACCAAATCTATTTTCCAAAATGTATTACAATATAGAAATCTGCTTACAAACTAAATATTTGTTTAGCATTTCTAAATAATAACATATTTAACATATTATTGCATTTCTTTTTTCCCCTAGTAAGTAAAATGCTTTGCCAAGTGCTTTATGTGAACAGTTGAAAGGATTGCTAAATTCAAAACTCATTTTAACACTGCATGGTCATTATGCACACAGGGGTTAGTACAATAGATATGGTAAAGATTACTGTTTTGACTACTATTGTGTTTAACAAGATTTCTCAGGGGAGAACTAGGTCTAACTTCCCGTTCTTCCTCTACTATTCCCAGCCACCATGCTATTTAACTATTCCACATAGTGTGCCCTCTTTACTCAATAGGGGACAAACTAAACTTAAGTTCGCTCAGGCCTGCCTAGCGAATTAGAACCTCAGAAATAAAAGCTTCTATTTTGGGGGAAATTTGAAACAGTTTTCAGGCTCATAGATTCAGCTGAGCTTGCAGCAACCTGAACAAACCTTAGTTTTAGAAAACAGTATACGAATTGCAAAACTATACTTTAACAAATGTCCTCTGTGCTCCTTCAGCAGAACGAAAGGGCAGGATGGGTTGATTCTTGCCCTGGTCTTCTGTATCTCTTTTGTGCAGTTGATTATTTGTAAAGAGCTAGAAGGTGAGGATGATGCATTCTGTCATACAAAGACTTTAGCCAGTGCGTCAGCCCCAGCACTGGCTATATAGCATTTGGATGGGTGGAAAGCTACATCGTGAATTGATTCTTCAAACTTTTTCCGATGAGCTGTGAACTCTTGGATACATGTCTTACTTTCTAGGTTCCATAACCGTATTGAACAGTCATGACCTATTATCAAAAGAAAAGAAATTGAAAGGAAAAATTACATTAACATGAAATTAAAAAGAATAAACAAATAATGCACAATTGATGTACTTACTTCCAGACATCAAGTATAGGCCATTAGGATCAACTGCTAAACTTGTAACGGCTTCTAGGTGGGCTACCATCGAGTGGATCAATTTGCCTTCGGAAAAAGAGATTGTTACTCTTTATTAAGATCTTTCCTCATCCTGAATATATGCCAACTACAACATTACACTGGTTTCTCCAGTCACACCTCTCTGTGTACTTATTGCATCAAGAGCTTTTTTCATCAGCTAAAACAACAGTGTCTCCCCTCTCCACTCTAGCCATAGTCATGATGAGAAACAAAAGCTCAAATTCCAGATCATATTTTTGTCTTTTGAATCACAAAAGTTAGTAATTTCTACACAAATATTCCTTTAAGTCATGTTCATTAACTAGAACTTAGACACTGCTAATCACTTACTTTGCATCCTTTAGTTATAGGCAAATTACATGGGTTGTGGAAACAGAAGAAGAGATTGAGACAATAACTAAGGTGTTGAGAGAAAACCTGGCTACAATTTTTGGGGAAACAATATATAGAAAGTTTAAAAATATTAAATTACCCATCACCTGCAGCTAAGCAAAGTCAGCAAAAGTCAACATATTTACAAAGCCAATAACTGATACTCAGGTAAATATGGCTGCTAACAGAGTGTTTTCCTCCCAGCGCAACTCCTCATGAATTTCCGTTAGACTAGTGAAATATAATCCAATAAAAACTGGGAAAGCCCCAATTCAAATCAATCTGGATGAAACAGTCAGTATTATAATGCAGAAAAGATTAGTCCATGGAAAAATGAATAAGATAAACCAAATGACTCAGGAGTTTTCAATCTGAACACTAAGGCTATTCAAAACTTGAACAATTTCAAATAAAATATAATGATCATATGCCTCTACTTCTACTTTTCCACAGTACATGTTTCTACTTTCCCCCAATATACTCACAGTAAGAGATCATTTTTATTGGTGTTTGAATGAATTTTTCATTATGTTCCTAGTGATAACCTTGGCTCTGGGGCCAAAATATAACACGTACTTATAATTAAATAAACCAAGATGATTCTACATGAGATCACGAAGAGTAGCTCTCAATGGATTTGGATGGAATGAACAGAAACTGAGCTGAGAGAGTATTTGTGTTTCAATGCCTATTCCTTGACAATAAAGCCACTGATAGACACTGAACTTAACCTACTTATAGTGGAGATTTTTTTTCCTTTAACAACAATCAATTTTTAATAAATTCTTACCTGTATTGTTATCATAGAATTTGATATGCCTGTCTTCATGAGCAGTGATGCTGATGGGAAGAGTGGGATGACTGATGACTCTATTTATTTGGCAGGAAGAGTTGGCTGCTAAAAAGAAAAAAATTAAAGACAACACAAATTAGTAAAGCTACTATTTCTTCACACAAAAGAGAACTGAAAACTCACCTAAGAGGCTGAAAAAGCAAATGATGTGACTTTAATTTTTCTTTAGTCCATTTATTCTGCGATTGTGTTCATAATTTCAATGTTAGGAAATGAGACTTGCCTGAGTAATTCTCTACTGACAAATCTAGAGGTACCTAAAATTAGAATTTCCTTTTCCACCACCTGCTATCAATGGGTGCCACCTAGGGCTTATCACAGAGCCACTGGCATTTCTCATTCTACAATGTTCTGTGATGTTTCTGCTACTTTAATAAAGTTCCATCATTAATTACATGTAGATAATGCCCAAATTTAAATCTCAATTATTTCTAGATAGAGACCTCTTTATCACATGGTTATCTAATGATACACATGACAAAGAGATTATCTTAACACTTTAATTTTCTCTTTCTCACTGTAATACAAACGGTCATCATTTGACAGCCTACCACGTTTGGATTTTTTAAATAGTCAGCATTCCAATACTACTTTTTGTGCACTACTTAATAGTTTTCAAGAGATTTCAAGTATATACCGGGGTGCCACAAAATGTATACACATTTTAAGAGATGCTATCTATGCTCAAACAGTAGTTCGCCGTAATCAGAAGTGTCTGGACACTGATGGTAACCACTCTGAGCACCTCTTGTAATTGCAGAAGTCAAACGTGACTTTTATTCATCTTTTGTTATTGGTATATACTGAGTATTACAATTAAAAGTTTCTTCATTTCTTAAAACGTGTGTACATTTTTTGGCATCCTCTCTATATAATGAGACAGGCAGGCCAGGACGTGTCATTTGGCCCATATCACAGTGAATGAACAAAGGTCTAGAAAAAGTTGTGACTCCCCCAAAATTCTGTGACAAAGTACCTATTCTAACTTCTACTTCTATCCCAACCAGATGGCTCACACAAATCAGACAACTGCCAAAACTGCTACCTAAGCTATCAAAAGTTCCTCCTCAAAGCCTTTTATCAAAAGGAACTCAATAACTAAGAACTTACGTTTAATTAGTGATTTTGTTAAGATACTTTTTATAAGAAAAAAGGGGGAAATCTACATAAAGGTAACACTAATTTAAGACATGTCAGAGTTTACAAATCATTATATCATGACCCAGGGAAAGGAAAGGATGTCCTTTTAAAGCGCATTATTGGGACAACTGGCAAATTTGAATGTAAATCATAACTTAGGCGACAGCATTGTGTCAGGGTTAAATTTGCTGAATTTGATCATGTAATGTGCTATGTCAGAGAATGTCTTTGTTCTTAGGAATGACATTTTATAAAGGATCTAAGGGTATAGGAGTATGATGTCTCTGAAGTGGTTCAGACTTTAAAATTATACACATATACAGAGAATGATAAAGTAAATGTGACAAAATGTGGCAAATGTTAAAAACTGATGAATCTAGTGAAAGGTAGTCAGGAATTCTTGTACTACTTTTGAAACTTTTCTGCAAATTAAAAATTACTTCAAAATAACGAGTTTAATAATAATTTTTAATATTAGAATAGGTATTATGAATTTATAGTCACAATAGTTAAATGTAGCTAAAAATAGCAGTAGCATTAGTCTGCTCCATTGGATTTTCATGTTTCCTAGAAATATGACAGCTTTAAAACTGAAGATAGTCTTTTCCCAATGCTGAAGGTAGTCACTTGACCATGCAGAGTAAGCTTTGGATTAGTTATACTCAATTTAAATGGTCCTAAGTAAAGAGCTTAGTTTCAATATTCAGCCTATGGCACTGCGCTGTACACCTGAAGCTGAAGCTGAATAACAATGAACGTCAACAGTAATTTAATATATATATGTAGTTACAGGATGTGGAGTACAGCATAGGGAATAGAGTCAATGGAATTGTAACAGCTATATACGATGTCAGAGGGGTAGTAGATTGGGGGAAGGGGATTATCACTTTGTGAGGGGTGTAAATGTCTAACTATTACAGTTTTGCACACCTGAAATAAAAAAAATTAAAAAAAGTAGAGTAGAAGGCCTTTGAAACCATCAAAAGCTAACCCCCCACTCCAAAAAAAATTCTGCCTATGGATTTTTTTTTCCCCTCCAGAAATATCACACCATTGAGCAATACCCTCTCTAAAGTATAGCAGGAGAATAACAACAAAATACAAATATTTTAAATATCCCACATATTCTGACAGAAGTTTACGTAGTTTCAATGACTTTCAGATCTAGAATATAATAAGTACAACAGAAATCAAATGATGGACGCAGGCAAATGAAAATTCTTATTTAGTAATACCTGTTAGGAAGCTTTTCCACTTGATGGTAAATCAGACAAGTAGGCAAAATGCGAAGAACACTAGACATAAACTGTAGGCCTACCAGGCTTTATTCTAACAATGAATTAAAACAATTCTCTAAATGTTCATATTCAGCTTGCAGCTTACAAATGGTTTGCCTTTTCACTGGGTTCACACGTACCCAATTACCTGCTTCAATTACCTTTGACTTTATCACAGTGAAACCACAATTGACCTCAATGAGAAAGAGGATAATTTAATCTGATTCTAACAAGTCTTCATCCTTTTAAACTCTATATGAAATTCACTTTTCCCTTGAAATATGTTTGGTCTGAATTTGAATTTAAAACAGCATCTGCTAAATTACAGAATAGAACATAGCCAAATATAAATAGCTAAAGGGCAGTCACAGTAGAAAGGAATACAAGACTAACTTAAGTTTGCTCTATACAACTCTAAAGTAATCAAATTGATAATTTAGGAAATTTCAGGACGTATTATTTTAACTCAAAATAATTTTAACTTATTCTAATAGTGCTGCCTTTGCTCAAAATACTCTTGCAGTTTTCTTCAGCAAATGCTTCCAGTTATCAGGCAAAAAGTCAGATGACTATAGCCTGACTTTTTCACCCATCTTGGGGGAAAAAAATGGAATCGCCTAGTCCAATTAATCATTTCGTCCACCAGACTTGATGTTGGATTAATTTGTAGCAGTCACTAAAAATCAACATTTACCACTCAGGACATTTAAAGAATTGACCACAATCTCTGAAGGTAATTCCAAAAATGTTCACATCCTTCTTAATTTCATATTGGTTTTTTTACTTTACTACTATAGCTTTAGGTCATATACATAAATTTTAAATTTACTGAGAGTCTAAAAACCTATATTTCTTGGCAAAAAATTTTTTTTCCTATGCCATAATCTCAATTTGATTTTTTTGCCTCTCTCTTTTACAATCAAATAGTTCAAAGCTCTATTCATGCTTACTTCTCCAAACAATTCTCACAAAGGACAACAGATTGCGAAGAGAAAATGAAGAAAACCAAAATGGAATGAAGAATGGAATAATTATTTTTAAAGCTAGTTTGCAAATTAAAATAACAATATATGTGTATGTAGTTCTATCAACTGCAACCTAAACAGTCATTGTCTGGATTAAGCAATCAATAGTTAAAAGAGCCGCAAGCCAAAAAAATTCTGTAATATCTTCCTCATAATCTGAGAAATTATTTATTTCCTGACTTCCTGTATCCAATAAGAAGCCTCAGATTTTGGATTCTGAAAGGCATAACCTGATTTATATTCTAATCAGTACTAAGCTATGTCAAATTATATTACTAATATAAAATAGACTTAAATTAAACTTGACTTCTATCTGGAATAGCTCAAATGCTATTTCAAATAGTATAGTTATAAATGTACATAAACTTTACTCCCAAGTCTTAAACTCAATTGTAAATCATTATATCCTTCTAAATAACTGTGTTCTGTGATTTAAGAGGCAGAAGACTTTATAATGACAAGTATTTTTCATACTTGACTCCAGTAGTGATAATTTTGATAAAGTTTAAAAAATTGAGCCAAACACGGACTATTTAGACTTGGTATACATACTTGTATCTAGGTTGGATTCTAAAGTGAGAATGCGTTGTTGAGTTTCCATGTTAAAGATGCTTGTATATCCTTTGCTGAATGATGCTACCATATGGCTCGGGTCACTGCTCACTAGATCCACAGAGGCAGGGATTCCCAATTCTAAAAAAGTCAGAACATATTCAGAGAGAATGGCAGTTAGAGGGTCTACTTGACAGTGTGCTTAAAATATAGCAAAACAAGTAGTTGCATGACTTTCTTAAGAAGTAAGGCTTGACATTAGAATAAGAATTTGCTCATAGCCATTCAATGGAGATTACTTCTTTGGTTTCTTTTAGCCCTAGTCTATTTTATTATTCTTACCTGTTCAGTACATCTTTTATGTGTTACTCAGATATATATTTATGTATGTATGTATGTACATACATACACCTATATAAATAAATAAATGTATGTATGTATGTACATACATACACATATATAAATATTATGAATGCTTATAATACAAATAATATAAATAAATATAATATAAATATAATATAAGTAATATAAATAAATAAATAAATGTATGCATGTATGTACATACATACACATATATAAATAAATAAATAATATGAATACTGGCCTTTATTCAGGAAAAAAATGGAAAACATGTATGTACGACAAGTTTTGCTGCTTCCACCTCAACCTGGGGCTTAGAGTGGCAACATGAGAATTCATTTTAAAAGCCCATATCATTATAAATTCTAATTCATCAAAAATATGGAATTTAAAAAGTAAAATTCAAACTGTTATTGGTAGAGTCATGCAAATATCAGATGCAGGCAACTCATCAAAACCTAGACACAAGTTATGAGAGCTCAGGAATAAAGACGGTATTTTTATCATCCTAGAATAGGGTAAAGCTTGGCTAAAACTTGGAGCTTATTTATAAACATAAAAAAATAAAATGACATGTGTATATAAATATAATCTGATTTTTTTCATTTGGTTCAAAAATTTAACTAAAGCAAGCTAACAGTTCAAAAATGAGTATATTACAGAAGATATATTAATAACTAATAGAGACATAAATATGCTCAAAATAATTAGCCACCAAGGAAATGCAAATTAAACCACAATGAAATACTGCTACACACCCTTTAGACTGGGCAAAATTAAACACACTGACAACACCAAATGTTAGTAAATAAGGATGTAGAGCAAACTAGAACTCTCATACATTGCTGTCAGTGGTGTAACATGGCACAACCACGCTGAAAAAAAGTTTGGCAGTTTCATATAAGGTTAAACACACAATTCTACTTTTAGGTCTTTACCCACATATAATAAAAACATGAATGTTCATAGCAGCTTTGTTCATAATAGTGAAAAACTGGAAACAATCCAAATGTCCATTAACAAGTAAATGAATAAACACATTGTGGTTGAATGAAATACTATTAAACAATAAAAATAAATTATTGATACTTAACTACAAAATGGATGAATCACAAAAAAATTATAGTGAGAGTAAAAAGCCAGCTACAGAGAGTCCACATTGTGTGATTTCATTTATATGAAGTTTTAGAAGAGACAAAACTAATCTATGATGACAGAAATCACAACTGGTTGGGAATGGGGAGAGCAGACTGACTGGGAAGCATGCAGGAACTTTGGGGAGGTGAGGAAAACGTTCTGTATCTTGATGAAGAGTTATGCATTTATCAAACTCATTAAAATGTATCCTTAATATCTGTTTTGTACTACATATAACTCATATCAATAAAAAAAATTTTAAGATGTGCTCTTTTATCAACTACTATGCTTTTTAAATTACACATATGTTGGAAATTCAAATAAATATATTGTCACTACTTCAAAACCCTTCAAATTAAATTTGAACAGTAAGAATTTTTGGAACCATTTATTTGTATGTTTGTTTTTATAATAAGACATAATTTAGATAATTTAGAATTTTATGAAAGAGTCAGCAAAATAATTTTAAAAAGTACGGTACCTTGATTATCATTAAATACACTTAGGGCTGGAGCAACCTCAGTTGTATTCCACAAACGGAGAGTGCCATCTGCTGAACAGGACAACAAACGCTGATGTGCTGCACTGTAAGCCAAACCCCAGACTGCATCGGTGTGGCCTAGCAGAGGGCCTCTTAAAACAGAAGGATCTATACCGAACAGCAAGAATGCAAAATCAGGAGAAGAAAAACCAATTATAAAGATACTTAGATTACAGAGGGGAAAAAAGCACCCGGTAACAGTATAAAACATGCTTCCTAGTGTCTATCACTCTTCTGAAATGCTGCAATAATTAAAAACAGGCTTGGAAATAATTAAAAACAAATGGAGAATTTTAAATTTATAAATTATTCCCTGAGGAAGTAAACAGAGATCCTTCCCTCCTCTGACCTCCTTCAGCACTTTGGATAGACTCCTTTAGGCCACTTACCCAACTATACTATGAATGGCAGTTATTCCTGGGAGCAACAGGCCTCTGACATAATGGACATGAACTGAGGCCTCCAGAATCTCCAAATTCTCAAAGAGCAGTAACTTACATATGAATGATGTGCACATGGGGGAGGGAGGACAGAGGCAGGGAGAGGATCACTTAACACTGTTTCTGATAAAAGTCAAATTGGAAACTTTAATTATTAATCCTCACAATGATTCTATGAAGTGGTACTTTCAAGATGGCTCACAGATGTTAAGTTGAAAATGTCACTGGTGGTTATCTGTCCTGTATCACAGCCATCCCATAAAGTATTACTGAAGACACACTGCGTGTTAGGCACTATGCTAGATGCTGGGACCACACAGATGATTAAGACACACTGCCATCCTTGTCCTCCAAAGACAATGTGATAAGTATAATAATAGTGACAAACACCCATTACATGGAGAGAAACTGGGATGAGTGAAAGCTTCTTGAAGAGAATGACACCTAGAGTGCAGAGATATTGGGCAAAGAACAGAGGGAAGGCATACCTGGCAAAGGAGGCAGCACCTACAAAATCCCAGAAGGAAAAACAGCATAATATGTGAGGAAATTTATAAGCAATTCAGTATCACAGAAGTATGAAGTTTGAGGCAAGAAGTAAATGAGATGAGAGTGACTGTTTTATGGTGGGATTCCTAAGACATATTAAGGTACTTGGAAATTATCTGCCAAGCAATAGGGAACCACTGAAGGGTTCCCCAGGGGCAGAACGGTGAAGTAAGTATGTAATAAGGTAACTCGGACTGTAGTGAAAACAGGCTGGATAAAATCAAGAAGAAAGCAAGGGGACTGTTTCAGTAGACTGAGAGAGTGATGATGAAGACCCAAGTGAGGGCAGTGGTAAAAGGGACAAAGCAGAAGGAATAAATTCAAAAAATATTTAGAGGGTGATATCAAAAAGACTAGGTAATTAATAAGGTATAGACAGTAAAACAGAACAAGGAATCAAGGAGAATTCTTATGTTTCTAATTTGACTAAGTCTAGTAGCACCACCAACAAACAAAGAATACAGGGGAGAGGAAACATAACACTGTGGGGATTTATGGACTAGGAAACAGCCACTTGGAAATGTTCTGTAAGCAGTCTGAGACGTAAAGAAGAGATTTGTGAGTCAACCACATATAAAACTACAGAAGTGGCTTCAATCTGCCAAAGGATATGTGGACAATGTAAAGAATGGATTGGAATCTGAGCCTTGATGTCAATATTTAAGATGAGAAAAATAAAAGGAGTTTAAGAATAGAGAACAGAAACTGTCAGTGTTACATGTTAAAAAAATCAATAGTGGACAAATTTCAAAAAGGATGGAGTGGTCCACAGTTTCAGATAGCCAATATATCTAGTAAAATAAAGATTGTAAAATACCCCTTGGAGCCAATTAGGTAGTCACTGAAAATCTTGTTATATTTAAGTGGTATAACCAGAAGACAGAAAGCACGGGGATGGTGCACAGGAAAAGGACATGGAATTGGTAACTAGTGTTTTCTAGACAATACCATCAAAGAGACAAAAATGATGAAGGAAAGAGAGACTAAACAGAAACCAGAGAGGGAAATGGAGCCAGAAAAGGCTTCCCCTTGCTCAGGAAGGGGGATAGCTGAATTTACTTAAACGCTGAGGGGATGGAAAGACAACAAAGAGGGTAAGACTTAAGATGGAAGCAAGGGGCGGGGGGAGAGTGCACTCTCAAAGGAAAGGAGAGAATGAGGTCAAGAGCAAAAAGGGAAGAGTTGGCCTGGGACAGGATGAGGACAACTGCTCGATCCTCTGTACACAGATAACGGAAATATGGAAAAACATGAAACAGATAAATCTGTGAGAGAACTGGGTGGAAGAGGAAGTTCACCTTTCACAAAACATATGTTAAATGCTTATTAAAGAAATGTTGGGAAAAAGTTTGGATATTAAATTTCTTATCTTTACTTAGATTTGGTGGTAAAATTAAACTAAAGTGATAAAATAAAATATGGTTTAATGACAAATATGACACTTCGTACCATTTGAGAATTTAAGAGGAAACCAATATAGTCAATTCCTAAACCAGTTTTTACTAGAAAATTTACAGTAATAGCTAGTGATACATTATAATAAGGATCTGTATTTCATGGTAGTAGTCCCAAGATTAAAGGGCACCTCTTAATTTTTAATGACTTTTAAATATTTTGGTGCCATGGACTTGAAAAGTAATTAGTCTCTTTGCCCTCCAATAATTGATCAAGAAGATGATGCCAACATGTGCTTTCCCTCAAAGTTGTTTATTAAGGTTAGTGATAAGTTATGACTGCAGATTAGTAATAATGTACCAAGTACTGTTCAGATGCCTAAGATAAAGAAAACAGTTGTCCAGCAAGTCAGTATCTCCAATTAATAAGACTTTGGGTGGTGGAAACAGTTTTTATCAGGAAGAATAAATACATTTTTTTCTTTTTTCTTTTAGCATCATATATCAAATTGGTTCCTAAATACAGGAGTGCTTTTTAACAAAATAAAGACATGATTCCCTTTTACCCATTTATTTTCTAAACTATCTCATTTTCTCCGTATGCACGCTATGTAAACTGTGTGAAAAGAAACCATTTTATGGTTGCAGACCTTGGGGATGCACATACCATAGGAGTCATAGGGATCGATGTTGGGGTTGGTGGTGTTCCAGCCCTGGATGAGCCCGTCAGCACCACCACTGTAACACTGCTCGCCACTGCTGCTCATCACCACGCAGAGCACTGGACCTCTGGGAGATTCAAATCAATTTCTGGTCTCAAAAATTATCTGATAATAGGACTTACTAAAAATAACAATACTTAAGTATTCAAATGGCTTCTATTTTTCAGCTTTGTACAATGAATAAAAATACTATCAAAGCATTGTTCATTTTTCTTCTTCTGCCAAACCAAAAACTATGGCATGTAGGCCAAATCCAGCTAGCCGTCTGTTTTTGAACAGTCCTTAAGCTAAGAATGGTTTTTATATTTTTTAAAGGGTTGAAAAACAAAGCTAAACTAAACTGAAAACAAGAATATACAACAGAAATATGTGGCCTAAAAAAACTAAAAATGTTTACCATGTTTCTCCAAAAATAAGACCTAACCAGAAAATAAGCCCTAGCATGATTTTCAGGATGATATCTCCTGAACATAAGTCCTAATGTTTCTTTTGGAGCAAAAATTAATATAAGATCTGGTCTTATTTTCGGGGAAACACAGTACTATCTGACCCTTTATACAAAAAGTATGCTAATCCCTCTGCTAAATCAAGTGAATATGTATATGTATATTCCTTAAGCTTAAATGGAAACAAGAAAAGCAAATAATATGTGATCACAATAAAAAAACAATTCTTGGATATTTTTATCTAAGTTATCCTTACGGGAAAAAAGGTCAGGATTTCTAATATTTAAATCTAATTTCCTCAACTTTCTTTGAAAAGATATATATATATATCTTTGAAAAGATATATATATATATATATATATATATATATATATATATATATATATATATATATATGTCATTCAAACATCATGCAAACAAAATCTAATGTCAGCAAGGATTCCTGTTTGGTAGTAATAAACTTGTTTTTAACATTATATTATCTGCCAGTTTTTTTAAAAATTATTTTTTAAAAAAGCTACTAAATACAAAATACAAAAATAAGTAACATGAATACATAAGTAAAAGAAAAGAAAATATTCTAATCAGGCTGATTTACAGTGATGTTGATATTTTAAAAAAGAAACAGCACATACTTACTTATGAGCCCTGAATGTATAGATAGGCTCCACATCAAGAGATGTACTCCTAAATCAGAGAGGGAGAGGACTTTTAGCACTCTTAAGTTTCAGTAGTAAACAGTATGGCTGAGTTACATCATAAATTATGGATTCAATGTCCAGTTCTGTCATTAACTGACAAACTTTAGGCAAATTATTCAATCTTTTGGAACTTCAGATTCTTCTATGTTTAAAATAAAACAAAAAAATAGGGATAACACCAAATACTCACAGAATTAAATGAGATTCTACAAGTAAAATAGCCTAGTACAGAACCATGCACATAGAATTTCAATAAATGGTACTTCAATGTCCTTGTGGTTCTATGAGGGCTACTATGTCTGTCCTTGATACTAGAAGAAACTGTCCAAGTTATCAGGTCATTCATTACAGAACACTGAGTACATGAGTACTCTACAGTGCCTAAACTGGCCATGACTGTTAATGGAAACTGGATTTAAAGTCAAGTATTTACCATTTTCTACATTGTACTGCAATTTTTTATAAGCATATGATCTCTCTCTTCAAGTTATTTCCAAAGTTTTAAGTTCAAGGCCACTATTATTTACATGTGCAAGTATTATCACCAGCAAGAAACTTGTTTCAATATTTTTCTAAATTTTAGTCAAGAATATATCATAACACATTGATATTCTTTAGTCTAACGTGATACCCACTGTGACCAAAGAACAAGAAAGACAAAAGGCACAGTTTATAACCAAGAAATAATTTTTCTCTGCTGAAGATACTTGATCCAAATGAGGATTCACTTGGTTTTAGCAAGATCTGGTCCAGCTAACTGATAAAGACTGATAAATCAAGTATTTTACCTAGTCTATGTATGACTCAGAGCAGGAATGACACTGATCTCTTTTAAACTGGGAAGTAGATATCCTTTCTCTATCAGTAATAAAACTTCTGTAATATCCATTTGGTGTTCATTTCTACTCTTCTAAAAACAGAAATGCCTGACACTATAGATGGGCCCTTGCTGGCAGATACTGGGTTCTAGACCATGTGACCCAAGGAAGAAAGGAGAGGAGCTTCAATAAAGACCCAAACAAGTGGGGTCAGGACTAGCTTGGTGAGTCCTGGGTTTATATATAAAGGGTTTATACCAACTCATGTCTGCCCATGCTTAGAGAGGGACCAAGGGGCAAGGCAAGACTAGCAGTTAAATGACGGCCACAACACTGCCTTTTAGTCTAGACATCTTGGTGGGTATGGAAAAGTACCTCAAGGGTCAAGGTCAAAAGACCAGATCAAAGAGAAGCCCTGCACCCCTCCCAATCAGCCTTCCCTCCCTTCTACTCCACAACTTCAAACCTTGTAAACAATGGGGCAGGATGGGGTGGGTGGTTGATGATTAAACATGTCTAGACCTGTTTCCAACAACAGTAGAAAATTTCAGTACAAAGGAAAAGCCTTCCTAAATATGACACAGTTAAAACACTGTATAAGGATTGTAATCAGGATTCACAAATCCTGGAAAACCATCAGATAATACCATTTTTCCCTAAGTGTTAGTTTTCCAACCTAACATTCGATTGTCAGTATGAATAGAAAAACAGTCTAAATTATGTGATATGGTGAAGAAGAACTAGAAGAGATATTTGGGGAATAATAAATAATAAAGTGAGTATTTTTCTATTGAAAATCTGTTAATTAAAATACTCAAATAGTTAAAATATCTCACTTTTTGGCTGGGGCTGTTTTCTGCAAATTCCACATTTTTAATGTGTGGTCCTCTGATGCTGTTATCAAAACAGGCTCAATGGGGTGGAAAGCAAGGGCTCGAATGCCATCAAAGTGACTTCTTAATGTAAACTTAGGGTTCCATGTCTTCCGCAATGCATCTTTATTGTTTGCTATCTATTAAAGAAACAAAAAAAGGATGACTATACATTTAGTTACGACAGAGGAAAAAAATAATATTTCAACATAATTTTTGCTGATTTGTCATTAAACCATCCCATTTTGGCAACTTTCAAAACAACAATTTTTAAATGTAAATAACCAAATCAATAGGCAAAATTAGCAATATGTCAACAGTGGTTTTCTCTGAAGAAATATGAATGCTATAAGAAAACAGGTAACATAATTCAGTATTAAAAAAAGTATCAAATAATTTAATAACATAAAACATCTTCACTGGGATGATTTAAAAAAAGAGAAGTAATTTCAACCTAAATTATAGTATAGAAACTAATTTTAGGGTAAGAGCTGAAAAACTAAGTTATCTTTAAATATGTTAATATCATAGAATATCATCATACTTTTGAGATTTCCAGTATTTTCTAACAAGAGCTAAATATTTTCAACAAACTTTACAGACCAGAAACATAAAATGTTAAAATTAGAAGAGACAATCAGATGTTACAAAAAAATATTCCATTGGTAAGATACACTCATGGTTATGTTGCCTTCTTCCATAGAAACACCATCTCAACAACTGAAAGGAAAAAAAGGACTATTTTTTTCATTCCAAGTCATAGGAAAGCTAAAGAGGTTGGTGTTTGACTTTACACTAGCACCATGTATGAACTCTTCACACTCCAAGGCTAATAATCATGCTAGATTTAAGTAAATAACAGTGAAACAAGTATTAGAAACACACTGGAGAAATATTACCATAATTACAATGACAAAAACCAACATAATACTAACAATAAACGCTATTTTGAGCATTATTATTTTGAATATTACCCAAAAGACTTAACATGCATTAACTCACTTAATCCTCACAACTCTATGAAGTAGGAATTAACATTATCCCACTTTAGACTAGACATGTAAGGAAAAGAGAAGTTAAGTGACTTGCCCTCTAGTAAGTGGAGGAGTCTGGATTCAAACCCAAGCAGTCTGGCTTCAGAGGCTACACTCAATATATACTATAATTTAGAACCCAGAAGTTTAAAAACCTGCAGAAAAATTTGGATAGGACATGTCACAATTGTGGCAATAAGAGATGACAAAACATACTATGCAAGAAACTACTGTAAGAATTAGAGCTAGTTATCCTCGGGGAGGGGGAGAAGGAAGGTGGGAGGAACAAATGAGTTGACTCCTATCTGTCTTGTTAAAGAGCTGAAAGGTTTTCATATGTAAGAACAATCAGATTCCTACTGAATGTCTTACTGTGGTAGGCAGCCACTAAGAATGTCCCCAATCAGCCCCACCTCCTCGTATTTACACCTTGTGTAGTCCTCTTCCACATTACAGGATTGCTCTGTGTGACCAATAGCATTAACAAAGTGGGAACAAATTACTTCCACAATTAGGTTATAAAGCCTTCCATCTTGGATGTTTTCGCCCCCGCTCTTTTCAAGGGCATTCACACTGGATGAAGCCACAGAAAGGCCTATGTGGTGAGGAAACAGTCTCTAGCCAATAACCAGCAAGGAACCAAGGCCTTTCAACAACCACATGAATAAGCCTGGAAACAGATCTTCCCCAAGGCAAGTCTTCATGTAAGACTACAGATAAATGTATAGAGAAATAAAATATGTCACAAGAATGACACATACGTAGGGTGGGAGCTTTTCAAACAGGGTTAAAAGGATGTGTGTGGTAACCTCTAGGGTAACAATTAAAAGAGTAATGAAGAGTGTATAAACTCCAAATAATGGGGGAAAGGGGCGAATAATAAAGAAAATAATCAGGGGTGGCCGGATGGCTCAGTTGGTTAGAGCACAAGCTCTGAACAACAGGGTTGCCAGTTCGATTCCCACATGGGCCAGTGAGCTGCGCCCTCTACAACTAGATTGAAGGACAACGATTTGGAGCTGATGGGTCCTGGAGAAACCACTGTTCCCCAATGTTCTCCCCCCCAAAAAAATAATAAAATAAAAAAAATAAATGAATGTATGTTTAAAAAAAAAGTCTCTTTATAAAAAAAATCAATCCAAATAAAGGCAAAACTAAGAGAAAAAAGGAACATAGAATAGGTGACATAAATAGATGACATGCTTAAATCCAAAGATATCATAATTACTTTAAAAAGAAATGGACTAAATGCTCCAATTTAAAAGTTTGTCAAAGGTTCGATGAAAAAAACAAGTCAACTAAATGGTGTTTTTAAAAGACAGATGTAAATATAAGGATACAAAAACAGTGAAAATAGAAATGGTTTTTAAAAAATCTGTTTCACAGAAGTGGAGAATAGAGTACAAGGAGCCCCTTTTGATTAGGTTATTATAGTAGTTCCAGGTAAAGAAAAAAAATTGACTAGGATGGGAGGTAAAAAGCATACGGATTTCAGCTGTTTTTGGAGGCAGAACCCAAAACACTTACTAAATGACTTAGCACAGAGACTGAGTTTTGGATTTGCAGAAAATGGAATGAGTGGTGAGGGTTTCTCCTCGGAGTACTTTCTTATCATATCCTTGGTCTGCTTAGGCATCCACACTACATCCCCCAAGTGGCAGGAACTATAATGAATCCTCCAACGAAGATAATGAAGTAGCAAGAGGCAAACTGAGAGGATTTTAAATGAAGAGATAAGATAGGTTGTAAATACTTTGTGAAATATGCAGCTAATTTTCTGACAATTGATTATGACAAACAATTATAAACGCATTTATAAAACAACTGTGTTTGGGATGCATGAAGGATGCATAAAGATTTTGAGTCCAAATCACTGATGGGTCAGCCTTACTACCTGTAAAGTATCCTGTACATATCCTTGCCTAACAACAGCTAAAATCACTTCTCAGCAGGATACCTATGATGTACTGAAGAAGCAAGATAAACAATGCCCTCAGCAGGTATGAATTTCAATTAGTCACTGATGCCCTAAAACGTAAAACAAAATCCAAACTTGGTAATGGAAAAGGGAATTCTTTACCTAAAACCAATAAACAAGCTATGTTGACTTACAGATTTAGGTAAACCCCATAGTTTTAATCTCTATATGATGTGAAAAATATTATTGTTTATCTTTATAATATATTCACATTTTCAAAGTTTGTGATTAAAAAAATGAACCAAATTCTATACTTGTGAAGTTTTGCTTCTTTATTGCCATCTTTTCCTATAAAATTAACTTTGTATTTAAAAACAATGAGTAAAAACAACAAAAATGAAACTACCACTCACATCATAAGTTAGCGAATCGGCTTCATTGGCCACTGTAAGGCCTGCCAATTCTCCAAGTCCCAGTTCATTTTCAAGGGCTTCATCTGCTCCCATGATGAATGACTTCCCAGAAGAAGGAGGAAATGTCAGTGCTTCCACTGAAAGAAGACAAAAGAAACATAAAAAAACCTCTCGAGAGCCAACAATTAGTCTCATAAAGGCATGTCTACATTAGATAATTTTAAAATGCTTTTAAACATAATAAAATTCAGTGAGCAGAAAATCCTGAAGAACTGCTTTTTCCATATCTTAACCATAGCTAAAGGTTATCATCTAATTAGAAAAGTAAAACATGAAACAAATCTAATGTCCATTGTCCTTTCTCACTACACAGAAACATAATGTGACTCAATGAAAGTAGATTTTCCTCATTTGATATTTCATGCTAATTACCCAATTATTTTGATCAACTATTAAACATGTATCAAACATATTAAACATAATTATAAACATGTCTGGTCTCATTCGAACAAAACTGTTAATTCTATAACCTGGAGGAACACAGGAAATTTCAAATAAAAATGGTTACAACTGTAAAATGTACCTATCTGAGGCCAAATGAGTGCGTGGTGCTAGAAGCGAGGATTACCTCTGAAGAGGGAGGTGGAGTGGGGATTAGAAGGCACGGCTCCTGGGCCCTGGACAAGTTGTGCTTCTTGGCCCAGGCAGTGCTGACATGGTTGGTTCACTTTGTGAGAAATCACTGAGCTACACCCGTGACTTCAGCAGTTTTCTGTAGGTGTTTTATATTTCATTTAAGAATGTTTGTTTCAAAGAAATTAAGAAAACAAAGCCAAGTTTACTTGTTCAGCTGAAGTATTCCTCGATGGAATTCTTGGCCTGAACCTCTTTGCCATAGTCTTTAACCAACCACTTCGCGGGGCTTTCCCTCTCTGTGGATTTTACAGAAGCTGACCCATTTCCTAGTTTCTTGTTGTCGTCCACCTTAATTAGGCGGATTAGGTGTTCAGCACAGAGGGCCTCCACCAACTTGAGGTATGTAGGTTCACTGCAGTTGGATGTATGTACACAAAGATGGGCTGGGCACCTAAGGCCTTGGGCAGCTGCACGAATTCCACGTGGTTAGGCCATTACGGACGAGGGTGGTCTAGCGCCTCTTGTAAGCAGTATTAATGTCCATTACACCTCTAGCAACAATTCCTTCCTGGGCCATGGAGGTGGGTTATTCGTGGAGCCAAATCTTGAATGCATCTAAGCCTCCACCACGTGCTACTCCATGGGGGAGGGCTCAAAGAAATTTTTTTAAAGTGTCCATTTGAACACTTTCTTTAGCTACCAATTGTACTTTACGATGTCAGATTTACTTTGTGATCAATTTAAATATCCTTACTTCACAACACTGGACACTCCAATCTAATCCCTTCAGCCACCATCATAGAAGAACCAGTTAAAAAGCAAAATGCCAAATTAAAAGAGATTTTACTTAATTTGGTCAATAATAAAATGTCACCTTTTGTAAACGTAAATTATTCTGACAAACTGTCAGAGGTGGTCTTTCAGTAATTTTCTAGAGGTGGTTACTTTACTGATGACAAACATTTGTGAGTTTACTAGATGAATTCAGTAGTTTAAACTTTGGCTGTTAAAGAAATAAATTAATTTTTTCTTAAGAGAAACAAGCTGACTGTATTAATTAGCATATGCAGAAAAGTAGATTTACAAGGTGTTTTTCAGCTTTAGATTTATTCCTATAATTTTTGATTCATTCATAATATTTGTTGAAGAAATGAAAAAATAGTTATGTGCTTTTAAAAATAGCAGTAGCAGAAACTCTACTTAAAATCTTTATCAGAATGAAGTAAAGCATAAATTAAACCACCATAATAAAACAGCAATAATAAAAATGGATTTTACCCAAACAAACCATATATCTGCTGGGGGGTTTCAAATAATTCCAAACATTTACTAATGTTGAGGGAATTGTTTAAATTAGAAAAGCAGTTTTCACACCAAAATTTCTACCAAATGATTCATGCAAGACTATAACACTAGGTCCTCAACCAGGTTTTTTGTTTTGTTTTGTTTTCATTTCTAACATTTTCAGATAATTTTATTCAGGTGTGAAATACAAACGACTCTTCAAAAAAAAAAAGACTAAGACTCGTTGGATGTGATCATACACATTGTTTGGGATATTGTAACTAATGCTCTAGAAACGGCCAAGTAAAACCTGCAAACACACACCACTTGCTGAGCCAGCAGACTTAAGGGCTGAAGAGAGAGCAACAAGGGGCAGCATAATGGGCATCTGAGAGCTAAGATTCCTTGGAACTTCAGACTGTCATGCTTCTTATGTGTGGTGCTGCCTTCTGAATGATTAAAATAAAAATGTATGTAGCACACACAGACTATAGCTTTCTCTGAAACTGCACACATATTCTAAACTAGAATGTAGAGTTGGTTGTTTAGTTTATGCACCCTTTTTCAGTCTTAAAGATTGAAGTTGGAATCAAACCCCACTGAATGTAAGAAAGCCTACATTTGGGGAATAATACATAGAGCAAACATTTGTAGAATATAATTCTTCTTAGAGAGACCTTTTTAGTAACTGAATTTAGATATGTATATCCAAGAGTTTCTTGTGCTGGAGAATTTTTAAGTACTTGCCTTCATCTGCCCTATTTATTTCGTGTTCAGGAAGCCTGGAACTGCTGGGTCTGGAAGGTGAACCCACAGATGGTTGCAATGAGGGAAGTTCATCAACATCTCTCAAATTAGCAAGCATATCTTGTAGTTTTGACCTATTGGGTCCTAGCCCCCAAAAAAGGAGGAAGAGAACAAAAAAGAGGAAATAGAATTAACGAACTGCATCAAAATGGTACCATAAACTTTATTCACATCTGCCAACATTCACCTTTAAAGCTATCGTACTATATTAAAAAGTAATTATTTTCCAAGTTTTCAAATTACTTTAAAGGTTTATTATTTCTTGAAAAGACTATTTTACATATATTTTAAAAATTAAGCTACTAGAATATATCACCATTTGCATGAGAAATAATGTTCATGTACAATTTTGACCATTAAAAATATTATCCTATAATCCTTGCATATTACTCTAAATGTAGACAGATACCACAGAGTGTGAAACTACCATGTACCAAATTAAACAATAATGTTCCTTTTTGTTTGTTCATTTAAATTTTTATTCATTGCCTTACAACCTGAAGCTATGGTACCCGAGGTGAAGTCTCATGCCCTGATTACTTACCTGAAACTTGATTCTTCATTCTCTCACATCCCTGTTTTGACTGTTTTATATAGGATAGAGGCTGAAACAGATCTTCGGTAGTTTTTCCTGTTACAAGTTTAATTAAGAATGGGAAAATCTTACCCATAGTCTGTTATGGTTTTTTTCCTATACCAGCAAAGAATACAACTATTTTTAAGCAATTTTAACTAATACCTAGAAATATATTTCAAGACAGTATGACTGGAGTACACAATTTGACTGGAAATATTTCTACTAGACCATATTAAAAGGACTCAACTTTTCCAATGAGTAAACAGTTTAATTAATAAAATATTTATGGTGGCTTATAAATTAATGCTTCATTTTTTCAATTCAAAGCTTTGCTTCAGTTCTCTTTCTATCGTCTTTCAGTTGTTTTGTTTTTATCATCTTCACTTGTTCCCAGATTACCATTAATCAAGATAAGATGAACTGTCAATGAAAACAAAATGTGCTGAACCTCCTCAGTCTATATAGTCCCTCTATCTTCAGTAAAGACATTAAAATTTCTCCCCCTGTAATTTTTCTTTGACACACTAAAAAGCTACATGCTTTATACCTGAATACTGATCATAATCCTCAGATTCAGGAACTCTAATAGCTTCTATTAGTAGGAATACCACTCCAGTCAAATGGTGCAGTTTTAGACCTTAAGTGCTAAATTTCAACTACAGCGATGCCTTGATGTTTGACAAGAACTGAATAATCAATGTAATAGTAGATGGATTCCACATAAGTCCTGGATCCCTTTCCAACCTAAAGATCTTTTACATTTCAAGACATCTATTATTGTAGGATAATGATTTAAATTTATCAACTTTAAGTCAATCTGAAAATTCAAATGTTCTCCTTGTTTCCTCTTGTATGATATTTCCTCAAAACTTCAGTATAACTGGTTTTGTCACGGTTCTGAAAAGCCGTAACAAATCATGCCTCACTATTGTTTGCTCAGATTAAATGTTTTATCAGTATATTTGGATAAAATGTACAAAATATTCTGATGCTTTAATATTTACATTGATTTAATTTATAATGAGAAGGCATCAAATGACATCATCAATAATGGTCACTGATTTTATCCATTCAACCTAAATACTTGTAAATTCTAAGATGTTTTAAATAAAGATTTATATGTTTCTCAGTAACTACCAGGTTGTAAAAGACTATCCCAGCAGGAATGACTGGTCTTTGATAAGGCTTAGGACCACTATAAAATAAATAAAAAAAAGAAAAAGTATATCCTTCGAGTCTTTTGCAACTCTTAAACACGTTTCCCTAAATTAGATTTTATTCTCACTTTACACCACTTTAATACCCCAAAGGAAGAAATTCCTATGGCCATAAAAGGGAGATCCATGTTCACATAGTCAAAGAGAGTAGAAACACAAGGAGATGGCTTAGCCTTGCCCTCCTAGAAAGGTGTGTAAGAAGGTTTTCAGGGATGTTTGAAAGCTTTTGTATTTCTATTTTACATGCTTCACTAGATCTACTGCTAAACTTTATTAATAATTTGCATAATGAATTGTATATACTCTTATATGATTCACAGGGCTAGAAATTTCATTTTAGTTCTGTTTTTTTTATGTAACACATTTTATCGAAAAGAAAAAAGCTAATTGGTAATATTATAAATGAAATTGGTCAAAAGTTTTAATTAGAAAATAATTTTAGAAGTTGTGTATTTGACTCTGTGCCCTGTATAGCATATAGTGGAGAGAGCAAATGAACTGTATTATGAACATATAGAATATTCAGGGGTAGAAATTAACTTTCTTTCTGTCTCCAATTTATGAAATTATAAGCAATAATTTTGGTGGAATGAGAGAGGGTCATACTAGATGAGATTTAAAATTGTCTACAGTTGTCAACAGTGAAAACTCATTACTGTAATTAAGCACATATATTTTTTAAAAATCAAATTATCACTATGTTGGAATACCGAGTTCCATACTCTCATGAGGCTCTGGATTTATTATTGGGACATACTATAATTCCATAATCATATGCACAGTTATGCTTTTTTTTTAAGTTCATAATTAAATAGCAAACCATTTAATTTCAACCCCTGAGAGCAGGTGAAAAGGAAAGAGGTCAGGAGTAGAAAAGAAAAAGAGTAAGTAGTTTTAGGAAAACATTGAAAAAAAATTGGGGGATATGGAAGAGGCAAGATTTATGACTTATAGATACAATGTTTTCCACTTACTCTTCACCCCCTTTTTCCCCTTTCTCTCCTTTTTGTATTGTTCCTTGAGTTTGGTAATTACTCCCTGGTCCACATTCCAAGCTTCGGGCATGAGACACTGGTCTTCCTTTTCTAAACAGAGTGAAACAAATGAAACAGCCTTTTTAAATAAAATATTGAACACTCTAAGTCAATTCACTGTTACGTCAATGAATGACATAACAACCATTTATTTCCTCCTTCGTATCACTAATTTAAAAAAGTTACTGCTTATTCATTAGATATATGTCACACAAAAGGTAGTATATAAGAGACAGTGAACAATTCAATTTCCTGGGTAATACTATTAAATTTCTCTTTCTAAAGACATAGAAAAAAAGAACCTGAAAGATTTGAGTGACTTTTAGTAAATTAAGCGCCAAAACGCTATAATTGACACCCCTCATTTTCATCCAATTATTTGAATTTGATTAGGATTGAATCACAAAATGAATCACAAAAATTTTTTTTATTAATTTATGTAGCAAGAGAAGATTATTATTAAGAGATTATATAGTCTTCAATGATCTTTTCATTTCAAAATTTTTATATTTTTGGCATGTATTTATCAACAAATAATCATTTTTATTTTACAAGATTTATAAAGAGCACTTGTTAACTGTCAATCAACCTGCATCCAAAATTTAAAACAATTTAGTTTCTAAATTCTTTGCTAGTTTATAAATTCTTTAGACAGGAAACCGATCTTGTAGTAGAAAAGAAATTCAATCATTAATTTTCACTATTTGAGAAGAATACTTAAAGAATGTTGTATATTTTATACTTACTATGCTCGTAAAATAATTTATATACCATAAAATGTTACGTGTTAGCTCAGAACTCTTGCCTGAACTCAAGACTCATATATCCAACTGCTCACTCTATATTTCCATTAGGAAGTCAAAATAATATCCCAAACCAGACATGCAAAACCAAACTCCCAATCTCTCCCATCCAATCTGTTCCACCCACAGGGTTCCCCATCTTATTTGATAGCAATTCCATAGTTCCATTTGCTCAGACCAAAGACCTCCCTTTCTTTCACACCCAACGTCAAATATTTCAGGAAATGTTTTCTTTACCTTGAAAATACATCCAGAATCTGACTACTACTCAGGTTACCCATTATTTCTCTAACCACCCTATCTCTTGCTAGAATTACTGCAATAGTTGTCCCCTCTCCCCACTAAGTCTATTATCAACACTGGTTGCTCTGGGTTCTCAAAATAGCAGCCAGAGCAATTCTTTAAAAAAAAAGTCATATCATGTCACCCTTCCATTCAAATCCCTCCCATGGTTCCCCATCTCACCAGTGGTCTGTCTACATTACCCTACATGATTTAGGTTACTACATTAGAATGACTGCTCCACCCACTCTAGCTTCCTTGAATTCCTCAAACATACCAGGATTGCTGCTATCTTAGGGCATTTGCTCTGGATTTCTTCTTCTTCAACACTCCTCCCCCAGATACCATATGACTAACTCCCTCATCAACTTCAAGTCTTTTCCTCAAATGTTAGCCTCTCAATGGGGCTTACCATGACCATCCTATTTGAAATCGTAACCTGTCCCTCCACCCAACCTTGACTCCAGCACTTTCTATTTCCTTTACTCTATTATACTTTTTCTATTTTCCATTTCATTTATCACCTTCTGAAGTACCGTATCATTTATCATGTTAATTGCCTGCTGCCTGCATCCCATTACTAGCAGACTGTAGGGACAACAGGAGGAGGGATTGTCACCTAGGAGATCTGCCACATAGACAGCACTTGATCAATATTTGTTGAATGACTGGAATAAACCAGAATGAACCAGAATAACCAGTAATCTATTTTTAACAGGTTTTAATCCACAGTTTTAGAAAACTATTTATTTGGCTTCTGAATATACTAAACACAATTAAAAAAAAAAAAATTTTTATCAACCTAACTATAATCTATCAATAGTAGAAAGAGTCTCTTTTCCAGTTTAATTGTTAACATTCTAACAATCAAGAATGTTAATTTTCATTAGTCAGGTCTTAATTAAACTGGGTGGCTTTTGGATCCTAAAATACCTTCAGCTTTTAAAAAAAAAAGTAGCCTTATCATAATCTTAACTAGACCCATAATAACAATAGCAATGGAAGATCATAGAAGATATTTACTTGCCAGAAACTAAGGAAATTCTTAACCTAAGTGTAATCACTTTTTTAGTGGGGTAGGGGAAGGATAAAGGAAGAACTTAACATGGTTTAAATGTTCATTCAACTACGTACACAGCATTTGCAATCCAGTTTAGCTAACTGCTTTAAAGTGAAATGCTTTGAATTAGAATTATAAAATCCTAAAACACATAAAGACAAACTCCTGATAAAGAAACCTCTAATTAACTGAAAGAGTCCATTCACTCATACTCATAAACAGAAATATCCACCACACTACTGAAGAGTGAGACAGCTTAAATGTAGGAACAGTCACTCATGTTTTCCCTGGTAACTTCCTAGCAGATTAGGTGAAAATGTACACACATGTATCATCTAATACTCAGGGCTATGCCTCACACCTTAAAACAAAGGAAGTTAAACAAGGAACAATGCAGCTGTCTTTGGAGAAAAATGAATCCCAATTACCCTTGCAATAACATTGGCAATGAAAAGGGCCAATTATTATTTATGCAGATGACTGACTGCTCAAAGAAAGACCTCAGTGTAGTACAGTAGATCTAGCAATTTTGGTAGAATTGTTGCCTAAAATATCTGAATAACTTGATACACAAGCTCATCAGGGAGAAAGACAGAAGAGAGACTCATTTCACTTTAACTTCCTCTGGTTTCCAAAACTTTGTTCTGTTGGAAAAAAAAATGTCAGTCACTAAATAGCCATTATATTCTTCAATGACTTCAAGTAATTACCCTAAATAGTTCTTCAAATATTCGCCACAAAGAAGGAAAATAAGTGGTATTAGCGCCATCAGAATTCCTAAAGGTAAGCACCAAGAAAAAATTAGAATAGGTTCTGATTCTCTAACCTTATCTGCTTTTAAAGTACATAGATTGTAAGCTAAAGACATCCTGGATTCTCTAAAAAGAGAAAACAGAGAAACATTCTGTACATTAATTCAAATTATTTTCATACTGTACTGCTTATATTTAAAACAATTAGAGGTAACCAGTTGTTCTTTACACACACACACACACACACACACACACACACACCCTGGACAAAAAGTGACAGTAGTTAAAAAAAGTTCATAGGATGTTCAACATTTCAACATTGCAAGATATGTAAAGTGTTCTTCAAAATGTTGCCCTCCTGATAAATTATTAGTTGCTTTTATTTACATAGTATCTCTGGTTGAACCCAGTATTCTTCCTTACCCCAGTCTGTTCCATCGCCTGCACTTCTAGATTCATTGTCTCCTTCCTCTGATGTAACCAAGAAATCAAACTCCTTTAGAGCTTCTTTTGTATCTCGATCTTCACTGCTATCAGGCAATGCTTTTTTCCTAACAATCTAATGAAAAAATATGCTAAATTAAAATACATTACGGAATTAATTTAAATAAAGAAGATGGTATCCTTTTACCATTGAATGAGAAAACCCAATTATTGTTTTCTTCAGAAAGTGTTTATTTGTGTTAAATAACTGTAATAACTATTCAATCCAGTGGAAAACACAGATGTCCTTTAAAAAGATATACATTATATATTTAAAAGTAGTAATTTAAACTTTGTCCGATGATGGCTGATTTCTTTTAAATAAATTAGTGGAATCAGATATTGAAAACACTGGAATGTAAGAGATGTATTTAAATTACAAATAGGTGAAAAACATCCCTAACATACTGTATTATAAGAACCACAACCAAATCTTACATTTCTTGGATGCAATTTGTGCAGTGTGCAGACATTCTAATCTAACCAAAGAAAGCACTTCATAAAACATTGCAAGAGTTTTTCAGAATATAACCATGATAATTTTAATTCTACTACATCATCCACTTACAAAACTTATAATCACCAAAACTACAGACTCAGTAACACATACCTCAAGACTTAGAAGGTATTCTGTTTGTGGCGGGGGAAAGAAGGTTCCCATTATTATTTGTACTGTCCCAACTTTGCATCAATTTTCTCCAGTAACTTTCTACATATTCAAATTTTTACTAAAATACTGATGTTTCAGAGTGCGACGTGATTTAACAGCAAATATGATAAGGGCAGTTATGTCTCTTTTTTATATATTTAGGAATATCTCTGGAATTACAAATCCAGTTGGAATATTAAAACTTAGGCTAATGCATATAGAGATCATTTTTGAGATTTATATGCCAATACTCTATGAATCATCTCCACTTTGGTCACCTCCACCATCAAGAGCATAGAGAAATTAGGACACCTGGTTTGCAGCTTCTTTTGATAAAACGGACTCAGTATCTCAACTTCTCCAGACCTCTCAGCTTCTCCATTTCATGCAAAATAGAAATAGCATGATCTGGTCAAACTTTATCACTGGACTTTGAGGGGTTAGAATTATAATGGTTCAATACACACAGATCAATGGGACAGCCTGGAGAGTCTAGAAATACATTCCAAGAGATAACAATTAGCTGCCTTGTATGGCCCTGTTCTCATGCTCATGACTGCTATTACTTATCAATCACAGCACTTTTCATTTAAGACCAGATACAGCTTCAGAAATCCTTTTCAATGCAGCAGCACTCCAGGAAGCCACTATCGATAGAAGTAGATGAAACCTAATTTTCCTTAACTGTCCTGGTATATATAAAAAGTGAATAGGAGAAATCAAGGATTCTTTAATGATGCTAGAATGATTGGTTTAACTATTTAGAATATTTCCCTAAAATCAAGAAATACTTTTATGTTTACAGCATTTCCCAATCTACCATCTAGCAAATCTATTAAACAGAAAAGGTAAAATCAGTTTAACAGACTGTGAACAGAAAAACCATGCTGAAGGTGTATTCTCTTGTAAGTGTTCACCAATCATATGCTAATAATCTATTCTATTTTTTCCCTGGGCAACCAGACTAAGATAGAAAAGTGTCTCTGAAGAGCTAAACCAACAGAAGGCACTGGTCTTCATACTTCCACATACAAATGCAATGGCAATCCACCTTCTTTTATGCTAGAGGATTGATCCCTGAATTTCCGTGACCCTGATGAGACACACCAGATAGAATGAGAAGGGATCACCAACATCCTGTAGACAGAGAATCCTCGTTCTCAATGCCTGACTAAAAGGGCGGGGAAAACACAGACGAAGTATCTGGAACCTTAAATTCAAAGTCTGAATGTATTTTCAACATCAGTTATTACTACAAAATATGGTAGTAAATCACAAAACTAATTCTTTGGGGAAAAATCCTGCTTGTAGACCTCATCTCCTCTACACGACCTTATAAAGAAAGAAGATAAAGGGCAAATTGCAGATCGCTATCAAGAATCCCATTTAAATAAATACACAAAAACTTCGATGTGTGTAATGGTTAGGCACAGTGAACTATGGTTACCAATGGAGAGTAGGATTAGTAAATGGGAATGGGTAGGGTTTGTTGTAATAAGCACATATTATTTTCCTCCCTTATATCTAAGGTTCTACTCCACTCTTACCTTCAATGAGATTATGAATCAACTTACGAAATTAAGACAAACAAAAAGTTACGGGTTGCATAGTGCTAAAAAGATGAGAAAAAGAGATGGGCTTTCACTTTGAAAACCACTGGAAGAGGCACAACATAAATGGGGATGGGATTCTTCATACTGTGACTAAAACAACAGTTAATCATTCTTACTCTCATTACATTTTCCTCCTGAAGAGTCTGAATGTGTAGACCAAATGTTGCTGCTGAAGTTTATCCTTCATATAGTTCAAAACTGATCACTCTTTATATGCACATATAATTCAAAGATCATTTTTACATTTAACAAATGACAAGATGATGAGAATGCTCATAATGGTGGAAACAAAATTATGCTGAAGAGGTTGATCATGAGACAAGAGATGGACACGGAGAGCAGAAAAATGATCCACAACGTAACTCAAAGAACAATCAAGCTCCAGCAAAGGGCAAAGAGCAAGAGAGAAGGAGCATGTGTGGCTGTTGAGGACACTGCGCTGTATCATAGCCTAAACACAACCGACAACTAGTAAGAGCCTCAGGGTTCTGTATTTTCTTAGTTGAATCTAGAAAACTATTTTGATAAAAGAAACAGAATAACATTAAAAAAACACTGTTCTACTAAACATTTTAATAGGGTAATTTTCAGCTAATTCTCTCTCTATATATAGCAATGCAATGAATCTTCTAAGTCATGTTTACTCATTGCTACATAGAGTTAGATTTTTAAAGACCTTTTGGCATGTAGCTATTAGATTGCAACTGTGAAAATTAATGTACTATAACATAAAAATTAGCAAAACTATTACAAAGAAACCAATTATTTGTTTAGAAATTTTTTTTTTCCTGAAAAAACTACAAGAATTTTTGAGTCCAATGTTTCAATGGGGTTAAGTATGTTTACATTAGCTGTGCTTTCATTGCTTGGTCACAAAATTGCTATGACCTATACTAATTGGAAGACAGGATATTTGTATATTTCATTACTTAAAAAGAAACAAGCTTGTGGATGGAATTTCTAGTGAGACTATACTTAACAGTTACAATGATCAGTTTATAGACTTTTTAAAATGTTTAAACTGATAAAATGATTAACAAAACTTAAATGATCACAATGAGTTATTAACCATTGAGCTATAATAGAGTATTTTGACAGGAAAATAATATTTCAGTGCAGTATCACAAAAAAAGGCAGCACAAAATTTCCCAACGATCAGGACAAAGAAAAGGTATCATGCAACTTTAGGCATTTTCTTTTACTCTACTAAATTAAACACATGCTATTACTACTTGTTTGGATAATTAAAAAATGGGAGTAACCACTTGAAGTTCATATAATATCCATGGCAGGGCAGTTATCAGCAAAAAACAAGTGAATAGTGGTCCAGGGAAACAATAATCTGGAAGTAATAATTTGAAAGTCTCTGATGGAAGCAGAGGGCATAAAGAAGAACCAAGAAGTTATACTTAGAAAGCACTTTATAGTTACACGTATTATTTTCATATATAGTGTCTCATTTATTCCTCACAAACTCCTCTGGGAATAAGGTGGGTATGTATTATAATCCCCATTTTATAAACTAAAATACTAAGCCTAAAGGATTAATAAGCACAGATAATTAGTAACAGAACCGGGACTTCAATTCAAGGCTTTCTGGCTTTCAGTCCAGCCTGCTTTATGTTACCTTACTTCCCTCCTCCCTCTTCTGAAGTAAAAGTGAAAGAGGAAATGTTAACATTTTCCTAGACAAAGCAAGGCATGCCCTCATCTTTTACTCAAAAATAAAGAAAAGGAAAAAGGAATAAGAGAGAGAAGGGAGGAGAAGAGGGAAAATGTAGGGACAAAGAAGAGAGGAGAGGGGGAAAAAAGGAGAGGGACGAAGGGGACAGAATGGAGAAGAGAAGAAAAGAAAGAAGAAGCAATTTAGAGACATGTTATTCCAAGAAACTACCATGGGAAAGTCAATAAACTTATAATAAAGAACTAAACAAAACTATAGAATAACCCTAAATAAGTATGAAGAACTCTTAATGGAAGAGTTCTGAAAGTCTGCAAAACTTATCTACAAAAGCAACCTTGATAAGAAAAACAAAAGCTGCATCAATTAGAGTTGATGCCAGTCACCATCAGGCACCATAACGGGTCTGTCAGTTCTATTGTCTTATAGCAACCGATAATACTGCATTGTTTTAACATACGCATTTACCATATTTACCAACTCTATGGAAAGGCTGATATGTTGAATAAATTAACAGACAGAGTGAGGCCCTTCACAGAAAGCTGCTATACTGAAAATATTCTTGATTTTGAAATCAATACTAAAAACTCTTTTATATTAAATTTCCCCAAAATCATGGGGAAAAAAGTTAAGGGTTTAGGTTGAAGGACATGGATTATTTTCAAAGTACGTATTATGTAATAGTCCCTAAAAATATTTATATTTGAGTTATCCAACTCACTGTTGAAGTATCAATGATGCTTTTTTCTCTTCCATCAATGTCATCATCTTCATCTTCATCACTGAAATCTGCAGCTGCATTTTCAAGGAATTTGAAATTTTCCAGCACAGAGGCAGAATCTGTTAACTCGGATTTTCTGGTTTAAAACATGTACATCTTTCTCAGTTAAGTTTTAAAGTCAATGTAAAAATTAATCCATGATATCTTGCACTAACTTTTGTTTATATTAATTATGATCTCTCAAATCATATTATGAACTACATTGATTCTTATTCATTACATTTCCATGAATTTTAATTGGAAAACCAATATAGGAAGAGGTTACTTTTTCAAGTACTTCGTAATCCTATCTATTTAGATCAATGGTAATCTAATGTAAAGAACTCCCCCCCCTCCTGATTCAGTATTTGATTCTAAGTCAACCTTCATATATTCTTTTTAAAAAATATTTTTCTTATATTTGTTGCTATTTTTCTCTATTCTTTTACACTAAGCAACTTTTCTTCTGACACCTAAGTTTCTGTAACTAAGAAAATAATAAGTAAATGTCATTTTTCTGATGCAATCTTACATTTCCAAAAAGCTAGAGTTAAAAAAAAACAAATGTGCACATAAAGTTATTAAGCAATATATCAGTCAAATTATTATTACTAGAAAACTTGATCCTATTGGTGAGTAAATCATTAAACTTTTGGAAATGACTGACTTTTCAAACATGTAAGATTTGAGTTTAGTTCCCTAAAATTAAATTCAGTAAACAATTTCCTAATGGCCAGAACAGAATGTTTTCTCTCCAGTTCATTAAAAACTGTTTTAAATCGAAGAAGGCATTTTCATGAAAAATTTAGCCACAACTATGGACATAATTTTCAAAACAGATAAATCATAAATTTCGAATCTTTTGAGAGCTGTTTGAGGTTTTTTCCATCCTATTCTTCATCTCTACATAAATGAGATAGAGACAGAATAATACCCTTTCAGTGTCAAAAGACAGGTCAAGGCCCAAACACAAGGCAACTAGCGTGGTCTTTCCTGAAGGTCTTTACAATGACTTAAGTGAACCCTTTAGGTAAAAACATAACCAGGAATAATGCCTACGCTGTCTGTGTCTACACAGGAAACAACCAACATCTCACATTTATCAAAACAATTGAATGTAGTTTGAATTGTTAATAAACACATTTAAGAAGGCTCCAATGACATGTTTATAAAAGTCATATTTTTGAACCTTTACCTAAATCTCATAATTTTAGTTTATGTTTCAGAAAACAGAAACTCTGTTCTCACTAGAAAATATAAAGAGTTCAATTAAAACCATTATTCCAGCCTAAACATACATTAAAGTAACATCATATTTAGACTTTCAGAGAATCTTTGGCTTTTTATTTCTTTAGGAATCCTGCCAAATTTTGTTCCATAAGGAAGAATCTCCTCATTTAACTGTTCATGTTCACGTAAGCAGAATTACATACAACTGTATGATACATGATCCAAAAAGCAAAACAAACTATTTCAGACAGCTATTGAATTTTTTACACTTATTCTATCAATTAAAAACATATATTTAAAATAGATCTTTTTCAAAGGAAAGATGAGTTTACAGCATTAGTAAACAAAAGAAAAGGTTTACTTATAAAGAATCTGAGGTATTTATATAAGATTTCTGGGGCACAAGGAATGAAATTTCATTCTTACCAATTTGAAATGAATTTCCAAAATAAGATCTTCTATGAAATTCTAACAGTAAGTGAGTGAGCTTTAAAATATTAAAATCTACATTAAATCCATAAATTTCAAGCAAATGTCTTAAATAAAAATATACTTAAGATAATCACGAATGATAACTAATCCCTATATGGTTCCTTTACCAAATGAATTTTAAATTTTTATTAAACTTTATTATAACTCTGTAGTGCTATCTAAAAGTGCAAGTATTATAAGTATCATCCATAAACCAAAAATATTTAATAAGAACTAAAGTTATAGCTAAAACACTTCACAGAGAAAATACTTACCCAATCATTGCTGTGTCTTTAACTTCGCCCTCTGTGCCATTTATAACAGAGTCCTGATTTTTGTCATCTTCCCTGTCAGTGACATCACTTGAGAAGCCCAACAAAGCTCGCACTCGTTTAGATTTCACATCCAGAATAGTATCTGTGTAACCCACCTCCTGTAGATACCTGTGTATGAAGAGGATCCTACAGTTCAGTCACGTTGGAATCAGTATTCTGTAACTTCATATCTAACTAAAAGTATTTTTTTTAAATTCATGCCTGCATAAGACTTAACAGTATAGCACTATGCTAGTATGACTTGCTAATAAATTATCTTCCAGCTGCAGATGGAGCTGTCTCCTACAGTACCAGCCGCTCCGGTCACTGAGAAAAATCAAAGAACTATACAATACACCATTCATTGTACTTATCATAAGAAGAAGCTGTTCCTTAATATACCTAATAGCACATTCTTTCTTCTAGGCATGGTTGGAGTAAACTCACTCTCAGATTCTACTGAATCACTATTTTATAAAAGTGATTATTATAACCAGTAGTCTTTTCACATTTCTGATGTAAAGAGTCATTGGATCAACTGTTTGAGATCTAGCATGTTTCTAGCATATATGGTTTCCTCCATGACCCGCAAGAAGATAGTATATTCCAAAGAGTCACTTCTACAGAAGGGAAGCTTCTAGCCTGGGAAAACTCTAAAATTAAAAAAAAAAAAAAAAGACCACAATTCAATTGCAGGATGTGGAATGCTTGGGTGCACGGGTGTGTGTGTGTTACAGAGGCAGCAGTACAGAAAAAAAGAGAATAGGCTTTGTATTGAGAGTTAGAACTGGGTCTTAAGCCCATTTCTGCCACTTTCTTCCTTTGTTACTTTAATTCTCCTGAATCTCAGTTTTATTTCCCCTAAGAAATACACATACAGTACAGAAGGTACTCCATATCTATTAACAACAAAGATGACCAAAAAATACAAAACTGGTAGTGGCAGGAACATGAGAAAGGCAAATGCTATTAATAATGTCATTAATAAACATGACAGACAAATGTCAGGCATTAATTCATAAGTAAACATCAACTGTAGGAGAGGAAAGAGAAAACATCAATAGACAAGATAACCAATATTTACAGAAAGCTTTTGATTAATATTTGGATAATAAATTTCTAATTTTCTTAAATTTAATCAGTTAATTCTTGTAAACTAATACAAAGGTATTATGTTTTTCCATTTTTAACAAGTAACATTTGATACATACTTCACTTTGGCACAAAAATCACATTATGAATAACTGCTGTCCATAAATAAGCTGGCTCTACTAAATAGTTACTTCCTCATTCACTGATAAAATGCCACCTTTACTTTAAGGGGTACATTATTGAGTCTTTCAAAGTTTTTGAAAATATCTCTTGGATTGCTCACTATTAACAACTCATTAAAAAGTAAAAGATCAGCGCTTTAAGAACACTTGTTTATTTATAAAAGGAAAATGCCTAAATCATATTTAAAACCAAAATTAGGGCACTACTGAAAACCCACTTATTAAATACTAGTGAAGTCTCATTTTCTTCTAATTTTGAGTAGGATAAAAATAGATATGAGGAGACATTTTAATATTCTCTTCCTTTCATCAAAAAGAATGGCTGGCATGCATCCACTTTGGAAATCACAGATTTAAACTATTCACAAGAAACCACAAAAGTCCAAACAACTAGCAAATTTCATCTTACTGAGGCACAAATCTGAAAACGTTTCAAATGTGACAGGCAAGGACCAGCCACTGAGCTGGTGATTCGGTCCAGCCCCACCACCTGACATCTAAACTTCAACTCGGCTTTGTTCCCTCTTTATAGTCTCAAATACACATTTTGTAGAAGAAAGCATACATTGTGCAATGTTTGCAAATTTGGAAAATTCAAAAAGTTCTTTAATCAATTTAAAATAGAAAATTTAAAAACACAGAAAAATTACATATAAAAACTAATTAGATTTATCTTAAAACATGTATACCATTTTTCCCCGAAAATAAGACCTAGCCGGACAATCAGCTCTAATGCATCTTTTGGAGCAAAAATTAAGATAAGACCCAGTCTTGTTTTACTATAAGACTGGGTATAACATAATATAATACCAGGTATAGTATAATATGATGTAACATAACATAACATAGCATAGCATAGCATAGCATAGCATAGCATAGCATAGCATAGCATAACATAGCATAACATAGCATAACATAACATATAATACCGGGTGTAATATAATATAATATAATATTAATATAAGACAAGACCGGGTCTTACATTAATTTTTGCTCCAAGACTCATTAGAGCTGATTGTCTGGCTAGGTCTTATTTTCGGGGAAACATGGTATTCATGTATAAAACGCACAAAGAAAAGAGTGACTTTTAAGAGAACAGAATTTGGGGCCAGCCCAGTGGCTCAGGCGGTTAATGCTCCGTGCTCCTAACTCCAAAGGCTGCCAGTTTGATTCTCTCATGGGCCAGTGGGCTCTCAACCACAAGGTTGCCAGTTCGATGCCTTGAGTCCCGCAAGGGATGGTGGGCAGCGCCCCCTGCAACTAAGATTGAACACAGCACCTTGAGCTGAGCTGCCACTGAGCTCCCAGGTGGCTCAGTTGGTTGGAGCGCGTCCTCTCAATCACAAGGTTGCCAGTTCGACCCCCGCAAGGGATGGTGGGCTGTGCCCCCTACAACTAGCAAAGGGAACTGGACCTGGAGCTGAGCTGCACCCTCCACAACTAAGACTGAAAGGACAACAACTTGAAGCTGAACGGCACCCTCCACAGCTAAGATTGAAATAACAACAACTTGACTTGGAAAAAAAGTCCTGGAAGTACACACTGTTCCCCAATAAAGTCCTGTTCCCCTTCCCCAATTAAAAAAAAAAAAAAGAGTACAGAATTCTTTAAACTATAAATTTAAGTATATAATTAAACTTAGAAGCTTACAATGGTACTCTTTTTGATGAAGCTAAAATTATGGAGAGAATTCATTCTTGATAATTCTTATTAATATTTAATAAAAAATAAATTCTACCACAGGGGGGGAAATGTTTAATATGAAAAAGGAGCAGTAATTCAATTAAGATTTTCCACAGCAGCAGTATAATAATATGAGAAATAAAATTATTCTATTGAGTTGAAAATACAAAACAAAAATAATCTCAGGAAAACATGCGCATCCCCTCTTTACGATGGCCATGGGTTACTTACTGTCTGAGTAGTTGTCGACCTTGTTTCCACATTAACTGGCTATTTTGTTGTGGCTGCACCTCTGTTTCATTACCTTCATCTAGAAAACATTAAATCATAATAAAACTGACTTGTTATATACATTATATGGCATCTCGATTTGTAAAAATTGTGCAAGAAAAATTTGTAAGATTAAGAATATGTAAAACTGCACTGCAAGGTATATTTTAGGACAATGCAAATTCTGTTTTTAAGTCAAATTTCCATAAGAAAACCCTAAATACATTATTGCTACTGGATTCTCCTCAGAGTTGTAGAACAAAAATAAAGACATTTTCAGAATCTTTAGGCAGCCTTAGAATTTTCCTCTAAGACAAAGACCTATCTAAGTCAAGTCAAACAATAAAAGTCAAATAAAAGTATTATGAAGCAGCATATCAGAATTAGAACAAAATACCCAGGAATGGGAGGGGGGGAGCCAGTTTGATTAAATATTAGAGAGATAAGAAATAATCTTGGTCCAAATCTATTTCCTTCACTAGTTATTAAATGAAAACCTAAAGTATTCTTTTTAAGACATTCTTTGAATGAAAAACTCCTAGGTCTTGTAAAGTTTTAAATTCATTATTTGGTAGAAGCCGAATATTTTCTAGAAGGTGGTAAGATAAAGAGTCTTCTCTGTGATTAAGTCTGGACTAAAGAATTTCCAAACTACACTATGGCTCTACTTTGAAAACACAAAAATGTTCACACTTTCCATCAGCCCTTGATCAAACAATAAAAAACCATTGTCTTTATAGGGCTTTATTCAAGTGGAGATACAAGAAAGACAGGGAATATTTGTTTTATGAGTATTTGCTATTACATATTTACTTACTATGTTCCAGATGCTGTATTAAAAACATACACATTATCTCTTTTAATCTTTACAAACGTAAAAGATAGGTGTTATTACTATCCTCATTTTAAAGATGAGAAATATGAGTTTTACAGGTTAATTTTAAGTTAGAAATAGAGTAAGTGTTGAAGTCATGTCTGTTTGACTCCAAAGCACACGTATTTTCCTCCATATGCAATCACTACAATGATAAGAAATTAGAGAAATATGTAAATAAAAATAAGAATTAGGTCTTGCACTTTCATTTTTCTCCTAAAATAACTAGAACTAGGTCAAGCTCTGTGATGCACCAAAGAAATAGTAGTAGGTTATATGGGGCTGGGGAGGGCGATAAGAGAGATTAGTTAACTCAAAAAAGGAAAATTACTTTGGGATAACTTCAGAAGGTATACTTTTTTTTTAAAGGCAAAAACAAAGGTTCCAGTACTAAGGAAAAATGATACATCTTGTTTCCAGTGACCCACAAATTCGGAACTGTGCATATAACATAGTATGTTCCAATATGTCCCCTTCTTAAGTCAAGCAAGTAAGAACATTAACACTGACATTCTAAAAAAAGTAAAAATTTCAGATGTGAAAGAACTTTTGAAGTCATCTAATTTCCCATCACAATAGGCTTAAATCCTTTCTATATACCTTCTTCAGATACACTCAACTGCCTACTTTTGGCAGTCATGTTAACAAAGTGTGTTACATCCATTCAATGGAATACTACTCAATAGAAACAAAGAATTAACTACTGACACATGCCAACATGTATGAATCTCAAATGTATTATGTTAAGTGAGAGAAGCTAGAATCAAAAGCCTACATTGTGTATTGTTCCGGAATCCATGTGACTTTCTGGAAAAAGGCAAAGCTATAGGACTAGAAAACAGATTAGTGGTTGTCAGGGGATAAGAGTAGAGAGTGAAGAGTGACTGCAAAGGGTAGTAGTAACAAGAAAGACTGCATGTGTTTGTGAAAACACTAAAAAGATTTATTTCACTGAATGTAAATTGTACCATAATAAAAAATAAATTAAGCCAAATCAAATAAGAATGCATCCTTACACTCTTTTTAAAAAATGTATTCTTACATTGAGACAAAATCCAAATCCCAGGGTAACAACTGACATTTACCAAAAACAAAAACAAAAAAAACAAACAAAAAAAAGAAGTCTAAGGTTTGAAGAAAAAACAAAACAAAACTCTTACACATGTGAACTTGATTTTCCCCATATTTCCTTACTTAGCCCAACCTCACAGTTCTCTCAATGGTCAGTACGTAGTCATCAACTATCAGATTCATTCTTACCTTATCAAGTTCAAAAAACGATATTATACAAAAGTGAGGATTTTAAAATGGTAACAGTTATATTTCTTGGTAATATTAAAAATATTTGACTGGTACTTCCAGTCAAGTTGAAGTAACGGGACCCAATCTACCCTCCTGCTTGAAACAACTAAAAACAGAATAGAGAAAACAATGGTTAAGGCATTGCACACCACACAAAAAAGGACAATGATCCCTGAGAGAAGGGAAGCAAACCGGTGAGCCCTATAATTGTTCCAGCTTACTGCCTTGATAGAGTTTCCAGATAATAGCGTAGGAAGGAGGAACAAAAACAATATTTAAAGAAATAATGGATAAAAAAATGTCAAACTTCATGAAAACTATAAACCCAGAGATCCAAGAAACTCAACAGACCCCAAGCACAGGAAACATTGCGGGAGGGCACCAAAGTACATCATAATAAAATTGCTTAAAACCAATGATAAAGACAAAAATCTTAAAAGTAGCCAGAGAAAAAAACGTCATATTCTACACAGAGGAACTACAATAAGGATCTCATCAGAAACAACACAAGTGAGCAAAATAAAGACTTTTTCAAGACAGACTAAAGCTGAAAGAATTCATTATCAGCAGCCCATATTACAAGGTATGTTAAAGGAAGTCCTTAATGAGGCAGAAGGAAAATGATACCAGGAAATATGGATCCACACAAAGGAATGATGAGCACTGGAAATACATACTTTTTATAGTATTCAAATTTCTTTAAAAGAGAATTGACTGTTGAAACAAAAATAATAATGTAATGTGTGGTTTGTAACATACACAGAAGTAAAATAAATGAAAACAATTGCACAAAGACAGAGGAGAAATGGAAGTACATTGCTATTAAGTGTCTCATACTACTTTTGAAGTGGTATTATCACTTAAATATAGACAGTAATAAGTTATAAACCCTAAAGCAACCACTAAAATAACAAGTTATAGCTAATAAGTCAGCAAAAGAGATAAAATGGAATCATAAAAAATACCAATTAATCCAAAAGAAATCTGAAAAAGAAAAGGCAGCAAAGAACAGATTAAACAAACAGTAAGATGGTGGTTTTAGACCATATCAGTAGTCATATTAACTGTAAATGGTCTAAACATCTCAACTAGAGGCATACAAATATTCTATTGTAGTAAGTATCTAGCTTCTAATATTAAATCGGAGAAACTGAAATATGGAAGATAAAAAGATTTTAACATAACCTGGATTAATATTCTCCTAAAGTAGAAATGTGAAGGTTTGGAAGTGGAACAAAACAGAAAAAAAAATCAGAGGGGACACTAATTTTTTGTGAAAAATTTTCTGAAAAAGTCTGGATTGTTAATTTTAGGAAAATACAAAATGGACAGACAAAGAATGGAAAAATCCCTATGTCTTAAGATTCACCCTATTTGGATACACCAACTTCTACCCTCTGCTAGTCCTGACTTTATCACTGTCATCTACATGTCTCTTGATAAGTCAGAACCAGGCTCACAAACTTCCTCTGCAACCAAATTTTTCCTACACCTTCTTGAGTGAAGTTATCTTCACGTGGGTGACCCACTTCAGCCTCTCCACAACCACCACCCTCTCTAGCCGTCATACCTTCCCTGTCATTATCAAGAGCTGCCACGATGCAAACTCACTCTGTGAGCATAACCTCCAGGTCCAATACTCCCAATTCACTACTTTTTTAACTGGGGACTACTAGTCCAGGGGCAAGTTACAGCGAGCGTGCAGGTCAATCTGGCCTGCCACCCTCATTCATTCATGTATTGTGGCTGCTTTCATTTGCGACAGCAGAGCTGAGTAGCTGCAACAGCAAACATACGGCCTCCAAAGCCCAAGTATTACCATGTGGCCTCAGAGAAAATGTGCTGACTTGCCCTAGATCATAGCCTATCCCCTAATTCTTAGCCATTTAGCCTCCTTTTGTCTTCACTTCCATCCCTCTCTAGTTTTAGTTCACGGACTATCACTTCAACCATTCTTTTGCCAACGTATCAATTTTCTTATTCCCTTGTCTCTCCAGGAATTCAGTGAATTCAACTATTACCTAATTTCATTCTATCTACCTTTTACCTAGGCTGCCAAGTTTGCAGACCAGTGCTTAGTGCTTCTATGTAAACGCATGATCAGACTTCAACTGGACCCTTAGCTTTTCTCAATCCTACCATTTTCTAGTTAGCTTGTCCTCCTGTTCACTATTATTTTAAACTTTACTTTTCTTAAACCTCTGAAGCACTCTTAGCACGTAATCCTGTCTCATACATAAAGTTATATTAAACACCCACCACCAAACTGAAACTCAAACCTACAAATCCATCACCTAACTTCCTACATTCTCTCTTGATAACAATAAGACAGGCTCCTCCTGCCATTCTCCAGCTATGTTCAAAATCCAATCCCTCTCACTTCTTCAGATACCATCCTATTTTGAATATCTCTACTCTCTCCCTTTTATTTGTTCCTCCTCTAAGAAATATCACACACACACACACACACACACACCATACACACTCTTTCTTGATTCCATGTGTCCTTTCAGCTATTGCCCTCTAATCCCTCTCCTTCACTTTCACAACCTAAGCTTCCTGAAAGTTGACTATACTTAGTCTTCCTTTTCCACTTATGTCTCTGTTTCTCCTCTCACTTCTCTCCTAAAACTGCTCACGATCACTAAATCCTAGAGATACTCTTCAGCCCTCTGGGCACTAATCAGTAATGCTGAAGGGGCCTTACTTCTGGAAACCCACTCTTCTCATGGTTTCTACTGGTTTTCCTCTCACAATCCTTACCAGTTTCCTTTTCAGGTTTCTATTCCTCTACTACCAGTATTTTAAATGTGGCCATTCCTCAGGGCTCCATTTTAGATCCTCTTCTCACCCTACCAAGGGTCCCTGGATGAGCTTTTCCACTCCAGTGCCCTTGAGTGCCACCAGTACTATATGGTGATGCCTCTCAATCTCCGTATCAAACCCATACCTCCAACCTGACACTAGCCATCTGTCTACCAGCCATCTTCACTTGACTGCCTAATAAATAAATCCAAAAGTGAACCTACCGTCTTCCAAACCTACTTCTGGTCTAGTTTTTCAAACTAAAAGTATGGGAGTCATTTTTTATGTTCCCTTTTTTTCATCTCCTACATCTAAACAAGGACTACTTCCTGCAGACTTGACTTCCCAAAGACTTTCTGAACACACCCACTTCTCTGCATTGTCAGTAGCCTTGTCAAGGTAACCTTCCTCATCCACGTGCGTGACTGTAACAGTCCTCTAACCAGTCTCCCCATGTCCCATTCTGCTCCTCTCGAATCCGTCTTCCAGGTCTAAGAGCAAATCTGATCACAAGAGTCCTAATTAAGTCCTTCAAATGCCTTCTCATAACTTGTAGGATAAACTGTAAACGCCTTAGCATATTTTATAACCCTTGTAAAATATTTTATCATACGCCCACCCCCAACTCTCTACCTGTACCTAGAAACACTCCTTCCCTCCATCCCAATACTACTCCATTATTTCATTTCTCAAACGTGCCATATTCTTATCTCAGAAACATCACCACTAATACTCTGCCTTTCTCCCACCTCTCAATTTAGTCAGTCCACTTTCACTGACCAATTCTTACTTGTCTTTCAGAGTCAACTTTAAAGCTCACTTCCTGCAATAAGGCTTCTTTAACACTTAAGACTAGATTTGGCTTCCCTGCTATTGTGCTCTATTAACACAAAACCTATTACCATTATACCTGTCATTTTATTATAATCATTTTTTCTTATCTTTCCTATAAAAATTCAATAGGGTGTTATCATCTTATTCACAGAATTTGGTGCTGGGTCTGACAGGTATTACATATTTAATATTTATAAGATAAATAGGTGGTTTGAAAGATCAATAGATGGGATGGTACTAGGTACTAACTAGGTACTGTATACTAACAAAATAAACCTGGGAGTTGGAATTATTTCCAGAATTCTTCCCACTTTACAGAAAAGAATCAAGCAACCTCAGAGAGATTAGGCAATATCACAGGTATTTAAAGTGTTAGGGCAGAGTCAAACTACATACATCTGATTTCAAAGACCAAACTTTTCCTATACTGAGCCACACTGTTTACTTATAAACATTATAAAACTGAAACTGAGGGCTCGGGTTTATGCGACAAGGAATTTCCCTGTACTTACAGAAGAGCTCTCTTCCCTCCATAGTTCGTATGCTTTCTTTCAGGATTTAAAGGGCGTGATGTACTTTGTACTGCACATCTCACATTTCCCACTGATACTGGGAAGACCCAGCAGGACACGGTTATGCTGGTGCATGTTACCCCATGACTGATCCTCACAATAAGCACAGAACATAAGCAGGAAATGGGGAACTAACAGAAAAGGGAAGAGGGAAAAGGAAGGAAGGAGGTGGAAAATGATTCAGATGACACTAAATGATTAGTGCCAAAAGATAAGTAGGTCAAAAAATAAAAATTAACTAACATGCAAATAATTAGAAATGAACTGCAGTTATAAATATTGTTGCTACAAAATACTGGACATTAACTTCTTTTTATTCACTTAAACTTCCTTTAAAATTAGCTTACCAGAATCATAGCTTGGAGGCTTCATATCTCCCTGATTCAATTCTGTCCCATATTTCAACTTGTGGTATTTGGCTCTAACAAAGAAATGAGAAAATACAAACCATCTTAAAACACATTTAAATGAACATTTAGATATGTAATAGGAGTAGTTACCAGTATGCAATAGTCCTGGCTAACTTTCAAAGGCTCACAGCCTTCCAGGATGTCAAAATCGTAACACAAAAGTGCTTCCATTATCATTTTGTTATTATACCATCAAGTGCTGTTATAACAAACGCAGGACTAACACTGGGAACCATAAATCTTTCTGTAATTACTAATGAACCATATTAACACTCTAGCTTCTGTTGTATTCATATTTTCTTGAGGACTGCCAGAGTACAATTATATTATGGAAAGCAGGAGGTAAGTTTGGATTGTGACATAACCTTGTAAAAAACTAACCTTTCTCAAAATTGAGATTTTTAAAAAGAAAAATCATCTGTAACACTGTGCCTCGTCAGACAATTATGCTTTGCCAAGTATGCGCTATATTGAACAGTCCAAAGGAGGGAGGGGAATAAGCCCAAATCATCAATGTTGAAAAAGATATTCCAGCAGGAATGAATAAATTTTTTTAATGGTCAAGGTATCCTTTGCATTTTTAGGAAGGACTCGGGAAGAATTGTGAACAGGAATTCTTGTCTATCTTCTTTTTAAAATTATCTGAATGTTATTAATTCTGGTTAATCTGATTTAACATCTGAGATTTAACCACCTGAGACCAGAAAAATAATCACGGTAAACAATTTCAAGGTTAACTAAAAGTGGCCATACTTACTTAATGTATTTGTATACTTTGACTTGTTTGCTTCCCCGAAATATTGAGGCCATTTACAATAAATATTCAATGTAATGACACTTGGATAACAACAATAATAATAATTTGAAAACCTAAGTAATGAAGTAGTGAAAGGGTAACAGAGCCAAATTTGAAAGTTATTTTTTTATTTATGAAAAACTAATTGAGCACTTACTATGAAGTTTTTATATTTCAAGGAAAGTATAAAGAAAATGAAAATTATTTTCTCAAATGTGAGAAGTACTGGAATTCATATTATTTTGCAATTATTATTTTGCAGTTACAACAGAAAAATCAATGTTTTGTATAGAGAATCTTAAAAACAAAACCTATAAAAATTATAGAAAGCTGATGTTCTATTTCTTAAGTGGTATATTTTCTATATTACTATTTTTACATATTATTTAGTATCTCTATTTAGTATAAATACATTTAGTATTTTTTACCGTGTTTCCCCAAAAATAAGACCTAACCGGAAAATAAGCCCTAGCATGACTTTTCAGGATGACATTCCCTGAACATAAGCCCTAATGCGTCTTTTGGAGCAAAAATTAATATAAGACCCGGTCTTATTTTTGGGGGAAACACGGTATATTAATCTTTATATGTTTTACATATAGATAAAATGTTTTATTAATAATATGTACCTATTAAAAAGAAAAAAGAATATTTGTTTGCTAATATGGCTTGATCTCTAAGCTTAAGTAAAAAAAGCAAGGTACAAAATACTACATACATGTGTGTTTTGTACGTGTGTGTTATTATATTTTATATGCAATGACTCTTTCTGAAGGATACATGATACATAAGACATCACTTAAAAAGACTTCTTTGGGAAGGGAAATCAGTGAACTGATGCAGAAGGGAGACTATTTTGTGTTATTTGGCTAACTAATCATATGCATATGTCTTTTCTTTAATTTTTAGTGAATATCTTGTTCCAAATTATCTAGAACATCTTTTTCTCTATCCCCAATACTTCTGTTAATAACAAAGATTTCATCACCAGACTAAATATTTCCTAGTCTATTTCAATGTATTTGTAATAATGTTGTTGATTAGAGGGTAAGATTTATATCCATTAATTTAACTCACAGTTACCAGAAAGTAAACAAGATTCTTAATGTCACAGTCAATGTTCAGATTTTTCAGAAACATATTTCATCTACCATAAGAAAGTAAAATACCTCCTAGAACCTAGAAGTCAAAACAGCAATTGAAAGTAACTGGCCTAAGGACAGAATAGAAATAGCAATAAAATTGTATGGAGTTAATTTATATATATATATATTTATGTATATATAAAGAAAAACATTTTCAAACACAAAATACTGCGTTATAGTGCATTCTAGTGGTCTTTGGAAAAATTGCAAGAGAGATACAAAAAAGGGAATAGAATATATTCTATGCCATATATACAATATATATTCTATGCAATATATGTAACAAAAATAATAAAATACAATGAACTAACATTTCATAAAGAATTAGACAAAGACAAAATAAGTAAAGAACTGCTTGCTCAGTTTACAAGCTGTGTTCCCTTAAATCAGTCTCCCTACTGAATAAATTCACTAAAAAATAATTTACTTACAGAAAACTGCTCAATATAGTAACATTCCTTTTGAAGTCAATATGCTAAAATACCTTCTCCCTCACATTGTCTTCTATTGTTTTAACACTTCAACTCTTCTTGTTCCCTAATCTTTTTCTGTCTAAATCTGACTGCAAGTTAAACAGCAGATGTCATGTCTAAGAACCATACATTTGATACATAGCCAGGCCTCCCAATTGCCCTTCACTGAATAAAACAGCATGAAAATTATGCAATTATAATGTATTAAATAAGTCCCATTATAGTTTTGTTTCAAAGCTATATTAGATATAATGTGCTAGGACTATAACATAGCAGCCCCATCACACTATGAATGTGGATGTTAAAAATAATTTGATTAAATCCAATGAACTGTTATTGAATTCTCATAACATGCCAGGTACTCTGCTGGCTGCTGGCAATAACCTGCAGCTTGTAGTTAGTTATAAGGGTGAGGCAAGGAGATGCCTACGAGACAAAAATGTAAATAAATAACTAGAGCACACTATGCAGTAACAGCTAAGAGTTATGTAACTTGTTATAAGAATTCAGATAAGTGATTATCTAATTCTGTCAAAGGCGGTGTCAAGGAGACCTACCAAAAAGAAGGTAACACATGGGATTTTAGCTAAACCTCAAAACACCGGTAGATTCCCAATCAGACAAATGGATTTATGTAGAAGGTATTTTTGTCAGAAGGAACATCTTAAACGTCTCAAAGTGTGAAAATACAAAGCGGGTCAAAAAACAGCTAACTTGTGTGTTTGTGTTTGTGTGTGTGTGTGTGTGTGTGTGTGTGTGTGTGTGTGTACATCTTAAACGTCTCAAAGTGTGAAAATACAAAGCGGGTCAAAAAACAGCTAACTTGTGTGTGTGTGTGTGTGTGTGTGTGTGTACATGGGTGTGTTTGAGTGTGCATGCACTTGCCGGCTGCATATGTGTGTATATATAGGACTAGAAAAGGGGCCTGGGTGTAAAAGGTTTTACTAAGAACTTTGAAATAAAATAGATATTTTTAAACAGGTATATAACATCTGTGTTTTAGAATATGAGTCCAATGGACATGGAAGATGAATTAGAATATGGAAATATTAGAGACAAAGGGGAGTAGTTAGGCTTTTATAGTGGTGCAGATAAAAGAGAAATGAGGAAAAATTTTTCAGAATTATGTTATGTAAAATTTGAGGTTCTGCACTATTGAAGTTCCTGACTAAACCTTAGATTATATATACTGTGTACTGCTGAAAAATTAAGGTGTGATGAAACAATACAGTGAATGTTTAAATTTAAAAAAATTTATTACAGTAAAAGACACATTGCCATTAATCCTTTCTTCAAACACACTTATCCCATTGTTCTTGTCACGTTCTAAAGCAGTTCTGGAAGTCCTCTTTCATGAGTGTCTTTAATTGCACTATCGTGGCTGCCTCGATGTCTGAATCATTTTGACTTTGGGCAAGAGCCAGAAGTCGCACGGTGCCAGATCCAGTGAATAAGGTGGATAAGGACACACCGTGATGTTTTTATTCGACAGAAATTGCCTTATACCAGAAGCGATATGTGACATGGAACGTTGTCATAATGGAGGTTGATTTATGGCACACTTTAAAATACCTTCTCTCTTGGGGCTGGCCCAATGGCTCAAGCGATTGGAGCTCCATGCTCCTAACTCCAAAGGCTGGCAGTTCGATTCCCACATGGGCCAGTGGGCTCTCAACCACAAGGTTGCCAGTTCAATTCCTCGAGTCCCGCAAGGGATGGTGGGCAGAGCCCCCTGCAACTAAAGATCGAACACGGCACCTTGAGCTGAGCTGTCACTGAGCTCCCGGATGGCTCAGTTGGTTGGAGCGCGTCCTCTCAACCACAAGGTTGCTGGTTCGACTCCCGCAAGGGATGGTGGGCTGTGCCCCCTGCAACTAGCAACAGCAACTGGACCTGGAGCTGAGCTGCGCCCTCCACAACTAAGACTGAAAGGACAACAACTTGACTTGGAAAAAAGTCCTGGAAGTACACACTGTTCCCCAATAAAGTCCTGTTCCCCTTCCCCAATAAAATCTTTAAAAAAAAAAAAAAAAAAAAGACCTTCTCTCAACCGTAGCTCACACCCAACTGACCACACTGAACAAGTTGAAACTTGTCACACATTGTTACTAAGGTTCTCTGCACCATTCCCTGTATTGAAGATCCCTGCCTTTCTGTTGGATGGCGCTTGGCAGCAGCATTCACTGTATTTTTCAATCACAACAGAAAAGCTCCGTGTCACACATCGCTTCTGGTACGGAAATTTCTATCAAATAAAAGCAGTACGGTGTGTCCTCATCAACCTTATTCACCGATTTGGCATCGAGTGACTCTTGGCTCTTCCCCAAAGTCAAAATGACCATGAAAAACAAAATGTTTTGTATCAATTCAGGACATCAAGGCAGCCATGACAACACAACTAAAGACACTCACGAAAGAGGACTTCCAGAACTGCTTCAGAAAATGGCATAAACGACGTGATATGTGTGTTCAAAGCAGGGGGGAGTATTTTGAGGAGGATAAATGGCAATGTGTCTTTTACTGTAATAAATTTTTATTTAAACATTCACCATATTTTTCAATCACAGCTCGTATATATAAAGTTACTCATTTTGTAAATTCTATCACTTAAAAATTGCTTTGATGAATTCATTGCTAGGTGAGTAATCCTGTAATTTTAAAGATTCAGTTTTACATAATTTTGGATCTTCTTAAGTGGGACTATTTAGAAAATCTGTAGCACAGCGATTCAAAACCATGATCCCTACTGAGGTATTTACATTAAATGACAAGATGTCTGGAATTTACTTTAAAATAGATCAAAATAAAGCAAGACTAACAAAAAAGTTAACTTGAGGCGTAGAGGTGTATATAAAAGATATTAGTCCCCCTGTGTTTATGTTTCAATTTTTTAATTGGCTTAAGCTTTAAGGCATTAAAAAATAATTTCAGAATCAAAAGAATAAAATGTTCTAGAGTTCCAAAATTTTAAAAAATTCCTAGCATTAAAGAATTAGAAAAATAACTTCAAAGTGAAAAGGACTGAAATGTTTTAGAGTTCTAATCCACAAAGAAATACTTTTTTATTCCTTAATTTATTATACTTCAATAGTGCCATTATATCAAAAATAATCTCAAGTCATTTCATGAACTTCAAAACATACAAAATCAGGGACTCTCTTCCAGGAGAATCCCACTGGTGTTTTGTTTGCTTTGTTTGTTTGTTTTGTTTTTAATCTTCCCCAGCTGCAGCCAGTTCTTTATCTCTTCTGTTCTCCAAAGGCAAACTACTATATCTGTCTCCACTTTATCTCAATCCTTCTCACCCCTCAATCCCCTGTGATCTGGTTTATGTTCCTACAACCTCACTGAAGCCGTTCTGGCAAGGATACCAACAAGCTCTAACTGGCAAACCCAAATGACTGTTTTCAGTGTACAATTTACTCAGTCTGTTTGGCACCTGCAATTGTCAAACTCCCATCTTCTTTAGCTTGCTTCCAATGTACTGCTCTCTCCTTCCTTCCCCAACCAGTGCTTTGTTGGCTCTTCTTCCTCTGCGTTTTCTTCAAACATCTCCATTTCCTGTGGCTTCTGTCTCTTCTCTTCCCACAGTACTTGTTCTGCTTGTCTCAACTACTCCTATAACTTTACCCATAATATTAACGATTCCCAACTATATACCTCTCTAGTCACTAATCCACTCCCATATCTGCTTTTCAACCCTTAATTCATATCCTTAGTTCAACTGATAACGTCCAAAACTCACTCTTCAAGCCAGAAATCTAGGATTCATTCTTGAATTACCTTTCTTCCTCATACCCTATACCCCACCATCTTCCAAACTGTATGGATTCTTTATATTTAAAATGTTTCATAGCTGATGCCTCCTCTATTCCAGTGGCTACTCCTCATCCCAGACTGTTACAATCTTCCTGCTTGTATTAACAGACCTTTCCAGTCCATCTCCCACATTGAAGAAGAATGATCTTTATAAAATCTGTTTCATACTACCCATGCTTAAAGCCTTGCAACTGCATGACAACTAAATGTAACTAAATGTAATATGTACTCCTAGACTGGATCTTGGACCAGAAAAAAAAAAAAAAAGAAAAGAAAAGAAAGCTAAAGATCATTATTGGGACATTTGGGGGGAGATATGCTAGAAAGATCAGCACTGGAACATATGAATAGGGGCTATGTTAGATAATGGAATTAGATCAACATTAAATTTCCTTAATTTGACAATGAGCTGTAATTATACAAGGGAATGTCTTTCCTCGTAGAAAATATACACAGAGGAATTTAGGGAAGGGACATAATTAATGTCTCCAACTAAGTAGTAAATGATTCAGGGAAAAACAATATGCTATAGTGTGCATGACAAAAGTAAATACAGTAAAATGTGGTCAATTGGTGAATCTGGGTAAATGGTAGATAGTTCTTACAATTTCTATTAGTTTGAGATTATTTTAGAATAAAAAGTTTTTGAAAACTTTCAATATTCCCCATCATGTGTAAGAGAAAAGTTTCACTTCCTGAGTCAGGCTCTGCATGATCTGCCTCTTGCCCATCTCTACCATTATCGCTGATCAAATCACAACTAACGCCCTACCCTCCATAAACAGTAATTACAAATTTGTCAACACACTAAACTGCTTTATTCCATGTCAAACAGATTCTCTCTACTTCCTGAACCTTGCCTATCTGGCAAACACATTATTTTTCATGATGATGGTCAAGTCTCACCTCCACTAATTAACTCCCTCTTTTCTACTTCCATCTTCCAGACAGAAATTACCACTCCCTTCTTTGTGATCCCACAGACTGCACAGCAACTCTGTGGTTTCCAAGTCTGTTTCCAGTTACTCTAAGCCCTTAAGGACCAGGACTATGACCTGTGTTTATACTAACCTCCAGCACAGTGCTTAAGTTGGATGCACAGATTAGGGAATATATTTAATGAGAAGGGATACACACACACACACACACACACACACACACAGCACACACAATATTCTTGGTCACTGTAGTATATATATTTTTCAATTCTTCCATCTTACGAGATAGTATAATACAACGTACTAGTAAAGTGTACAGCCCTCAGAATCAGACAGATCTGAGGGATCTGAATCACAGCTCTACTTAATTCTGCAATTCTACCCAGACACTTAGTTTTTTGTTTTTTTAAATTTATTGGGGTGACAATTGTTAGTAACACACTTAGTATTTAAGTGTCAGGTCCTGGTACACAGTAGTTAATAAATAGCTGCCATTTCAATGTTATTACTCTCTAATTGGTTATGCCTATGATTTAGACAGCTTAAAATCTCAAATATTCCCCAATTACTACTTTTAAAAGTGTAGTTTTCTGATCCCCAATAGTTTTCAACCAACTTCTTAAAAAAAAGAACCAACTAGTTTTCACTAAGAGGTCAACCTGTTTTCAATCTTCTGTGCCATTTAAACATCCCACATAAAGATGAACACAAGTTCTAATAAAGTTTTATCTATTTCTTGGTATTCATAAATATCATCTGCTAAATGCTATTATATGGTAGTTTTACAAACAGCCCATTCATCAACCTCAAAATAATGAGAAAAGCATGTGATCATCAAAAATAAAGCAAAATAGAGAATTTCAGTATCACCTATCAAGTATTCAAAACAAAGTAGTTTCACACTGCTGACGAAATAAGTAAATAAAATCCAAAGACCATCCGTTAAAGTAAATAAACTTGTCACATGAAAACTTCTAGAACTTTCATATATGGCCTATTATTCTTTACTTGTGACCCAAGTTTAGTTACTTGAGTATCTCAGACACTAGCAAAATAGAAAGGTAAGATTTGTTTCTGGAGAGAGATGAACTGCTGAAAGCAAAGGAACAAAATATCAAAAAAGTCTATGAAAAGGTTTCCAACATAGTCTGCCAGAGCAATTTTTTTCCCAAAGAAAATATATCAAATTGAATAATGTTAGATGGTAGGAAAAGCGTTGTAAGCATTAAAGAAATTTCCTTTACAACTCAAAAAACTATTGCAATTCCATAAAGAAATGGATATTGATAGTTCAGGAAGTACATGTTTCTTAAGAAAGGACAGGGTAGGGAAAAAATGTTGCTAAAATTTTTAAAATCACATAAATTTGTTTATCAGTCATTATTAAATGTTAATAATAAATTAAATTAGCATATTACAACCATTTATAAATGTTTATTACAGATACTATTTCCTGAATTCAGAAGTATAAAGTATTAAACTTTGGATTTGTTTTAGGAATGACAAAAATTATTCCAATATTTAAGGGAACACTATCTTCCACTTTACTGAATTACCTTTCCTGTTTAAGAGCATACTCCAGCATTTTGATCCTCCTCACAAGATCCTTTTTCAAATTCTCTTGACCTTTCCTTTCCCCCTGAAGAAAGGCAATCTGGGCCTGGAAAAAGAAAGACAAAACGCAGTTCAGACCAAATTTTTTTTTTTTTTTAAACTCAGTTGAAAACAGAACCTTTGGAAGATAGGATCATTAGATACAAAGCATTTCCTTTACTTAAGTGTGTATGTATATAAAAAGGCAGTAACTGCAAGATTAAAAAAAGCTTAATTTTTTTTAAAAAAGGACATCTGTATGCATTTTACTTCAGACTAGGGAATTTACAAGTTATATATAGTCCCTATTGTAGAGTCCCTATTATAGAGTCTATAATCTAAAACAACCAAAACACAGACATTGGCAAAGTATACAATATAGTGTGCTCAAATGTTGTCTCTCAAGGCATTGAAAGATTTTCTCTTTTAAAAAGAGAGAAGATGGGGTAGGAGGATAAGTAAAATCATGAGTTCTTATGATACTCTTTCAAAGAAAGAGTTCTCAGAGCTTCATCATATATTTAACTTCACGATGGATTCCTGTTGAGAGACTTTATCCTGGACCTCCCCTACAAACCACATACAGCTTCCTTGCCTCACTCCCCTTTAGGATATTTAATATGCAGGAAAAAAGAAAGTACAATTTGGAAAAGTAAAAATTAAGAGATATTGGACCTGTGTAGATTCCTGGCCCCTCCAAAGAATTATTCAGGAAAAAACACCCTACATTTGAATATGAAACAAACTGTAAAACTCTTGCCTTCAGTAAAACAGAGGGCTAGGAATGAGCTGCTCTCCAGAATAATTAAAAAGACATTTAGGATTGAAATAATATCTTCCACTTAAGGAATTGGAACTATGCTGCAAATACTGACTTGTTAAAGTAACTCATGACACCACTAAGAATAGGGCAGGAGGCCTATTTAAAGGCCATCAAGAATAACTATCAATTTCACTATTCCCACAGGCTTTCCCCTCCCATTTTTATTACATTAATCTAGACAACACTGTTATTTACCTTTCTACAGTGCTTTCCATTTGAGTAAGCAAGAACTTACATTTAAAGGTGTGACGAAAAAGGGGCCGCATACTGACTGACAAACTCAGGGGAGGCCAGCATGGTGGCACTACAAACTCAGAGACCAAAAGTAACCGCAAAGGATGGTCTGAACATAAAAGTTCCTAACTAAAAGCAGGTCATGGCTGGCAGTCACATCCTTGGCCTATAGCTGCCTTGACAAAGGTCAATCTTTACTTCAAGTGAGCCTGTCTACTGCCTTTTTGCATCTAAGATAACATACCCGTGGAATGTCAGAGTAATCCTATTCCCAGAACCCTCGGGACACAACCCACAGCACCAAAACATGAGACTACAGAGCTCCTCATTGTTATCTTGTTACCCCACATACCGTCTCTATGTGCTGTAAATGTTAACTGTTAATATCCTGTGTCCACAAATGTAAAAGAAGTATGTCTCTCTCCATTTTACTTCTTATCCAGTCTCATACAGATTTCCCCACTTTGCTTTCTCCCACCCCCTTAATCTACTACCAATGGATTTCATGTAACCCTCCTTACGTCTCCTTCTTTGATTCTAATGTATAAAATAAGATGTAAAACTGCAGGTCTCTGGAGCATTTTCTTAATCCATTGAGATTTTGCTTCCCCGCAAGTGTTGTCAGTTTGGTTCAAATAAACTCATTCAAGTTCTCTACAGGTTTGGAGGTTTCTTATATCAACAATGGCAACCTTACCACACCCCTAAAAAATTGTAGGGGATGTCCAACGAACGTTTAGTGAGTGAGCCATTCAAATTCTATTTAGTTTGAATGACACTATTTTCTATGTCTTCAGTACCAAAATGAACATAAAACCCAACTCACTGAGCTTCTTATAACTTTCAAGATACAGATACTGTTAACGTTTTCTTATCCCAATGAGTTCGTAAAAATTTAATTGCAATTAAAAGATTATTTTTATCTTACTGAAATAATTTAAGTCTATAAAAATAATTCAATTGTATACACAACAGAAAAGGTATGAAATGTCTACAATATCTACATTAAAGATCATAGAAACCTCTTGAAATTATATATTCTGCAATGAGATCCTTTTTTATAAAATAATAATAATACATGCATTTAAAGCTGACAAAAATGAAAGTCTTGTCAAAAAGATAATGACAGCCCAACTTGTTTGGCCAAAAAGTGCTTTGGCATAGGATTCAATACACTCTTCAAAATGCCTTTAATTAAAAAAAAAATAATAATAATCAGTATGATCATATAATTAAAGTAGTAATAAAATTGATTATCAATTTCTTCCTGTCTATACCCTTCGGCTAGTTTTGTGTTTCTACCACCATCGTTGGTCCTGGATGATTCTGAAACTTCAGCCCGTAATACTCAAAAGTCTTTACTGTGACTCATTCCCCAGCCTATCAACCATCTCCTTATGCTCCCAGTACACTTCCTTTCCTATCTTCCTATCACATACTGGATTAGTTAAATAGTTAAATTGACAAAAACACAATACCCAGATGGGAGAAAGATTACAAAGAAGATGGAGGTGCCTGGAAAAGGCAAACAAAAAGGAATAACAGGAATATCTGTGATATTCCTTGGTGATCACAGAATACCTCTGTGGTATTTCTGCCAAAGATGTATAACCTCAAATCAATCGTAAGAAAACATCAGGCAAATTCAAACTAAGGGATATTTTACATGAACTGTCTTGTAATCTTCAAAAGTATCAGGTTATAAAAGTCAAGGATAGATTGTTTCAGATTGGAGAAAACTAAAAAGACATGAAAACCAAATGTAATGTATGATTCTGGACTGGATTTGGCTACAAAAGGACTTTATTGAAACAACTGAAGAAACATGAATGGGGTCTGAGGATTAGATAATTTATCAGTGCTAGTTTTCTGAATTTAATGGCTATAGGTTCATAAGAAATAAACCATAAAGTATTTGGTGGGAGGCAACGGGCTATCAGACTGGCTGGCAACTTGTCCTCAAAAGGTTCAGGAAAAAAAAAATTCTCTGTACTTCCCTAGCTACCTTTGTGTCAACGTAAGACTTTTTATCAAATATATGGTGATGGAAGGAGAACTGACTCTGGGTGGTGAACACACAATGGGATGTATAGATGATGTAATACAGAATTGTACACCTGAAATCTATGTAATTTTACTAACAACTGTCACCCCAGTAAACTTTAATTAAAAAAAAAATAATAATAATCAGTATGATCATATAATTAAAGTAGTAATAAAATTGATTATCAATTTCTTCCTGTCTATACCCTTCGGCTAGTTTTGTGTTTCTACCACCATCGTTGGTCCTGGATGATTCTGAAACTTCAGCCCGTAATACTCAAAAGTCTTTACTGTGACTCATTCCCCAGCCTATCAACCATCTCCTTATGCTCCCAGTACAGTTCCTTTCCTATCTTCCTATCACATACTGGATTAGTTAAATAGTTAAATTGACAAAAACACAATACCCAGATGGGAGAAAGATTACAAAGAAGATGGAGGTGCCTGGAAAAGGCAAACAAAAAGGAATAACAGGAATATCTGTGATATTCCTTGGTGATCACAGAATACCTCTGTGGTATTTCTGCCAAAGATGTATAACCTCAAATCAATCGTAAGAAAACATCAGGCAAATTCAAACTAAGGGATATTTTACATGAACTGTCTTGTAATCTTCAAAAGTATCAGGTTATAAAAGTCAAGGATAGATTGTTTCAGATTGGAGAAAACTAAAAAGACATGAAAACCAAATGTAATGTATGATTCTGGACTGGATTTGGCTACAAAAGGACTTTATTGAAACAACTGAAGAAACATGAATGGGGTCTAAGGATTAGATAATTTATCAGTGCTAGTTTTCTGAATTTAATGGCTATAGGTTCATAGGAAATAAACCATAAAGTATTTGGTGGGAGGCAACGGGCTATCAGACTGGCTGGCAACTTGTCCTCAAAAGGTTCAGGAAAAAAAAAATTCTCTGTACTTCCCTAGCTACCTTTGTGTCAACGTAAGACTTTTTATCAAATATATGGTGATGGAAGGAGAACTGACTCTGGGTGGTGAACACACAATGGGATTTATAGATGATGTAATACAGAATTGTACACCTGAAATCTATGTAATTTTACTAACAACTGTCACCCCAGTAAACTTTAATTTAAAAAAAAAAAAATATATATATATATATATATATATAAGATTTTTTTAAATCAAACACTATGCCAACTTCCTTAATGTGATAAGACTCTAATACAATTTAAAACCAGTATCATGTATAATGAAGAAATCCTAGAAGTACTGACAATCAGGAACCAAACAAGGATGCTCATTTTTCACCACAAATATTTAACGCTATTCTGGAGGTGGTGGCCAATATTATTAGTCAAGAAAGAAATAAGTTTAAAAATAGAAAAGAGGATATAAAATTACTATTACTTGCAAATGATATGAGTGGATACCTGGAAAATCCAAGAAAACAGCCAATAAACTATTAAAAAGAGGAATTTTAGTAAAGTAGCTGCATATAAAAATATAATAAATTGAAACCCATGGGCATCTATCAAAAGTTACATGATATAATTAAAGAAAACAATCCATTTATAATAACAAAAATTATAAGATTAGAATAAATCTTACAAGAAAAAAATAAAAGCTATGTAAAGAATATTGTAAATGGTACTAAAAAGCACAAAAAATTACGAGAAGCAAAACCATGTTCTTAAAAAGAATACTGCAGGGGAGCGGCCGGTTAGCTCAGATGGTTAGAGCGTGGTGCTCTTAACAACAAGGTTCAATCCCCACGTGGGCCACTGTGAGCTGTGCCCTCCACAACTAGATTGACTTGGAGCTGATGGGTCCTGCTGAAACACATTTAAAATAAATACAAGTTTAAAAAAAATATCGCAATATGACTTTATTTCTCCCTACATTAAGCTTTAAAAATTATAAAAGCCCTATTAAAATACCAACAGTGTTTTTAAAAAAACATCTTACATGATGATTCTAAAGTACATATGGAAAAATAAGCAAGAATAAACAAATTACTTAAAAGCACTAAAACATTTTAAAACTTATAATTCTATAGTCATTTAAAAAGTGGGACTAATGCATAAACAGGTAGAGATGTGGTAAAGAAAATCCAAAAACAAACCCAAATATATACAGGAATTTAGTAAAAGCTAAAGGTGACACTGCATGCACGATTGGGGAAAATGTGAATTATTCAATAAATGTTGATGGGCAGCCATCTGAAAAATATTTCTCATGCGAAAACAAATGCCAAACGGATCAAAAAATTTTAAAGGAACCCCAAAGTATTAGAAGAAAAGATACAGTTTGTTTTGTTTTAATAATCTCAGGGTGAGGAATGACTTCCTGAGAATAAGACAAAACTCAATGCCAGAAAAGACTACTTAATTTCACCTCAAAAAATAAACTGTTTATATATGGCAATAAAAAAATTGCTCAAGTGCCGGCCCGGTGGCTCAGGCGGTTGGAGCTCCAAGCTCCTAACTCCGAAGGCTGCCAGTTTGATTCCCACATGGGCCAGTGGGCTCTCAACCACAAGGTTTGCCAGTTCAACTCCTCGAGTCCCACAAGGGATGGTGGGCTCCGCCCCCCTGCAACTAAGATTGAACACGGCACCTTGAGCTGAGATGCCGCTGAGCTCCCAGATGGCTCAGTTGGTTGGAGCGTGTTCTCTCAACCACAAGGTTGCTGGTTGGAGTCCCGCAAGGGATGGTGGGCTGCGCCCCCTCCCCCTGCAACTAGCAGCAGCAACTGGACCTGGAGCTGAGCTGCCCCCTCCACAACTAAGACTGAAAGGGTAACTTGACTTGGAAAAAAGGCCTGGAAGTACACACTGTTCCCCAATAAAGTCCTGTTCCCCTTCCCCAATAAAATCTTTAAAAAAAAAAAAAGTTGCTCAAGAACTATCATGAGAAATAACGTAATTCTTTTTCAACAAATGTCAAAAAATAGGAAAACAGTCATATCAAAAATCACAAGTTTACTTTTTTTTAATATATTAAGAGTACCTACAAATTAATAAGAAAAAAAGATAATGAACAAAGGACATGTTGATAAAAGGAAATACAAAAGGCTCAAACATATTAAAAAGATGTTCAATCTCACATATAAGAGAAATGCCAATTAAAATTGTAATCAGATTTCCCCTTTCCCATCAGGTTAATAAAGTTCAATAATTTTTTTTTTTAAGTTCACTAATTTAACAATACAATATGGTGGTGAAAAGTATTCAAAGTTGGCTGTGGTGATGTAAATCAGTTTCACCACTATAGTCGACCATTTGGCAATAAATCTCAACTTTGTAAATGCAAATACTCTTTATGTAGGAGTTCTAATTCCAGATTGTTATCCTTCAAATATATTTACACGTGTGAAATGATATACTGAAAAAAATACAAACAAGAATGTATGTACAATCCAAATGTCCAACTACAGGAAAATGGTTGAATAAATTATGAATACAATTGTAATAAAATTAGGTCCTGATAAGAACTGTAAGAATAGATAGAGGAAGAAAGAATCTCTTGCATTTTTTTCCTATGGAAACCTCTACTCAGAAAAGTTAGAAACAAAAGGTCTTAAAACATGTTATTACAGAAGGGAGTCAATGCCTTCTGTAAAAACAAACTGAGTCTAAACCATAACTGGTATAAATCCTTTACCCTTTCAAAATAAAGATTAAATCCCAGTTAAAGATTCTCCTAATATGGCAGGATACTATTGTCTGAATTGGATTATTTAATTGAAAAGGCAGGGGGAAGAGGGAAGACAGAAGGGAAGAAGAGACTAAAAGGAAAAATGGAAGGGAAGGAAGAAAGGAGAAAAGAAGGAAAATAGAAGGAAAGTGGGATACATCTATACAAAGGAATAGTAGGCAATTGTTACAAAGCTCTACATATACTGATATAGAACAATATCCAAGACAGACTAAATGAAAAAAAAAACCAAGACACCAAACAATGTATGTAGTCTGCAACCATTTGGTTTTCTTAAGAAAAAAGAAAAAGAAAAAAACGGGGGTGGACGGTAAATATATCATTATGCTTCTATGTGTAGATAATATCTCTGGAATGATTCACAAGTATGTAGTAAGTGTGAATGCTTCCAAACAAAGTAACTGGGTTGCTGGAAGAGAGAAGGATAGGAGTTAAACCTACCTTTAAATGTATACATCCCCCCCCACCCCGTGATACCTTTTGAATGCTGTACCATAGGTATGTTACTATGCATAAAAGTCTCTTAATTGAAAATTCTATTAGAGCCTAAAAAAACCTCATTCACCAGCTTTGGCTCACAAGCCACCAGTTTGTAGATTCTACCTTGGATGTTTCAATTCAAATTCATTAATATTACAACGGAGAAAAAAGAAGCACTAAAAGATTAATGGTTTGTACCTCTAAAGTGGAATGCGTTCTCACAAACAAACCGAGGTGACACAGTCTAAGATCATGAATGAATCACCACTTCGAAAACTCAAGCCACACACTCAATGTAGTGGGGTACTACTAGCAACAAGAATATGACCAAAAATGCATGGTCCCAAAACCCCTTAAAAGTTCTTCCTGCACATCTACAGGGGAATACAGTGTATAACACTACAACATAATTCCTTCTCAAATAAGAGATCACTAGTTAGAGAACAAACATATTCCTAGCCTCCAATATTGTCCAATAATTTGGAATAGTGATGAATTCAGGAACTTACTTTTTTATTTTATAAGTATACTTCTCCATGTACCATCAAGCTACAATTTAACTACCTGTTTTAGAAATCCTGCCTCTGCCTGTACTGTCACCTCAACATTCTCACACAGTAAACTCTGCTGAATTTTCAGATTTCTGAGAAAAGTGAGATCAAAATACGCAATTAAAATCTTAACAAAAAACTGCAAAACTAAAGTAATTCAATCTGATCAAGTAAATTTTCACATGTTACAAACAATAATATTTTTTAAAACACAAGCTATCATATTTCCAGGTATCTGTACAAGTAAACTTAATAGTAATGACACATATTTTTGAAAGAAAATTTTGTAATCAACTTCAAGAAAAATGAATGTTAAAACTTCTATGATGCCTTATAAGTTTTTTATATTATATATCTAAAATTAGGCCTTCCATTTCCTACCATTAGAAATTAAAAAGATAAAACAGTAAGTCAATGTATTATGATTTAAGTCTATATGGAAAACAGGAAATTTATTTTTTTGTATTATTTTCAATTCTAATTTGTCAAAAGGATATATAATAAATATAACCTGCTATTTGTAAGCAGGTTTATCTACACACAGGAATAATTAATAAAAATTATTTCAAATGTACTATTTAATTTATTGAAACCATTTAAACTATCCTGTACTCTAAAATTAAAGAGTATTAAAACTCAAAACTGAAATCACTGAAAAATATATTCAAAATGAAAAATACATAAAACAGTAGTTTGGGTTGGATACTTTTCAGTCGTTTCTTGGTCACCTGCTATGGGAAAGAATACTCACTTTTACAAAAATCTAAAAATACAAGAAAACTTGACTATTTTAAGGTTCTCAGTTTCAAACTCAAACATAAGAAGAGAAATACTTGAAAAGTCAAAGTCAATAATATAGTTAAGATAAGGAATAGCATACAGTGAAGTTTCAATGATCTGCTTTATATCATAGTGCCTTCTATAAACCACACCTATTTCCTTGGAAAAGTTTTGGATTATTCTCTTAAATCTAGGCTGCTACCATGTTGGCCCGAAAATAAGACCTAGCTGGACCATCAGCTCTAATGTGTCTTTTGGAGCAAAAATTAATATAAGACCTGGTATTATATATTATATTATATTGTATTATATTGTATTACATTACATTACATTATAATACCCAGTCTTATATTGTATTATATAACCCAGTCTTATGTTATATTAACATAAGACCAGGTCTTATATTAATTTTTGCTCCAAAAGACACATTAGAGCTGACGGTCTCGCTAGGTCTTATTTTCGAGGAAACACGGTAGTTGGTTTTCTTCAGCATATAATCATTGTCTCTAGCTAGCCCTCTCTCCTAAAGACAGTGTCACCACTTGGTAACCTCAAACTGTAGCATCAGAATCACCCAGAGGACTTCTTAAAACAGATTCCTTGGGCCAACCCCAACTCCCAGTGTCTAATTCAACAGGTCTGGACTGAGGCCTGAGAATTTCCATTTCTAGAGATGCTAATGCTGCTACTCTGGGGCAACACTTGGAGAACCGCTGACTTATACCATCTGTGGCATATCAGAAGGCCAGAAATAAAGCAAACAGACTGTTAAAGAGCAATGAATAGAGCTGTCCGAGAATCCTAGCTCTTTACTCCACAGAAGCATGAAATCTCATATAGGCCTCAAGTTGGCAGGCAAGTACACACTAGCTTTCTTGAGTCTCTCCCAAATTCCTTGTTTATGACTGTGTTTTTAGTAGTATCCTGATAAGAAAATAAAATCAACCATTTTTCATTCAGTTCAATCATGTCTTTGGGGAATACCTATTATCCATGATCGTCCAAACTGCTGTAGGGAATACATAGGAAAGACAATTAAAACCAAGTTCCTACTCACCGTGCACTTCCAATCTAGTTGGGGTACAAGACCAGAATACATACGTATACAAAAAACCTAACACAAGGCAGTGGGTTTCCTAATAAATGAGGCTTTGAGTCATAAATGTCAAACATTCACATTTATTCATTTAACAACATTAACTGAGCATCTACTTTGTGCCAGGAAAAGTTACTGACACTAGGGCTAAAGCAGTGACAAAACAAATACACAGAACTCATAGTCAAGGGGATGAAACATGTACGCTGAATAAAACATATGTGGACTGGTAGCATATGTTTGTTGTATGCAACCAGAATCAGAAACAGAGTTACAGGCAAAAGCAGTGAATATAAAAATAAACACAAATAAAATAGAGCAGGATGCCTATTTAACTCGGGAGTCAAGTACAAAACTGATGTTCAACTCAAAAACGGTATTTTAATCTGGTGTTAACTCTACAGTTATCTTTATCTTGTAACAAACTAGTGAGTTTCCTGAAATTTTCCTCATAAAGTTTCTGTGCCGTTATTTTTCCTTATCTAACATTCCTTTCAATCATAAATTTTATTTTACTCAATCATTTTCAGAATATAAATTTCCAAAACAGTTCTTTCCCATGCACCCTTTCTCAAGAGACTTAACAATACCATTAAAAGGACAAACTAAAAAGAAGACAGGATTCAGGAAACAATAGTTGTTAATAATGGATGGAAGCAAAAGAAAGTTCTAGGGACTGGCTCACGGGCCTAAATAGCATGTAGCCCACATTAGAGCAGGACAGAAAACTCTAGGAACAAGATCAATAGTTTAAAAGGGGGCTCAGGAGGTCTGAGAAATTATCTGTAAGTTTCCCCACAGACAAATTTGTGTTTAAAGGTTACTGAAGTATGGGGAACAAAAGTAAAGCAATGTTCCACGAAAATTAAACCATGAAAAAAATGAGGTAATTATTACTTCCAGGAAAACCAAAAGTTGCATAGGAAAAGAAACAACCACAGTATATTATTTGGTTGACTCAAAAGTGACTATTATTTACGTATATTTACGTAATACCATTAATTTTAAATATTTCGATACAACTGGGGGATAGCAAGTGGAGCGGAGAAGTGAAAGGGATAATGCAGCTAAGCCCTCATCTACCATCCATGGACGTTAGTAGATAGTATTTAAAACTGACAAAGAGGGAGTAGTATAAGAATATTGTTTTGAAATATGAATAAATAACAGAAAAGGCAAAGAAGAGTTTTTAAAAATAGTTGTTCTGAGGAATTATACTTGGAGGCACATCTCACTGTCTTTTAACATAAGCTCCTTTGTATTATTTACCTCTGTGTGCCCATATTGCTTTGACTAAAATAAAAATTAAAAATATCTACTCAACAATTTATCAAATATTAATACAGCCTGGTACTGAGGGGTACCGTTTGAAGTGATTAATATACTATGAACTTCTTTAAAATATAAACTGTGTCTTAATTACCTTTGAATCTCTAGTGCCTAGCAAAGTATCTGGCGCAAAAATCACTATTTAGTAAGCATTTGATAAACAGAATAAAAATGAACAACAGGGCTGCTCCCGTGGCTCAGGTGGTTGGAGCTCCGTGCTCCTAACTCCAAAGGCTGCCGGTTCGATTCCCACATGGGCCAGTGGGCTCTCAACCACAAGGTTGCCAGTTCAACATCTCGAGTCCCGCAAGGGATGGTGGGCTCTGCCCCCTGCAACTAAGATTGAGCTCTGCCCCCTGCAACTAAGATTGAACATGGCACCTTGAGCAGAGCTGCCACTGAGCTCCCGGATGGCTCAGTTGGTTGGAGCGCAGGCTCTCAACCACAAGGTTGCCAGTTTGACTCCTGCAGGGGATGGTGGGCTGCGCCCCCTGTAACCAGCAATGGCGACTGGACCTGGAGCTGAGCTGCGCCCTCCACAACTAAGACTGAAAGGACAACAACTTGGAAAAAAGGCCTGGAAGTACACACTGTTCCCCAATAAAGTCCTGTTCCCCTTCCCCAATAAAAATCTTAAAAAAAAAAAAAAAAAGAACAAAACAGAGATTTCAAAAAGTGATTAAAACTATTCTACCAACTAACAATATGGTAAACCAGAAGTAATACAATACTAGGGAAAGATCATGATTTAATACTTGTTAGGGACAAAAAGGAATATTTTGAAAAGAAATAACGTAAAGTCACTCATACTCGAACAACATACTGCAGTAAAATCCATTCATTCATTTATTGAGTGCTTACCATGTAACCAAGCTGTGCTAAGAACTGGGAGGATAGCCTCACCACAGACATGGTCCATTTTTTCATAGCTCTTACAATCTACATAAAATACTGTTTTTGGTTTAAAAAAATACTTCTTTTTACACTCTTATAGAAACAGCATAAGCCTTTCTGACTTCTAAAGAAATAACTATAATCAGTTAAGATACCTATAGTAAAAGTATTCAAACTCCAAGATGTTTTACATAATTAACTGTAAGATATGCTCAAAAGGAAAAGTAATAGAATAGAAAATAAGAACACGAGAAATAACTAGAAAAAGTTTACCTTTAAAAAAAGGTAAATTATCAACACAATATCCAGATTCTACTCAAAAGCAAATGAAAGACTGATGAAGAATCATGAAACTATATAGATGATAAACTATTACATGGAAAACTACAGAGCCTAAGTAGTAATAAAAATTTTTAAAAATTCAGAGTTAAAAATATTAACAATTAGTGAAGTTGGGTGAAGATTTTTTTATACTCTCCTTGGAACTTTCCTCTAAGTTTGAACTTTTTTTTTTTTAAGTTTTAAAAAAGTCAGTTCTGATGCATCATGTACATACCTGTTAAATTAAAAAGGTAAATTAAAATGACAAAATCCAATGTTCGCAAACAGATGAATTACAGATTATCTTTATATGGCTGGTAGCAATGCAAATTTTTTTCAAAAGGGAGCTAACAAAGCTACACACACTCTATGAATCTGTTATTTTGCTTTTGAAATACAACCCAAGAGAAAGCCAGCCCCTTCCTCCACACCATTAAAAAAAAAGGACTATGCAAAGCAGTTGAGATACACTCTATTTTTGCTTCCATTTTTATCATTTGAATTATTTTCTTCTAATTTCCCTCTCAATTTCTCTACATAGATGGAACTGTGGTACAAAATTTTATAGCTTACTTTTTGTTATGCAAGCATTTTGTGTTATTGCTGTTTTTACAACCATTTTCATGACATTCATTATAGATCTGCAAGTAGATTTACCATAACTTACTTAACCACTGTAGCAGATCTTTTGGGCTGGCTACTCAAAATACACATTCCCAACCCTTTCTACCTTGTAACTTCCCACTATAGACTCTGGAAAATCAGATGCTTGCTGTCTTAAGATTCTGTTGTGGCCAGACATGCCTATGTAACCAGTGAGATATATACGGATATCTGCTGGAGATGGGGAGAAGGTACTTCTGGGAAAGTTTATCATTCACTGATAAAGGAGACTCACTCCAAACCAAAGAAAGCAAACCTTTTTGCTGCTTCTCACTGATGTCTTAATGTCTGTAACTACAGCAGTCTTTCCTCGTTCATGGTTTTGCTTTCCAGTCTCAGTTACCCACAGTCAACAGTGGTCCAAAAATATTAAACGAAAAATTCCAGAAATACACAATCTTAGGTTTTAAATTGCACACCATTCTCAATGAACAGACCGTCCCACTCAGGATGTGAATAATCCCTTTGTCCAGCATCTCCGTGCGCGTTAAGTCACTCAGTAGCCATGTCAGCTATCAGACCCACTGTCCCAGCACTGCAGTGCTTGTGTTCAAATAACCCTTATTTTACTTAATAATGGCCCCAAGGCACAAGAGTCGTGATGCTGGCAATTTGGGTATGCCAAAGAGAGGCCATAAAGTGTATGTATGTATGCACAAGAAAAAGTATATTATATATAGGGTTCAGTACTATACTATCAGCAGTTTCAGGAACCCACTGTGGTCTTGGAACATATCATCCCCTGTGAATAAGGGGGATTACTGTCTAATAATCTTGTAATCGTAATGTAACAAGAGGGAAGAAAATAAGTTAGCACACTGTGGGTACAGGATGACAGAGGACAAGAATGGAAAAGCCTAGATTCTTTATGTCATCACTGAGCAGCTGCATGAACCAGCTTCTGTCAGAGAAAAAGACTATCCACCACCAGAATTGTGACAAAAATGATCTTTATTTGCTGTATCACTGTTAACAGGGTTTACTTACAGCCAAAAGCATTCCAAAGTGATACTCATTTCACTATAGTTTGACATTTAGATTGTAATTTTTCACTATTACAAAATAAATTGCCATTGATGTTCTTCATGCATATAGACTTGTAAGGCAATTTTCTGTTTATTTCTCTGGGATCGACTGCAACAGGTAGGATTACTAGATCAAAGTAAACTATGTTTCCTGATAGATATTGGTCAACTGACAATACCACCAACAATGTATGTTAGTAAAGTTTAACACATCTCCACTACCATTGGGTGTTACCACTGATTTTCTAAAATTCATAGGTAGAAAAGGGTACCACATTGCTTTAATAAATATATCTTTGATGATGATTACTGACTATTTTGCCATATGTTGACTACTGACAAAATAGTCAACATATGGCAAAACATATAGCAGGCCTAGTTTGCTGGACCAGGCCTGATCTTTGAACTTTTGGGTCGATCTTTGCCCAATTTTAGCAAGAAGCTTACCAAGTCAGTTTAGCAAGAACCCCCCACCTTCAACATCTGATCACCCTCAGTTTCTGATCAAATTCCTCTAAACCCACCTTCCCCGAGCTGATGTCTGTTCACCCTGGCCTGCCTTCAACAAGAATAATGTCAAGTAACTTCCTCTTAGTAACTTCCACCCACCAAACCCCCACCGACCTCCGGGGTTATAAATTCCCACTTTTCTTTGTTGCATTCAGAATTCAGCCCCGTTCTACACTGAGGTCTTTCCCCCTTATTGCAATAGTTCCTGATTAAAATCTGCTTTTATCACTTTAACCTCTGTCCGATTCTGGTTTTCTTTCATATTACTAAATGTAAAATTTAGAGTTTCTAAAAATAAAATCTAAGTTTAACTCTGAATTCTAAATAAGAACTAAAACTGTTTATGTTTTTGTAGAAAAATTGGTCGTTTCTAGTAAGGGATTCAGCTCTAAATCTCTTTGCACATACACATCACAGCAAACTTATAAAAACATTTTTTAAATCAGTATAGCTTCTTTAACTAGGAAGTCAGGTTTTATTAAAATCAGCTTTTAATCATTACCTGACTTTTAACTATCATAACACACTATTTCCTAATAAAATATTAGGTCACAATGTCAAAGTAATAATTTTTATTCAAACAGTATGAAAAGAAAACAAAAGAACATAAAGTAGAGAAAATAGGAAAGACTTATTAGACACATATATGCTTGAGATAAATTAAATCATTTAAGTCTTGATATATATTGAATCTGAAAGATCAATAAATTGCCACCTTCATTTTTTTTTTAAACTACAGCTTTATTGGCATATAATTCATGTACCGCGCAGTTTACTCATTTAAAGTATACAATTCAGTGGCTTTTAGTATATTGATAAAAACATGCATCCATCACCACTATGAAATTCTAGAACATTTTCATCACCCCCCCAAAAAAAAAAACAACACCTATTCCCACTCCTCAGTCGCCACCTTCATTTTTTAAAAAGCCAGTGAACATAACTTAATTTTTCCTGGTAACTCAGGGCCATAGCTATATATATCAAGTATTGAACTGCATTGTACAAAAATCCAATGCCCTTTGATGTGGGAGTTGGGAAATTCCTTCTTGTTCTTTCGCTAATCTGTGTAATCTTATAAAAGTTACCTCAACTATACAGTGAAAGACTTTAACATTTTGTGATTATATGGAACTAAAGATGATGTGTGGAAAGTAGAACTGAGTAAGTACTGATCCCAAGACAATGAGCATTTTTTTTAAAAGCAGGCTTGTATTTGTTATTATTCTAGTTGCATCCTTTTCATGGGAAACTACTGGCATACAGTTGAATTTACATTTTCCAAGGCACTATTATTTTGGCTTACTATTTAAAAAATATTATTGAATCCAAGACAACAGTCACCTTCCAAAACATATCCTCATCCTACAGAATAATTATCCCCTTCTCTATAATGGTCTGTGTGTGTGTGTGTGTGTGTGTGTGTGTGTGTGTGTGTGTGTTTTTGGAGGGAGTGGGGGTGAGCATCATTAGTCCAGGGGCTCCTTTTTGCAAATTTAAACTCAATTTTAACATCAACATTATTAACATATACTGTGACAGGCGCTAGAAATAAATTGTTTTGTTTTTTTTAAATAAGGTACAGAGGAAGTTGCTAAAGCTCTAAGAGGACAGGGGCTGTCCATGCTATTCACTGCTATCTTCCCAATGCCCAGAACAGTCATTTGCATACAGCAGGTACTCAGTAAATATTTGTTAAATTAACTGAACAGATTCATAAAAAGCAACTAAACAGATAAAGTAGCATACCCTAAGTGCCAAATGACAAAGCAAGTACTAAAAAGGGAACAATCACTAAAACGGTATCCAAAATCTCTTTGTATTGGAAATGGGACTTAAGGGAAATTTGAATAAAGAAATACAAATCTGAAAGAGTAATACAAACTCCAAGGTGATAGAAGGACATACCCTTTTGAGCAATGATTAAAAAAAGAAAAAGAAGGTAGACATGGCTTATGTACAAAGCAAGATTGCACTTTTGGTTTAGAAAGAGTATCCTAACAGGTAGGAAATATAAACAATCTAATCATGGAGAGATTTGAAATCTACCACAGGCAAAAACAATTAAAAAAAAGTCTTGAACAAATCAATATTTTTAGAAGCTTGAGACGCAGTACTGTATCGAATACATTGGCAAAGGGAGAGACCAGGAGTAGAATATTAGGAAGGCCACTACTGCAGTAACCCAGATATGAGGTCATAAGGGTTTGGACCAGGGTAACAGTAATATTAGGAATTAAATAATTAAAAATGGATCTAAAACATTACACAGAGTTTACAACATCAGGTGCATGGCTGGGAGAGTGAGAACAAGAGAGTGAAATGTTCAGTGAAAGCCGAATCTAGGTTTCTAGAAAAGGTAAACACGGGGTTGGGTATAAGAAGAAAGGGCGACTTGGTTTGGGAGAAGAATTTAGAAAGGATTATTGAGTTTCAAGGGACATCCAGGTAAAGAAATTTGACAAGCAGAATTGTAACTGTGGAAAAGTATCAAGACTAGCTAGAGATGTAATTTTACAGGCATCTAAACAAAAGAATTCAACTGGAGTGGGAGGACTCAAGTCAAAGAGTAACTACTGGGAAAAAAAAAAAGAAGTGGTGAACAATTATCTGAATGGAGGACTGGAAGCAAGATCACTCCAGACGGAGAAATGGAGTAACCCCAAAAAAGAGAAAGAGAACAAGGAAACAGAGAGAAAGAGAAGACTAGTAAAACCCTGAAGGTACTAACTACATACAGTCTTACAGACAGAAGCGAAAGAGCAGGCAGGGCAGGGTGACAGTATTGATGGAGAAGAGAGCAGAGGAAGATTTTGTTGTTACTATTGGTGGTTGGTTTCTAAGCGGGGAAATTAAAACGGCATTGCTAAAGTGGGTATGACCACTGGCATCATGGACTCAGGTCTATCTGAAGTTAAGAATTATTGCTTGATTATAAGCTTCATGTGAGTTAAAACAATATCTGCCTGTTTTTCACTGCATCTCCAGTGCCTAGGAAAATGCCAGATATTCAGTAAGCGCCTAATGTCCCAAACAAAAGCTTTACAAGCAAAAGCATTTTTTTTTCTTCTCAACGATAAATGAGGTTCTGGCAACTCTGATCTCTATTTCCATATTTCAGCATTTTTATGCTTATTCTCACTAAGTTGGCTAGCAATGAGGATCTGAAAAGCTAAACTTTCAATTCACTTTCTATTTGTAAGAAATAAGAAACGTGTATAAAATTTGAAGGCATGAACTTTAGAAAAGAAAAAAAAGTTACATGACCCTACTGATTGTAAAGATATGATGCCAAAGCCATTTCCTGGCAGTCCATGTTTAACACACAAAGGGAGAAGAAAACAAACCAACACTCCCAACTCCCAAGCACCATTTGCTGCAGCTAACATCACGCTGCAATTATGAAGCCAGTGGCATCCCCGAAATGAGCTCTGTCAGAATGATTTGGCAGGGCCCGGGCAATACGCAACAGAATACAAAGAGGACTTGCTCTAAAAGGCTCTTTCCAGTGGGAGTCCCAAAGCAGAACTAGCTAGCAGCAACACGGACAGATAGGCTGTTCTCTATATAGCAACATATATTGTACATTCACTACACTTACAACAAACATTGTAAATATCCAAGATGTATGGGACATAAGATCTGTCCTTAAGGACACAATTTGCTGGGAAACAGGATATACACACATATATATATATATATATATATATATATATATATATATACATACACAGACATATACATTTAATACATATTCAGTAAAACATTATCTAATATATGATTCATTCAAGCACCATTTATTAAGCAGCTACTATGTACCAATCACTCTGCTGGGCTTTAGGGAAATACAAACGCCCTTAAGTGATTCACAGTCTAGAGGAAACAAACATACAAAGTATGAGACGGGTGGTATAATTGAGATACAGAAGTTTACATCACTAATCCTCTCTTAACCAACCCTAAGGATTAACCAGCATTCTCTAGTGTCCTTGTAAAACACTGCACAAAACCCATGGCATATTAAACTATTCACACCTATTCTTTATAGTTCACCCATACACTTTGGTTCCCACAGTAGAGTTGTACAAACTCACCAAAAGTCAACTGGATTTCCTCCCAAACCTGTCTATGTCAGTTGCACTTGTTACTTGGTAATTCAATTAAATATTATATAAATCAATAAAATATGGGTATAAAGAGAAAGACTAAGTTGAATGCTTCAGAAAGATAAGACAATAAAGGAGACCGACTAAAAATGTTGCTGTGAAATTAAATGTGGGTGAAACAACTGCAAACTGGGGGAAAAGTCATAAAAATCTAGGACTTTGTACCCAGTGCTTTACTCAAAGAAAACCAAAACCAAAATCACAAACAACTGTATTATATATTATTGTATCACATGTATTACAATGCATTACATTATAGCTAATTCAAGAATGTCAAAGCAGAACTCCAATCAGCAGTCTAAAAAAAAAAAAGTGAAGGGTCAGTGGGCTTGGTCTTACACTGGCAAATGATTATGTGTTTATATATTTTTAACTTAAATTATTTAAAGTATCATTTTAACCATCTTTTCGGATTTACTGCCCAACCAACCACCACTGGATGGTGTTGGATAATAAAGCTTCTGTCTTGTATGTACAAGCTGTTAGGGGAGCATGAAGCTTCATTGTGTCTGGAGGTCAGACAGGTTTCCCACAGAAAGTAAACGGAATCTTTGGAAGATGATTAGAAATTCACCAGACAACAAGGGAGAGGAAAACATCCTTTCCCTGTACATTGACTCAGAGCATGAGAACAAGAAAAACGTCAAAATGTTTCCTTCTACTTACCATGCCAGGCCTATTATTCAAACTTCCTGCAAATTATTTCTCTCTCTCCTCATATCTGAATTAGGGAATGACTATTAATACCTATCACATAAATTTTTTCAAAAATTAAAATAGATTATACATGTGAAGTGTTTAGCACTGTACCTGGCACGTGGTAAGTGCCCAATAAATGAAATTATTACTATTTCTGGAGGGGAGAGAAGAAAGGAAAGAGAGGAAACTACAGATAAAGTACTGGGTTCAGTTACAGGGACCATGGTACCACCCGCCCTGACTGACTCGACCTTTTCCGGTTCAGTGAGTGGGCTGACACAGATCCACAGGCTCCACCTTATTCCCTCCTTCTGGTTTTATATGAATTCACATTCCTTGGGAGCAGGTTTTAGTTGTACCTGTAATTTAGGCTCCTTTGCTCACTGCTTAACCTTCTCATTTAGGAAGTATAAACAAAAATAATGAAGAACAAGTCCCAGACTGGGCTGTAATTTTCCATCAGGTGAAATTGGTATCACCCTTGTGGAATTTGACATCGTGCTTATTTCTCCTAACGAGATATGCTGGTACTGGATCCAATTTCTGTCACATGTAAATGAGTGCTAATGGAACCTGTGTGTAGAGTAATGAAACACTCCACCTGGCCCTTTCCTTGAATCTGTATAGTGCAGTTATGCCAAGAACCTATTCGCCACACCCGAAATACCTATTCCACCCAACCTTACTCAGTATTTCCCAAAACTCACCTTAATTCCAGGGCTTCTACTCCCTTATTTTTCTCCCCATCTTATCTCCAAAACAAAATACCTACTCATTCTTCTTGTACCATACTGCTTCTAGCCAACTCTACAATAACTTTTCCTTCTTACATATCAGTATTTTCTAATAGTCCATCCTCTTGTCCAGATAAGGTACTTTAATCATAAAGGTTAAAAGCACTAAGGTTGTCCCAAAAAAGTACTACACAAAATTTGATATATGATCAATAAGCACAAACTATTAAAAATATATAGCGAGAACCTAATTAGGCTACTCTCAGCGCAAGCTGAAAAAGATGCAAATTTGCAGACTTTTTTTTAAAAAGAAATAAACATTTTATTTCAGTATTCCCTACACAAAAATAAATAAAATTATTAAAATAAAATAGTGATACAATGTTAAACACTTTTGGGGAACACAAACTGTTAAAGACCTTCCTGAGCCACTTAAAAAATTATTCTACTTGAAGAAAATTATTCTACTAAATTATTCTACTTGAAGAAAAGCTTGAAATAAGGGGTAAGAATTTATATTATGACAGATATTCAAAGCATACTTAATCATCTAAATATTATAATTCAGCTACAGAGGACCAATAAAAGGAGATGATTAACATGGAGAACAATGCCCCGGCCTGCGAACTAGGACTCCTTCATTCTAAACTAAATCTACACCAACTCACACAGTGATCTAAGACAAATCACTTTCTTTCTCTGGCCCTAAATGATAAAACAAGGGATGAGACGACTTCAGGAGGCATAATATTCTTAGTCCAAAGAAGGGGATAGAAAATTAAGAGCAGAGATACTGGCGGGGAGAGGTAGGGACAGAGGGAAATGTATGTTGTGTGTGTAGCTACCTCCATTAGCCCTAGAATTCTACAAGGGCTAAAATGAAGACTACAAATAATACATACTTGAGAAATGAAGAACAGGTTAATGTGTGCAGTGCAGTTTCTTCCTCCTGTCTGTTTCGGCTCCCTTCTCTGTCTCCTCTTTTCTTCTACCCATTCCCAACTCCTCTCTCGCCTCAGGATTCTCGCCCAAACTCCAAGTTCTCCTCTATTACTCTCTGTAGTCCTCAATGCTTACAAACTATTACCACTTGCTCCTGCCATCTCTGGCCTGCCCCTACTCCCAATGCAATCAGTTTTTTGTCCTTAAACAACTACTACTAATAGGGCTAAGAGAATTTAAGTAGGTACTGTGTCAAATGGATCACTGAAACTAGTTTTAGGCTTCTAAAATTTGATTTAAATAAATAATATAAGCAAATGCATTGTCCATAGAACTTTCTACCAGTAAGAGCAATCTACTTATTGGACACCTATTATGGGTCATATACTTTGCACACTTTATCTATTTAAAACCTTACAACTATTCTGCTTGGTGGGTACATTATCATTTACAATTTACAAGTAAAAACGAGTCCCTGAAAAATGATAAACCAAAAGTGATAGAGTTGATTCTATAACCCACACTTTCCACTGCCAAATTATGATGGTCAACAGATTGCTTTGTCTAAATGGCCACCAAAAGAAGAAACTCCAAAGATCCCAAGGGCAATTTTATTTCTAATGACCCAGAAATAAGACCTGGACACCATCAATAACATTCATAACACAAAACACGTAGCTGACGTCAAGTAGGTAGCAGCCTGACAAAGGGAAACCAGTCCAGATTATTTGGACTTTCAAACATAAGACTTTCAAAGACTGATTAGTAAAGGGGTTTGTTTGTTTGTTTTAAATTCTGCTTAAGTTACCAAGATTTTGAAGAAAAATTGTAGGTCTCCTTCTAGCACTGAAATTCAAAGAAAAGATTTAGATAGTAAATAACATTTAGGGCTAAATAGGCACATCTCTTGATAAAGAAGTGCTATCAATGATATCTTTCCAGATAATTACTGGCGCCATCCTTATATGTCAGTTTTTGCAAGATAAATAACTATTTTTTTAAGTAATGGTGACTTGAAACAACTTCCCTACTGAAAACAGCTAAAAATTCTAGATAAAGTATTTTTACAATCATTTTAAAAAGCAAAGCTGGTAAGATAGTAAGGAATTATGTGGCCAAAATGGAAGAAAAATGGGAACAGTGAGATGAGGGAACAAAAGTCACTTTTGACCTTTGAGTGCTTACCAATCAGAACTGATCTGAACTTTAGTTTGGACAGCCTTGCAGAACCCAAAAGGCAAAAAAATCAAAGACCAGGGCCATGCAGACTGGGGAGTCTAGTAGAAGGTATACCCCCTAAGGCTCTAAAGGGCTTATACCCTCAAAGCAAAGGTGAAGCAGAAGTATACTGGCCCTCAAAAGTATTCACAACCAAAATGTGCATCAGCAATGAATCTGCTTTAATGTGGTTCTGTCCAGGGTACGCCTCCAGAAACCTACTAGAAGCAAATGCTAAAAACTTTCTGAAGAACCTACCTTTATTTGAGAGCTCAGATTAGTCTTATACTTTTTCAAGTATAAGACTTGATTATCCCGTGTTTCCCCGGAAACAAGACCTAGCTGGACAATCAGCTCTAATGCATCTTTTGGAGCAAAAATTAATATAAGACCTGGTATTATATTATATTATACCACATTATATTACATTATAAAGACCCAGTATTATATTATATTATATTGTATTATTCCGGTCTTATGTTATATAAGACCCGGTCTTATTTTAATATAAGACCGGGTCTTATATTAATTTTTGTTCCAAAAGACACATTAGAGCTGATTGTCCAGCTAGGTCTTATTTTAGGGGAAACACGGTCTCAGAAAGTTGTAAGGATCAAGCAAGATAATGTATTTGAAAAGTTAAAAAAAAAAAAAAAAACGTAAAGGTATCTGGAGATTTAAGTGACAGAGCTTGTACAAAACCTATTTCATTCTTGGTCATTTAACCTCTCTCTGGGCCTCACTTTACCTGTAAAATAAAGATGTAGCTGATTATTTCCAAAGTTCATTCCAGCTCAAAGATCATTCTGTCATTATATCTCAGTCAGAGGGAGGTGATTCAAATTATAATATTCTACTGCCTAAAAATAAAATGCTAGCTATTATCAGAAAGAATAGAAACATTAACAGAAATTATATCTCAAATGCTATAAAAAGCCATCCATATCTGGAATACTAACAAAAGTGTTGAAGTTACCTAACTATGTATGCAAAAAAAAAAAAAAAAGAAAGAAAAGAACAACTGAAGCAGTGGCACTCAATCCATGCTGCATATTAAGACGATCAAAAAGCTCAAAAAATACTAATGCCAAGGGCCCTAATTCCTTCAATTCTGATTTAACCGGTCTGGGGCAGAGCCCATGGAATTAATATTTTAAAAGCTCCCCAGTATTCTAAGATTGCAGATAAAATTGAGAAACACTAAAGTGACAAAGAGTACAGTATGTTTCAAAAGAATAAAACCTCTATAGTCTTTCCAAAATATGAAGATTATAAAATTATCAAGATATGAATAGAAAAGAATAAACCTCTTTACAAAATTATACCATGAGGTTCACCCACAATGGGGTTCACCTGCTCCAAGTTTAAAGGGCCAAATAAAACCAAAGATTAATTTTATGAAGTCATTAATAAATGTGTACAATCTGTTACCCAAGAAGTCATGCATGGTTAAGATAAACAAATTCAGAAAATTTATATAAATTTCAAGATAACAGACACATATTGGGTTATTAAGGAAAGCAAGTACATCTGAAGTATATTATCAATGTTTTGAGGCTGGTTCCTATGGAATGTCCCTCAGTGCCACCATCAGATGAGAATATTAGACTACATGGTTCCAGGATGACACTGATATGCTCTAGTCTTAGAAGAGTCCATGACTGAAGATTTTGCTTTTCTGTGAGAATAAGGAGATATATGACAGTATAAATTTAACAGCATGCACTTGCTACCATTTATTTATTCAGCACTTAGTTTGTGTTATGTACCAGGCCTCTGCTAGATACTTTAAAAGATCTCATTTAATTCTCACACGGTAGTTTATTATCCTCACTTTACACATGAGGAAACTAAGGTTCTGAGAGGTCAGAATTATGGCAAATGTGTATTTTTGGCATAAAATAAAACAGTCTTAGTGCAAAGATTTAAATCAAGGTCTATGTCATGTTGCCTTTTACTATAACTGAAAATAATAGTTATAATAATAACAAAAAATAAACTGTCATTTTAAGTGCCTACTCTGTCCATTTAAATGCTCAGTAAATCTTTTCAACGGTCCCATGAAGCTGCTCAAAATAATTGAGTCATTCTTGACTCCCTTTTTTCTCAAACCTCACATCCTACCCTCCAGCACATCTTGTTGGTTCTACCTTCAAACATGTGTTCCATTATATTTTGAATATACATCAAAATATATATTCCCCTATCTCATTACTGCCACCCTAGTTCCTCTCTGACCCAGATTATTAAGAGCCTTCTACAGAGACTCTGCCTCTTCTACCCTTTTCTCCACCCCCCTACCCCCCCAACCCCCCCACCCCGTCTAGTCTGAATCCTTGCAAAGGGTTCTCTTGAAAGATAGTGTCACTCTTTTGCTCAAAACATTCAATAACTGCCCTTCTTGCTGAGGTAAATAGCAAGTTCTTAATGTGGGCAAGACAGCACCGCGGACATTGTTTCTTCCATTCTCCTCCTCTATTCCAGCCATATTTGCCTCACTATTCCTCAAATATTCCAAGCATACTTTCTTCCCCCTACTGTTCCCTCTGCCTAGAATATTCTTTCCTCAGATATCACCTTTTCAGGTGTGCTCAAATGGCACCTTATCAGTAAAGCCTTTCTTCCCCACTCCACCCTCTCAAGCACTCCATATTCCACTTACTCCACTTTATCATGGCACTTATTACCATCCAGAATTTATGAATGCATTTATTTATTACTGTCTGTCTTCCCCCACAGTGCAAGCTTCATGCAGGTAGGATCTGTTTTAATCACTGTTGTTTCTCCAGTGCCTAAAACAGGACCTGCCATGAAGTAGGCACTTGACAAACATTTATTGAATGAAAATATGAATCACTAATGCCAAAATCCAGATTCATAAACATTCTAGTACCAGCCGCCACAGCACATGCCCTGAGCTACTCAATCCTAACACCTTTTTCAGTTCTAGCATTTCCAGGTAAGTAACAGAGCCTCCCCTATTACATACTTACACACACATACACACACACACACACACACAAACACACACACACACCAAAATCTAGGGCCAATAATTTTTATCTTTTATTTACATGCTTGCTTTCCCATAAGTCAGTAATTTTCAAATACAGAGAAACTTAGGGTCTCATAAAGTTCTTTCTTTCTGCTATTCTCCCCACTCACTGCTAGCTGCTCTCTTGTGCTATTCTAAGAAAATTTAAACCCCCCAAATAATAAATACTCCAATTCTTATGCAATTTGTTTGTTCTATCACTCCAACTAGACTACATGTTTCTTTGAGGTCATCTAGCCCATTGTAGCACACACAGAAAATTCTCTCGAATTTTATGTATCCCATCTCCAAGTTTTTTCACAAATATAAACCTCAGCACTAATCTTGACCATTCCTTCACCGCCTACTCTCACCTGCAATGGTGGTGGTTAGGAAGGAGGGGCATTATGAAAAGTAAAAAGAGAGTCTTATTAACAAGATGGGCAAAGGGTAAGAAAATGACAAATAAGTTTTTGGTATAATGTGGCCAGTTCCTTATTCCCAAGATCTGAAGGAGGAAGTGATGAAGGCAGACCAGGTAGATAGCTGAGAGCTTGGATTGTCTTTCACAATTCCGACCTGGCAACTTGAAAAAGCAGGACTGACAGGTTCCTGAAGGGACACATTAGACTTAATCTTAAAGGAATTTTTGTTGACTTTGATGTTAATGACTTGAGAAGAGATTTCAAATTTAAAAAAAGGACACCAACTGATCCAAATTTCATCATCACTCATTCAACTCTTACTTCCTATTGTTTTTCCAGGAAAATTCCAATCGGAAAAAAAAAAAATGAAGGAGTATGTTCAAATTTAACGATGTCAATGTAAAGAAATTATTTTTAAAATATAGTTTCAATAATGCTAATATGGGGATCAAAACCATAGATTTCTGCAAACTCTCTCCCCCCAAAAACATACTTGCTCTGTTTGCAAAATAGGATCTATTTTTTAAAGTTTCTCTGTGGATTCTTAACTTGAGCACAAACCAAAAACCAAAAAATACTGTAAAAATGTAATGTCCTTAATACGATGAGTACCAATGGGAAACCTACCTTAAGTTTAACATTTGCCATAAATAACCCCGTAAGTGGTGTGTGTGTGTGTGTGTGTGTGTTCCACAACTGAACAATGTTAAAATTAACACCTGCCTTTAACACTTCCTTTAAGTCTGAAATCCACAAGGTCGTTTATGGAATGCACTGCTAACAAAGGTGAATTACCAATATATGAATGAAGCATTTAAGTCTGCTGGTTACTATACAGACATGGCCAGATTCACTACAAGAAAAGTTACAAATTATCAAAAAACCAGATACAAAAGCAACATAATAGTAGGGATGAAAAAGCCACCAAAAAATATAAACATACAACTGCAGAAATAAAGAATCCGAAGGAATCTTAGAAATTGTGGGTCACTTCTTCACTTCCTTCCACTCCTCCCAGAGGCCTTCCCTGACCACCCCCTCTAAAACAGCTGCCCCTATCACACTCCATTCCTGTATCCTGATTTATCTTTCTTATAGCATTTGCCACTATGGCAACTGAATGAAGAAACTGAATTTCAGAGAGGTTAAAGGATTTCCTCAAGGTCACAGAGCTAGCAGCAAGCACGGCCCATACTATAACCCTGTCTACTATAACCTGTCCCCTTGCTCTTTCCATCGCCACTTGCACTGTATCAAAGCATCCTGTTCCAGCAGATTCTGTTTAACAGATTTCTCTTTTTCATTTTTTTAAGTGCCAAGGAAAATACATGTTACCAAAAAAAGTGACACACTGGGTAAACAGCATTTTAACTACAAATGTTTCACCAACCAAAACAACGTATACTCAGATTTCATAAGCATACAGGATTAGCCAGTAAAACAGAAAGGCACGGCTACTCATAGCTAAGTTCCCTGTGAAATTGGTGCATGGCTTGGAAGTTGTAAGAAGAGCCCCTGAAACCTATTTACCAATTCAGAATGGCCCGTAAAGTATCAGCCTCGCTTTCATTCTTCTAAGAGCCCACAATAGGTCCTCCCTGGATATATACTTTACCTTGCAGATTATACAAGGAAATGTAACCAACTTTACAGCCCCTGTTAGTTCCTTTTGAAGTGAAAGTCAATTTCACAAAACACTGAACATAAAATTAATCCTTGGGAAGTGTTTGATTCTGAGAACAGGAAACCATCTCTGAACCATCATCTGATTGTGATCATCTAGGTTCTTCATTTTAAAATCCACGAATCTGAACTACCCAAAGGAAAAGTGGCAGCGGGGAGAGGGAAAGAGAAAAAACACTCACATATATAAGAAGGGAGCTGATATTCCTAGTTACACTTTCGCCCTACGTCAGCTTCTTGCCTAAAGTCAAGGCCTCACAGACACAACTTCTGTTGTCTTCTTTGATCACCTTCCTCTCAGAGAGGAGCCAACTGCCAATACCTACTGCGGGGAACGTCTCTAGACCTAGGATGGGACTCACTGGGACAGGATGATTTGCTCGACATCTTTCAAAACTACTGTCAGCCCAATTAGTATACTCAAAGAGAAGACCTAAAATGAGGGATGGCAAAAGAGTTGAAATGAGAGAGTTAAGAGAAGGAAGGAGAAAAAAGGAGCGGGGAGGGTAAACAACGCGTCAGGGCGGGAATGGGAACCCGAGTCAAGGAAGTGGGGTCAGCCTAAAGCAAAGGTGAAGGGGGAAGGGGACAGTTCTGGGTAGGATGGGCAGGAGCAAAGGGGAGTGGACCAGCGAGGGCAGAGGGGGGAGGGGAAAGGGTCCGGGGCGGGGCGGAAGAGAGCAAAGAGGCGGGATAAAAAGGGCCAGGCCGGGAGGGTCTTTACCTGCAGCTCCGCCCGCTCCACCTCCCACTGGGCTCTCTCCACCTCGAAGCGGGCCCACTCGTGCTGGAGGAAATGCAGGATCCCCGGTAAGCTGTACTGGGCTCGGGCCGCCCCTGCCGCAGCCGCCCCGTCGCCGGCCGCTGCAGCCTCCGCCAGAGGCCCGAGACCCTTGGCACCGCCGGCGCCCGGATGGTTGTTGCTGAAGAAGACTCCGGGACCCGCTTGCTCGTCCATGGCGGCCGCGGAAACCCGGGGAGCTGCCCAGGCGCCCAGCAGCGGAGGCAACGGCGGCGGCCAGCAGCGCCTCCTCCTCCCTCCGCCGCTCCCCGCCCACACCCCAGTCAGCAGGGAGCAGCCGCCTGGGCGCGGGGGCCGGCCGAGCCCGGGACGGGCCGGGAAATGGGTCAACTGCGGCGCGCGGGCGCCCCGGGGCCTGCTGGGAAATGTAGTCGCGGGGCGGGGCGACGGCGAGCGTGGCTGAGGCGGCCTGTGGGGCTTTGAAAGGCTCCGACGCGCCGCGGCCCCGCCCCTGCCCGCGGCGGTGGGGCCCCGCCCCTCCGGGAGAGTAGGTTTCCTCACAGGTGGGGCAGGGCGGGGCGCGGCAGGGCGACACTTCGGGGTCCATCGCACGCGGAAGTTCACGGGTGGCGCTCCTTGCTGCACACACAGGCACACACGGAAGTGAGGCCAACACACACACAAACACACGGAAGTTATCAAGCTAACACACACACGGAAGTTATCAGGCCAAAATATCAGCCCGAGCTGCACATCTTTTAGGGCTTGCTGATAGTTCTGTTGAGAAACACGCTCAAAGCGAGCTTCTCTGGTCCGGCCCCTGGACGGAGTTCCTTCAGCCTCCCCCTTGGGCTCTGACTTTGGTTTTTCTCTGACCCTACACACTCCTCTGTTCCGCCAATCTGCGTATCGCTGTCACTCCTCTGTTTCAGTTGGGGGTTCAAACCTGTTGCCTGATCAGTTTTCAAGGCACTCTGATGACCTCTCTTTCCTGTTCTGGTTGGTTGACATCTCATCTGAAAAAGCGCTCCGTTGAAGTCCCTTTCCGTTTGTAGTTAATCTTGCAGTAAATCTTTTAAAAGTTTCAGATCTCCAAGGTGATGTTATTCTGGTCTCCTTTTCCCTACCTTAGGCCCGCGCCGTTTTTGCTCAAGTCAATTCAACAAATACTTAATTGTCGGTTATATCTGTCGCTAGGGATATAAAGATAAGTGACACAGTTCCTGTCATCAAAGGGAGGTTGGCAAGTCTATAATCAATCTTCACAGTGACTTAAAGCTATACTACCCGAAAGAACAAAGTCCCTTTCTGCTCCCTAGAAATGTCTTAGGTCTCCAGGCATTTCTCCCTTTTCACGTGTCCAGTTTCGTCCACCGTTCACCTACAAACTGGCAACAGTATTAGCCTACCAAAGGCACACTAAAGTTCTTGAAGGTGTTTCTCTGTAAATATTATCTTTCCCTGAAGTCCCTGAAATTATGTCACTATAAATTCACATAATGCTAGGAACTCGCTTGAAAAAAAATATAGCAAATGAAATTAAGGACTCATTCTCTCTCCATAATAATTTATTTGTAATTTTTTCGTTTTGTGGGATGGACTTCTGGGATATCAGACCCGATGGCCATGAAAAAATTATATAGGCTGGTGAGTGACATGCCAGGGAAGGATATCCTGCCCCTGTCCTCTCCCCACCTCCCTTCCCATGACTACTTGTGGAAAGAACAGGAAACACATTGTATCTGTTCTAGTTGCAAATCAAGATGGCAAGTTTTGTTCTCCCACTTATTGAATGTTTCTGCTTTATTCATTCTTTATTGTAATAAAAATTTGATCCAAGCCTGGCCAAATCACCAGTGTCATAAATTATTGTGGCTGTAAATGGCCTTTGAGATTCTGCCCAATCTTCTCATTTTACAGTTGAAGAAACTGAAGTCCAAAGAAGTTGAGACTTGTCCACAATGAGGCTTTGAGCAAGTGGCACAGCCAAAACTAGAAACCAGATTTCCTAACTGCTAGTTCATTGATCTTTCCTTTAACATGCTGCTTTCTCTCTTATCAGACCTATCAGAGTATCAAGGGAGCAATAATGGTATATTTTTTTATTTGAAGGATTTAAGTAATCTTAGAAGTTTTGAATGTTAAAAGTTTTTTTTCTCTAATAGAATACATATCTGATGATTCCTTTAAATAAATTCCTAACACACTAGTAAACATAATTAAATTTAGTGCTTTAGAACCCATAAGTCCTTTAGCTAGCCTCACCAAGAAAAAAAAGAGAACTCAAATAAAATCAGAAATAAAAGGAGATATTACAACTGTTACCACAGAAATAGAAAGGATCAAGAGACTACTATGAATAATTATAGGTCAAATTGTACAACCTAGAAGAAATGGATAAGTTCTAGAAACATACAACCTACCAAGACAGAATCATGAAGAAACAGAGAAGTTGAATAGACCAAAAACTAATAGCTTGAATCAGTAATCAAATGCCTCCCAACAAACAAAAGTCAAGGACCACATGGCTTCACAGGTGAATTCTACCAAACATCCAAAGAAGAATTAATACCAGTAATTCTCAAACTCTTCCAAAAAACAGAAATGGAAGGAACTTTTCCAAACTCATTTTGTAAGGGCAGCATTACCCTGATTCCAACACTAATTAAGGTTACCACAAGAAAAGAATATTAGGCTAATATCCCTGATGAACACAGAGGCAGAACTCCTCAACAAACTATTAGCAAAGCAAATAAAACAATACATTAAAAGGATCAAACACCATTATTAAGTGGGATTTATTCCAGGGAGGCAAGGCTGGTTCAGTATCAATAAATCAGTCAATGTAATACGTAACATTAACAAAATGAAGGATGAAAATCATGATCATCTTAATAGATGTAAAAGAAGCATTTGACAAAATTCAACATCGATTTATGATAACAAAGTGGGCATAAAGGAAACACTTCAATATAATGAAGGCCATATATAACAAGCCCACAATGAACATCATTCCCTATAGTGAAAAGGTGAAAGCTTTCCCTCTAAGATCAGGAACAAGAGAAGAATAACCATTGTTGCCACTTTTATTCAATATAGTATTGGAAGTCCTAGCCAGAGCAATTAGGAAAGTAAAAGAATTGAAAGGCCTCCAAGCTGGAAAGGAAGAAGTACAACTGTCCCTATTTGCAGATGATATGATACAAACAAAAAACCCTAAACATTCCATCAAAAAACTATTAGAAGTAATAAATGAATTCAGTAATTTTGCAGGATGCAAAATAAATACACAAAAATCTGTTGTGTTTCCGTACACTAACAATGAACTATCAGAAAGAAATGAAGAAAACAATCCCATTTGCAATTGCGTCAAAAGTAATAAAATACCTACAGGTAAATTTAACCAAGGTGAGAAACTGGTATACCAAAAACTATAAGATATTAAGGAAAGAAATTGAAGAAGACACAAATAAGTGGAAAAACATTCCATGCTCATGGATTTGGAGAATTAATATTGTTAAAATGTCCACATTACCTAAAGCAATCTACAGATTCAATAATCCCTGTCAAAATACCAATGACATTTCTCATAGAAATAGAACAAACCTAAAATTTATATGGAACCTCAAAAGACCTGTGACTTTTTCCCCCTTTGTGCTTATGTCTTTCATATTTTCTGTATTCAGCATGAAGTACTTTTTAAAGAACACTTTATCACACATAACATTAAGAAAAACTCAAGTGATATGTGAACACCTCAGTGAACATTCTCAAAATGAACGAACCCTTACATATAACCACCACCCAGATCATGAAACATTTCAGGCATCCCAGAAGACCCTCTCAATGAGCATTCACAAAACACTACAGCAAAAATGTTTTTAAATTTGAAAAAAAAAAATTATGAAAAAATAGCTAGAAATACATAACATTTATAACTAGTTAAACCTAAATTATGTTCCCCACTCTACACTTTTCCAAATGGGAACATCTTGGACAAATGGCTTAACCTTTTTCTGCTACAAGTCTCTCATTTTTAATATGAGAATAATATTTACCTTATAAAGTCACTATGAGATTAAATGAGAGAAGAAATGTAAATTCCCTAGCATAGGGCCTCACATACAGTATATGGTGAAAAGTGATAGCTATTATTGTAATAGAGTTCACAAGACTAACTGAAATCACACATGTAAAATTCATAAATACTAGGGGCTTAACCATTATTCTTTTTTCTTTCTCATTCCTTATTCAGAACTTTAATTTAGCAGAATTAAAATAATCTTTTAAAACATTCATGTGTATGCCCAACCAGTAAGCCTCAGACCTCAGGTGTTGCTGATTTCCAGATCATTTCATTTTGGAATTAATAAAACCTTGTGACACAAAAAATAGGGTTTCCTTTCCAAGCACAGAGCGGCTGTCAAAATGTTGATTTATATATCGATGTACCCAATTTAAAATGAAAAATTGTAGCATGCTAATATCTTACTTAGATAATTGGAGTGCTGGCTATTTTTTTGGCTTATGTGTGTGTCCTTTGTAGGGTGGGGATTATAATTCTACAAAATGGCAAATAATTCATCAGCTTTTTTTTTTTTTCATTAAAATGAGTGGCTATGAAAAAAAAAAAAAGACGTTCAAAATGACCTGTTCTTTAGGTCTCTGACTCTTTAACTGCTCAAAGAAAAGGCTTCAAATTGAACCAGATGGCTTTCAGAATTCTGCCAAGAAAAAAAAAAAAGGTGGACCATTTGACTGGAGAGAAGCTTCTGCTAGGATGAATGGAACTTTGGGGAAGAGGAACATGCAATAGCCCACTGTTTATCAACCTCTTCTACCATCTGCCACTCCCTAATTTCTCTCACCTCTCCTTCCTGTCTACCCTACTTCAGGGGTCAGTTCTCAGCCTCCAAACTTATTCCCTAGATTTGAAGTCTGGTAATGACTGGGTTAGGGAAACAGCCAATCACAAGCTGGGAAGTAAGGGAATTCCATTATCTGAAATTTTTCTTGGAGTCCAAGAATTAAGTCTACATCACAATCTTGTGATAGGATGGAAACATAGCCTCTATTATTGATTATTGTTATATTGCTTTCTTTTGGAAGAGTATGACTGAAATTAGAGAGTTGCCTAATTTTAACTTTTAAAATTAAATTTAACTTTAATTAATTTGAATAATCTTAACTAAACAAAATTTAATTTCAAAATGTAAATTGATAAATTTGTAGTGGCTGATAGTTAGAGAAATAAATACTTAAAATCTAAAATCAACATTGCTTTAGCAAGTCTCTAACAAGTATCTAACCCAGGGGAACACTAAAATGATAATATAGCTCTGAAGCTGTAACAGCAAGACTTTTCTTGGAATATTGATGATCAATTTAAGATTCTATTTCTCTAAGCGAAGATAAACTGGTTTTTGAACACTGTTCCTTTCTCCCCCACCAACTCCATCCTTTGCCCTTTTCTCTTTTAAAATTTCCAGTGAATGAAAGCCCTACTCAAAAGATTGTTTTCTTTATCTTTTTTCTTAAAATAACTACGGTGCCCCCATTTCTAAGACAAGAACTGAATGTCAAACAATTAATGTAATCTTCATTACATAAAAATGTGTGGCAAGAGAACATTTTTATCCATAAGCTGGTTATTCCTGCCAACTATGAGTACGCAATAGAGACATACTTGTTTCCAGGTGGAAACTTTTCTCAGCAGACAACACCCGATCTTCATTTGGCTTGAATTGCTCAGAATAGCACCCTTCTCAACTCCCTTCTGATAGTCCTTTAACATAAATTAAGTCAGATCTCAAAAGAATTCAAATGTGGTACTTTCTTTTTAATAAACAGGGGATGGGGTAGGGGATGATCTGAGCGTTGTGCGAGAAAAATAAGATAAGTGAATCAGGTAAAGGAAGTCCAGCACATTTTTGTTTCAATTTTTGCTTTCTTAACTTTTTTCCGACAAAATTGAACTGATTTTGCATGTACTACATTTCTCGCCCTCTCCTGTGCAGGCCCTCAGTATGCTACTGTTGTTCAACTGTGTTAATTTTAGCACTTGCAGTTGTTCCCTGTAATGGAAAATTCTACCATTATCTGTTATCTCTTTTCCCAGATTTCCCCCCAGCTGCAGGACATGAAGTAACAAGAGTAGGAGTGGTTTGTACCAGCTCATAGACACTTTCAGATGAACTCATAATATGTAACATAACAACCAAAGAGCTGACTGTGTTCAAGCTTCAGGAGCCAATACGTGCATTTTCATTATAGGAGAAAAAGATAATATAAAACAGTTTTTAGTATATGGCAAAACCCAAATTAATGCCACAACATTTTTGTGAGACTATAATGATTAAATATGAAGCCGGAGTATAAATTAGCTAGGAGGTAGAATGGAGCTTTTAAGCAAAATTCAAACACCTTAGGAAGAAAAGTACATAGTGCATTTGCTATCTTGAAAGAAGTACAATATAGCTGACACATAAAGAACAAGAGGAATGTAATAACAACTATTGTTTTTATAGCCAGTACTTACTAAGGATTTACTCAAGAAAAACACTGCATTTTGTATGTATTAACTTGATCCTTACAATGCCCCATATGAGGTAACTACAGGCATTACCTTCATTTGACACATGGAGACACTACATATGGCCATAGGAGTAGATGAAATGAAATGAGGAGGTGAAGTAGGCAGGAGCCAGATGGTGCAGGGGCTTGAGGACCACTTTAAGGAATTGTTTTTTATGGTAAGGTAACCAACTGAAGTTTACAGCAAGGTATCAGGCTTGAATTTATAAAGATCATTTCAGTTTCTGTGTGGGAAATATAGTATTAGTTGACATTTCTAAATTGTTTTCTAAGGGTCAGGCACTATTTTAAGGTCCTTTTGCAAGTATGAACTCATTTGATCCTCAGCTGCTCTATAAGAGAGGTATGATTATTGTCCTCATTTTACAGATGCAGAAACTGAGGCACCGAGGACAAGTGACTTGCCCGAGGTCACACAACTTACAAGTGACAGCCAGATTCCAACCCAGGCAAACTGACCCTACCGTCCTCACCAATCACTTTTCTATACTGCAAACAAATGTGGTGATTTGAATTGGGATGGCAATCATGGCAATAACAACCCATGGAGGGATTTGACAAGCTATTTAGGAAACGTGATGAACTAAGCACATGACGAGAAAATGGGAAGTGTCGGGGATGAAACTAAGGTTTCCCTCCGGCTACTCAACAGGATAAGAGTTGCACTGTTTACTGAGAGATCATAAGCAGAGAAGCAGGTGTTAGATAAGGAGGTGGAGTTCAATTTTAAATTAATTGTGTTTGAGGAGTTTCTGAGACAACAAATGGGAGGTAGTCACATATCCAAGTCTGAAGAGCAGAAGAGAGGGAAGAGCTCTGGACAATCCTGTGAAGGAATCCCTATTATTCTCTATCAAACTATACCTTACACCACCCCTTCCTACTTATCACAACCTGTGCTTATTTCCTCGCTCTCTCCAGGAAGAATGTAAACATATCATGGCAGATTCTTTGCTTAACTGTTTACTACTGTACTCCCAATGCCTGGCATACAGTATATATATGTATATATACTGTCCCCCATAAGTAACTGTCCGATGAATGGACGAGACAGCATTAGAGAATCGTATCACAAAGTCTTGACAAAGAGGAATTCAAGTTCTCCTTGTACATGTCCAGTGTCAAGTAATGCACTATCACAAGGCAATCATTTTTAATAGCTATCTTAGAAAATTCTTCTTGTACGTTTGATTGCACACCACTTATTTGACACATTGACCTGTTGGAGCCGTCTGCTAACTGGTCTTCCTGTCTGAAGATCAGTGATTAGATCGCCCTTTTTTTACTCTGTTTCTCTGTATCACTTCTTGGGTACACACCAGTTTGTCATTGCCCTTGACATGACGCATCCGAAAGTGATCCCCCAACTCTCTCAGCTGCCCCTACACCCACACCCCGAGGTCCCAGGGTGGACAGGACTATCACTTTTTTATTTTAAACAAGTATATTTTTACTACAAACGGCCCAACTTTATTAAGTTTTTCTACTCACTTCATAATGATTTAGTCAACTAAAATGCCATTTTAGAAAATGTTCAGGTATATCAAAATATTTGTGGAGATTTAAGGGCACTCAAGGCATTTTCTTGGAATTTAGAAAACGATGACCCACTTTCATTTTTACACCTGTTATTTCAAAAAAGCATCCCTTTCTAAGATGCAGCAACGTGTGTCAAAATTCAAACCTGTTATATTTTTTATAAACCCTTCAAGGAACCATCCCAAGGAAATAACCTACAAGTTTCCCTTTTAAAAAGTCAAATGCAGCATTATTTATTAAAATGTAAAAACTAGAAACCAAGTACCCAAGCATAGGGTAACAGCTAAGTCAGTAATGGTACATCCACTATGAAAATGAAAGAAGGAATAGATTTAAAGAGAGTTTGAATAATCAAAGGTTAAAAATTGGAAAAGTAAAACAAGCTCACTTAAATCTTCATGGATTCTTGTGACTTGCATGGAAAGTCAAGGGGAAAAGGGCAAATAGAACTACATGTGTATAAGAAAAACAATGCCTGAAATGGAAACCCCTGAGTTCTAATGGGAAAACGAGACAGAGAATTCTGGATAGGGGACAAGGCTGTGAACAAACTCTCCTGAAGAAAAAAAAAAAAAGTTTTCCTGGTCACTTGTGAGTGTGTGGTTCTCACATTTGTTTAGTGACAGCACCAAAAACAGGATAATTTTTCTAAATTACGATTAAGACATGCAGTTCTTATTTATCTAAGTAAAATTTTGTTAAGTCTACAATCATTTCGTAAGCATTTAGAATTATAAATGGGTTTGTAATGATTAATTCAGGTTTTAAAAATAATCCATCTGAATAAAAGCATTAAGGCAAGATATTTATTTATAGTTGTACTCTAGCCATTTCTGGCACCAACCTAAAAATTCCAATTAAGAAGGAAGAAAATGTAAGGCATAGTAATTCATATCATTAAATGTGTTTTGAAAACTGGACTAATTATATCCTTCCTTCGGCCTTGTTGGAATGAAAAGAAATAATGGATATAAAGTTCTAGCACAGTGCCTGGCACACGACAAAAATGGCAGCTCTTCATGAAAGAGATAATCTGCAATATTGAACTGCTGTCTGGATTTAATATATTTTATACTGTTATACTGTGATAGCAACCCTATATACATGTGAAAACGACTTACCGGGCTAAATAATATTATGTGCCAATATTAAAGGATCAGCCAATGATCCACTCTCCTGATAAAAAGAAAGGATACATACCTAGACATATGTACTTTTTAGGTGCAAAAGATTGTAGAGAGAATACCTAGCAAACACTCCTCTCATTTTAAAGATGGGGAAACTGAAGCCCCCCAACGGTTAGTTGTCCAAAGTTCTACCCCTCCCTGATGGCAGAACCTGCTAGAACAAGGACACCTGATTTCAGAGCTTCATTCTCTCCAATTAAATTGATAATTAAAATGTATAATATTGATTAATGAGAACTTAGAAAGCAGATAGAAAATACTTTATTCTTATAATATTAAAACGGCTCAGATTAAGCTTCACAAAGAATCTCCTGGCTATCATGATGCTTCTTTTAGGTTCTTGATACGGATGTTTTTAATCAAATATTACTCAGGTTGAGAAAAATCACGTGGGCTGGGCAATGAAACAAATTAAAATATATAATTCTTCAAACAAATCTTGCATAGATATAATCCTAGAAAACCAGAAGTAAAGTTGCAAATGGCACAGAAGAGTTTAGAGAAAGTATAAAGATGTACTGGGAGAGGGGCAAGAGAGACTGGGACATAAGGAGTAGAAAAAAGAGAGAATCATTGCTAATGCATAATGCAGTCAACAGCGAAGTGGTAAATGATGCATCTACTGCAAACTTGGGAAGTTATGGAAAAAGCCTGGGAGGTACCAAGAGCAGCAGACAATAGCCAAGGCAGAAATAAACATACTGTATAAATTGATGAGTGAAAAGGGGCTACGTCTGCAAGAAACAAGAAACAAGCAATGGGAAGACACTCTGGCAGTTCCTTAAAAAGTTGAATAGAATTACCATCGAGTAGACAAGTCCACTCCTAGGTGTGTACCTAGGAGAAATTAAAACATAACATCTGTCCAAAACCTTGTAAACAATTGTTCACAGCAGCATTATTCATTACAGGCAAAAGGTAGAAACAACCCAAATGTTCACTAAGTATTGAAAATGATAAACAAAATGTGGTATACATACAATAGAATACTGTCCAGCCATAAAAAGGGATGAAGTACTGGTGTATACTACCACAAGGATGAACCTTAAAAACATTATGTTAAGTCAAGAAGCAGTCGCAAAAGACCATATAGTCTATGATTTCATTTATATGAAATATTTATAAAAAGAGAATCAATAGAGACAGAAAGTAGATTAGTGGTAATATAAGGGTCAGGAGAAATAAAAAGATGGTGGGGTGATAGCTAAAAGGTACAGGGCTTCTTTTTGGGGAAATGAAAATATTCCAAATTGTTTGTGGTGATGGTTTTGTTACTCTGTGTCTATACTAAAAACCATTTTTTGAATTGTACATTTTAAATGAATGAACTATATGGTATGTGAATTATATCTTGATGAAACTGTATTCCCGCCCCCCCAAAAAAAAACAAACCCTCCAAAAAATGAGAATAACTTTGGAAAAGCAAGTCTGAAATGCAAAAAAATCCTGTAGAAATAAAAGTCAGTGAGAAAATATGTGACAGAAAGCACCTACATGAGGTCTAAAAGACTGAATAGGAAGAAAGGCAAGGATATCCGAACTGCCACTGGCTAGAGTATGAGAGAATAAATAAAAGGTAGCAGACGATAAATAGGTATACATTTGGAATGTTCAGAGAGGTGTCCTGTTTTTCATGATACAGTCTATGTAACACTGGTAAATTCAGTGTTTAAAATTTGCTAAACACTGTGGCAAACATTCATTTCATCAATTATCTATTTGATGTGGTAAAATTCCCATTGCATTGGAGATTGGCATAGCTATAATTATGACTCATTCATTTTTGTATGCCCTGCAGCACTTAGCTTGATGCCTTATACACAGTAGGCCCTCAATAAATATTTGATGTATGAAACTAACCATCGTAGCTAGAACTAAAGGCTCTGTAATTACAAAGCATAACTCAGGCCAAATTTTAGCCATAAAACAAAAAGCAGAATATTATTCCACATCTGAAACATTTATTGGACTTTAAATGAAAGTTTTAATTCAGTTAACAACTAAAATATACACAAGCATAACTTAGTAATCTAATATGAAAGTAAAAAGACCAACCAAAAGGTAAGGACATTTTGAGAAATGCTAAGAAAATGTGACTTTATTCATATCATATACAATACGAAACAGACATTTTCCATTGTTTTGTTTACTTCAAAACTTAAATTCTGCTGTTTTTCAGTTCAACTTTTTCATGACAGATGCTGAATACCGACCTATTTTTTTCTGACAATATCAATAGGGGGGCCAACCACATGATACAATTGTTTTTAGCATTTAAATTTAAGACTATGGCTCAGTGTTTTAAAAATAAATTAATTAATAAAAGAGAAACATTATTAGAAGAAAAAAGAAAGCACATTCATCACATGTTGAAAAAAAAAAAAAAAGAAATCACTCCTTCAAAACCAGAAAGCAGCATGAGCATTGTTTCCCTTAACCTACCTGGAAGCATATAATTCCACTATACAAATAAAGTAAAAGCTACAGCCTGGAATGATACAGAGGCTATCATTAGTTAGCCTCTAGTTGACAATATAAATTAAAATGAAAGGAATAGCAAATTAAAAAAAACTTGTTTTTAGCTTAATTGTTGGTGCAGAATGTACGGTAGGGGCTGGCTGCCTGGTGGCTGCTTTAGCTTTGCTGGCTTGGCTTGCTCGAACAGCAGTTTCCAAACGTACTTTCAACTCAGGAGCCGCTCCCATTACAGTCTTGAAAGCATGTGGATACAGAGGTCCAATATGCATTAAATTCTGGAGTGCAAATTCATGAAGATCTTTGGAAGCTGCGTTTGCTGAGGCAAAAGAATTTTCATCCAGCAGGTAGGAGATCAAAGTGGGAACTAACAGTGCAAGTAACTGGACTCCTGCAAACAACAAAGTTAGTCTGAATGTGATCATGGATCTGAAAATTACAATAAATTTTATTTTGAAAACTAGGCATAGTAGTCTGAATTATAACATAAGTAAACATGCATAATCTCTTTTAGACCTCAATGATAACTTATAATTAATATTAAATACTTACTAAATGCCCAAGCTATGTTAGGGTTGGAAACCAGGCTTGTTAAGATTGTATATTTTACATATATATTGTTTTATTAAAAATACTGCTTAAGAGGTTAAAAAGAAATAAACTTTTTACAATTGCCATCTGGTATAATGTATTTTGTGAGTAAGATTATGAAATTTTTAAGGTTATTCCTGAATAGGGAGGATGGAGTAGGGAACAGAAACCTGAATAGCATCTATTTATTACTATTTAACTAAAACAAGGTTATTTTCTTCATTTTTTAAAAATAGGAATACAACTGTTTCCCATTTCATGATCCCCCAAAACCCATAGGAAATGAGGGAAAAATCTTTCAAAAATAAGGGAATACATGAAAAACTTAGGGTTAAAAACAAGAACCCATTTCTGGCTGACATAAATTCCAAGTCCTAAAAAAAGATTTATCTGAAGGCTTAATCCCCTTTACTAGTCTCTTTGTCTCCCCATATTAACAACTCCACTCTCGAATATAAATTTTACTAAAGCTGATATTTAAAAAAAAAAAAAAGTAATTATATGTGTGTGTGTATCTTATAATCAACATTAGGAATAATGCTTTCTCTACCTTTAATTTGTATTCATTTTTGTAGAATGACAAGATAATATTAAAGCCAACGCTGCAGGGGAGCAGGAAACATCTGATACAGAAGGTGGGATGCAACACTCACTGATGTCATCAAAGACAGTGATAATAATCAGTGAGGCCTTTCCAGAACCTCTACCCCTCTCTGGCCCTCAACTTCCTCTTTCCTTGCCGTATTTTTTCTCTATAACATCTATTCCTTTCTGCATCTCACTATTATGCCTCTTTCTTTCTGCACCTCACTAGTATGTCTCCATCTAAAATTAATGTAGTTAATCTATTTTTACCTTTATATAAAGTTATACATAGATATGTCTACACTATATATACATATATAATTTTTATATCTCTATATAAAGTAGATACAGACATATCTAAGATGGGGATGGTGTTTATTGTGTGTTTTCTCACTAGAATGTAAGCTCCCTGAGAGCGGGGATCTCTGTGTGATTTATTTCACACTGAACCCTCAAGGTCTAGAACAGTACCTGAAACACAGTAAGGCACGCAATAACGACTTGTTGAATGAATGAACAAACACAAACACACCCTTTGTCTTAGAAACCACTCAGAAGTTTTTTAATGAATTGAATTTATTTTCCATGTTGAAATTTCAGAAGAAAATAAGCTGATATTTTAAAAGTCCCAAGTAAATCCTCCAATTGGCTAGATTTAACTCATGTTCCCTCACATAGAATGATAATACTGTGTAATAAGAACTGTCTTTCATAATGAAATAATTATGAAAATTATACTAAATTATCAAAGAAATAAGAAATTATCTTCAGTACATTGTGCTTACCAAAGCAGAAGAGGTTTTCATCAGGAGGTTGAAAGGTAAGGTTTGGTTTTTAACAGTTTTAAAATATAACATTGAAAAAATATATTATAAATTAAGTACCCATTTTAAGTATCTAGAAATGTGCTAAGAATTTTAGGAAATATATAATTTGTCTCTACCTAATGCTTTCATTACCTAGTCAAAAAGAGTACACAGCACATAGGAAAATTAGAGAACTAAGTGCTAAAAACCTATAGTTAGCATTTGAGATACAGACAGAGTTCATCAAAAGACTCACAAAGCTAAGGAATACATTAGGATGTTATACTTTTAGTGATTATTTTAAAATAACAAGGCCATAAAATAAGGTTGATTATAACTGTCAAAGAAATTGTATAAAGGGAAAGATCACAGTGGGCTGAGTTACCAGGCAACATTTCTTGAAGAAATGAGATCTAACATAGATTTAGTAGATTTGTATAAGAAAGGAGAAGAAAACACCTGAGGAGAGTGAAAATAGAATGAACATTGTACAGAGATTAAAATAAGAGAGAGAGAAAATTGGACTGGCCAGGCTAGCAGGTACACAGACTGGGGAACAAAATAAAAGTTTTGAAAACCAAGCAAAGATGTTCAGACTTGCAGTAATGCAAGAGGAAACTACTCAAAAATCTTAATCAAGAGAGAGAAAAATTGTTTTAGGTAAATCTGATGGGGAATATCTCTTAGGAAACTATTATAGTTATCTTTTTATAAGAATAGGAAGCCAGTTTCTCTTGAATCCTAGAGAAGTTTCAAAAGAGATAGGACAAGTTTTCAGTTGTAGATTGAATAAAGATGAAGAACAGTTCATTGCCAAGTATAATTCAATGTTTTTATTAGGCTGGTACAAAAGTAACTGCGGTTTAAAAGGTTAAGAAAAATTGCTAAAACCACAATTTTTGCTAAACCACAAAATTGCTAAAACCACTTTTGCACCAACCTAACAGCTTGTAACTTCGGTCATGCTGGGTAAGGAAATATTCATAGCCTGTTTCTATAATGGGTACTGTAAAGTTAAAAACAAAAATTAACACTTGTAACTAATGTGAAAAAAGTTGAGTGACAAAACAAATTTAAAAGTTGAAAATTTTCCCTCTTGGAATACTATTACTATATTTTATATAACTCCTATATAACAACATATAGTAAGTACCCTGGTTCCCCGAAAATAAGACCTAGTCGGACAATCAGCTCTAATGCGCCTTTTGGAGCAAAAATTAATATAAAACCTGGTATTATATTATTATATTATATTATACTTATTATTTATATTATATTATATTACATTACATTAAAGAACCCGGTCTTATAGTATAGTAAAATAAGACTGGATCTTATATTAATTTTTACTCCAAAAGATGCATTAGAGCTAATTGTTCGAGTAGGTCTTATTTTCGGGGAAACATGGTATAACTTAATATTGCACAACTTGGGTTGGTGCAAAAGTAATTGCAGTTTTTGCAATTATTTTTAACTTTTTAAATCGCAATTACTTTTGCATCAACCTAATACTACACATTGCATTATATAGGTAAATAATTATGTAGCGTAGTATTACATATTAGTGAGCTATATCAACAATAGGCATCATCAAGGTTTCTTCATTTTTTTAATGGACTGCTTCACTCAGAATACAGACATTTCATGCTTTAGCAATACTTTTAAGAGGTAGAATAAGCAATTAGCATTTAAAAAAATTAAGTATCATAGATGTTCACTCATTATTGTCTTGATGGTATCTTCCCAATGAATGTTATTGCATTCCACTAAATGTTTTACCTTTGGTTTGCCTTTAGTCAATATTTACCATTTACCTTTGGTTTTTGCATAGCATTTAGTCTTAAATTTAGTTTTTACTAAAATGACCTGCAACGGCCTGTGTCTAGTATCAAATATGATTATTTAAATAATACAGATCTTCATTTGAGACTACTGGCTTTTTTAAGAAAATACTTACTGTTCTGTTCTTCCCCAAGAGCAACCAATGTTTCAAGAACTTTAATTCCTTCTTGAACAGCTACAAGTTCTGTGTTACTGGCTGGTCTGTTTCTTTCAACAGCTTTTAGCTTTTCAACCACTATTGGAGCTAACGAATGGATATAGGGAGTTGAAAGGGCACGATTGGAATGTTGGAAGACTGAGAGGAGAAGCTGGTAACATTTGGCTTGAACCTATGTAAGAAAATCATTTTATTAACTAACATGTGTGATATTATAGTTGATTTGCTGTACAATCACAATGCATCTTTATAGTGAAAAGACGTGATACTGCAGAATGAAAATAAAAATGTGACACAAATTAATGCCACTTTCTACTTATAGAAATTAAGTAGGATAATGAAACTTCTAATAAGCTAACTAAATAAAACTAACTAAAAACAAATTAAATAAATATTCCTTATATGTCTACTGCCACATTACCCTGCTTATATATATATAACTCATATAGTTCTATAGTGTGGAAGAAGCTAGAAACCAGGCATTCTAATTTGTTTTAATTTTTTCTTTAATTTACAATTGTCCCTCTCACTTTAACCTAACATAATTAGTAATGAAGAATAATATTTCAATGATGTCAAACAAAGCTATAAAAATACATTGCTTAAACACCTCAAATCCATTTGAAATCCCTGGAAATGATGGTTTATGTCAATTCAAGTTTTCCAGACCTAGAAAGTAAAGTATCATTGGCTCTACTTTAGATTAGAAAGACTTCATATTAATTTAAAAAAAAAAAAATAGCAAAGAAGAAAGGAAGGTCCATTAACTTATGGGACAAATAGTGGAATAAAACTGTTTCAGCACTTTGGTAGAAGAGAAGTTGCCAAACCTTTCTGAAAATGAATATATGGGGAATGGTTTTAAAATATAGATCTCTGGTCAGAAATACAGCAGTTAAGTCTAGGTATCATGTTACTTAACTGATTTTTTTTCGGATTTGCAGTGGGTTTGAGAATCATTAGTTCAGACTTTGACATTGACTAAAAAAATAAAACTTATTTTCCAGAAAACTAAAGTTTTCAATTGGTTCATTAAAACATGCAAGAAAATAAATTTGTCCTTTAATGCCTGTGGTGTCATTAAGTAAACAGAGAAAAATAAAACCATAAACTCATGTAAAGTCTCTACCTATGTAAGCCAGGGTTAATCAAACAATTTAGGTATTGGAGAATTTTTGCATATGGAAATAAACATACATATGTGTCTCTCCTAGTGTTTAAACCCAATAATCATTTCCAGTTTTTCTATTTAAAAGCCAAAGAGCAAATACCTAGGTTTTCATTTGAGATATCATCCATTATAATGAATCAATCTGAAATTTTCCTGATAAAGTGGAATGTTTACCTCTATGTCTATTTTAAGTATAACTTACCCACGGGTCACAGGAATTTAATGCATTTTTAAATCTGTTCATGCAGCCATTCTGTAATGACTGGACTCCTATTATTTCACTACTAGCAGACCACAGGAAGAGGGCAATTGCTGTTAGCATGCTCACTTCATCAGGCATAGGCATGGAATCTTCTGAAATAAATGAATAATGAAATATTGAAATATATGAAAAATGAAAGCAAAGTGCTGTTTCTAAAATGCTTTGGAATTTCAGTCTTGTTCCATAACCCTCTCTCCACCAACAATATTTATAGCAGTGTGTGCCTCAATCTAATATAGTCCATAAACGATTTTATGAATAGAACTCATCTACTGAGGAAACTTTATTGGAAGTCTTATATTTAAGTCCCTTTTCCTTGTTTCTCTGATGGTACAATATTAACTGAAAAAAATTCAGGCATAGATCCTAATATGGAAAGCTTATTTAAATACGAAAGATAACATAGAAATGGAAAATTGCTTAAAAGTCATTTAACTTCTTTGGAGTTTAGGTTAATTAAACAGTCCCAAATACTCTCCTTCCAACAAAGTTAAATGATTTTGATAAGATATTCCAAATAATTTAAAAATCTAGAGTAGACATTCTTAGTGCTATCACCTTATCCTACTTAGTATATAAATTCTATACAACCATAAACAAAAAAATCTTGCAATTTGCTGAAGGCAGTATTCTCATAATTTTAAAGAATTTCTTGCCATTGTAATCATTTATTCAGGAATAAACACAACTTTAACCTAATGGAAATACAGTATGTAATTAGCAACACAGGAAATATGTATATTTATTCTAATGAACAATACTACTAAACGTAAAATAAGAGACTCAAACTATTTTGTGATTACCATTTCTTCCACAGGGAACTTATCAACATTTTTCATATGTGAATTTGGGCTAATGTGGCAACTGAAAATATCTAACAATAATCAGTACTTTATTAGGATTAGGAAAATATACATTTGATATGCTAACATTATCTTATATTGAGGGTATAATAGTTGAGAATTCCATTAACTTAAAGAGATGTAAAAGTCAAACCCAATTTAGCCAGTTTATAATAACCTAAGTTATACATGTTAAAAATCTGAGAATTTCATAATAGGAATATTATTCTAGGTGAAATAGGAAAAATCTCTAATTCAAAATTTGTGACATTGCAAGCAATTTTTTTGTCAGAAGACTAATAGTTTATTTTTAAATTGTGACTTCAGTAACAGGGATAATACAAGATGAGTCTTGTGTCAGAAAGTAAACAAAAGGTCAAGAAATAATGGGGTTATGTCAAACCTCCCAACATGTATTTAAAGACCCGGGCATTTAGAGTCAATATCCAGAAAAAGAGCATTAAAGTTCATATCTGAAAGACGTGACTAAAACACCTCTCTAAGAGATTCAGTGTTATATAGCAGTTTTCTGCAAGCTCATTCAAATAATTAGTTATTGGGGAACAGATATCCTGTAGATTAAAAATTTTTTAACTGATTGGGTTACCTGGTTGAGAATATTCTAGGATGCACGCAAGGGTGCTACGAATGAGAGCTGTCCACTGTTTCTGAGTATCCTCAGTTCTGGCCATTGAAAGTGTCACAATACTTTTAATCCCTTGAAGAGCTGCACTGACTGGTGGAGGAACCTGATTATCTGCAGACTTTATTGCTGTATCTTTCAATATTCTTGCAATTAAAAACAGAATCGTGGGCAGGATTGTCATACATCCTGAAATAAAAACAAATCAGATTACCTCGTGACTACTTCAGTTCCCATATTACAGTTGTTTCAATTGTTCATATTTTTTACAACTGACTGCGGTTTATTTCTTTTTGTTCCTTTTAAACAAAATTTGTTGCATTACTATTACCATAATTCAATGTTTAAAAAAGAAAAAAAGAAAGTGGCAAGTTATTTCAAAGAAGACAGAATTATTTTCTTTCTTTTTCCAATTAGCCTTGTTTTTATTATTTCCAATATTTTACCCATTTAATATGTCATGCCCTTCATAATGAAAATGATAAAGGAGGATAGAAAAACAGAAGGAAAATACTACTATATACATACTTTGAGAAAAGTCCGAGTAACTTGGTGAATCCTGTAGCAATTCTAAGACATGTAATCAATCTTCAGTGTATTAAAGTCAGCCTAACCAAGCCAGGAAAATGATGAACAGACTATACAGGTAAGTAAAGAAGAAATGACAGAATCCTGGAATTTGTAACTAAAAGAACTTTAGAGTCACCGAATTCAACTTCCCACTTAATGAAAGACTCTCTTCATCATGCCATTGTAGTCTGCCTGTAAAGCTCCAATGATAGAGAAATCACTATTTTCACATCTGTGGGCTCATGTTGAGCTGAAATTTACCTTTATGTCTCCTGATACAGTTTCTATCTCCTAGAACAGAGGGAAGTCTACTTTCCATCCAGCAGTATTTGCCGACAGCTATTATCTTTTCAGCTATAATTTCTTTAGTTGCTTCTTAGAGTTGGTTGTCACTCTCCTCTCACTTTCTTTAGTTTGTCAGTGTTGCTTAAGAGTGGCAATCAGGTCAGAAACTAAACGGTTTAGTAATCCCACCTTGTGTCTATCTGCTAACATTCAATGTCTTCCCTCAAGGTATGGCTCTGTCTATTTGCTGAAGTTTGTCTAAAATATATCTGAAAAGAGCATCTTGGGTTTTCAGTTTTTTAAATATTGATAGGCTCCTAAAGATAGACAAACCCTTAAAAAAGACGAACTTCTCCTTTCACACTTGAAATTTCAGAGGAAAATAAGTCATAATAGCACTTAAAATCAAAAGCAAGCTCATCTTTGTCTAGTGTCATACAACGCATATTCAAATAGTGATCAATACTGTACCAGCAGGTGAACAAAGGGACGGTAAGTCAGAGAGTATGGTGACTGTGGCTGCCACCAAACGAGCACTTTCTTCTGACAGTCGAGTTTTCATGGCGATGTGACTTGGGGAGTCCGACATCTTGGTACTGAGATGTGGCATGTGCCGTACTAAAATGAACATCAACAGTTCCATAGTTGCAAACACAAGAGATTTTCCAGGTATAAGACCACCACTGTCACCTCCTTCTCCTAATACAGGACAGGACTCTTTTTCCATATCATCTTCATCTTGGGTAAAAGAAAATTTGGTGAAATTTCCAGCAAAAAACAAAACAAAACAAAAACAAATAACAGATAAAACAACGCAGTCAGTATATTGGAGAAATTCTGTCAAAAGAACTTAAAACTGAATGTCTAACTGATATAACATGTCTTTCTCTGAGTAATTCTCTTCCTTATGAGAATTCTGCTCATTTACCTCTCCTTAAAAGTAAAGGACAATCCATGTTTCACTTGGAAAATTTTTATTAGGTATTTTTATTAGGAATGTATTTCATAATAGGTATAACACATATGTTAAGTTGAATCATATGAAGGCTGACACTTTTGAAGGTGAAAAATAGTTGACTGTCAGCAATTTCATTTGTTTCTAATGAAAGCAAAATGAATTGCAAATCGTCTCAATGTATGATTAACTTAAAATAAAATTCCTAGCATTATTATTTTTAAAATTAGGGTACAAATAAGACCCTATTCAAAGTTAGTGTAATTACTAGTGCTTACTTAGAGTGCTTCTTTTTTCTTGCAAATAATCCTGAGCAGCTCTTACTATCTGTTGTACAACTCCAGTAACCAGCAACTGGACGGATGGTGGATTCCAGGTCAATAGGAGGCGGTGTAAAACACTCAGCAACTCAACACCAATCAGCTATTATAAATCAATACAGATACATTTAATTCGTTTTAATTTCAAACAATTAATTTACAATATTAAAATCTAAGAAAATATGCATGTAAAAATAAATTTGGTAGCTAAAATTAATACATAGTACTATGTAACAAATAAGAACATTATAACAATCTTGAAAATGCTATTTTATACCAACATATTTTCAGTCAATAAATTATCTGTTTTTTATGCATTTAAATAATTTTTATATTCAAAAATGATAATTTTCCTATTCTTTCCTCTCTTTGGACTAAGCAATATTGCTAGAGTCCAGTGACACTATAAAATTTATGATTTCCAACCCAAGCTGAGTACCCAAGAGGTATTTACCAGAGATTTTAGGCACGTCTGGTAAGTCTCTCTCCAATTCATCTCAGCAACTATTACAAACTTTCAATCACTCACTTTAAGCCTCTTACTCACAATCTTCTACATCAAACCCATCCAATAATATAAAGTCCTCTAAATATGCCATACAGAAATTAGAAAACATCAATCAGTAAACTCGTGAGATAAGTCTTGAGCCAATGCAAAAAAAAAAAAAAAGAAAAAAGTCTTTAAATGAGAGATAAAACTTCCTCAAACATTTAAAAGTAACATAATTTATTTAATAGCCTTATAAATTACTTCAGCCCTTTATTAGTAGAATCATTAACTGGGACTGAGGGTACCTGTCTACTGATGAACAAATCAAAGAAGGTATAGTGGTGACTATCTCTACTCTAGTTGTGCCTGGTCATCCCACATTCAGTGTATGGTCTTAGATAAAGCCAAAATCCTGAACACATACTACATAATATTATTTCAGATGTGAATAAATTACCTTAAGATAAATATGACAAAACAAAGCATACAATTAGTCATCTATGATAGAAATGTACTGTACCTGATCTTCCGCAATATGGATTCGGGCATAAGGAGAATCTAGCAGGGTATGTAAGGCCTGTAGACATGCTGTAACATGCTCGATAGGCTCCTCAGGTCTAGGAGAACAAAGGAACTGAATACTCACACCTGCAAAATAAAAACATGGGTCTGTCAATATAAAACACTTCAATACTTTGACACCAAGGTTTTCTCTCTATTTCTATTTGTTTTTATAAATTACTTTAACATATACTTAATGCCTTAGAGTTCAAAATGGTTTCCAAAGTAAGCTGCCAAACTTAATATAGACTGTAGCTTTGCAATTATAAATAACCAAATTGAAGGTGCGGGGGAAGTTCCAGGTCATCAGATTAAGAAAATATTCAATTTTTAATTTCATGGACATTTAAAAGTTAATACATTAATAATACATTTATGAAAATTATAAAATTACCTTCCATTAAGTGGTTGCCAAAGAATGTTCATACCTACAAAATTTTTTTAAATGGCAAGCTACAGAGGCACAATGGATATTATGGATAACAATTGTTCTTAATTTACATAAGGGTAATTACGGTCATCGTTTTGGAAGTCTGTCATATTTTCATTTGTGAGATCTACTGATGATTCCTATAATTTCACATTACTAATTGTGTTCCTCTCCCCTCCAAGAAAAATATAAGATTGCTAAGAGCTTTATTAGACTGTATACATTTTTCATGTTAAAACAACTTCTATACAATTAAATATTTAGATTAAAAATTCAGTTTAGAACTTAGAAAATGTGCTTAAAAATCCTCCTTTTACTATTCCTTCTCTGAACTGTGTTATGTAAAACGTTCCATAGCATTAAAATGAAAAGATATGAAGGAGTTCAGAACATCCTATGCCAAAATATGCATCTTTGGCATATTGATTATTTTGAGCTGAAGGTACTTGAGAAGCAGCAGATGTAGGAAGGCTCTCTGACCCCTTTCTAACAGCAGGTCATAAAATTTCTCCTGAGAACAGGGCCTTCCCTGAATGTGGAAAAGAAGAACAGTCTTATCACTACAGACTGGGAGACCATGTCAAAACAGACCTGTACAAAAAAACCTACTAAAACATCCCTTATATTCTATGAGTTTCTCCCATATATTTCCCAGTTACTGTCCCACAATTTACTTCCCCTGGGCCAAACCCCTTTATCTAGTCACAGCTCCACAATTTATTGTTCTTTGTTTAAAATAGTATATAAACTTTTGGCCCTAATAGCTACTTCAGATCTTTGTTTTCCTTCTAAAGACTCCTGTGTACATGTAAAATATTAAATAAATATATATGCTTTTCTCCTACAAATCTGTCTTATATCACTTTAATTCTTAGGCCAACCACAGAATCTAAGAGGGTAGAAGGAAGTCTTTTCTCCCCTACAGATAGAAATTTTCAGAAGTGATACATGTTGACATACATTAATATGGCTCACCTACCTAAAATCAGATGCATTCTGTCCTTGTTAATTTCTGGTAAAGATTTAGCACCAGGCATTGTTCCTGATGCTTGGTTTAAGTTGACGGATGTGGAACGTTTTTGTAAACCAGATATGGCTGCTGCTTCTGCTGACTCTGAACATGTAAATCCTGTGCTGTTTAACCAAAGTGCCACTGCATGAAGAATTGGGGCCCAGGAATTCCGGTAGTGAAGTCTAGCTGTGTCAATAGTCTCAGGAGTATAAAATGCTCCACCTACAAAACAATCAAATCAATCAAAAACATTACTTTTATTGTAAGTGCTCACTCTTGTATGAAAAACTAACTTAAACATACTCATTACATACTGTCTTAGTCCATTTGGGCTGCTGTAACAAAATACCACAGGCTGGGTGGCTTATAACAACTGAAGTTTATTTCTCATAGTTCTGGAGGCTGGAAGTCCGAGACCAGCATGGTTGCCAGCATGGTTGGTGAGGGCCCTCTTCCTGATTCATAGCCAACACCTTCTTGCTGTGACCTCATATGGTGGAAAGGGCTACGGAGCAATGCGGGGTCTCTTATAAGGGCACTAACCCCATTCATGAGGGTTCCACCATCATGAACTAAGCACCTCCCAAAATCCCCACCTCCTAATAAATACCATTACAATGGAGATTAGGTTTCAACATATGAATTTTGAAGGGACACAATAATTCAGACCATAACACATACAAAACATCAGTCTGGCCAAAGAAATTATCCTTATTACAAAGCCATCAAAACCAACATCTTTCCTGCAGCTGTGGAACTGGAGTACCTGTCTCTCCCCCCTGATACTAGGGTTTCCAGCCTCACCTCCACAACTGCTGACACCACTGAACATCCTCTACCTCTCCCTACTCTGGTCACAGCCTTCATCTTCATTGTTGCCAGTGACTCCTAAAACACGTATCTCCTTGTCTTTCTATGATAGCCTGGGAGCTCTGTCTTCTTTCTCTGCCATTCTTCCTTCCATCCCTCCGGTTTTCACTACCAAATTCTGGACCTCCTCACCTGTTGTTACACATGCACTGACCAGCACAGCAATATACTTCATCATGGTTGTGCATGATGACTTGCTAGGCATCATTTAGAGCACCCTAGCTCATACAGGTATTACTGCCACAGTGAGCACACTTCTGCTTGGGCTCATAAGTTTAATGCTGTCTTTGAATTCACAAATTCAACATGGAGAACATGCTTTAAGTGAGAGAGGGTCAAGTTGAAGTCCACAGAAATTTAAAATATTATTACTGTTGTTGCTAGCCTCGACCAATTCCATTTTGTTTACTTACTACTTTGAACTCCACAAAAGTAACACTCTACACGCAGTACTTACCATCTGGGGGGAGCTGACTAGCAAACTCAGCTGGTAAAGTCAAAAGCGCGTAGTCTTTTAATGCTGCCAACCATAGGCGGCTGAGCGTTGGCAGTTCAGGTTGCACAAGTGTTATTAAACTATCTGGTGGCAGTTCATCTATGGTACCATAATCATCATCATCATCATCAGTATTTTTAATTGCTCTTTTTGGTTTTGACTCTGCTTCCTTTTTAATATTCATAGCAACCACATATACCTATTAAGAAATTTAGGAGGAGAAAATAACAAGGCATAATATTTAAAAATGACGTATTCTAAGTTGTTAGGATTCTGCAGTTGAATCATCAAAAATAACTGAGTACAAATACTACAAGTATACAACTTCATGATTTCTTGATAACCTCAAAAGAATAATTCTACCTGCCTTGGAGGCAGTCTTTTTTATTCATCTGATTCCTAACTAGTATTTCTCTTACAGCATATTCCTTGAGTAGGGTCCTCTGAATTTTTTCTGGTTTGTCTTGCTTTACTTTACAAAGCCCCCTTTATATGTTCTTTTTCTTTTTCTTTTTTCTTTTTTACCATAGGGTATAATTTCCTGTTTACTGCCTCTACTTTCATAGATTTATTAGACACAATCCAGCATTCAAAGGAAAAGGCTGAGAGGAGGAGAGGTCAGAGAAAGGATTTCCATAAATATCCATCTAACCCCACCTCCCTTACATAGTCCTTAAGTGATATTTAGCAATCTAGTGTTTACAACAGAGCTGAGTCGAGAATATAATTTACTAGTCACATATACTATCTGTATCCTTTCTCTCTACTTTGTAAACCAACAAGCTGTGTAATAGCAATTTCCTACAACGTAATTTTAAACATTCCTCTTTGTTGAAGTTCTTTTTGTTTGTTTTCTTTTGTCTTTATAAATACATTCAGCTTTGGCAAGTGACACACACAAAGCTGAATTATACATCAATGAAAAAGCAAAAAGAATAAAAATAAAAAAGGAAGGGGAGAACAAGAGTAAGAAAGAAAACTGCACTAGGTAAAAATCTTGAGAAAACTGTTTTCCCCTACACAGTGATTTTCATTGTACCCAAGGAGAAAGGCTATGTATGAATACAGGTACACTGTAAGCTTCCTGATAGCAGGGTCCCCGCTCTGTTCCTACAATGAGCACACAGCTATGGCACTAAATTCTAGACAATGATTACAGAAAACAGTGAATCCTCATTTTTGAGAAAAAGCATTTTTTTTTTTACACTGTGATAGTCTGTAACAGTTCTAGTCGGTTAGTAATACTAACACTGACAATTTACAAACAGAAACCAATGAATTTTTAGAGTAGGGACTTCAGATCTCAAGTAACAAATGTATTACGTTCATATTTTCTAGTGGTTTTAAGCTTGCTTCCCCTCCTCGTGTTTATATGTTTCTTATTATACTGACATTTTAAGAAAATGTCTCATAAGTGCTAGAGTACACTTAACCACTCACTCACTCACTCACTCACTCACTCACTCACTCATTCTTGCCTTGTATTTGCTATTATGCTTGGACCTGCAGCAACAAAGACCAATATTGTTTTCGCCTTCCATGAACTCACAGACTAACACAAACATAGGAGAGTGAGAAAACTGCTGAAAAAAATGAATGTTTTTTAAAATTTGTCTTTAATGATCTACCTTCCCCACTTTACTACACTCAGTGCCTGATACCTAACCAATACTCAATGGTTTGTGTAATGAATGAAGGAATCTCAGGGAGCACCAGGATGGAAGGATCTTAACAGAGTATGAAAAAGGCGAGACTGAATTTTTAAGGACAAATTTCACCTATTCACAAGCAAAGACGGAAGGGAGGATTAGAGGCAGAAGGAATATCAAAAACAAGAGCACAGGAAGTAGGAAATAGCCTGGCATTCTGGGGAAACTGGATTGGATGATAGAGACTAAACATAGGACATAAGGCAGAAGTAGTTGAAGAGTTTACTCTGCAGGCAGCAGGGAAGTGAAGGGGTCACTGCAGAATTTAAAGTTCAGATGTATGTATTTTTCCAACCTTTATTTTAAATATACCAAAAAAGGTTTGGAAAATCAGTTTTAAAAGTACTCATAATCCCAATTTCCAAGTTTTCATATTCTGTTGTTGGAAGTTGTAATTTTGTTGTATTTAATTTTATTTATGCACATATCATAAAGTTTCCCATGTGAATATTAGTCTTTATAACCATTATTCTTAATGGTTGCAGTGAATGACCCGTAATATATCTAACGATTTTCCTATAGTTTTATATTTACTTCTGATTCTTTACTCAGCCTTGGAAATCTTAGAAAGATAAGGCACAATTTTCAAAGACAAAAGGTATTCAGTTCTTCACATTATAAATAATGTTCCAAGTAAACATTTTTGTAAAATTAGCTCTTTTCCATATTTTAGATATTTTTCCCTAGGATAAAAGTCCCAGAAATGGAATTACTGGGTCAGTGATTATAAATATTGTTATGGCTCTGAATAGATACTGCTAAATGCCTTCTAAAAGCCTTCTATATTTTACATTGCTATCTGCAATATGTGAAAATATATTTTTTATAATTTTTTAAACACATTTTTGGCTTATTTTTCTTATTACATATTATACAAGAAAAACAGAAAAATCAGAAGCATGAGTAAAATGAAGAAAATAAAAACCACACACAATCCTACCAGATATAATGCTGTTAACATTCTGGACATATTATATATACAAACTCAGTCTTTTAAACAATGTGTTTGTGCATAATTTTTAACCCAATTTTTCATTCACTTAATACCATCTTTCAGAATCAAGAAATACATTTAAGTTATTTCCATTTTTTTGAGCGTAATAAACAATATCACAATAAACATCTTAATAGCAGGTCTTTGTATATATTCTTAATATTTCTTAGGGTAAATTGGTCAACTAATGTGCAGTTTTAGAAAGTGTTTCTTCCCCTCCCCCCATATGTTTATTAGTAACTTGGTTTCCTCTTAGTGAATTGTCAATTCATATTTTGCCCAATATTTGTATTTTAGAATGATTATTCTAAGATTCTATATAGGAATAGCTGGGGGGAAGAAAAGACTAACTGTAAGAGAAACAAATTAGGATGCAAATGCATAGACTAGGTGACAAATGACTCAAACTAAGGCAATGGGGAAAGAGAGGAAGTATTTATTTATAGGTATGGAAAAGGTATGTATGATTTACTACTAAATTAAAAAAAATAGTTGCTATGTTGAGTAACATGCATTATTTTGAAAATAAAGACATAGATTGATACACACATATATACACGTACATTATATAGACTGAAATTTAATCAATAAAAGATTCTTGGGAAAGCCGGATGGCTCAGTTGGTTAGAGTGCAAACTCTCAACAACAAGTTTGCCGGTTCAATTCCCGCTTGGGATCGTGGGCTGTGCCCCCTGCAACTAAAGATTGAAAATGGCGACTGGACTTGGAGTTGAGCTGTGCCCTCCATAACTAGATTGAAGGACAATGACTTGGAGCTGATGGGCCCTGGAGAAACGCAATATTCCCCAATAAAATTTATATAAAAAAAAAATTCTTAGTGTAAATCATTTTCTACTATTTATATTTGTTTGTTTTGCCTGCCTAATTTCCTCAAAGTAAGGAGAGCCCTTTCCCAAAATACTCATTAAAAAATATAATTTTCAAAGATTTAATAAGAGTTCTTTTGAGACATAAATGTATATGTATTTCAGTGAGAAAGAGCAAATAACAGATTTTCGAAAATACCTGAATTCAAAGGTCAGTTTTAAAAAAAAACATCAATCGACAATTATTTTACCTACAGGAGTAGGGGAACATTTTCTCATGCATGGAGAAATGGTTCAAAAATAATAGGCCATGGTTACCTCAGCCCAAGCTTTGAGAACAGCCAGTTTTTCCATGGTTGTGGCACTCTCTCGGTACAACTGGCTAGAAGATCCTTTTCCGGCCTGAACTTTGTCCAGAGAAGACACAAGCAGATTGTGTACTCGACGGAGATCGTTGAGATCACTGACGACTCCACTTCCAATCCATGTACTACATACCTAACCAAAGAAAATTTTAAAAATTTTTGTATAAAAAAATTAACATTTAACATAGAGTGGAATAAACATAATTTTTTTTCCTTGGTGGAAGAAATAGTAAACAAAACCAATAAACAAAATAAAACAAAAATAATTCCAAAGCTATATTTTAATATTCATTTTTAATAACAAATCAGCAGCAAGTATGGAATTTATTGTATACTTACATGGAAAACAAAACAGTATTTACTTATATTTCCATTGTCTAATTGGACAAAAATTTTCATCAGGAAAAATTTTCCACCTAAACCAGGCCAGTCATGAATAATTCTTCAATTCAACAACACTTCTGTTCAGTACAAGCAAAGGCAAGCAAAAGGTTATTGTGGGTGCTACGGAAGAGATTAGAAAATAGAGGGAGAAAAATCTAATCCTTGTCCTCAGTAAGAAAACACAGATTGAATGAACCCATGAGAATGTTTTATGACTACAACACTATAATTGAAAACAGAGGAGGGAGAGGTTAATTTTAGCAGGAAAAAATGGAATGTTTCGATATCAGGAAGGTTTGTCTGTATAGATACAGGAGAGTTACATGGGGAAAGAGATGAGATTATGAAAGTTAATTGGGATCAGGTTATGGTACAGTTTAAATTCCATTAGAACTGAATTCCGACTTGTTCTTAAGGCAGTCATGAGCTTCCAAGACTTCTGAGCAGGGGGATATTATTAGAACTGTACTCTAGGGAAACTGCTCCAGTCCTTATGTATATAGGAAAGAATGTATACAGACAGCAAGCAATATGTTCAGTTAAGTGACTATTACAATACTATGGAACAGAGATGATATGGATCAAACTGGGAATGCAACAAAAAGGGAGAGGCATCTGAGAGAGACTTGGATCTAGAAATGGCAAGATCTGGAAACCACTTAAATATATTTAGGGGATAGGGCACAGGGACATGCAATAAGTGTGAGGAATCAAAGACTGCCAAATTTTGATTACCAAAGCTTCTAACTTGGATGAATGGAAGGAAGGTGACACTACTGCTTAAGAGAGATAACATAAGAAGACAGGAAAGTTTAGTGGAGATGAGAAGTTAGAGAACATGATTTTGGTTGGAACATTTTGACATGCTGAGTTCAAAGCACCAGTAAGAGACTCATGGAAAGGTATTCAGCAGGCAGTTGGAAACTTGGGTCTGGATTTCAGGAGCAAGGTCAAAGGTAAGTATGTAGACCTGGGAATCATCCACAGGAAGGTGATAACTAAAGCAATGCTACTTGGTGAATTTTTTCAAGGACTGAGGCATTTTAAAAAAGTCTTAAAGATGAACACAGGGAAAATAGGTGCACTTAAGGGACAAATGGCATAAGTATAATGAAAGAGACTGAAAAGGCCAGAAATGCACAAAGAAAACGAGGCAAGTGTGGGGATACTGGAGCCAAGGGAAGAATGTTAAGAAGGGGTGGTCTGACCCTGCCAGCTTTTTTCAACAATTTCAAGTCCTCGCTTTCTTATCCTTGTGCTAAAACAATTCACAAATTTTTGGTAAAAGGTAACAAGGTACATAAACCTCATTAAGGAAGATACCAAGCAAAATGTGTGGCAGCACCCCATAATTAACACATGGATATTTCTGTAATGAAATGTAGTACGAATCACACGAAGAGAGATTAATCAATACTACAGTCTCACTCAGCTTCACATCAGGGCCAAATGAGTACAGTCAGCTCAGGTTTTGCTAACAAATAAATTATGAAAAAGCTTTTGGCTTTCAAAGCATTTGGATATTGAATCATGGTTGACGGATTGCGTTCCTACATTTAAAACTTTTAAAAAGTTGAGAATAAATATTTATGTAACTATTTTATTCTTTTATGACCTTATTCTCAAAGAATTCAAAACTAAATTTAATAAAAATTAATAAGGATATTTTAAATTTGATTGTTATCAATTATGAACCTACTAATGGCAAAATAAGATACCAGTCAAAACAATGTTGAAAATATGACATTTAAAGTGAAAAAGATTAAATATGAGTATGAAAATGAAGAGTTATTGTTCCTGAGGGAATTAAACACATTGGAGAAATTTGATAAATATTTTTGTGAAATTTGGTAGAACTATAACTAAAAGATGGGAAAAATTGTAAAGATTGAGGATATGCACTAAGTTTGCTTTGCAAAAACCTAAGTACTTTCTCCATTTTAAAGAATATGAAACTAGAAATTGCAGATACTGCATTATTGGTTTGATTTATGCAGAAAGACGAAGCAGCATTGAATCAGCAAAATCATAATCAGAGAAAAGACCTTGGTCTTACATCAAAAGAGTGGTGAATGAATGTGCATTTATAAGTTTTAAGCTGAAATATTTAAAGTATGTATAATGCTTATGATTCCTACTCTGATTTCAGTGACTTTTTTATTAACCTACTGATTGTTATCCCCAAATGTGTTACATTTGAAGGTCTTCCTATAATATCTAAGAATGACCCTGATTTCCATGTTTAATGTTACGATTATCTAGTAAACCAGCTGGGATACCATGTTTCATGATCTGCCCAAAGTCAATTCCTTACTTTCTTTTAAGGAACCTGCAACCCACTGCTCCACCTGTTGCAAAACCAGGTTTCCTCCCAGAAACAGAAGGATAGGACTTCAAAACTTTAAGCATGCCAGTAGAAAAAGAACAAATTTCTTATAGAAAAAGCAGCTAGAGTCACATAAGAAATAAGTTAAGGCAAATTCAGTAACAAGAAACTTTCATACTTCTTATTCACAAGATGAAATTCTAATAGCCTTTGTTTTCTAATGATCAGGAGTTTTGGAGGAGGTTATCTCTGCTTAAATACTATGCTCTGAACATCACCATGATACATTTATTTATACATGACTGTGATTTCTGATGGTGTGTTGGTATCCCAAAGCAAATGACCTACTCTAACTCCAAAGTTTGCACCATGATCCACAGACCTCTCTCGTAAACTAGGCTCCCTCTTCTGTGTCGGGTCTGCTATTGGTGGAAGTTCGCTTCTCTGAATACCACCATTAAGATAGGAGGCTTCAGAGAAATAAGTCTTAACGGAAGGAAAGAGGCAAATTCATTCAGCTACAGAAAGAACAACATTAGAATTCCAATCCTCTCATTGCAAACAGAAATATTCTCTGTATAGAGGCCACATGTAACTTGATTATGGATTCTAAGCAATAATGACAGACCATAGCCCTGTACTCCAGAAAACTCCGAAGGAGAGAATTGCTTTTTTGCTATCCTAAGACAAGCAGAAGAAGAATCTGATTTTCTGGAAGACTAGAGCTTAATGCATGGATCCTTTCTCAGGATGAGGCAAGAAAAAGAGGAACTTACTAAAGATGTAGGAACATAGGTGCTTTTCTGACTATTTTCAGATACAATAACCTGAGCATAGTCCCCCGGGGTTAATTTTGCAAAGAAATTTCCATATTGTGAAATTCTCTTTAGGATAACTTAATACCCATAAATTATAGAATTTTCACAGCCCATGGTCAAAAAAATCTTTTGTTACCTAATTATCATTACTTTACATTCTTCACTTATTCTAGATTTTGAGATCTTAATTTTATTTTAGTCTCTCTCATGATGTGCATATTTCTGGTCACTTTTGGGTTATATAAGAGCTGTGTATCCCAAAGTCATGTCCCCAGCTATGATTAAAAAAAAGGAGAGATGTGACTAATACTGTCTATTTCATCGTTTCATACAGAATAAAAGAGGAAACTGACACTGTTGTGTTTCCAAGATAAAAATGAATATTATTTAAGTTTTCTCTCTTCTTTCTTGGAAGTGAAATTCTAAAATATCTCTGAATTTATAGAAGATAACTATAGAGAACCCTATTTTTCTTCTTACCTGGCAAGCTTTTGCTATTATGTCTGATGGAGTATCTTGTGAAAAGGCTGGTCTTAGAGCAGCTCCCACCTACAAAAATGAACACAAGCATTTTATTTTTAAAGGTAAGTAGTAAACATAAACCCTTTAGTGTCTTTGAAAAAAACACAGAAAACACAGCTATGTTCCTTTCCATTTTAGTACGTCTCTCTTACTTATCTTTCTAGTTACGATAAACTCAATCATACCATTTTTCTTTTGCTTTCCAGGAGGTTATCATCAAATCGATATGAATACTGTATCAAATAGGAAAATTATTTTCTTTCTTTCCTTTGTTTTTGTTTAATTGTAAACAGAATTTTCTGACAAAGTCATGTGTTCCCAGAGAGAACAAAAAACTGTTATTCTTTTTTTTTTCTATGTTTTCCTGAACATATTCTAACAGTATTTACCTCATGGGTAAGTCTCAATTCTTTTAAATAACTTAGAACTAAAAACTCACACAGTCACCAAAAAAATCGTAGAGATCAAAAAGAGATGTTTTCAAAGAAGGTTGCTCAAGAAATATTACTTTATGTATTGTTGTCATAGTAGTAAGTGAAGGAATATGAGTTTTAGTTTTAATAAGCCAACAGTCAGATACTTAGATTTAATACGTATGAGCTGAATAAGAAATTAGATGCAGTCAGCTCCTAATTTGAGATTTCTTCCATTTCACTAGAGATTCAGTTGCTAAGGCATATCAACAGCAGTTTGGAAATGGATCAAGAGCCCCTCTCTGTGACCAAAGACACAATGCAACAAACTACAGTATTGGTATTGCAATAATCAACTAATTGCAGAGCTGGTATTAGATCCCGTACTGAAGGAGAAAGAATACTATACAAGAGCTCATTGGGTTGACTGATAAAACTGGAATATGATAGATTATATAAAAAGCGTATAGCAATGTTGAATTTCCTGAAATTGATAATTGTTCTATGATTATGTAAGACAATGTTCTTGTCCTTTGGAAATACAGACAGAAGTGTTCAAGAGTAAAGGTACATGATTTAAATAATCTACTTTTTTAAATGGATTAGAAATAAGTGTGTGCAAGTGTGAGTGCGTGTGTAGAGAGAGACAGATACCGCGTTTCTCTGAAAATAAGACCTAGCCGAACCATCAGCTCTAATGCATCTTTCGGAGCAAAAATTAATATAAGACCCGGTATATTATATTATATTATTATATTATATTATATTATATTATAATATTATATTATATTATATTATATTAATTATATTATATTATATTATATTATATTATATTATATTATATTATATTATATTATATTATATTATATTATATTAATTATATTATATTATATTATATTATATTATATTATATTATATTATATTATATTATACCTGGTGTTATATTATAGTAAAATAAGTCTGGCTCTAATATTAATTTTTGCTCCAAAAGATGCAGTAGAGCTGATGATCTGGCTAGGTCTTATTTTCGGGGAAACACGGTACTATCAATAATAAAGCAAATGAGGCAAAATTAGTAATTGGTAAACATGAATAAAGGGTATATAACAGTTTTTTGGACTACTCGTACAACTTTTTTTGTAAGTTTGACATTATTTCTAAATAAAAAGTAATAAAAAAAAAAGAACTTCATTCTATTAGAGTGGGTATCTGGGAGTAAACAATTATACAAGTTTTCTGTAGCCAGTTAGCCTAAAACTATAACTTCCTCACTTGCACCTATGACGGAAAAACAATTAATATATTACTCACACTTTATTTTGTTTAGGTTTGAACACAGCTTTTAGATAAGGTGTGGTATGTCCAGAACCAACATCTTGGTATAATCACAGTAAAAAAATGGTTATTCTTTCCTTGCTAACATAAGTTTTTCACCTTCACATAACCCACCATTATTAGGATAACATCTACTGTGCCTCATTTGAAGAACATAAGTAAAGGGATAAATCTCAGGAGAAATAAGAATAAAATAAAAAAATCTGTTGAAAGTATCTAATTCTTTCAGTAATATTTTATCTGCTGTTATTAAAAGTTAATTTATCCTTCAGCATACAGGGCACAATTGTTTCTCATTTTTAAAAATGCTTATCCTGTCTTGACATATAAAAATAATGGCATCAAATCCACAACACTCTTTGAATGTTCTTTTTATCTTTAAAGTGGCATGGCTAAACATCTGAACACAAGACAGGAACCAGGCTGGAATTTCTATTCTCGTTTTATCACTAACATGCTATCATGACTTAAAAATAGCGACAAGTTTTATACTATTGTTTCTGTAATTGTGGGTTGATTCAAACTATGTAACCAACAGTGGGAGTAAACCTATGCCTTCCACGTGAATAAATAGGTTGTTGTTTCAAATATATTTCTACAGGGGACCCCTTTAATGATCACTCAAAAGATCCATTTTAAGTTTTTAAATAAATAGAACATCTCACATTAGCTTGATACTGCTCCAGAATCACATGACCTGGAAATTCGGGCTCAGGCACAGATGCAAACTTCTTGATGATGTCTTCAAGTGCTTGGAGCCCAGCCATCCGCAGCTGGTTACTATGATCGGTTGCAGCCATGAACGCCATGCGAATCAGGTCAGAAAGATGAAGTACCAAGAGATCATCTACAAATAAAAACAGAAGGCAAAAGGGAAACTTTTCCAAAGATAACTGTAATAACATAAAAATATGAAATGAAACGAATTTCTTTTAAAAAGCACTTTTGATCCACATTATTTCAGCGTGCTTTGTTAAAAATGACAAAGATATACTTCCAAGAAAGCTTCTGTATCATAACCTCTCAAGAACATTGGTAAACTGGTTACCATAACTTTCTCCAAAGGAGTCTGTAATTCTTTTGGAATTGGGATTGGCAAACTTTTTCTGTAAAGAACCAGATAGTAAATATTTTTGGTCTGGCCAGCCGCATAGTTTCTATAGCAACTACTCAACTCTGCTGTTGTAGTTTGAAAGTAGTCACAGTATACAGATGAGTATTACTCCTATAAACTTTATTTACAAAAACAGACTGTGGGCTAGATTGGATTGTAGGCTACAGATTGAGAAACCGTACTATGGAAAATATTTTTATAAGGATAAGATGTAGAAAAGGGAAGTATTTTTTCCTTTTAGCCTCAAAGTAAAAGCTGCCCTAAATCTGCCCTAACAAAGCTTAAAAGCAAGTCTTGAAAGAATTAAAAAGATTTCAAGTAATTTAACTGCAACCCAGAACAAAATCCAATACTATTTAAATAGATACAAAATCCAACACTAATAGCATAAAATTTGCAATGTGTAGTAGCTAATGAAAGATTACCAGGGATGCAAATAAGCAGAAAAATATATCTCCTAACAAGGAAAGGAACAGGGGGGAGGAATCAATGAATAGAAACAGGTCCAAAAATGAGAGTTGATAAATTAACAGGCGGGGACCTTAACATGGTTACTATAAGTATGTTGCCTATAATCAAGAAGAATAAGGAAAGCATGAATATGATGAAGAAAGACATGAAAGACAAAGAAAACCACAAATGGGACTTCAAGAGATAAAAAATAAAATATCGGAAATGAAAAATATACTGGATAAGATTGATAGTGATTAGATACAAAGGAGAAAAGATAAGTGAACTTAAAGACAAGGCAACAGAAATTATCTAAAGAAGTAACTGAACCCAGGGACTATGAAGTTCTTCAGTCGACTACAAGAGTAGCAAAGTCTTTTTGAAGCAGTGGCCAAATCTGTGGCTCAGCGTGATCCCATAACAGCTCCCTCTTAAACAGATTTTTGTTGTTATTGCTACTGTGAAGGTTACAAGTATCTTCCAATTTTTTCACATGCCTACCTAAAACGCCAATTTTAGAACCTTAAGTTTAAACAAGAATATCTATTGGTTAGGGGGAGGGGAGTAAAGAGGATTGAGAAAAAACATTTGGCTGAAAGCCCCCAGTACTTCCTCACCGAAGGGAGGCAAAAACACACTGTCAGTAAAAACCAGGCATCAGGAACAATTGCCAGAATTTAAGAGAAAATTTCTAAAGCAGGAGGAACTGGATTAAAATGGGCTTATTCATATTATGCCAACCCCAAATAAATAAAAACACCCATTATTCCTCCTGCACCCTAGACCTAATTTACAAGGTTCAGGACTGTATCAATCTACCAACCAAACTAGGCAATATTCCTGGAATGAAAGTGCTGCTGCTTCTGTACATAATCTCTACCTCCAACCTTTTTCAAGTCAGAATCTTTATCTTTTTTTCTAATCCAAGGAGATGAACTCCTAAAGCGGAGTAGTGGGAAGGGGCCCTGAGCAGAAACTCCAAAATGGGGAATTAGCAGGCTGTTTAGAGGTTTATTACATCTGAGAGTAGTAATTCCCTACAACTAAAAGACAGGAGATAGAAAGGGAGCTAAGGATGATACAGGAAGAGCCTAGATAGCACACTCATTGGGTCTATAAGTTTTCCCACACCTGCCATGACTGTTCATAATAGCAGGCAGTGCGTGCTGGAAAGGATCCTGTTTCCGTCAAGAAGAACAGAGCATGTTAAACACAGGAATCTAGGTTGGGGAGCTGTTCTATCAGCTTACCATCCAGCTACCAATGTGAAGTCCCCAGTAAACAAAGACAACATGGGAAATACACCCAACCACACCACTCACACTGTGTGCAAATGCCAAATATGGAGAGCACTCTCCCCTTTCAATGATATATAAACAAATAAGCCTATGAAAAAAAATACACCCAGGGAAAAGAAAGCTTCTGAAGAGTCAGAGAAAGAGCTAACAACCTCTGAAAACAATTTTCTATAAAAACCAGAATAAAATTTAGAAAATCATTTGTCATCTCAATAGGATGCAAAAAAATTATGGCTGCTACGGAATAAGAAGAAAAAAACCATAACGAGTAAAAAGGATTCAGTATAATGGAGGAGAAAGACATACATAAAAATTAAAGGAAAACTAAAAACACAAAAGAAAACTTAAGATCCACAATGGAAGCAGAAAAGAATAAAACATCAGAGATATAAACAGAAAACTTGTGAGGATCTCTGAGAATGCAGGCAAAAGGAGAAAATAATGAGAGAAAAAATTAAGAAATACAAAGAAAGGAAAGCCAATTTAAGGATCTTCACCAGTTCTTAAATATAGCATGCACACTTATGTTCTCACACCTTTACAAATTCTCTTACTTCCTTTGCTAAGAATAGACCAGAGTGGTAGGCAGAACAATGGTGCCCAAATATGTCCATTCCCTCATCCTTATAACCCGTGAGCATGTTACCTTACATGACAAAAGACACTTTGCAGATGTGATTGAGGTTATGGACCCCCAAATGGGGAGATTATCTTAAATTTTCCACGTGGGTCCAATTTAATCATGAGTCCTTAAAAGCAGAGCACCTTTCCTCGCTGCAATCTGAGAGAAGTGATGACAGAAAGATTCAACCTTTCTGACACTGAAGATAAAGAAAGGGGGCCATAAGCCAAGGAATGCAGGTGGCCTATAGAATCCGGAAAGAAGAAAGGATTCCCATGGAGCCTCCGGAAAGGATCGCAGCCCTGCCAACACCTTGAGGTTAGCCATGAAAGCCTCATGTTGGACTTTCTGACCAATGGAACTATTAAGTCAATAAATCTGTGTTGTTTTAAGCCACTGAGTTTGAGGTCAGTTCTTATATAGCAGCAATAGACAATGAACACAATCAGCCTCTTCTACCTGGAAAATCCTTTCTCTGTCTTTAAAACCTAGCTTCAGAATTACATCTTCTGTGAGTTCTTCCTTGGCTCTCCAGGAAAGGCTCTTTTTTCTATGTTCCCAAAGCACTCTACCATCCCACTACCGGGACATATAATTCTGTGAGTAATAAGCCTGCCTATCTGTCTTCTAGACTAGAAGTTCTTCAGGGCTATGGACGATGTTTTTTTCTTTGCATCCGCAGTGTGTAGCAAAGAACAGGAGTCAGTAAATATCTGACGGTTAAAGACACTGTGTTTATGACATACTGTGCTTCGCTGGTACCCTAGATTCAGATTCACATTCTATACGTGGTTCACTGTTTTACTTTTTGTTTATTTTTTTACTCCATTTGTGAGCTCTGCTGCTTCTTAAACAAAATAAAGTAAGCGGGAAAGCATCGTTAATGTATAGACTTCACTATAGTTATACATAGTTGATCTTCAGATATTTAAAAAAATGACAGGGGGATGAAGAGACTACGAAGTACGAGACAGACAGTTTGTTACTCTGCAGCTCTCTCAGCTTGTCTGGGTGACTTTATTTGTAAAATGATGACATTGAACCTCACAATCTCTTTGTAAGTTCTAGGGGCTATGTGGAATAAAAGCTTATAAAGATTTTTAAAAATGGTGAGGGGTTTCAGTAATAAACAGTTTTCACCTTTTCAAAAGAACCTAAAAGCATTTCTGAAATCTGCAAGTTTGAAATCTGCAAGTTTGAAATCTGCCAAGGCATTCATAAATTCTGACATTCTCCATGCTGGGGACCACAAAATTCACATTATGCACCTCAAAGCTTTGCCATCTCTGTAAAACAGAATGTTAACCTACGAGTTTTAACACTGAAGTTAAAACTGGGACAATGTACTAAGGAAATATAAGTTACTGTCATCATATCCTTAGGGCAAATGATTTAGATAGGTAGATGGATGGATGGATCCATAGATAGATAGGCAGGCAGACAGACAGACAAAAATGCTACATAGCAGTAAAATATTTTAACCCTTAAAAATACTTTGGGGAAAAGAAATATGAATTTTAAATTTACTTCTAGGGTTCCGTAGTTTAGCAGACCTTGCCAGGGCAAGATCAAAGTGAGCCGGGTCCACATTCTCACACAAATTGATTATTCGACACAGGCAATCAGCAGCAAATACGCGCGTGGCCCACCGAGGTGCCACAAAGGGCTTTGATTTATCGTCTTCGCCTAGTGTGGTAAACATGATATCATCATCCATCTCATCCTTCTTTTCCGATTCTTCATCTTTTCCACTACTTAACGGCGTTGCAGTACTCATATCTGTAACAAAAATAAAAGCATATTATAACCTCACATATAGCAAAAATGAGCTTTAGAAATAATATTAATGTTAAAAGATTTCTAATAAAAAGACTAAATTCTCACTTCTTTGAAAACAGTAGAACTTTGTGTTTTAGACCAATTAAAAACCAAGGAAAGGATAACATAAATGTATCTTACACATTTTACTAGTTTTACATACTATGTTAACTACAGAGTAACCTGGAATTTTTATACATGAAAATTTAGTTTGAATTTGGTCATTTTCTAAAAAGTAAGGTTCATTAGATTGTAACATAATTTAGCTTTCAACATTTTTATAGGAATTTAGATTAAAATTAGTATTTTTAAATGTAAGGTAAATTTATATGTATCTATATATGTGTGTACAGATAGATAAATAGACAGATAGATATACATATTGGAAGTAAAATTAATTTTAATTATTTTGAAAACATATTTTACATATTAAATACGTACCACTAGAAGCTGCCAGGACATCTTTACAAAGCATGAGCCAATGAGAAAGTTTTTCTACAGCCAGTGATGAAAGCATATGTCCCAAAGTATCATGAATATCAGAACATAATTTTCTATCTGTCTCTCGGTCTAGCATTCCAAAAAGAAGTCCCTCAAGACCCGTTTCTGTTATATTAACACCTTGGTGCCGGTAATGGATATCACTTCGAGAACCAACTCCAGTTGCAAAAGGACTGACATCTGAAAAGCAATTTTTACAAATGAACTTGTATGAGATTTTGTTGTATATTGTTACCTAACAATTGTGCTAAGGAACAAGGCTTACATGTAAACAATGGCAAAAAAACCAGCTAGCTATATATACAATTTATCTGTGGTCTCCAGTTTACATATCTTTAGGATTAGAATTTAATCTGACAATTAAAGGTAAAACCCTGATCTTCAAGACTGATTGATTATTCTGAGGTATTTTTAAACAAATCTCCAGTGAATGCTCAATATAAATATTTGAGTCTATCAAGTGTGGGAAAAAGACATTTTCTAAATAGATATAATCTAATAGACTGAAAAAATTACTGCTGTATTTGTTGGAAGAACAAATTAAAACTTATTCAGTCTTATAGTTCTGATTTTTAAAAAACATATAAAGCCAGAACAAAAATTGTAAATTGATTGTATCCTGAAAGTTCATTTAAAAATGTGGAAAACCCTTTTCAAGAAAAAATCAAAAAGTAATATTGTTATGAAAGAGTAGTAAAGTCTCTTGTTTTATCCAAACATCTTTTCATTCTCATAAACAGCATAAGTAATACAACTGGCACCCCTAAGAATGAGTACAGTATGTTTGTTAATAGAACTCTTATTATACTACGCTAAAATTGAAGTTATTTTGTTATCTTGCTTCTTAGTACCCAAGCAACTTCTGTGCATTAGAAAGCTCTTATAAGCAACAATTTTCTCTCACAATCGGGGAAATATCTCTGTCAACTAAGCTTTAAAAAAGTTCCCAAACCACCTATCTCTATAACCTAGAAGACCAGCTATGAATTCAAGCTATACTTGAAACCCTCCAAAAAAGCAGAAAGACCTGAGAAAGCAAAGATCTACCTTTTGCTGCCAAAACATCTACTGACATTTCATGGCTTATTGGTTACTTTGGCCTTACCTCTTAGAGGAAAAGTTTTATCACAAAAAGTTAACTACTGTCAAAGAATGGAAGATTTCAGGTACCCCCAAAATAGATTATTTCTCTTTTCAGAAGTCTATTAGTGATACAAAGCAGTATCTCCCAAGTTAGTCATCCTTTATATAGTTAAATCATCCATCCTCAAGGGATAGCAGAAGTATTCAGATACTAAATACATTTTTTTTTAAGTTACAAAATTTTTTAAAAGGAAAAAATGTAAAATTACCAAGAAAACTACACTGGAATTTTTAAGATGATAACAGTATTATTTTATTTAAAAGAATAAGGAAATGGACCATATTTTAACACACACACACACACAAATATTATTTAGTAAGTAATACTCATCTGAAATGTTAAAGTATTTAAATGAAAAGAATATTGACCAATAAAATAACTTACTAGCACCACTGCTCTCTTTGTCCCCTGCATTTTTTGCCAGACTCATGGCATATTCGCATACTTCAGCTGCTTCTCTTTGTGCAAGCTGCCGGAGACACGCCACAGCTGCTCGTCGAAGTAACAAATGGGAACTACACAAGTGAACCTGGAAACCATCACATTTTTGAAAAGAAGTTGTAATCGTACTTGCTTAATGAATATATTTTAATACCTTACTTGTGCAGAGGCTCTTCATTTCACAGCCTCAGTTGTTTAAAAAAATATACCAAATAATGGCCTTTGGAAAAATAATACCACCAATAAAATATATAAAGAATGTTTGAGTAGGCAAAATAACGCTCCCAAGACCTGGCACTAAAGATCATAAAATATGTTTAAATGAAAATCACGAAGATCTTTTGCATATCTTATTTTACACGTGGTCCTACTAAACTTTGTCATCTAAACTTTTTAAGTACAGAGATTAAGTAGTGAATGAAAAGTTAGGGGGCAGAGTGCACAGTAAACATTGAAAGCAAAGGGGGGTATTTATTAAAAGTTTTAAAAATCAAGCAAACATAAACACTTGAATAGAATTGCAAAACGGAGCCTTTTATTTAAAAAGTTCCTGAAAGAATTGACATAGTATAGTCTGATACATGAAGTAAAGTCTAAGACACAGCATAGCATAATGATTAAGGGCTCAGGCTCTGGTTGCCAGACTGGCTTTGAATCTTGGCTGTTACTCACTCCTGTGTGACCTTAGACTAGTTATCTAATCTCTCTGTGCCTTGTTTGCCTATATGTAAAATTGAGGAGGTAATTCTTCACAGGAATATAGTCAAAATGAAATAAGTTAATATAAGTATTTTGTTTACAACAGTGGCTGACACATGGTAACTGCTCAATAAATGTTAGCTATTACCATTATTACTATAAATTTGATTTATTAAGAAAATATTATCTTTCATGTGCTGCTTTTGAAGCACGGAAGTGAGTAATATATTTTAGAAAGAATCCTATCTAGAAATAATGAATGGCAGAATAATTATGTAGAATACATCACCTCTTCGCAATACTAGACAGTGTATTTTTATGTAATAAAAATATAGCACTATTAATATATCATATTGTATATGTTATATTAATATAGCATTTGTAACTTAAGATATATTTTCATAAAATTCACAGAAATTTATACCAAGTATTAAAAAATATATAATACAACTGAGGGGAAAAATAGGACAGATTTTTTTTCAACAAATGTTACTTCTCATCCTGAAAATAAACACATTTTGGAATTTTTAAATGTCCTATAATTAGAAAGCTTAAGAATGCTTGTGAGATAGGAAGAATAAGTCACTTAGTCTCTCAGAGTTTCTGCCTTTTTATCTGTACAATGGGAAGAGTGGCCACCCTGCCCATCTTACACAATTGTAGTAAGAATCAAATGACCAAATGTATATGAAGTAGAATACCATAAAAATTTAATTATAATTGAACTGTAACTAAGAAAATACACTCAACAAATGTTGACTGGCAGAGACAAAGTGAAAGTGAAAGAAATAAAACATTTTACAGTTTACAAAGTGTTTTCAAAAACTCTATTTCAATGTTTCTGAAGTGTATTTTTTTTCCATTTTAACATCTCTAAAATTAGAGGTGAAAATTATAATCGGTGGTAACTTACAGTCACTGTAAACTAAGTAAAAGTAACGGTGTATTTGTTTGAAAACTTTCCATTTACACTTTTTACTGGTAAAATCCACAAAATATTAGGAATAAAACATATTAAATTTGATAAAAATATGTGGTTTCCTCATGCCCCTTCCTAGTCCCTCAGAGAAAACCATCTATACGTAGTGACATCGTCACTATAATTTGGTTTAGCCTGTTCTTGAACACCATATAAGTGGAACCATGTAGTGTGTTCTCTTCTGTCTGGTTTCTTCTCATCAATATGTCTGTGAGAGTCATCCATATGATTCCATGCAACAGTAGTTCATTAATTTTTATTGCTGTGCAATAGTCTATTAAATAATTACTTAACAGAATTAAATAATTGTATTAAATAATTTATACACTCTGCTGATTGATGGACATTTAGGTTCTTATATGCATGCATTTCTGTCAGGTATTTACTTATCAGTGAAGTTAAGTTGCTGGATCATAGTGTATGCATATAGTCAACTTTTATAGATTATGCCTAATTGTTTTCCAAAGACACTTCTTTTACTTATATTCCATAAACCTCAGGAACATTGTGCTGATTGGTCCTACATTAGACCTCAAACCTTCCTATAAAAACCCATTATTTTACACTTTATGTCATCTTGCTTCCTCTTCCTGTGCCTATCACGCACTTACATCCTGGACAACTGGACAGCCCTGCTCTGTTACTGATGACTTGGCATTCAGCTCAAGTCTTTCTCTCACATCTATAATTATCCCAGATGACATAAATGGCTATGTGTGGAATAATTCTGTCAGGACAGGAGAATGAATAACTGGTCACATGGTATAAAAAACAGCTGCTTGCCAGGAGCGCAGTAACAATAATTCAGAGTGCTGGTTCTTCTTTCAAAACCACATTTTGAAAAGTTTTATCATCATACAAGTTGTAATACTTTTTTATTATTTAATAAAGATGACCATGGTGAACAAAACATTTGCTGGGGGGAAAAAATCACATTTCATTTGTAGTACACATAGAATCACACGTGACCACTTCTGGGGACCATAATTGAGTAAAGCTGAAAATGAAATTTATAAAAATCGGATTTGATTTCACTAATTTGGATGAACCCATGTGTAGACTAATTTTCAGTGTTAAAAGATCTGGTAATGGAGACAGCCCGGGGGACTTGTGTCCATATGGAAACAAGACACTAACTTGAATGACCTTTTTTCTCATCTTTATCCTGCCATGCCATCTCCTTCCCACCAGCTGCCTAAAATCTCACTACTTAGTCTTTTGGAAGAGGGTCAGGAAAGTGCTCCAACATGCCTTGTAATAAAACCCTTGAGGTTGTACTGAGGAAATCAGTTTGGAGACATTATCTTGTGTTAACATACAGGAAACACATTGCTTTCCCTATTATTGATAAACTCCACTGAGATATAGTGATGTTACTACTTTCCAGATCCTGTGAAATGTGTTCTATCTCACAATGTCAACCCCCATAATGTCAACCTCCATAATGTCAACCTTTAAGGAGGAAGAAAAAAAAGGAGAGAGGAACCAGCCACCTCAGGGGTGTGTCCATCTTCATCACATTTGTCAGTTGCCTATCTAAACCTATATCATGTAACAAGCTCACCTTGCCCAAGAGATGCCATCTGTGGCCTCAGAGCTTGGGCATCAGACCACCGCTTTTGCAGGATGCTACATATCCTGTTGCAGAATGTAATCTATTGTGTACTCTTAGTTTTCTTTGTGGATGTTTTTTGAAAACATTTCATGTGCCTCTGGTTTGTGTCCTGTGGCACACTTAAAAACTCCTTGACGATCTGGGACTAATGCAGTTCCCTCTGGTATGTGGTGAAACAGGAGCAAATTTTGTTGAGTAAAGCTAAACAAATGAGATGTAATATGAGATGTAATATCTTGGTCTTTCAGTTCCTTCACCACATCGTGGATGACCTTCTCTTCCCTTTCCTCAGCAAGATCTGCCCATGGTTACCTCTGCCTTTCTTTCCCTCTATGTATAAGCCTCCTCCTGTCTTAACCTTCCTCCCTTGCCCAAATGAGATATCATAATTCATCATTTCAGCACTGTCTTGTTAACATCCTGCTGTCATTTAAGTGAATCTGTTTGGCCAAAGCCCAACTATGAATGTATCAAAACATCTGGTTGCTCAATGCCTGCACCCAAGTTGTGTACTGGTGCTGGAGAAAAAAAAATCACACAACAAGGGGAATTGGTACCATCATAAATCACACAATGGAGCCAAAGAGGGCCACTGACCTCCACTGAACCCTCAAGACTACCACAGAATCTTCTGTTTCTCCACTTACTCTCATCTCCCACATCCCATTCTCCTCAAACTTCTGACCCTTCCTTTGCTCCCTCATTCATGGAACTTGATCTCCCCTTTTACTTGATTAAGAAAGCAAAAGTCATTAGATAACTCCCTCTACTTCCAGCCACCAAATCTACAAACCCACCTATATCTACGCTCACCCTGTCCTCCTTTCTTTATGTCGCACTGGAACAGATATCCCCTTACTTGTGCCCTGGAAACTCTATTCCACTAGAAACCTTGGATGATTAATTATTTCCTTTCTGCCCTACACCTTTAACTCTCCCACGCTACTGGCTCTATCTGATCATCACTTTAACTTCTCACCACTATGGAGAAAAAGAGTCTCTCCTAACCCCATTACCCACTTAACCTACTGTCAAACTTCTGGAAAGAAGTTTCTGTTTATATTCCATCTTTAACCTAATGTACTTGGGCTTCCATTTGTACTATTTCACCAAATGACTAACCAGTTCCTTAAATGTATCACACTCCTTCCTGTCTCAGGGCCTGTCACATATTTTTCCCCTCTGCCTAAAAATAAATGGTATCTACTCCAATACCATGGTCTTCCCCAAACTAACTCCAATTTATCCTGCAGATCACACCTTAAATGTCAGTATTTTTAGGGAGATATTTTCTGAATGCCTGGATTATGAAGACTTCCCCATTAAATGCTCTGCTGTAGCCTTTTAGAGCACTTACTTACCTTATTTGTAAATACTTGTTGTTGACCATGTTCCCTTGAAACTATAAACTTCATTATGACAGCGGCTTCATCCTTTCTCATCCACAAATGCATCCCCTACACTCTGCATGGTGCCTGACATATAGCAGGCTCTCAATAAATATTTTTTGAGTGAACAAACTAACAAATGTGATGATAGTAACAGATACTGAGAAGTTATTAGTCAAACTGTAGGGAATTAAATTCTGAGTGGGAAAGACTAAAAATATGATGCATTCTTAACCAAGAAATAAGTGGTTCATCAAAATATTTCTTAAGATGTAAAAAAGAAAATCAGAGAATAAAATAAATATTCAAAAAATGACTACTGAAACTAAAACCCTAGAAGTCACCATCCAAGAAACTTCCATTTTCTGTTTTGGTCTAATTTGATCTTTTGCGAAACAAATTTGGGGCTCCCTAAATAAATCAAGAAATGAAACAGTTTTATACTTACACAAAGGCTAGGAACGAGACTAGACAGATTGACATGCCGTGGTGCAAACATATGAAGCTGCTGAAGGCAAGATATGGCAGCTGCCTGAACGAGAGAATCTGAATGGTCCTGGGTAATTGCACAACCCACCAAACAAGAAGAACGAATGGTGGAAGTTGTTGCTCCATTCCCTGGTAGTAAAATAAAAAAAATAAAAATAAATGTAAAATAGGATTATTTTATGATCACCAAAAATATTCCTAGAAAACAATTAATTTCTAAATAACCCCCCTTCTGATTACTATTCCAATTATTTCAAAAACAAAGTCTACAAAGTCCACAGAAATGATTTCAAAACATGACTATATGTGGATGACAATGATGCATCTCTTTAGATTTACCTACGTTTATATTTATTCCCTGATAAATTATGTTGTCTTTTAAACCCATCATTGTTTTATCTGAAAGAGCCAGAAGAGTCCTTATTCCCTGGTTCTTTGTTCAACTAACATTATCATCTCTGTTATATAACTTTAAGTCCCATTTTCCTAATAAAATTAATAGCAACTTTTACAAAGATAGGAAAAATAAATGGTAGTATTACATAGTGTGTATATAAAAATGTCTTAACTGCCAAACATAAGTGATTTAAAATTTTTACCAATGTAAAATAATTTTATATATATATGCATATTTATATATATATGCATATTTCATATTTATATAAAGACCACACAAAGAAACACAGAGTTACGTAAGAGTTACATTCTATTTGAAATATGCAGTGCTTCATCATTGCATCATAAAGCACTTGGTAAACATCTATACTTAATCAAAAGTGTATATTTATTCTCTCCATATCCTTAGAGTATTCACTGGAAGAAAAGACTATCAACTTTCTCAAAGAGGACACTTTGAGAAGTCCAGGAGAGAGTCCAGGAGAGAAACATGTCTGAATAACATATTTTTCAATTCCTAGCACTCTTTCTTAAGATCTTTTCTGTTTTCACTTCTTTCTTTTTAAAAATATCTGTCCATAGAGGTTAAGAATGCAAGAAGAAGACATTAATCTGGCTCATGTTTGACTCCAACCACTCACTGGCTCCATGTATAAACTTAGATAGTTCTTAACCTCTCTCAGCCTCAGTGTTTCATCTGTAAAATGGAGAGCTATCACTATCTCAGGATTGTTGTCAGAATTAAATGAGATGATGTTTATAAAAAGCTTGACCCATTGAAAGCATTTAATAAATACTGAAATAAATTCTGAAAGCGGCTTATACATTAAAGATAAATTCACAGTAATTTGCTGCCTTGAGTGTTTCATTTAACCATTAGAATTATTCTACTGAGTGGAACCGAGTGGTAAGAACCTGGATCTTAGGATCATAAATCTGCCACTCAGTAAAGTTACTTATGTTGTCCGAGCTTGCTTCCTCAGGGAAAAATCAGATAATATTATCTACCTTATAGCCACGTTTTTTGAAACTACGTTCTTGATCCTTAGAGTTGAAAAAATAAAAATAAAAAAAGTGAAGCCAAAGTCCATGAAGACAAATGGATGGTACTCCAGGCCAAAGGATTTCCATTTTTATCTTTATCTTCATGGGGCTCCAAGTAAAATTTCATTTAGAAATGTTTTCTCTGCTCAAAACTTTAAAAAATACTGTCAGTCATAGGTTTGCTGTGGGTATTACATAAAATAGCACATACAAAAAGCAGAGTGATTCCAGGCCTTCAGTAAATCGCAAGTATTCCATAAATAATAATAATAATAATAATAATTACTATAATTAGATTTCTTTAAGCCACATGATGATGACATTCAGGAAACTGAAAGATAGTAATTTGTCTAGTTCCTCTAATTTACGTTGGACTTACTTACCTTGTAGTTCAGGGCCAACAGTAGTGATTATAGCACCCAAGCATCTACCCAAACACTGATGAACTTCAGTATGTGAAGGTGGAACTGTCAACAGCAAGGTAAGAACTAGAGATAATGTTGGTTCCACATATCCACGATACATTGGGCCACTAGAATCCACTATCAAAGCAAGTGAATGAAGAGACCATGTCTGGAATAAAATACAATTTTATTTTAGTTGTAAGAAATAGAGTATATACATTAATTTTTAAGTTAAATTTTAGTAAATACTATCATCGTACTTTTTAATCAATGATCTGGAAATACTTAAAAATATGTTCCTTAAGAAATAAAAAGTAGTACATAAGCTACTAATAGCCAATAACCAAGGCAACTGACATGCAAATTCTATGTTTAAAGTTTCTCTGCAGTGTGGTTTTGAGTGTCAGAAATAAAATTTCAATGATGAACTAATTTTCTTCTACTATAATGTACATATATTTCACACTTCCAAAAGACAATGACTAATATAATAAGTGTCTGATTCAGTGGATGTTTATGGACATCAAATACGTCTTTCTTGGGCCAGCCCGGTGGCTTAGGTGGATGGAGCTCCGTGCTCCTAAAGCTGAAGGCTGCCAGTTTGATTCCCACACGGGCCAGTACCAGATGGCTCAGGTGGTTGGAGCGTGGGCTCTCTACGACAAGGTTGCCAGTTCGACTCCCACAAGGGATGCTGGGCTGCGCCCCCTGCAACTAACAATGGCAACTGGACCTGGAGCTGAGCTTGAAACACAACTAAGATTGAAAGGACAACAACTTGACTTGGAAAAAGTCCTGGAAGTATACACTGTTCCCAATAAAGTCCTGTTCTCCTTCCCACCCCCCGAAAAAAATGCAACTTTCTTGCCTACATTGTTGGAGTTTTGCTAAAGAAACTTGCCTGAAATAAAACAATGACCATGACAATGTCCTGAACTCAGATATATTTCTAGAGCCACGACTCTCACACAACAGCTCTTCAAGTGCATGGAACCATTTTAGGCCCCTATTATGTTTACTAAGCACAAAGTAATCTTACTGACTAATAGTATTTACAAAACTAACCCCAGAACAATATACTATTATCAGCACAGGCCTCAGAAAATAAAAACTGCCCACATCTAGCTGTAGAATAACTTTTCTTATATTTCTGTTGTTAGTAGCTCTGAAGCAGAGCTGTACTACTGGGCTGAGGAAAAGGTGGTCTCAACAGAGAGCTTTCCCAACTTACCAACATAGCAGAAAAAGAAATCCATACCTTAACTTCTACCACCTGTCAATCTACTCCAATCCTAGAGAATTTAGCAACCTGACTTGGACAGGTTATGTACAGAAACCACACCTACAGAAAGGAGTTAGCAAAAAGTAATAGGAATATAGTATCTCAAGGGAGGAAGACTAGAGCACATATTCTGGAGAAAAAAAAAATTAATAGAAGAAACAAAAGAGGAATTTAACAAAACTATAAGGATTTTTAAGACAATATAATTAAAGCATAAAGGAGATTCTAGAAGTGTTTAAAAAAAAATCTACCCAAGATTTATGTTAAAAGTTCAGTAAAAAAACTGAAAAAAAAAAAAAGAATAGTTATTGCTAAAATCCGAAATCATCATCTTGAAGATCAAGATGGAAGAAATATATATCAGATAGAGTGAAAAAAAAAAAAAAAAAAAAAGGAAAAAGACAAAAGACTTCAAATATGAGTAATAGGAGTTCCAGAAAAAGCAAAAGATAAACTTCTGCGGAATTTGATGACATTTCCAAGCTTTAAGGATACAGAGAAAAATTCTTACATGCTGCCAACTCAAAACATAAGGTTACAGACATAAAAACATATTTCAGGTAAGTTTTTTGGCAAAAGCAATAAAAGATGGGGAATAAAAATAGCTGTTATATCCATAAGCACCCATTAAATCAGAATTTTGTTACATAAGCCATTGTCTTTTGGAAATGGGAAATATATGCATCCATTTATAAAAGAAGAAAATGAATTCACTTAAGTTTTATTTCTGTATGCTCAAAGGCACACTGCAGAGAAACTTTAAATAGTATTTGCACATCAGTTGCATTGATTATTGGTTTATGTTACCTTTTAAAGAACATATTTGGAAGTTTTTATAGATAACTGATTAAAAATTGAGATGTTAGTATTTACTGAAATTTAATTTTTAAAAAAATCAAGCAACCATTAGTCTCCTTTGTGCAACATCAGAAGACAGAAGTACTGAAACATTTATGAATAATGAAAGAAAAGGACTGTGTGCCAGGAATATCATTTAAATGTGAAGGCAAAAGAAGCCACTTTTTAGATATACAAGGATTACAAAAGTAAAGCATACCACTCAGGATCCTTCCTAAAATAATTATTGGTGAAGGAAGTTTTTCAAAGAACAAAAATCTTAAGATAGGAGTTGAGGATACAAAAAAGAAAACACTATTGAACAGTAAAGTCTCTAGTAATTATAGTTAAATACATGTAGACAATAATGCAACTGTGAAGTATGATTTTTGAATTAGGATTCTCAGAACAGAAGAAACGTAGGGAAAACTTAAGAATATTGTGCTATTCTGTAAAGATATAAACTAAAATATTAGCTTTGAGGGAATGTAATTGATTCAAATTACTATAGTAAAATGTTCGTCACAATAGTTTAGTGGTTACCAGAGGGTAAGGGGGGTGGGGGGTGGGGATGAGGGTAAGGGGGATCACATATATCGTGATGGGAGGAGAACTGACTCTGGGTGGTGAACACACAATGTGATATATAGATGATGTATTACAGAATTGTACGCCTGAAATCTATGTAATTTTACTAACAATTGTCACCCCAATAAATTAAAAAAATAAAATAAAAAATAAAACAATAAAATAAAATAAAAAGAAGCAAAAAAAAAAATGTTCGTCACATAAAAAACATGTAGGGCGGTCACTTAGAGGAGTTTAAAGAAATTAAAACAAAAAAGGACTGAGAAAATGGTGAAGATAAAAGAAAGATCACTAGCGCCTTCTCTTTGACATCAAAGATGAAAGCAGCAACTTCTTGGGTAAAATAATTTTATAATTGTGCTTTTTTTCTTCCAGACTAGTGTGAAAACAGGATTTAAAAAAGCAGTGTAGCACCTCCTAAGGGACAAGATAATGTGGTTTTTGTTTTTAACACTTTTGGAATTTTGTTCATTACACAGCTAGAAATCTTTACCAAGAAGTCAAAGGCAAACTAAACATGTAGACTAGAAGTCTTTGGTGGATTTAGTGTCTTTTATCTAATCATGAAGGAACTCATTCATGAACTCAACAAACTAATGGCAGACAGTAATGGCAATTAAATGTGTGCATCCCAATATAAAGATGGCAGTTGGATGCTGTTGCATTCATATACTGTTAATATTTTTAGGTGCTGCAATGTGAAGTGGTAAATCAAGAACACAGTCCATTTTCACACAAATGAAGCTCTTGACTCTCAGTATAGTTGTTTCTATTTGTATTCAAGGAGAAACAAACAAAAATTCAGAGTACACCTGAAGATTCAACCAATGACCCTGGACCTGGGTTATGGTATTAAAAGGGAGAGAGAAAAGGATGGTTAAAAAAAAAAAATTGATTAACAAATGTAAGGAAATGCAAACAAGAGGAAAGGATAACAAATAATAAAAAGAAAATATTAGGTTGGTGCAAAAGTAACTGCAGTTTAAAAGGTTAAAAATAATTGCAAAAACCACAGTTACTTTTGCACCAACCTAATATGTTTCAAGAAATGTGGAATGAGTTAAACTCTCCAAATAAGACAGATTTAAGATTAGGTTAAAAAACAGAATCTTGTTATGCACTATTACAAATAACCCTCATAAAACAAAAATGACACAGAAAGACCCTAACACACTTTTCCTAACAACATTTGATTTCCAATCAGAATCACTACGACAGGTATTAGGTTGGTGCAAAAGTAACTGCAGTTTAAAAGGTTAAAAACAATTGCAAAAATCATAATTACTTTTGCACCAACCTAATATTTTATACAGCATATAACTGTCCTAAAAATACTATTTAAAAATTTCATAATAAAAAAATTAGTATCATACCTGGACTTCAGGGGATGTTCCATCTTGTGCTAGAGCCAATAAAATGCTGACACTGGTCTTCAGATGTTGTCCTGAGCCAATACCACCAACATAACGATGCAAACAGCCCAGAGCCAATGAATGCCCAGTTCTGGACACAACATCTCGAGCTGATTTCAACCTGGAAAAAAGTTATGCTTCACAGGCTGGTTTTCTATTTCCCAATGGCAATAAAAAGCTTATGAGCCACACAATAAAACGGATTTATTCTGGAAGTTAGAAAATACTACAATCATGATTACTTCTTTTTCCAATCCCAAAGTTAGAGATTCAGTTTAAAATGGAGAGTTAAAGTGATACACTTCACTGAATAAAGCTTATTTCAATTCTAGAGAAAATGTGAAAGAGGAAGCACAACTTCTCAGTTTTTAATATTAATCATTGCTTGAAAAGCTAAGAGCCATTTCAAACAAATTTTTATTACTAGTGTTTCAAATAAAAGAGTAGTTCTTATAACTGGTTTTAAAAATACAAAAAAGGTTATTTGTGTTCACAGAATTACAGAAAATGCTTTTAATTTCCATTGAAGAAATTCTCTATAATTATTATTTGAACCTCTTTAAAATGTGCCAGTCTTTTTTCTTTGTGAAATTTATCTTAATGAATTAAAAAATGTAAAAAAGGAGCTACTGTATATCTTTTTAAAAGAAGCTTTGAGGTGTATTTATATATAACATTCACCAATTTTAACTGTACATAAAAACGTACAATGTAATGAATTCTGACAATTGTATATAGTATATAATCACTACATAATTAGAACAGAGATGTCCTAGAAACATACCATAAATCACATTTGTAATTTTAAATATGCTAGTCTAGATACAATACATCTGTGAAACATTACAGAAGGGAAAAAAGAATCAGGTGAAATTAGTTTTAATAATTTGGCAGTCATTTTGAAGAATGAAAGACGTTAAGAATAAATGCAATCTGTGAATTAAATTCTAAAGCCTTATACAGATTAGAAAGCTGCCTTCATATTGTTACTTTTCAAAAGGCAACATTTCAGTGAGCTAAAAAGCTGGACCAATTTTCTTAATGATAAGCATCTATTAAATAAAGTAAATAATCTAAGATATGAGAATATATATTTTCCAAAGTCTCAAAGTGATTTTCAATTTGAATGGAAACAAATTCAACCATAATGACTTATTTTTTTCTGAACTGAGTCTTAAGCAATGGAAGCTACTCCCTCTTATCCAAAAATGGTTTCTAACAATGATTCCTGTCTTTACCCTAAAATGGCATAAGATTTTATTAAGCAAATATAGCTGACAGATGTGTCTGTGTAAGTGATTTTTGCTTTTCAGTCAGATATTATATCAGGAAGACATAGTGTAGACAAGGCTGTAGGACATTGATGCTTTTTCAAAATATAACCAGATTCTGTCAAATCTAAGATACCACAGATTTTTAAATGTAGCATTATTTTATATAGTAGTATAAAAGAAAAAATGCATTATTTTATATAGTAGTATAAAAGAATAAATAATTATGACCTTTCATAGAGAATTAAAGACAAAACCCAATTTCAGATCAAAATGTGAAAAAATGGGTAACTTAAAATCTATGTAATAATTAATTTCAGATCATAATTAATTATTTGGAAAAGTTAAGAAAACTAAGCACTGAAACACTTGCAAACCATTCACCAGACAGATAAGAATAAAATGTCCTTGTATTTCACCAGAGTAAGTATAAAATAAATACTACCCCATCTCTCTCTCCCTCTCCCTTCTCTCTTTTGGAATAATTAGAATTCAAAATATAATAATAGTTAAGAATTATTAATTTACATAATTAAAGTGCCAGTTCTTGGGCACCCTTGATTTTCAATGTTTCTACTTCAGTACTTAATTAACAACCAACAGTCACTAATAATTGCATATTATCATCTTAGTCATACTTTTTTAGAACTCTGAGATCAGTCTTTTTAATTAATGTTAAAGAAATTCTTAAAATCGAATGCTAACCTTAGCCCCTGTTTCAGGGATAATTTAACAGATGATAAACTTAGCAGCAGTTAGAAAAAGAATGGCTTATTTTAAAAAGTGAATAATTAACAGAAAGAATAATGGGGGGAGCAAAGGTAAGAGAAACGGAGTTCACAGCACTTCTGACAGAAGTCCTACCGTGTTTCCCCGAAAATAAGACCTAACTGCAAAATAAGCCCTCGCATGATTTTTCAGGATGACATCCCCTGAACATAAGCCCTAATGTGTCTTTTGGAGCAAAAATTAATATAAGACCTGGTCTTATTTTCGGGGAAACATGGTATTAACAAGCCTCTTGATTCTATCATGTAACATTCAAGAGCTGAAACTGAAACCCTCACCACACTGAAAGTATCTAACATATTACAACTTTCCCAGATTCTAGAGTTTTATCAATTACTGAAATAAAAATTAAGGCATTATGAAAAATCCCAAAATATTGTCACATGCTATACTATGTAGAAAACATACAGTCCAGTTAATAATTATTGATTAGTTAAAAGACATCTTTGTTTATATGAGAAACTTACTTGTTGGTAAAGGGACCCACTTACTTGTCAAAGCTATATTGGGCCATTCTAGCAATAAAAGTTGCTTCTCCAACCACCTGAGCCATTCTTCCAAGAGCTTCCCCTGCTGCACATCGTAAGATGGGGTTTGGATTGTCAAGAGCACCCATAACCAGTGTCAGGGCAGATTTACGAACTTCCTCAGGTCCTAAAGTACTTTTGTTTTCAGCCAGGCCCTAGGGTTATTTATTTATTATTTTTTAAAAAGGGAGTAATTCATAATTCACAGTAAATAAAAGAAATAAATATGCTGCAAATCCTTGTAAATACACATATATCTTCACACATTATTTTCTTTAGTCATCTTTCACATGCATATCCTATGCCTAGAATCAATACCTGTTGAATTAACAGCAATCACTTTCCTAAACGTGATTAAGAACATAACACATAACATAGTTATAGTTCAATCAACCCCAAAACCAACAATCCCTGGGAGTGTCTCTGTCCAAAGACTAGTACTTAAAAGTTGTTTCTATATATAAAGGACAACTGTAATATTAAATCAACTGTAATTCAAGGAAGGAAAAGACCCAATAAGTATGAACTCTGATTCATTTCTATAAAAATTCCAGAGAAGATAATTATGTTACAAAGAATACATCCAATATATGTGTAAAGACAAAGTGATGTAAGAGTCATCAGGAACTGAAGGTTGATGTAGTTTGCTCATCATACTAAATGTTGCTATCTCTATTCTAGCTACAGTTACTGTCCTGGAACATTATTTACTTACTTTAAACCAAAAATCCAAGTCATGGTGCCTGGGGGAAATGTTAACTACAGCAGAGGCATTAGCGAGCACATCTATGAAGAAAAGCATACTGTACAGCAACATTACAGTTGGTTCACCAGCCTTCCAACCACTGAGGGAGACAATGACCACCCACTCCTTTTTTTTAAAAACTCAGATGTTGGTATTAGCTGATATTCTTTAAATAGGGTATATACGAATGGTTATATAAATGGTACAAACCTATTATTTCTATAACCAATGCCTATATCCTTTTTCCCTGATGTGTTACGAAAGATGATTTAATTCATATCCATTTAAACACTTGGACTTGTCACCCTTTTATTTTAAAACAGTCATATCCTACAATAAGCTTAGTTCTGAATAATATAAAAACTTTTCAAGTACATCATAAGCAGCTGCAGGCTGTACAGTATGGTGCATAAACTGATAGGCAAAACAGTTCTTTCACTTCATCACGTGTAGAAATTGAGGTTCAAAAAAGGTAAAAGGAGTTACACAAGACATAAACCTGGTGAGCAGCTAAACAAGAATACAATCTCTAAATGCAGCATTCTTTCGACTATGTAACATAGCCTTTCCTGATATATGACCTAAACCACAAATCAAACTTAACCTTTATCTAATTAACCCTCATTAGATTATTGGACTTTATTAGTCAACCATCTTTGAAAATTCTGAAAGAACTTACTGCCATTTGTAAAATCTGAGGAATCAAATCAAAACAAACTTTAATATTATTAACATATAAAATACTTATTTAATTATGACAAGCCTGATATAAAGTTCCTAGTGATTTAATAAAACATATAAAACATAGTTATCAAGTGATATACATATAAGTATAATCATCTAGATATGCCTGCCTTATTAAAGGCATTAATTAAATCATAGCTTGGAATATATATTATGTTTTAAAAGTAAATACCTTTAGTGCACTAAGAACAGCAGTAAAAATATTAAGCTGTACAGCCTGCTGGCGGACTCCTTTGGCTTGTTTAACACATTCAGCAAAGTGATCCAACATTTGTAATCTATAATAGGAGTAAAGATCACATTAGCAATACTTTTTATTCAAATTTGACTCAAAAATAATGGCTCACAAATAATGCCCCATGCTGTCTCATTTCTATTTCATTTGTATAGCTGATCCAAATCAGGAGACCTTCTCCTCCTGAATGAATATATAGACATGGTTATCAACTGGAACAAGCCGAGAGACTAAATATTAAGTTTCAATTAGCAAAATAAGGTCATAATTTCAGTAGCCTTTAACATTAACACCAGTGTCCAACAGAGTGCCTGGCATATAGTAGGTGCTCAAGGTTTCTTGAATAGAATAACAACCATTAACAATGCATCTCTGTGGAAGATTTTTAAGTTGGAAATATCAAAAGGGAGCATAATTTTTTTTCTTTAAAAAAATTTTTTTTTAATTTATTTTTATTTTTTCTAATTAAAGTTTATTGGAGTGGCAATTGTTAGTAAAGTTACATAGATTTCAGGTGTACAATTCTGTAATACATCATCTATATATCACACTGTGTGTTCACCACCCAGAGTCAGTTCTCTTTCCATCACCATATCTTTGATCCCTTTTACCCTCATCTACCACCCACTTCCCCCCTTACCCTCTGGTAACCACTAAACTATTGTCTGTGTCTATGAGTTTTTGTTTCTTCATTTGTTTGTCTTGTTCTTTGTTGTTTTCAGTTTTATATACCACATATCAGTGAAATCATATGGTTCTCAACATTTTCTTTCTGACTTATTTCACTTAGCATAATAATCTTATATGATCTAGCAATCCCTCTCCTAGGTATCTACCCAAAAAATATCTGACAACATTTATCCATAAAGATATCTGTGCTCCGATGTTCACTTAGCTTTATTTACAGTGGCCAAGACATGGAAACAACCAAAGTGTCCTTCGATAGAGGATTGGATAAAAAAGATGTGGTATATATACACAATGGAATACTATTCTGCCATAGGAAAAGATGACATAGTGCCATTTTTGACAATATGGATGGATCTTGAGATAATTTTCTTTTTAAAAAACACTCGCACATAGAAGAAAATAATACCTCGTGTCCTATCTTTGGAATCTAATCGAGAGATTTTTTTAAAAGATTGCGCTTTGGTCATTTTTTTAATGTAAAAATCAAAAGTGAAACTTTTTTCATTATGCAAAAATTTTAAATGAGACAGTTAACAACCACAAAAATCACAGCCATTTGAGACTATTATTTTAAAAGAGAATGAGATCATTTCAGATTTTTCTAAACAGCAATGGGGTGGGGCAAAGGAATCTAGGGAAGTTTGATTTAGTTCTAAGATAATCATGACCTAACGTAGGAAATCAAGATCACTCTAAGGTCACTAAAAGGATTTAAGTTCAATTTATAATAGGACATGGCTCTCAGGTCAAAGCATTCTTTAAAAATCACATAGGAAGAAATCACCTAGCCTCTAGTGGGAACTCCAGTTAGAGATACTGGGACTAAAGCTGACTATTTCTACACTTGCTGACACAGATCCACATCTATCAGTGAGGAAGCAGGGTACTACTCACACTGCTTTCAAACACACACATAAGAAGATACACATGTTCTCTCTCCAACACTATTGTTAAGAATGATTTGCCTATAAGTGACCTCAGATACATAATTTTTATAAAAGCTTATTTAAAAATATTTTTTCTATCACGGCTCAGCCTTTTGGCTAAAATCAAGTATAAATTTTTTTTCTTATAAAATACTTCATTTAATTTGAAAACTATTAATGAAAAGTTACTACCCAGAAATAACCACTGCTACCCTCGGTACATTCATTTTCTCTTAGGTCTTTTTCTTATGAATACCCATATGAACTTGAATACACATGTATATTTTTATGTGTTTTAAGATACCAAACTGGGATCTTTACTTGCCTTTTATTTTCCTTTTTTTATTTAACATTGTATAGTAAGCATTTTCTAATATCAAAATATTGGCTCTGTAAAAGAAGTATTCTAGCCTGTCGACTTTCCATAATTTATTCACTCATTCCTCCATCATTAGATATTTGGTATTTATTATATTTTAATAGAATTTATTTATTTATACTTCCCCTTGTTCTACAGAAGTGAATTTAATGTATTTAAAATAATCCTGAATTCTCGTTATAGCTCTCATAGCTGGCTGTATAACTTTGGGCAAACCACGAACTCTTAGACCAGGATTTCCTTACATTTAAAACAAGGGCATTAAAGGAGATGCTTTATAAGATTTTTTTCACCTTTAAATGCTCTTTAACATTTATATGGCAAGCAAATGTTCTTAAATATATCTAGGTAAAGTAAAATTTCATATTTAAAAACTTCCCCCTCAAAGTAAAAAGCAATTAACGAAGTAACCTACACATTTAAAAAATAACATTTGTATTATTTTTCACATACAAATATAATAATGTTTTTAAGGCATATTTTGTAAAATGAGTTATCTGTGATGGTCTTGTATTAATTCATTCTCACTCTTCCTTTTGGGGAAATCACCATAAATATATGGGGATAATGTCTGCGGACACTAAATATAGCGAACTAAAAGATTCCTGTCAGAAAAAGAACCAGTTACCTTAGTTTTCCAAGTTCTAGAGTTGAATCATCTGAAAGACAAATGTTATTAGGAGTAGACATCTCACCCATTTATTTGTTCAACAACAAAAACCAAACACTTACCAAACTGATGTCCCTAATTAAAGATAGAATCAAAACATACTTATAAAATAGCAAATAAACTATCAAAATGAAAATTTTGTTGTGTAAGCCATAGTCCACAATATAATGGATACTAGATGCTTGTACACATGGCCAAATGTTAAAAACAATTTCAAAGTATGTGGAATTTGTATGTAATTTTTTTTTATCATGTATGTGTCACTTACGTTATTAAATTTATGAGCCTATTGTTTAGGTAGTAATTCACCTTACTGCAGAGTTAACTGACATGGGAAAATCTACTGTTTGAATATAATTCATATTTTACTAAAATACCTGATTGACTTTATACTAACCGGTGTTTGTAAGAAACATGAGGAAACACTACACCAAAAAGAGCCACAGAAGCATCGATGACTGAAACTCCAAGAGGGAGAGGACCAGGCACAGCTTCTCCAGCAGGTATCCGTAAATAAATGGAGGATGGATCATGCTCCAGAGCCCCACTTCCAGATGCACTGTTTGGCTGGAGCTGCAAAAGAATGACATAAAAGTCACTCAAAAACTACTTTAGGCAATTCACTTACTAAGTATTGGGCAAGAAGAATAGAACAGGGGAGTAAGGAGAAAACATTAAAAAAAAAGAACACAATGACTGAATGTGAAAATTTTTAAATAGATGGAAATATAATTTGGCCCTTAAAGAAAACCATCAGTAACAACTTACATAATGTTAAGAAAAGGATTGTTCATTCTAAAATATTTTTACACTACTTACCTTAAAATATTTAAGCAAAACAATATCAGGAATAAATTAAACCCACACTAATTTCTTTAAAAGAGGCTTTAGTAAATCTTTTTTAAAAGTACATAAGAAATAATGTATTCAGTGGGCAAAAGTTTCTAAATCTTCAACCTACGAACTCCCATTCCTCTCCAACCTATCAGAAAAACTCTAAAACAAAAAGCCAAGAACCAGAAAACCAGCTAAAACTGATCTTTGCCACAGACACCACAGGGTATCTGAATACAAAGAATATTGAATAAAGACAATTTGCCAAATTCTAACTGTTGCTGTCTACCTTTTTCACTATTTATCCACTGCCAGGAAGCCATCTTAAATGTCTAAGAAAGCTCAATGAAAATTAAACCTTAGTCTGTAACACTTTCTCTTTCATACCACTGTTTTCAAGTAAGCAAGTAGTTCATTCCCTGTACGGTTTATTACCTGGTCTTCAATTGACTTATGATCAGTTTCTTGAAGCCAGGAACCAAGAAGAACACTGTCATCATAATGACAGAGGGATCTGAGGAGTGAAGTAGTTGTATTGGCTGAATTGTCAGTCAAAGTGAATTCTGCTACCAGTTCTCTAAGAAGTGCGTTGAAAGAGCCTAAAACATAGAACTTCAGATCAGATTAAAAAGAATAATTTTTATTGAAATGATAATCATTGCCCACAAAGAGCAGCAACATGTTCAACAAAAATAAATAAGTTCCTATTTCCTTTTTAAAAAGTAAATATTCAATGCTGTTTTTAATATACAATAACGGTGCTTCCTCTTTTATTATTGTATTGTGCCTTTTAGCCCAAATTATTTCAAGTAATTAAAAAACTCAAATAAAGATTATTTTAAATATATTAAATGTGACGTGATTATTATTTATTATTAATTACCTAATGATATACAAACACTGAACCACAGCATATCAAAATTCTTGGGCATGGCTGAACTGGAAAAAAAAATCAATGATTGATTCTAACATTAACATTTTATATAATATTTAATTTCTTCAAAGCACATTACTATTCCTCCTCCAGATTCCTACATTATTGGCTATTTTATAGCATATATGAAACAGTTTGGGATAGTTATTAAAAGCACAGACTTTGAAGAAAACCAGCTAGGTTTGCATCCAAGCTCTGCCACTGACTATCTCTCTGGTTTGGGCAAACTGCATTACTTTTATGCACCCAAGATTCTGCATTTACAAAATACAGCTAATCACCTCATAGGGTTAAGGTTAGAATCAAAGATGTTAATACATGCAAAGGGCTTAGGAAGGGCCTGGAACACAGTACGTGCTGAACAAGTATTAGCTACTCTATATGAAGAAAAGGAAGTGGTTGCCTTCCTTTGAGCAGTGAGTCAGTGAGAGAGGCGTGACCACAACTGCAGAACATTGTGAAGAACTGCAAAGGTAGACTGAGGAATTTTTATTAGATACTGTAAATTTTACCTTCATAAGTTTTTGGAGGTAACAAAGCCAAAATATCATAAAGTCTTAATCGGACCATTGCAGCACTAGCTTTCAGATGAGCTCCATGGGCTTTAATTACAGATGGAATGCTAAAATATCAAAAGTATAGTTAGTATCATCTTATCAAAATAAGTATTGCTTATAAACATTTTTTCAGTGATGTATCAATGAACTGTCAAAGTACATTGATAAATATTACACTTTCATTTTATTTTGAGACCTTTACTGTAACAGAAACATTATAAAATACAATTTTATTTTGATCCACACCATGACTACAATTTACAAAATCACTTTACATAAAAAAAAAAAAAAAAGGGGGCCGGCCAGGTGGCTCAGGTGGTTAGAGCTCCATGTTCCTAACTCCGAAGGCTGCCAGTTCGATTCCCACATGGGCCAGTGGGCTCTCAACCACAAGGTTGCCGCTCCTCGAGTCCCGCAAGGGATGGTGGGCTTTGCCCCCTGCAACTAAGATTGAACAGGGCACCTTGAGCTCAGCTGCCTCCCGGATGGCTCAGTCGGTTGGAGCTTGGGCTCTCAACCACAAGGTTGCCAGTTCAATTCCTCGAGTCCCGCAAGGGATGGTGGGGAGTGCGTCCTCTCAACCACAAGGTTGCGGGTTTGATTCCCACAAGGGATGGTGGGCTGTGCCCCCTGCAACTAGAAACGGCAACTGGACCTGGAGCTGAGCTGTGTCCTCTACAACTAAGACTGAAAGGACAACAACTTGAAGCTGAATGGCACCCTCCACAACTAAGATTGAAAGGACAACAACTTGACTTGGAAAAAAGGCCTGGAAATACACACTGTTCCCCAATAAAGTCCTGTTCCCCTTAAAAATAAATAAATAAATAATTGTTTCCCATATGATACTAGAGGGAAATACAAAACATGACTATTGACAAATATATAAAATTGGATGTCAATTTGTAATAATTGCTTACTTACTGTGACATCATAGTCATGGCACATTCAATAGGGGTCATCAATTTTCTAATCACATCTTCAGTTAGGAGTTCAGGACAATGTGCAACAAAGCTCCTCATCGCTAGATAAAATTTTTTAAAAGGACAGATTTGAATCAGTTTTGTGAAGATGAATAAATGATAAAATTATATAAAGGTTACCTACAATTCTTAATTATTATAAGGTTCAGATCACAAGAAGCACCAATTGCAACTATAGAGAAAAATCATTAAGAAAGGCTACAAGGGTGGACAGCAGAAATAGAGGAAGGAAGATATTTATTAGGGAGATTTCTATGAATGGGAATTCAGAGATCTCTCACCCCATATGAATTCAGATGACTATAAAGAAAGAGGTTTCAAGATAGAACCAAGAGTGAACACAATGGCCCAGTGAGAAAGTGTATCTCTTTTGGCTCTTTAGCAACAGATCTAAGACTGAAACAGCTCTTAGATGTGTGGGAACAAAGCTGGCACTTTGCCCTGTTGCCTTTATGGGTAAGCATATGTCTGTCTTTCACAGTTTGGAAAAAGAAGCACTTTACACCTTGAGATAAATTTAGAAAAAAACAGGGTCACCCAGTGTAATTGTAGTTCCCAAATAAAACAAAACTTGAGCCTTTCCTGTAGGCTGCTGACTCCCCAACAAAAACAACATTCATAATTTTTGTAATGCTGATGTCTGAAAAATTATCAACATTTGCAGATTTGATAAATGATAGGAGGAAATAGCCGTTTGTTCATAAGGAAGGGACTAACTTCAAACTCAGTCACCTTGGAAGTCCTGAGTTTCTTTTTCCCTTAAATACCCACTGGTTTTTTTACGTGGTGATCCAGTGCTCCTTTTGACAGGTGGAGATTGTGATAACTGGGAATGAAGAGGCCTGGGTTCCAGCTCCTGTTTCACCACTACTCTACCCTGCTTCTCAGAGTCTCAGCCTTAGTTAATTGTAAAATTAGCAAACTAATAGATTATTTATAAAGTTTCTTTCTAAATATAAAAGTATGTAAATTTACCATTACATATTAAAATAAAAATCTGACGTAGTAACTTTCCTTCACTTCACAAATATTTAGTAATAAAATAATACTCTGAAGGTACATCCCTTTCAGTTCTTACCACATAAAGCTCCAGCACGGCCTTCCAATGTTACCTGCCAGGTAAAAGAATCGCCTCGGGCCTTCTCAGCCTCCAATTCCTTTAAAGAACGAGGGAAAACATTTCGCCACAGTAACAACATCTTGGGCAGATGGTAACGAACAACAGAGGGTCCTAACAGAGAAAACAAGAATACAAAACCATGCATATATGTAACATACATTACAATCAAAAGTCAAAGAGCCCCAACCCAAGGTTCAACAATAGCGATCATTTCACCACATCTTTATCTCTAATATTAATATTAATATCTAATTTTCAAAATGTTTCTTATTCAGTTGGTAAAACTACTATCTATTAAAGCATAATAAAATTCACCTAAAAAGTATCAATATTTTTAGCATGTAAATATAAAACAAATCCAGAAAAAATAATCTAAAATATATTCAGAATGGTGAATTATATATTATCCATGATAAAATATATCGGGGACACATTTTGTGGTGTCTTTTCTATAAATATGTGTACGTAAACATATATACCTTCTCTCACACACACATATATATAGATATATATATGTATATACATATATATATTATACAGACATATATATATATTCTTCCATTTTGGGGGCAATTTATATGGTTAATTTAGTTTTATGAGGAAGCAGAATATTTAGAACTAGGAACCTATATTGACATTGCTAAGAATTCATTTAACATATCACTTAACAAACTTAACATAAATTTCTGCTAAAGAGCTACCACTATTTATTTTCTTTAGAAAACTAAGTCAAATTAATTTCCAAAAGACAGATGTTTAAAGTGGTGAGTGACTTTGTGTACACACACACACTTTTTATAGAAGTTAAACATGTGAACTAAAAGTTGGACGTTATCTCATCACAATGATAACATGGATTTCTGTTCTATGTACAATGCTATACTTTGCCTGCGTCTCAGACGTGTCACAGCATTGAGGAAAGTGAGGATAACTCCAAGAAAGTTATCCAACAATACTGTTTAAATGTGACTGTACCAACCCTACTAAAATTATGTCACTGGCCTTCTCTTTGGGGGTGAAATGTGCCCCCACTACTCTCATCTCTTTTGATTAACACTAAGCTAATCAATTAGACCACGACTATTCTGATAGTAAAGGTGAAACTTTGTTAACAACTTTCTCACTAAATGTACTTAAACTGAAATTGCCAGAAAGAGAAATCTACTACCATATGATGAGAAAAACATCTTTACCATTTTACAACCTCATTCAAAGTCTAGAATGTGAACTGTAACACTTTCACATTAGATGTTCTTTATCATCTACTGGCAGTTACAGAATAAGACAAAATCCTACTCAAAGATACTTATACCTAAAGTCATAAGTGCTCCAAGTAAAAGCCATCCAGCTTGGGTGCGCTGTAAAGATAGCCTGCTATTTTGGGCAGCCGTTCGTAAGAGATCTTCGGCAATACTAACTACCATCTGCAAAAAAAGTTTAGAATTGGATTTCAATTTAAACACGTTAAAGAAATCAGATAAGAAAATACATAGCTAGTACATTATCAAAAGAGAAGCTGTTCTTTTTTGTTGCTGCTGTTAACTTGTTTTTAAAGAGGCAACATTAAAACCTACTCAATCCTGATTGCACTGATGACTCTGAAGAGACTCAGAATAGCGTAGTGGTTATGCGTGAGCTCTAGAGCCAGACTGCCTGGGTTCATATCCCAGCTTTGTCATTTCCTACTTTCTGGAAATGACCTGGGACAACTTAACTTCCTTGCCTCAAGTCCCTCATTGGTAAAAGAGGAATAATACGAGTGCCCACCTCACTCTTACAAGGGCTAAATAAATTAATTCAGTAAAGCACTCAGAACTATGCTGGTACATGTAACCACCTAATTATCAGTGCTATTGTCCTACATTCAAAGATTTATTGAATTCCTCTTACGCAACTAGCATTAAGCTAATCTTATGGTGCTTAAAATCTCAGAGAGGAAGACATAGGAAAAACGGGAAGTAACAGCAGCACACGATTTTGTAAATGACAACATAGTAGTGTAGATGTAGCAGGGGTCAGAAAGGCTATCACAGACTGCGTAGCTTTGAAGAGAGCTCACGAAAGAGATGGAACTTGTATTGGGCTCTAAACAAATTGATAAGTTAGGTACTGGGGGCGAAATTCTGATGTAAGAGATTAGCATGAGCAAAGGCATGCAGGCTGAAAACAGCATGGGAAGAAAGCAAGATGACTAGTCTGACTAGAGCAGTGGGAAATTTGAATGTACGCATAGAATGAAGGCAAATTATGAAGGTACCAATTTACCAGAGGTGATTATATTTTATTCTCTGAGTACTGGTTTGTCACTAAGTGTCTCAGAGCAAATGTGAAATGTGAAAGTTGTGTGGGAGAGATGGGAGAAAAAGACAGGATAATCAGTGAAGAGACAATTGTATAACAAAGGAAGGCAGAAGCCTAGATTTGAGTAGTAGCTATGGAATTCATAGGAATGAATGGACATGGGTCTAATATCCCAGAAAAAATAAGAGTATGAAGATCTAACCCCAATCTGCCTATGTAAAGTTGCAAATAATATTTATACAAGTACTAATATTCCTGAGAAGAAAACCATGATAGTAGGAGGAATAGTAGAAAAACAAAGAAAAATAACTGATTCATGAAAACCATTCAACTTTTATTAAGTATTATCAAAATGCAATAGCATATTCTCCTAACATCTTTGAATATAGCAATATCAATTTTTATTTCTAAAAGCTGAAGGAAAGCTCTGATTTCTAAATAATTACTATAAGGGTTTTTTTCTCTAAAATAAATTATAAAGTGATACTATGCCCAAACAAAACCTATTATTCCTATGTCAGAATGTAATATCAAATTTTAATTAGGGTCTGTCAACTCTACATTAACAGGACACTATATTTTACATTATCATGGTAAAACTATTGTCGTTTGTTCCACATTAAACACAGAAGGTGTTCCCGTAAAGACTAACACCTACATGATAACACTTGCAATTCTAGGATCTCCTTCTCACCTTTCCCTTGGCATGAGGAATGCCCAGTGGACACTGATGAACTCCACCTAATAAGGCAGCCATTGCAAAACTGTATCCACTAACAGCTTCTGGCGAAGTTTTCAAGTTGTTGAGCCGTTCTGCACACCTGTCTAGAAAAGGTGTCAACTGGAAAGGTAATGCCACAGCCACACAACGCAAACACCATGCAGCAGCAAGTCGAGCAGCCATACTGGGATGAAGAAGCACGGAAGTCACAGTCTCCAAAAGTCCTAAAAACCAAATAACCAAAAAATTACTCTATTTTAATGATGTCAAATGATTTCATAAACTAGAAGGCTATATACAACACAATAATTAAAACCAAAATTGTTAGGGCTTCACACAGATACTTTCAGAACTTTGCCAAAAACACAGGTATTACCTCATAAATAGAATACTTCAAAAAAGCATTTTTTACAAAAAAATAGTATAATTATATCCAATAAAATATAAATGTTGACATAAAATGAAAGTATTCAATAAAATTTCAGCCAATTATCAGAAGCAAAACTACCACGACTTTTTTGATTTCTCCCCAAATTTCATTTCACTACGTATTTAATTCGAGATTGACTACTGCAGTGAATTTTAAGTCAAATAAAACTCAACTTCTAACAAATGATCTAAACTACTAATCTGATGACAAGCAACTAAGCTAGAGGTAAATATCAATCACACCTATGACTTTTAAAAACAGAGAAAAAACATTCCAGCACGTAAGTAGGTCTCATACCTATAGATGCTTCCTGAATAAGAGGGGACGCGGTGGCACTGAGGCTCTGCACCAGGCTCCCAAGCTCCTGGAGTGCACAGACCATCACATGCTGACTTGCTGCGATATCTGCTGCTCCAGATTTGTTTTCACCACTAGTGTCATTCACTACTGCTTCTGGAAACACAAAATCATGTATTTGATGAGGGTGAATTAAACTGTGACACAATTTCTTTTGATCTACATAATTTATATTGTTAGATCATCCCACTTGATGACTGAGTGTTAAAAATGTTGTATGTAGGTAGTTATTTCTCAGCAGAAAGTTTGTGCAACTAAACACCGAAGTCACTTAAAAACATTGTTTAATGACCTCACAACAATGCTTAAATATATACGGAGATATTTTGTCTGCTTCTAGTGAGAAAACCTAACCTTAGTAAGCAGCAACAAACTGTAGGGTTCAAAAGCACAAGCTCTGGAGAAGGAAGGCTTGGGTTTAAGTCCCAGTTTCACCAATCATGTTAGCTATGTGACACTGGGCAAGACATTCAACTTATGTTAAGTCTCATATTCCTCAACCACTGAAAAGGTGCCTATCTCAAAGAATACTGCGATGATTAAATGAATGCATACAAAGAATTTAGCACAGTACTGCCCCCAATACACTTAACATTTAGTAAATGTCAGCAGCTATTATAGTTGTTGGTGTAGTTATTATTATCATTATTATTATAATTATTGCTATTTCAAATACTGCAATACGTTAGTAGCATCATCAAATTTCTGACCAGAAAGTAGATCTATAAGGAAAGTGGCTTTAGAACTTCTTACTGGAATGTTCCTCAAAGTCCCCATTAGCTTTGCTGCCCCGTCCCCTCACCTTTTAGCTTCCACTAGACTTGGAATGTATTTAACATGAAACAACTATAAACCCCTTGTCAAATTACTAATTGAGAATACATTCTGGCCCATAAATTCTAGATATATGGCACTATATTTAAGTCTACTTTTAGGATTTCTTAAATCAAATGGCTAATCTATTTTCTTAAGATTAATCATCTTTAAATGACAGCAAAACTTTACCTTTTTTGCATTCCTTATGAATTAATAGACTATAAAACACATAATATAGAATACAACAGATTAACATAACTAATTAACTATTCTTAGGTATTTCTGGACTGGGAAATGCATTAACTCTTTCTTTGATTACTAAACTATAAGCTCCCTAAACAGGTGCTATCTGTATCGGATTCACTATTTTACTCCCACCATTGGACACAGTGTTTCTGGCACTCAAACATTTCTTCAATGAGCTGATGTACAAAGAGTTTTCAAATTGTGAATCTAGGATAGATTACTATTTAAACATATCTAAAGAACAATACCTCATGAATTTGAACACCCTTTAGTTCAAAATTCATCATTGTCAGTTAGCCCTATACATTTAAAAAATGCTCTGCTAAGTAAGCTATTATAAACAACAAAAACTATAACTAAACTATTTGTGAATTTATTTATTAACTTTATGAAATATTTAATATATATTCTCTAAATATAAATTACTGATTATTATCTATTCATTAAATTCTTACTTCTAAAGACCTCTATTAGGCAATATAATTTGCCTGATTAAAATTAATGTATATTCTGAACAGTGATAAAACTAAATAGTCTTACAGAATTTATATTTTACCTTGCTTTAGTGCCCTAATTGAATTTAAGCTCTGTGAAGGCAGGAACCTTATCTCACTCATTATTCAAACCCTGAATTACTGCTTTGAGATCTCATTTACTCTATAACTGTGTCTTAAACTAAAAAAATTTATAAAATTGACATTTCTTAGGAAATAACTTATTTTACTTATGAGTTACAGAGGCTTCACAGTGTACCCTGTAGTGGGCCAGGAGCCACCTGTAATTGTTCTCCTCTACGTCTTCATATTACGGGAGCGGAAAAAATTCCAACAACTGTGTTTATAAAAAGGCTCCCAGCCCAAAAATCACCATTGATTATGCCTAAAAGATAGCAAACCAATGCCACGGCATACCAGAACAGCTATAAAATCACCACAGGTGTTAGAAATAAAATAGAAAACCTAATCCTACAAACATGCTACCCAAATCCTTAAAAACGATTTCACTAAAATTATGTGTTGGTTTAGTATCAAATAAGAGCACTCAATAAAATCTACAGAAAAATATATAAACTAATCAGATGTATTAATATCCATTAAGAATAATACTAAAGAACTAAATGATGAAGGTAATCAACAACAATACACATTATTACGTTAGTCCTTACCTACTGCTTTCATTTGTTTTCCAATAGCTTGGCATATTTCTTTGGCAGCTGCAATCTGGGCTTTTTCACCCAGCAAACTGCCCACAGTAGCTCTTAGGATAAAGGAGACACATCTTCTTGAGTACACAGCATCTACATGTGTTTGCGTTGCCCGAGGATGGGAAACCAGATCAAGTACATGGGACAAGAAAGTAGCAAAGCTACGTTCCAACCACTGACCACCCAGTGTTGTTACGAAAACAACATATGCCTATAAATAAAGATACAACTTCAAATAAATGTCTATAAATGAACTGAAATTACAGATAAAGCAACTACAGAAATAACTAATGATGGCATACACATAAATTATGTTTGAGATTAAACTAGAGAAAATCTAAAACATGAGACCTTTTTAGTACTACTAGTGTAGAAATTACTCGTAGAAGTATCTTTGACTAAAAATAGTTCTTAAGACAATAGCTTCAGGAAGGACGTAGACAGTGGTAAGGGGGGAAAAAGCTGAATTCATCCTGGTTATGAAGAAGGTAATAGGTTATAAGAATAAAAGAACTTTAACATCCTAAATAAATACTGACCTAGAACTACAAAATACTTGATTATGACTATAAGATAAAAATGGTTACTTCCATTTTACGCTTGTTTCAGGAATAAGGAATAGCTGGAGTGGTTTGACTAATAAGATCACAAAGAAACATTTCATCGTATTAGACGTTAATTATTATTAGATCGTTAACCATAACATCTTACTTATTCTCAATTATAATTTTTAAATTATAATTCCAAGTTAGGTTTAATTTCAGAATTACATTGGTGACTAGTCATTGATGGAAATCCAAAGTATTAACCAGTATTTTTAGCTAAAGGGATGTTGTACATTAAAATCTACTACAGGACTCAAGCTACCTGAATACAATTTCAATTAAAACTGTATTATTTTACATCTGATTTTCTGACTAGAAAAATTTGGGAAAATTTAGGTATTTAGATAAATATTGTAGATGTACGCTTATTTACACATCATTAAATATATACCTTTCCATATAAGCATGTAATTTGGAATTTAAATGTAATTCATTCATTTGGTAAAAGAAATGTTTTGAAAGGAATCAGAAAATATTAAAAATCTCTCTGTGTATACTGTTATGAAACTTCATAAGTCTTCCATGAATTTTCACGAGTGGTATGAACAGAATTCATCGATAGATATGTACTACAAACCTGTGTCACTCCAACTCGGACTTCACGATTAACAGACCCTCCAACTTTTAACATTTCTCCACCACTCTTTAAGAAACCTGACCCTCCACGTAGAAATCCTGTCGCCATAAGTTCTAAGACTTCATCAAATGTCGCTCGCTTCACATTCTGGCGCATTACTTTTAGGAAGAAAAGCAAATTTATAAGCCCATCTATTTCGCTATTAGTTAAGTCATATTTTCTAACAATTTAGCTTTAAAATGCAAGGAATTCTTTTTCAAGTGTACCTAAATTACTACAAAGGAGACAGGGTTATTTCATTTTCTTATTATTTTAAAATTTACAACGTACTAGTAAAAATAAATTCAATTTGAAGCAAAAATGCTAAGAAAAATAGAAGGAACCAGAAATTAAAAGCAATTCAATAACTCTACGACAGAATAGACTAATAATGATGTTAACTTTGATATGCGTAACACAAGGACAAAGCATTTCCACAGCGGATACTGCTAATTGATCACAGACAGCCTTCATTACCAATTGAGATGGACATAAAGAAACTTTGTCAAGACCATGCTTTCTATACAACAGTTGCCAATGGATTAAAATGTCACTGGATTGCAACTGACTTGCCATCCCTGGTATAGAGCTTCATATTTTATAAAGTCCTTTCACATACAGTAGCAAACATAATCCTCACAAAAATTCTGTGTGAGAGACATAAAGCTCATGATTAAGTATGTAGGCTTTAGAATTTGACCGCCTGGATTTTAATTTTAGCTCTGACACTTAGTAAGAACACTTATGAGAACTCAAGTACACCATCTCTCCAAGCCTCAATTTTGTTGTTTATAAAATGGGAATAACAACAGTAATTGTAATTCATAGGGTTTTGTGAGGATTACATAAAACAATTCTGTTACATACTTAATTCAGTGCCTGGCACGTAATTAGCACGTAATAAATGTTACCTATCATTATCATTGCCATCTAATTCACAGATTGAAATAATTATTAAAAACGAAGAGACCAAAGTTCAAAGGCTTTCACAGCTGATAAACATAAGAGCTAGGCCTTGACTTCATAACATCTGATTCTCATTCTACTGTATAGAGAAAAAGTAGGGGTGGGAACAACAGCAGAGCTGGGTTTGCTCAGCGTCTATACACAACTGTCCCTGAAGCATCTCTGTTAAACTGTAAGGCACAGTGGAAGTCATATGAAAAATCAATGCTGCCTCTGATTCTGCTTACAATGATGGTCAAGAAAAAAAATGAAAAAATAATGCAACGCTATAAATGGGGATCTAGTCATCAGAGATTTAAAGTAAGGAAGCACATAAAGAGCCAGATTCCAGTCCCTTGAACATTATACAAAACTATTTCATAAACCTACTTGCTTATATTTCCAACATGCTTACCACATATTATCTTGCATAATATCATCATAAAAGTGCCTTAACTAAGAAAAATGCCATTCGGGTACTTTAATTATGTGAAAAAGTAGACATAGATACCTAAAAGTTTAAATCCTTTAAAGCGATTTGCCTATAAGGAATAACTCATATAGAATGAAGCATTCCATATACTTTTAAGTATCTGTTACAGTTTAGATCAGGGCTTGGCAAACAACGATACCTGTTGCTTGTTTTGGCATCAATGCTGTAGCCATGACTGTTCCTAGGAGTTTAGACACTGCCACTCGTACCCCGTAATTTGAGTTTTCCAAAGCCTTAAAGCAGAGAGTGGCTATATTTTCCAGTTCAGCAGTCCACATGAACACAGCTTCATTCTGTAGTTCTAGTAGACACTGGAATTTTAAAAAAGTACATTAATCCTAGAACTTCCACTTCCAGAGATGGAATAACAAGAACCAGATTTACCCTCCTGGAAATAACCAAAATATTGGACAAAATATATGAAACAAGAGTTTTCAAGACACTGGACAGCAGGAGATAAAGGACAGTGTACCTTAAAAAATGGAAAACAAATAAGGTGAACCCACACCTGCCCCAGTTTACAGTCTTGAGAAAGGTCCCAATACTTAGGAGGAAACGTTTAACACTAAACTCCTATATAAGAAAGAAGAAAGGTCTCAAATACATAACTTTAGCTTCCACTTAAGAAACTATATGACATAGAGCAAATTGAAGACAAAGTAAGCAGGAAAAAAAGGAAGTAACAGATAAGAGAGGACATCAAGAAAACTAAAAAAGGATAGAAATGAAACCAAAAGCTGCTTTGAGATGACCAATAAATTTGACAAATTTCTAGACAGACAGGAGAGGAAAAAGAGAGAGAAGACACAAATGACCAAAATTTGGACAGAGGGCGGTCATGTCACTAGATTCAATATATATTAAAAGGACAAAGGAAATATTATAAACTTTATGCCAATAAGTTTGACAATTTAGATGAAATGGACAACTCACTCAAGAAAAAAACCAGATAACCTAAATAACCCAATATCTACTTTAAAAATTGGATTTGTTTTAAAATTTCCCCCCAAAGAAAACTGAAGTCCCAGAGAGCTGTACTGCTGAATTTCACCAAAATTTTAAGAAATAATACCAATTCTATAGAAACACTTCCAGAAAATTGAAGAGAAGGGTATACTTCCTGACTCATTCTATGGGGCCATTATTACTCTGATATTAAAATTTGATAAACACACTCAAAGAGAAGAAAACTACATACCAATATCCTTCATGAACATACATGCAAAATTCTAAACAAACTTGTAGTGACTCTCATCGAACAATACATAAAAGGGGTAATATATCATGACCAAGTGGGGTTTATCCTAGGAATGAAAGATTGGTTAAAATTCTAAAACTAGTCACTGTAATTCATTAGCAAACTGAAAAAAAAAAGTCATGGAATCATCTCAATAGATGTTGAAAAGCATTTAACAGAATATAGGTAAAACTGAGGAAAACTGAAAAAGATCAGTAGATTGTGTCAATTCATTATTGTATTATACTGGTTGTAATATCATACTATCCTTTTCAAGATATTACCATGGAAGGAACTGAGTAAAAGTTTTTTAAAATCTCTCTATGTTATTTCTCACAATTGCATGTAAAATCTACAGTTATCTTAAAGAGTTTAATTAGAAGACAGCAACACCAGAAAAAACACAAGAAATCAAATTTAAATCAAAAGTCCTTTGACAACATCCATTCCTGATAAAACTTCTTAGAACGCTAAGAATATAAGGGCACTTCCGAAACCTGATAAAGATCATCAAGTAAAACAGGACTTATAATAACAGGATACTTCATGGTGAAGGACTGAATGTTTTCCCCTGAAGGATATGGAACAAGACAAGGATGTCTGCTCTCATGTTTTCTGTTCAACACTCTACAAAGGATCTAGCCAGTCAGTGCAATAACACAAGAAAAATAAATAAAAGAATCCAGATACGAAGAGAAATAAAGCTGTCTTTATTCATGGACAGATGATTATCTATATACAATATCTGATAGAATCTATTAAAACGTCTCATAAGTCAGTTTAGCAAGATCAGTGGATACAAGATCAATGTACAAAATCAACTATATTCCTATATGTTAGTAATGAACAACAAGAAACTGAAATTTAACAAATCAATACCATTTAAAATAGCATAAAAATATGAACTATTTAGGAATAAATCTGGCAAAAGATGTGCAAGACTTGTACATTCAAAACCACAAAATGTTGCTAAGAGATATCAAAGAGACCTAAATGAAGAGAGATATATCATATTCATGGGTTGGAAAACTTAATATTATTAAGCTGCCAACTCTCCCCAAATAGATCTATAGATTCAGTGCAACCGAAATCAAAATCCCAGCATGCTATTTTTGTAGAAATTGATAAGCTAAAATTCATATAGAAATGCAAAGAACCTAGAATAGCCAAAACTATTTTGAAAAAGAAAAAGTTGGAGGGCTAACTACCTGATTTTAAGGTTTATTATAAAGGTACAGTAATCAAAAAAGTGTTGACATCAAGATAGACAATGGAACAGAATAAAGAGCCCAAAACAGACCGACATTTATATGGACAACTGATTTTCAACAAAGGTGCAAAGGCAAGTTAGTGAAGAAAAGACAATCTTTTCAACATGGTGCTAGAACAAGTGGATATCCATGCAAAGAAAAAAAAAGAACTTTAATTCATATCTTACACTATATATAAAAATTAACACAAAAAAGATCATATATTAAGTATTAACCAATAAAACTTTAAGGAAACATAGGAGAAAATTTGGGTTAGGTAAAGTTTTCTTAGCTACAACACCAAAAGCACAATCCATATAAGAAAACTGATAAATTGGACTTTAACAAAATTCAACATTTCTCTTAGAAATGCACTATTTGGAGAATGAAAAGACAAGCTACAGACTGGGAGAAAATATTTGCAAATAATGTATCTGATACAGTATATATAAAGAACCCATAGAATACCCATAAAACTCAATAATGGGAACAAATAATAAAACAATGCACAGAAGTTTTGAATAGGCTCTTTATCAAAGAAGATATGGACAGCCAATAAGCACCTAAAAATATGCTCATCATTAGTCATTAGGGAAACGCCAACTAGAGCCACAATGACATGTCTGTACTTCTCTATAGGAAGGGCTAGAATTAAAAAGATTGGCAATACCAAATGTTAATGAAGATGTAGAAGAAGTGAAAAATCTCATACATTGCTGGTGGGAATGTAAAATGGCACAAGTACTTTGGAAAACAGTAGAAATTTCTCAAAAAGTTCAATATAAATCTAGCATATGATCCAGCCATTCCACTCCTAGGTATTTTACCCAAGTGCTATGAAAGCACTGTCCATACAAAAACTTGTACACAGATGTTCACAGCAGACTTTTTTGTAATAACCCAAACTGGAAGCAACCCAAATGTCCATTATAAAAGAAGCAATAAACCAATGGCGGTATAGCCATACAATGAAATACTACTCTGCAATAAAAAGAAATGAACTGTTAAATGAGCGTGTAGCAACGTAGATGCATTTCACAATAATTATGGTGTGTGAAAGAAGCCAGACCCCCAACAAAAAAAAGAAAAAAAGAGTACATACCACATGATTCTATTTATATAGAATGAAATGAAACTAATCCATGGGGACAAAAACTATGCAATCATATCTTAACTCTTTAAAAGAAAAAAATCATTGTCTGTTTAAGAGCAAGCAGGATAATGAGCAGCATTATAAACTGGCTGAGGACTAACCTTGGCAACTGCACATCGAACAGCCATCGACCTGTCGGTCAAGAGGGACCTGGCATTCTTGTAAATATCCCGATGAGAGGAAGCTGCGGCACCGCCCAGTCCATTTAGAACTTTCTGCAGACTCATTAAGATTTCACTTCGCCCTTGAGACTAGACGTGAACACAAAGCAAAACTTAAAAACTACGTTGTAAAGCAAATTCCACATTTAAACAAGAGCATATCAAAACACAAGAACTGTCCGGGCTTAATGGCCGTACTTCTAAATTGTAAACAATAATGTAATAAAAAATACAATATTCTAGAAAGTACCTGTAAGATAAAAATAATTACTAACTTCAATTAAATAGTATCTTTCTGAGAAAGTAGGTTAAGTAAATGCATTCCAATGTTTCTATGACCTGTTGAAGTGCAACATAATGAGGACATGAAGACAAATGCAAAGTGTCAGTACCATATCGCAAGGATCCCAACTTTCAGAAAGGTTAAGGAAAAAGTACTTAAGAATATAAACCATCTAAAAGAGAAAGAAAACATCAACACATTCAAAAAACTTGTCACGGATACGCCAAATTCTCCTTTTCTTGTGACAAATTCAGTCTTGTTTTCATACTCTTCTAGTGCTTGATTCATATTTCTAATAGTATATTTAAACATAGGTGTCTTTCACTAGACTGTAAGCTGTTTGAGGTCAGGAACCATGTCTTATTCATCTTTATATGCCCAATGCCTGACAATATGTCCTCAGTTCTTATTTGATAAATGAATAAATAGTTCCCAGAAGAGGTGTTGTCCAAGAAATCTTTTGTTGTCCTTGACAAGGGAATTAGACTCCGAGCATCCAGGGCTGAGCCTATTTGTAGTTAACTCCAAGTTAACAAGGAAGTTTCAGAAGCAATACCAAACTGACATGACAAAACAGAACTATTTTCGCTTGATATTGGCTGCTGTGAATTAAATAGAGTCCCTCCACTCTAAAGATTAGTTCAAGTCCTAAATGCTGTTACTTGTGAGCGTGACTTTATTTGGAAATAAGGTCTTCGCAGGTGAAATGAAGTACAGATGAGATCATACTGGATTAGGGTGGGCTCTAACCCAATGACTGGCATCCTTAGAAGAGAAGAAATCGGACACAGGGATGCATAGGGAGAACACCGTGGGGCCAGGGAGGCAAAGGTTGGAGAGATGCATCTACAAACCAAGGGGTGCCAAGGATTGTCAGGAACCACTAGAAGCTAAGAAGACAAGGAAGGATTCTTCCTAAGAGGCTTCAGAGGAAGCACAGCCCTCCTGACACCTTGATTTCAGGCTTCTGGCCTCCTGAATTGTGAGACAATAAATTTCTGTTGTTTTAAGCCACCCAGTCTGTGGTAATTTATTACGGCAGCCCCAGGAAACTAGTACATTAGCTATGGCACAAAACGTAAAATGGCAATGCAAACACATCCCTAAGGCTAAATAAAAAAATGATCCATTCTTTGTCAAGGAAAAGCACACTTTCCCTTTTCCCTGAAATACGAGGTAATACATTAAAAGAAGGGGCAAGTAATTTTTTTGCAAGTAACAACATTAAATCACCTTCTTGCTAAGTAGTATGAGTACCACAGTGACAGAAAAAAGGCAAATAAACATATATTTTTAACTGACATAAAACTCCTGCCACAAGCAGAACATTTAAATAATATTTGTTATAAAACTTCTATGGTAGAAGAGGGTGAAGGGAGTCAAACATATGGTGATGGAAGGAGAACTGACTCTGGGTGGTGAGCAAATAATGTGATATATAGATGATGTATTACAGAATTGCACACTTGAAACCTATGTAATTTTACTAACCATTGTCACCCAATAAATTTAGTTAAAAAAAAAAGAACTTACCTCTGCACTTTTCAGAGATTTCAAAAGATTATTTACTGTTTCTGGAAATGCACTGCCTAGCATTCTCCCCATTTTTTCATAAAATGCTCCCACACAAGTCACTGCGGCCCTGTAAGAAGTGATACTTCATTAGTCATTGCTGAGGTCAGTAATACAATTTCATCACACTTTTCTCATTTTCAGAAATCAATTTATATTTGTGCAGGACACTTGGCTACAAATCCTTAATTTTCAACTTTCAAAAACATTTTGTTTATTCTTTATAATTGCAACCAATACTATGGCTAATCAAATTGTATTCTTGTTAGGAAAACAACAGAATAAATATATATTTATGTAACAAATCAGACCCATCCTTTGGAAAGAAACTCAAGCTTTCCTTTTATGAAGACTTCCCAAATTACATCAATCCACAAAGATTCCTCTCTTTTCTCATTATATATAACAATGTCAACCACTCATTTTGACAAAATTATATTGTTTACTGTGTTGTGACGACCATTTCATGTAACTATATCTCATCCTGCAAATGGAAATGCAAACCACGGAAACAGGGAATCTATCATATACATTTTTGTATTGCTCACAGTGTCTGCCTCTTAATATACAAATAATAGTAAATAATCACTTGTGAAATTTAATTTAAATTGCTTTAATGAAACATTTGATACATAGAAGAAGAAATGTAACAGCAGCCCATCTCTTCAGGAGGGAGGAACTCACCCTACCAACACTCAGATAAATAGTAAGTAAGTGAACAGCTGTGAATTTAGCTTAGAGGCCAGAGTAGAGCATAGAGGTAAGAGCATATGCTTTGGGGTCTGGTAGATGTGTGCCTCAGTACCAGAACCTGCCACCTAATAGCTCTGTGTCCTGAGCAAGTTACTCTGAGGCTGAGGGAGATTACATAAATGTAACTCACTGTCATACATGTAATAAACAGTAAAATCAGGGAATCAACTTTCACCTCTTTGACTTTATATCCCATGCTTTTTCCAAATACTCTCCAGGCTGATAACAAAGCTAATGAATCACTAAGGTCACATGCCAGAATATATTAGGAAATTCCTAAATAGAACCCAAGAAACCATTGAAAATACATATGAACAATATGTAATAAATTCTACTTAAGCAGAACTACAAAATCGTGTGTGGATTGGCTAAGTGATGGAGAACTAATTCACCAAAGTATTAACATAGCTTCAAACCCCTAAATAAACTGGAAAGGAATAATACTAATCTCTTTCAAAACTTTTGAGATCTACATTTATCCCAAACAACACAATATTTAAACACAATATATCTACGCAGTTGGAACAGACCTAAAAATCAGTGTCCAGAATAATTTCCACATTTCCTCTGTAAGCTATTATACTGGTCCTGGCCCCCAGAATGATGGTACTGAGTTGTATCCTTGGCACCTTTTCTCCTCCAATAGTGAGTAGTATACTCTTCCTAGGTAACTTTATCCATACTGGAGGGTTCAGCCTACTCCCCAATCTCCATTATCTTCTCACCAAAACTACATTATTAGCTCAGATCTCTGAAATCCATACCAGGATTTCCAACCGCCTATGATGTACTCTCACTTGGAGATTCCCACTTGTACTCCAAAATCAGCACTCACAGAACTGAACTCATCAACTTCCCCTCACAATTGTTTCCTCCACTATTTTCCATCTTTCTGAAAAGCACTGTAAAATAAGGTATACATAAGCTACTTCTGCTTCCAATTAGAAGTTTCCTTTGTCTAGAAAAGAAGTTGGCAAACTACAGGCTACAGACCAAACCTGACCCATCATCCAGCCTAACACCTGTGTTTAGTAAATAAAGTTTTATAGAAATACGGTCATACTCATCTCTGTCTGTGGCAGAGATAAGTAGTGACAGAGACGTATAGTCCAAAAATATTTGGACTATATTCTGACAAAGCCAAAAATATTTACTATCTGTCCCTTTTCATACAGTTTGCCAACCCCTAGCCTATCGCATCCATCTTCCCATCTTAACCCCTTACTTGACTAGTTTCCACGTGTCCTTCCTTGATGATTGATCTTGTTTGGCTGACGCCACCTTGAGAAGCTCCTTGACATTGCTCTCCACTCCCACCACTGCTAAGCTTCTGTAGATGTTCTTTTCCCTCCCACAGCACCTCTCACAGTACTGTAACTGCTGTGTTTCTTATTTGACTCTTTCACAGGATGCATCCATCCCTATAACCATTATCCTCAAGACTTACTCCAAAAATTTCTGCCCTTGATCCAAACCACAGGTATGTGCAGGACTTGGGTTAATCTCTTAATGTAGGGATCAGCAAACATGCAGACAAAATTGTCTCTGTCTCAGATACACAGCTCTGGCATTACAGCACAGAAGCAGCTATCACCTAAACGGAAAGGCATGTCTACATCCCACTAGAACTTCACTTACAAAACAGGCAGCAGGCTGGGTTTGGCCTCTGGGCTATAATTGGCCCATTCCTACCTCAATCTCCTCGGCTAGAAATTGTTTACTTTTCTATCCATCCCAGCTAAGAATATTACTTCCTTCAAATTTACCAAAAGACAGCTCTGTAAATGGCTGACATCATACCAATTCTCTGTAGTTTGCTGAAAGTCCCAATGGAGCAAATGCTGAAATAGAACCCCTGCCCCAGACCTATTTAGAGTGTTCAGTGTCAGCAGCATGCCTCAGGTTCCATCTACCTGGAGCTCTTTATAATCAGCATATTATAAAGATAATAACTTACTAAGGTAAATTACTCTAAAAAAAAAAGAAGTTTCAAGGGGCATCTCAGAGTAAGTACTCACAATTTTGTTGGTAAGTAGGCTGCAGTGTCATCTTTATTTCTGATAATGTCATTACATTTTTCAAGTGTTTGAAAAACAGTGAAAGTATCCCCAATGCTATAAAGGGCTGCGAGATTTTTAGCTAACAATTTTCGGGTAGGTGGTCCAGGTGAACTACTTATTAATCCAGTTAATTGTTCAACAAGTTTTTTCTGTTTTTCCTTTACATCAGTCTGTTATAAAAAAAAAATAAAGAATATGATCAGTTTCTTTCTCCTATGTACTTTTGTTGTCTTTTAGTAAAAAAAAGGAATACTTAACAGTTAAGGCACTCCAATAATTAAAATCTAGATTACATTGGGCACAAAACCATAAATGGGAATTTTCAAGATAAAGAAGAGTTCAATAAGAAATGAACCATTCTTTACTATATTAAATATTCTCCTTCATTCCCCTCCAGTGCCAAAGAGTTAGCTGCCAATAAAAGTGACTACTCTAGATCCAACTTTTCCACATCAGCTTCCTAAGAAATAAACCAATGGTCCAAGGATGTAAAATATTGCGTGTATGGACAATCCAGATGGGCTCCCCTTTAAAAGCCAAGTCAGTAGTCTAGTAAGTTACAGATCAGTGAAGGGAATCAAAAGAAACTCTGAAGAGCCCTACACAACAGAAAAAAATATTCAGATCTACCCATAATCAATACTGAAAATTCATTCATTCATTCAAGAAATACTATGAACTTACTACATGCTATACACTATTCTAGACATGAATATTCTAGGCAACGGTGAACACAACAGACAAAGTCTCTACCCTCATGAAGTTTACATCCTAGAGGGGAGACAAGAGTTTACCAAATTGAAAATGAATAGTGTGAGTTACTATTTTACATAGATCAGTAAGAAAAGGACTCTCTGAAAAAAATTGAAGGCAAGAGCTATGCAAATATCTGGGAGAGGAACATTCTAGACAAAGAGAACAGTGCAAAGGCCTGGAGGAGGCAGCATGCGTAACGTGTTTGAGGACACCAAGAATAGTTTGGCAGGAGCAGAGTAAGAGACAGGAAGCAGTAGATGAAATCAGAAGGGTAGAAGGGACCAGGTTGTGTAGTGTCTTATGTATCATCGTAAGAATTTTATGTTTTATTATCAGAGTTTGAAGTAGAGCGGAGACATGATCTAAATGTTTTAATAGGCTCATTCTGAATACTGAGCTAAGAATACTCTGCAAGGTACATGATGGAAGCAGGGTGAGCACATAGGAAGCTTTTGCCATAATCCAGATAAGGGTGGTAAAAATGGAGATGATGAAAACTAATTTAATTCTGGGTATATTTAGTGGCTAGAGCCAATGAGATTTGCTGATAAATATGATGTGAAGTCTGAGAAAAAGGGAGAAGTCCAGAATGCCACTAAGGTTTACGAGTATGACCTGAGCAATTAGAAGGATGAAATGGTCATGTCCTGACATGGAGAACACTGGAGAAAGGACAAGTTTGTGAGGGGGAAATCAAGAATTTGGTTTTGAATATGTTAATTTTGAGATGCTGTTTAGATATCCAAGAGGTGGGTCAGCTCGTTGGATATGTGGGAGTCACTACTGCTAGATGGTAGTAAAAATCATGACATTAGATGATGTCACTGAAGGCATAACAATAAATAGATTTTTTTTAAAAGTGCCCAGAATTCAGAAAGAGCCAATAAAAAACAATGAAGAGTAACTAGTGAAGAAGGAGGCGAACGAAAAGCAAATGGTGGCTTGGGAGCCACAAATAAGAGAAGCGTAACACAAAGTGTGCATCAGCAGAAATGAAAGCAATCTATTTTTTAATTTGGGTACAGGGAGTACAGACGTTCATATTATTATGCTTCATAACTCAGATAACTTTATATACTCTTTTGTATTTTTCAATTTCACAGCAAAAAATATTTTAAGTATTAGAGACTCAACTATATCAAAAGCTGCTGGTAGGTCAATTAAGACAGAATACTGACCACTGGTTTGGGCAATTTGAGATCACTGATGACTAAAAAAGAGCTGTTTCAGTGGAGTGAAGACAACAAACACCCAATTGGAGGGGGATTAAGAGAAAATAGAAACTTCCAGTTAAAGAAGCCCCACTACAGGGCAACAATAACAACAAAAGCACAATCCACAAGGGTAAAGAAAATAGGAAAAGAAACAATGCAAAATATGGAAGCCAGGTATCCCCAACAGGGAAAGCTGAGAAGAGACCCAACTTACAACACAGAACCCTCTAAAATCTCATGTTTTCTTGTTGTTGTTGTTGTTTTGAGGCCCTAAGAACTTAAGGAGGAGTGAAGCTGTGCCTAGAAATGGAGGGAATAGTTGAGAGCCTAAGAAGCTGTAAGACTCCCATATCTCACTCCGCCATTCTGGACTTAGGAAGCTCAGGCACAGCTGTGGGCTATGAAAACTACTGAAAACAGGGGAATGAAGTGAGAGTTTGCATACTGAATGTTGAAGTCCCCAGCCTTCTCCCACAATTCCTAGAACCCAGACAGCTAGTCGCATACCTGAGGACACTAGAGTAGAGAAGTCTCTACCGGGGAATGATGAGCCAAGAACCTAACATACTAATGTCGGCGGCTCCTCAAAGAACCAGACCATCCTACGGTGAAGCACACTTCACCCTGCCCAGAAAACTTTTTACTCCTCATTCTAAAATTTGAGCAGACAGCCAAAGAACATCAGATGTTTGAGGAAAGCATCTAATTAGAACGACAGAAAATGACAAGCAATGTGGATGAAATAGACTATGCAGGAAGAAGGAAACAGCAATTAAGAAAAGTCTATGATTTACTCCTCTGAGAGATAAATGAAGATATTGTGATAGCTAGGCAGCACTGAGGGACCACTTGAAGTTGGAGATAATGAATTTAAAGTCACAGAGTCATGTTTTTCACCAGTCACATTCAGCTGTCCAGGTAGAGACATGAAGTAGGCAACAAGGTTGATTTAAAGGAGGTTTGGGTACTGCTACAGAATAGAAAAAGGACAGACAAGAAATCCATATCACAGTGCAATATGCTCCAGTCCTGTAAGTGACCCACGACCTTTCCAAAATATAATGTTTTCTCATAAATCATGAACACATAATACTCTTGATTATGTTAACACAACTGGAAAAAATATAACATACCTTGTTGGCAGCAACCAAGACTTTATCAAGAAATCGCAACCACTCAAAGATAAAAACTGGTCTCTTTGCTTCTGTGATTTGAGCCAAAGCTTCTTCGTTTAGCAATAAACTGTGGGCTAACTCCATTACTGAAGTTTTAAATTCACACCTTAAAGCAACAAATTAAAAAAAAATACTTACAATTTTTATTTTAAGGTTAAAAGTCGAGCTTAATGAATGCAACCACTAAGAAATGAAAAGTCAGCCTTTACTTCTCATCTCATTTGGAGGAAACTTAACATAATTTCTTTAAGGCAAAACCTGAGGGCCGAATTTTAAAGGGCAGGGGTACAAAACAAAAAAAACAAAAAAAGAAAAGAAAAAAATGCGGTAAAAAATTAAAATAAATACTACAAATAAGGCATTATTCCAGAAGAAATGTGTCTAGTAAAACATATGTCATTAATCCATTCCATAAACTGGAAAACCGAAGCAGCAAGATCAATCAAAGCCCTGACAACCCAGCCTCCTTTTCTCTGATCCACTTCTGGGCGCACAGCACCCTTACCCCTCCCCTGCTGCACCTGGCCAGGAATACATCAAATGTCCCAGCACGAATACCCCAGCTGGAAGTCTCCAAGTGTTTTCCTGCAGGGAAGGGTTGGGGGCGGCCGAAGCTTCAATGACAACGCCCGGCGGTCGGAGAAGGCAGGCTGCGCGCGCTGCGGGTCTGGATTAACAAGACTCCTCCAAGGACCACAGCGCAGCGCCGGGCCTGGGAGAAATGCAAGAGGCCGTCGCAGGCCTCGGCAGTCACTCCAGCTGTCAACCCCAGGAGACGAGGGCTCGGAATCGAGCCCAGCGCTTGAAAGGGGAAAATGTCCCTTACGATCTTGAATTTCCTCCCCAGCCCTCTGAAAACGTACGGGGAGGTCGGGGGTGTGTATGCGCGTCGACGTGCATGCTTTGGCGGCGAATGGGGGCGGCCTCACCTCCTAGGCTGGCAGGGACCGATCAGAAGAGCTCCGAAACCAGCACCGCCGTCAGGGGGCCCGGATGCCCCTCCTCCCGCGTTCAGGCCAGCAGGAAACGAGGGGAGAGCGCGTGCGCGGAAGACAGTCTTGCGCAAGCGTACTAACCATGTCCTCTTGGCCCCGCCTGCCACAGGTTTCCAATTGATTCTGCTCACCTACACTCAGGTTGAGGCAGAGGCCCAGGAGTCCTGAGCTTGTTGGGGAGCGTCTGCGCTGCGCGCACTTTCGCTAGCAGGCCCCGGGCGAGCAGCGCTGCCAGGTAAGGCGCGGGAGACGCCGGGTGGAATGATAAAGGGCGGCGATCTGTGTGCTGGTTGTGACTACCCCATCACACCATCACCCACAGTCCCCCACTGTGGGTGTTCTCGTCTGTGGGAGGCTTGCAGCCCGAGGGTCGCGGGAGGGTAGGGATCAGCGGTCCCTGAGGGGAGTGGTTGAGTCAGGCGTTTCTTGTCACCTTTCTGCTGTGCATCTGCTTAGCCCATCCACTAGGAAGTGTAGTGGGACTCTCGGTATAGCAGAAGCAGCACTTTTGTTGCCACCTCCCTGACCTCTCTCTGCCACAAAACAAAACCTACTCCTACAGTCTGACGCCTCTCAAAAACGGGTAACTCCGTTGTTGCAGGTGTTCAGACCAAAAGCCGTGGAATAATCCTTGACATCACCTCCAATCCCTTAGCAACTCTTCTTAGCTGTACCTTCAAAATACACCCGGAATGCGACCACTTCTTACCACCTCCTCTGCTGTCAGTGTGGGCCAAACCGCCGTCATCTCTGCCTGGCTTATCGCCTTGTGAGATTTGTCCTATGCTTGATGGGAATGGATGATGCTAAAGTATGTTGTACTCATAAAAAGGGAGCTTTAAAAACGATCTGTAACCCCCACCTTCAGATCTGCCTAGCACTTTGGAGTGGTTCACGTAAAGATAATGAATCCTATCTGCAGTAGCAAGAGCCCTGAGACCTAGATTCTTTGTGGTGTTGAGCAAGTCATTTAGCCATACTGAGCCTTAATTTCTCCAACTAGAAAGCAGAACCATATTCTTACCTTGCAGAATTGTTAATGATCATTAAATGAGATAAAGGTGTGTGATGTATTGGATAAGTGCTAAATTTTTATGCGTAAACATACTAGTATCACAAATGAAGAATCTGAGGTTTAGAGACAGTGGGTGAATTACCACAAATGCTGTATATAATCTTCCACGTTTTAAATTTATTACATTATAATGAAAAGAAAATTAAGCAAAACTAAACTGTAGTGTTTCAGGATGCACACATGGATGATGAAACTATAAACAAATGGAGGTGATTGGAAGGGGTGCGATTGGTTGGCTCCTGGAATAGCTAACAAGGTTCTATCTTCTGATAGCGGTGATGGTTTGCATTATCTTTTGCTGTACAACACATTATTCCAAAATTTAGCAGCTCAAATAACTACAATCATTTATTATCTCACAGTTTCTGTGGGTCAGAAATTTGTTACTGGTTTAGCTTAGCTCAGACTTTCTTAATAAGTTGTCGTGAAGATGCCAGCCCAGGCTGAGTGATTTGAAGTCTTGACTGGTGCTAGAGGGTCCATTTCCAAGGTAGCACACTCATGTACCCCCCAAATTTGTGCTGGTTGTGGACAGGAAGTCTCAGTTCTTCCCATGTGGACCTCTCCATAGAGCTGCATGTCCTCACTACATGACAGCTAACTTCCTTCAGAGTGAGGAATTTAACTTCAGAGTCATTTAACTAAGAGCTGTAGTGTCTTTTATGACCACAAGTCATAGTCCATCATTTCCACAATATCCTGTTGATTACACAGGTTAGTCCTGTTTACTGTGGAAGGAGACTACCCTAGGATGTTGAAAACCAAGAAGCAAGAACCATTGGGGGCCATCTTGGAGGCTACCACATGGTTGCAAGTATTTGCCTCACAATAATTCATTAAGCTGTACATTTTATGTGGTTTTCTGTATTGATGATATATTTACATCAAGGAATTAAAAAATGTAAGACATGATGACTGAAAAATGTATTTTATTATTACAAAATTACAATTAATAAAAACTTCTGATAATTGCTAAGCATTAAGAATTTATGATGTGACAGTGGTAGGCAGCAGGAATATAAGGGACTTGTCTTTGTGGTTTACAGTCTAGTTGGGAAGATATACATGAAAAATACTAAAAACTAGTACAGTAATTCTTTTCTCATCCAGTGTAATTGTTCAGCCTCTCAGCTGCAGTTGACAGAATCCCTACTCAAACAAGCTTACTTAATGAAGAAATTTATTAGCCCATGTAGCTGGGAAGAATGCTAGGTTACAGCATTCTTCTAGTTACAGCTCCTCAAAGAAAGAGCTACAGGAATCAGGGTCTTGGGAACTAGGGTTGGAGACTCATTGCTTTTCTCTATTTTCTCTGTCTGGCATCATTCTGCAGAGCAGGATCTCTTCATATGGCCAAGAAGATGGCCTTCCCAGCCCAGCTTCACCTACCTCCAGTTCAGAAACCCCAGTGAAAAGAATTTCTTTCCCCACAATCTATATATTTATATCATGTGAGGAAAGAAATTCTTCTTTGCCTTGGTTGGATCATCCCCACCCCTACTGTGGGGACATAAGGTACTATAATTGGCCATCTTGTGCCCAAGGGAGGATGGAATACTGAGATTGCCACCCTCCTCTAGAACCACATGGAGGGCAGAGGGCTGGGTTCCCAAAGGGAAGCACTAACATCACCAGGGAGCCTGTTAGAAATGCCAGCTCAGGCTCCAGCTCAGAATCAGACTCCGCATTTTAAGAAGATCCTGGGGCAAATCATATACACAATAAAGTTTGAAACGCACATTTCTGGATAATTATTTTTATCCCTCTACGGACCAACAATTACATGATTTTAGCTATTTTGGATGGAAACTCTCCTCAAGAATGTCTCCATGTGAGTGAGGATTTTAACTATATCAAGTTCCAAATGGGCAGCTTGAATATACAGAGCTGTAGAGAGAGACCTGGTGTGGTCAGGGCAGGTTTTTGTGAAGGAGGGCAGCTTAGGCCTAGGAAGAAGGAAAGCATCTGTGGTATGTTCAGAGGGCAATGAGAAGCCGGTGTGCTTTGAATAATGACCCTAAAGGAGAGTCAGGGGTCAGATTATGAAGGACTTTTGCTACAGTGTTAAAATGACTGGTTCTCCATGGCCTACGGGGTCAAGTTTATTGAAGGATTTGAAACAGGCAAGTATTACGACCTGACTTGTGTTTTTAAAAAAGCACTCTGGAGAGGGTATAGAGGATGGATTGGAAGAGGAGAAGCCCACGGCAATGAGACCAATTGGGAGGCAGTTGTAATAGTTCGTGACAAGAGAAGGGCTAGGAAGTACAACGGCCTTTGTCGGGTGAGAAAGAAACGCCTGACCTAAAGCATTGGTCACAAGTATGGACACAAATGCCTATGAGGAATATTATAGAGGAAGAAGTGACAGGTTTATAAGAGGTCAGGAATGGGTAGCTAGCAGTGACATTAATTGGGAAATATAAGGGATGAAGGAGGTTTGGGGTGGAAGAGAACGAGTTGTTTGGGTCGTTGAGTTTGAGAGCTCCTCACAGAAAAATGTCAAAAGGGCACTGGAATGTGGAGTAGAGCTCTGGAGAAAGGTTATGGCGGGGGATACAGAAAGGTTTATTTCTATTTTGGTAAACTAAAAAAATCATAATTGTTACTTGATCCTACTTGATTTGTAGGTACTTTTGTCATATGAAATTAAGATGGCAGAAGAAGAGGACTATATGTCTGATTCCTTCATTAATGTCCAGTAAGTAACTGTACACTTCATGTAATAATATGTACTGACATCAATGTAGACTCTTAAGCAATGACACTGGTTTTAAATGTGAGGTTCGAAAGTTAGTCGTATTGCTTTATGGAAACACTGTCTACATGTCCATACAAAGATACAAAGAGCCTCTTCCTTTCTAATGCTAAGCATTTTACTTCTGCCATTGATTATTTTTATTACCTTCTGCCAAGGAAATTTACCCTTTTTCTTTATCTTATTGTTTCTTCTAGCTACTGTTCATCTTTGCTCTTTATTATTGCCAACCGTATAGAAATTTAGTCCGAACTTGCTATTTGTAGTTTCTTCAACTCTGTGCTTTCTTTAGTTTCCTACAATCTGGCCACACAGCCTTCCTCACTTTTACTAAAACAGCCATTCTCAGAAGTCACTGTTAACATTCTAATATTGATGATAACAACGGTAATCAGGAAGGTAGCACTGAAAAACTATGTCAAGTAAGTAAGTATCAGAGTCATGAGAAAACGTCATGTATTCCTCTAAAATAACCGTTTCCCTTATTCTTCAGAGAAGATGTCAGACCAGGATTGCCAATGTTGAGGCAAATTCGAGAAGCCCGTCGAAAAGAAGAAAAGCAGCAGGAAGCTAATTTGAAAAACAGGCAGAAGAGTCTAAAGGAAGAAGAACAAGAAAGACGTGACATTGGGTTGAAGAACGCACTAGGCTGTGAAAACAAAGGGTTTGCTTTGCTCCAGAAGATGGGATATAAAAGTGGTCAGGCCCTTGGCAAGAGTGGTAAGTCACATCTGGAAACAGATGTTCCTGACCACCACATTGTGATTTATCAATGGGTACCAGAGGTGGCTCTTTCGTCTTTCTCCACCTACACAGAAATGAAAACAGCTTAAGTGTCTCAGTCTCCCATGTGCTAACAAGCGTTATAGAGAACTTTCATTTTCCCACATCCACTTTAGACAGCCATGTGCCATCAGCCCAGCTCAGCCTTGAAGGCACTAACAACCAGGATGGACGAAGCTTACACTGGAGGCAACAGCTAGGAATGGTGACAAGAGAAGGGCTAGGAAGTGCAATGGCCAAAGGACAGTAAAGCAACATTAAAGATGATGTCAGGACTCTGCCTGTTTGCTGTGTGCCTGTGGCAGCTGCCCGAGTGACCAGCCAGTTAGAGAAGCTCCATTCTCACTTCTCTTTTTAGGAAGTAAGACTGTCATTAAGATATAGAGGCCATATGTATATAGTAGCCTCTGTAAGCTCTTCTTCTTTTCTTCTCTCCTTTATCGTAATTGATTTGATCTTCACCTAGCAAGCCTGTCACCCTCTTGGATATACATAATACCAGTTTTCCACTTCTTAAAACCCTACCTTCAGGTGACATAGGAGACTGTGGGGCAGCCTTATTGGGGACTAGGTATTCAAAAGGAGATAGTTGATTAGAGTATTGATGTTCAGATTTCAGTTTGAATATTATTGAAACAGGAATGGGTATGTAGGGAACATTGTCAAGTTGCGTACTATGCGTACCTGTAGTTTGAGGAAGAATTTCTAACATAGTTTGTGTTTTGTTCTCTTTTTTTTAGGAGATGGTATTGTTGAACCAATTCCCCTCAAAGTCAAAACAGGTATCTATTTTTAGAGCTATCTGCCAGTAATGATAACTGATGCTTAGATCTAGCACATAAATTTGCTTAATACATTTTTTTATGATGGTACTATTACAGTGCTTATCATAGGAAGCCCTCAGTCAAATGTTTCTTAGTTAAACTTCTAAACCTTTTAAACTAAAAATAAAAGTAAGTTTTAGTTGAGTATAAAATAAAATTTAAATCATAAAATATGGGGGGAAATTGTTGTAACCATTAAACACGCAAAGGTATTTTTGGCAATTGAAATATCCTAAAAATATTCTGAGACAGATTTATACATTAAATGTTTTTCTCTATATCTTGGATGAATTAAAGAGGAAAAGAATGTATCTTATTTGTTTATATTTATATGAAAATGTGACAGTTGGTATTATTTTCCCAATTTAAAAAATTTGTATAGTATTACTATCTTATTAGATCAGACTAATGATCTCAAATTTTGGGGGGGTTTAAAAAAAAACTCTCTAGTGTTTTCTCCTGTCATTCTTGTCAAATGATTTTGAGTAATTGTACTAAAGTTAGAATTGCATTTAATTTGTAAATATATTTAAATTGTCATGTTTTGATGTATAAAGTCAGTACGTTTCTCATTAGAATTGTCTTGAAACAGGGAAAAGTGGCATTGGTCATGAAGCATCATTAAAACGGAAAGCAGAGGAAAAATTAGAAAACTATAGAAGAAAGAGTCACATGAAAAACCAAACTGAAGCAAAAGCTGCAGAAGAGTTTCGGTAAACTTTGATATCTGAGCTGCTTTGGTTTTCATCTTTTCTGTATTGTAAAATGTTTTCTGGCACTTGAGCATATCAAATGGGTAAAGAGTGTACAGACCTTGAATGCACTATTTTTTCTTTCATTTAGAATGCGACTTAAAAATAAGCAAGATGAAATGAAGCTAGAAGGAGATCTTAGAAGAAGCCAGCGAGCCTGTCAACAATTGGATACTCAGAAGGCAAGCCTTTTACCTGCTTTCTGTTTTGGTAGTAAAGTGTTTTGGCCCCAGTATGATTTGCTATGTATTTATATTTTTAAAAACAAAACAAAACACTCCAAGCCTGGTGTATTCAGCCTTCTACCCATTAAAGCTTTCGTTTAACATGTACTACTGATCTGTGATAACTGATACAATAATGACTGATTCACTGCAGGAAACTGAGTAGTCTGAATTATCCAGTAAGGGTTAAATAACATTTTTACATTAATTGTTCTCTGCTTATTTGAATATTGGTTACTTAAAGGCACTATGTGCGGAAATTCTATTCACCAGAGTATTTGACTAACTAGAAGAGCTTATTTTCAGTCCATATTCTTTACCTTATGTGTCCCTTACTAAAAAGGTCATAGTAGAAGACTATCTATTTCAGACTTGAATGATTTTTAAAATTCTGTCTTTGATTTTATTTTTATTTTGCTTTTATTTTTTATTTTGATGGTTCAAAATGACTTCATTTAAAGTCTCAACAATGTTTATTAAATTTCCCTCATACATAAATGGACTGCTGGAAGCAATCTCTCATTTTTCTGTATTTCCGTAGCACTTCATTTTGAATGTATGTCATGACACTTAAGATTTCCCAGCTTATTATGTCTTATATTATACCCATTAAGTTATTTATTTCCATAGCTTATTTTCCCTACTAGAATATCAGCAACTTGGAGACAATATTCTAACTGGGTTTTGCATTCCCAGAGTTCCTGGTAGAGTACTTTAGTCTTGAAAGAACACTCAGTAAATATTTAATTGGAAGAAGAAATTTATCTTGACATGAACATACTTGTGGTAGTCTTATGTTTGCTATGTTTAATTGGGAATGATTCCATATTTTCAGAATATTCAGGTTCCCAGGGAGGCCTGGTACTGGTTGAGGCCTGAAGAAGAGACGGAAGAAGAGGAAGAGGAAGAGGAAGAAAAAGAACAAGATGAAGATGAATATAACAGTGAAGATTTAAGTGTACGTCTTGGCCCAGTTCCTTGAGCAGGGTGTCTCAGCCTTGGCGCTGTTAACAAGTTAGCTGGGTACTTGTCGTGCAGTGCCATTCTGCGCATTGGAAGATACCCAGCAGCCTCCCTGGCCTCCACCCACCAGATGCCAGTTGCACGTCCCCCTCGTGATGACCAACACTATCTCCAGACATTGCTGAATGTCTTCTGAGGGGAAGAGTCACCCCTTGTTGAGAACCACTGCATTATAGATTTTCTTTTTTATTAACCCCAAATCAAAACTTCATATGAATTTTTCCCTTTAGCATCAGTTTACCCTCTCACCTCAGCTTGATGGATTAGATGCAAATGTAATTTATTTTCATTTCTACTGTGTTTCCTATTAAATTTGTGGAAGTGATTGTAATGAGTACGTCTCTCCCCCACCCATAAACAAAACAAAGCAAAAAAACAAAATTCAAAGGAAGTGGAGATTATTCAAGAAAGGAATAACATTTCTGTGGTTACTTGTATATAAGAGTTTTGTAGGACTTCCGCAATTTGAAAAAACTATGTTGCTCTTCACTGGGAGACCACTGATCAGAACTTTAACGGTAAAGGGAGGCGGTGTTCACCCTCATCCCATGGTGGGAGGTATATTCTTTGAAAATGAAAGTGGTCTTTAAAGAATTCTGATCCTAAGAGAGCTAGCCGAAATCTACTTTCTAAATGTTAACAAGTGGGCTCTGTTGTGTCTGGCAGACTTATGAAAATAACCAGGGTGGCTGGCAAACTGGGACTCGTTCTAATATGTTCTGCCTTTGACACCTCTCCTAAATGGTTGAGAGTCAGTAGCAGAAGATTTCTGGCCTTGGGCTAATTCAGCATGTTCCAGAAGACCAGAAAACCAAGATTCTGTTCAGTGTGAACCATTAATGTGCTTGTGTCCTGTATCTAGGTCCTGGACAAGTTACAAATATTGACCAGTTATTTAAGAGAAGAACATCTCTATTGTATTTGGTGTGGAACAGCCTATGAAGGTAAGAAAAATACTTTAAACATTTTTTGAAATAATGAATACAAGTGCTCTTTGTTTTAACTTTGATTTTTTGTAAAAGTCACAGTTTCCACAGACAATGGAAATTTCTTATTCCACTCAAATGGTAATGTGGGATCAATGTCTTAAAGAAATAGTGGATGTAAAAATAATCGAGGCCTTATTAAAGGTATTTTTAACTTTTCAGAAATGGAATGTGTAGAAGGGAATTTTCAGTCTTTTATTTCAAAAGAGAATTCTGAATCCCTTAAGGGTTTTGTTTTTTTCATGCTTTATTTTTAGAGATTCTTTCTCCAGCTACAGAAACTTAAAAAATATATTAAATTTTTAGAACTAATTTTTGTATAGACTATTGTCCCTGAACCCTGAAAATCAGCATGTTGAAATTCACTCCATTTTTTGTTGTTTTTCTAATTGTAAGAAAAGAAATGGTTTAATACTCGCCATATGTCTTCTGGAACCAAATACTTTCCCTCCTCACATATTTGCCCATGTTGGCTTTATTAACTTGAATTTAAGGACTTTATACTTAAGAGTGAAGAATATTTGGTTATTGTTGTTATTATCTTTTCCTGGTTTGGTTAGCAGAGTAAGTAGCAAACACATCTACAAAATCCATGTTAGGTTGAAATAATTTTCTAGAGTAGTGTACCATAGAAGTTGTATTAATCTTTTATTTTCCTCACATAAATTACAGATAAAGAAGACCTGTCTTCCAATTGCCCAGGACCAACTTCTGCAGATCATGACTAAGATTATTCTCAATAAAGTAGAAACTTGGAAAATGCTGTTGTTCCCACGCAAAGAAAGACAGTTGAGCAGTTAGAATGCCCAGATTTTTGATGCCAGTAAAGAAAAAGGGGCTGTATATGTTTTTTTCTTTTTGTATGTTAGAATTACTTTGTAGTTTAGAATGTAATTGTTCACCGACTTCTAAAAAAAACATAATGGAATTCTATCTCAGAACACAAGTATCATCACAGACATGGGCCATTACAATTTCTGACTGTTGTGATGCTCCTGATGTTGAAGGACAACAACAGGTAACTCCCTTATTCCCCTTTTCATTTCGGGAGAAACTGAGAAATAAGACATGGGAGTCAGAGAGAGATCAAAGTATCAGCTTTCTGGTCAATGAAGCTGAAATAGTGAGCAAGGCTGAGGTGTTCTCCAGTCAGATTCCCTCATATATCTGCCTGGTTGGAGAGAACTGCACACCTCTGCCCTGCTGGGACACAGCCCATCACTGCATTCTGAGACCAGGTAGCTTACATGGTGAGAATGCACCAGGGGTTGGGCCATACAGGCTAGCTTCCTTCTCCCAACCTCCCTCATCAGATCAGACACTTCTCTGTTGAGAGGGAATGAATGAGGGTTCAGAGCTTGTTTCCACACTTCTCAGAGCTCACGGCCTTAAAACAGACCATTCCATTTCTGGGTAGCGCTAAGTGATTTTAAAGTTCTTTTTCTGTCTTAAGCTGAAATCTGCTTCCCTATAATTTAATCATTCGATTAAAGACATACTGTGGCACACTTCTAGAAAGCTCCATCCAAGGTTGGGCATCAAAATTATGAACTTTTTTAAAAGTTCACAAACTCAGATGCCTCCTTTAGTGGTTTTGATTCAGCTAATCTAGGGTATTTTCTGGATATTTGTATTTATTTCAAATTTCTTAAAAGTCTGATAAGCACCTGTGGATGAGAACTAGTGCTGTAGGTATAATATAGAGCACTACTGTTGTCGGAATAGACTCACGACCTCACTGTACAGTTTTACATCTCACCTTTCAGTAGCATTGAGCAAGAGATCAACCTCTTCCTTTTATTAGAAACAGCTTACATGAGAACATAGCAAAAGCTAACCTCCACTGGCTCTAGTTTGTATATAATCAGTAATACAAACTTGTTTTAGTCTATGATCTTATATGACCTAATTCACTTGTTCTCAAGTTTAACTTGGGGAACTTTAAAAAATGATAATGCAAGGGTCCCACCTCCAGAGATTCTGATGTAATTGGTCACTGTGGCCTTGATTCTAAGATGCAGCAGAGCTTGTGAACCACTAACCTGGTTAACTTCTGGGCCTCAGTTCTTCAGTTAGAAAATGAATCATTATTTTTGTGAACATAGATACATATATAAAATATTGGAGTTTATATAGTTGGATAATACTGTTCAATATTTATTGGTTTCATTTAAAAAATAATAAAATTGTATTAATAGTGAAAACAAAGGAGTACATCTTTCCCTTGGGATTATAGTCGGATCCTTTCCTGTCATTTCAGCCAACATACTGACATTCCTTTAGTCAGTCCCAAAGCCATATGGATTGTTTCACATGAAATAAACTCAGGAACTGGCTTCCTTTTCTCCTCTTACCGACTAGGGGGACAGCCCACCACCTGCCCAGTAGCCTAGAATATTTTGAGTATGTTTCTGAACAATTATGCTGAGAATGGTTAATAACCTTGATGGAACCCATGATTCCACCAGAGCTGTGGTCTGCATTTCCAGGCCAATGGCTAGAACGAGGCCTCCTTGGAAAGTGGGAGACATCTCTCCATTCTTATCCATCAATAGTTAAAAATAAAGGCTTTCGATATTAGTAAAAAAAAATTTTATTCTTATATGCCTTTTAGGACTTCATAGCTAGACAATAATGAAAACCAAAAGAAGCAAAACATTGAATTTTTTTTAATTTGCTTTAGAACGTGAAATTTGAAATATAAATGTTAACATATCATTTACTTTTGTTTATATTGTGTTACATTTATTTTCAAAGTCTCACCTAGCATTTCTAAAATGTTTCATTTTCCTTATAAATCCAAAATACTGGAGCTTCTAAAATTGAAAGACTTCAATATACCAAACTGATTTACCTTACATACTTTGTCATTTTTCCAAATATTTAATTGTTGAAGTTTTTAAAGTGAACATTATTTAGTATTAGGTACATTTTGTCAGATCAAGAATATGAAATCAACACTTATTCCCCACCAATTCCAACGCACTCACAGAGCTCCTGCTTTAAGCAGAACAGTGTTACTTGCTACCTCGGGGTATACAGAAATGACAGTGCCTGTCCCCACTTTCCAGAAATTCACAATATGAGGTTAACAGCCCCATAGGAATAACAGCTCCAAGGCAAACTGCTGAACACGATTCTGAGGGAACCCAACAATGGGAGTCGGAGGGTGAAGTTTCATGCTAAGTGGGCGGTGGTGGAACACTGGAAATAGCACTGAATTTGGGTTCCCAACATATAACTTTGATATGCAAAGTAAGGAGGAAGGAGTTACAGTATGACCCAACATTTTCACGCTTAGGTATTTACCCAGGAGACAATGGAAACATGTCCACATAAAACCTGCATGTGAATATTCCCAGTCGCATTGTTCATAATAGCAGGAAAGAGGAAGCAACCCAAATGTCTATCAACTGACGAATACATAAAACGTGATGTAGCCAAATAATTGGAAATGATTTGGCAATAAAAGGAATGGAGTACTGGTCCATTCTACAACATGGATGAACATTAAAAACATTACACCCAGTGAAAAAGATCACATGTTGCAGGATTCCATTTAAATGAAATGTCCAGAATGGGCAGGTCTATAGGGATATAAAGTAGGTGAGTGATTGCCAAGAATTGGGGGAAGTGGAGGAATGACCGCTAACGGGTTTGGGGTTCCTTTTTGAGGTGACAAAAATGTCTAAATTGATTGTGGTGATGGTTGCACAGTACTAAACACTATTGAACTATATACTTTAAATGGGTGAATCATATGGTATGTGAATTATATCTAAATAAACCTGCCATTCAATAAAAGTTGAAGGGAAGGTTAGGTAGAGTCCACAGCAGAAAGCCACTGAGTGCAAAAGCCTATTCAGGTAACACTGAGCCAACCAGTGTGGCGTATTTAGGTAGCAATGAATGTGTGTCATGGAATGCCAGCCTCCACGGGAGCATAGTCCTACCAACACCTTGACTTTAACTTAGGGAAACTCATTTCAGACTTCTGGCCTACAGAAGTGTAAGAGAAATAATATGTGCTGTTTTAAGCCACCAAGTTTATGGTAATTGGTAATTAAAGCAGCCATAGGACACGAATACAGGTCTCAATCAAATCAACCCCTAAAGAGCCACAAATATTTGAGAGAGATTTTATTTGCCTCACAGTTTTACCTATTACACAGTTTTTAATCAGAGTTTAAGCCAATAGTGGGGCCACTGTACAGCTCTCAACTGTAGTCCCTTCATCTGAGACCATGCTGAGGAAAGGTAGGGCTGGGATAAGCCATAGTCACAGATTCAGAATCACAGACCTTAAGGACTGGATTGATATTAAATAGGAAGAGTAAATATTTAAATGGAGATGTCTGCCATGCTTTGTTCCTTAGCCCTCTGTCCTCTATATAGTATCTCCCTTGCCAAGCCCTTGAATTCAAAGTGAAGTATCGGGTTATTTCCAGATAACACACACATCCCGTCTCCTTAGTCCCCACCCCGCATTTCCTATGGTATGCTCTACATCATCACCTGAATATTCTGGCACCACCCAAAAGTCAGCATCTCCAAATGAGATCCAACATTTTACCTCCCAAATGCGCTCCACCTCACCATTTTGAAAGATGCACAGTGGTCCCACTATTGACTTAAACTCTAATGAACTGTGTGATAGATAAAAGGGCGAAAGAAAATCTCTCAAATATGTGTGCTCCGTGGGGGGTTAACTGGATGAAGACCTGTATTTCCTTTAATGGCATCATATTCCTGCCACTCACCTTCAAACAGAGCTGGAAGTTAATACCTGATGCTTACCTTTTCCTAAATCCTCACATCCAATTATTTGCCAACTCCTGTTGGTTCTGTCCCCTCCTATTACCCAGGCCTTCTTAGCCTCTTGGACTTCTGACCTTTCAAATGCAGTCTCCTCCTGCTCCAACCCATTCTAAACACTCTGTTTCCAAGTACCAGTTGGGTCACACCCCTGCTTAAAACAACAAAAATCCCATCTGTCACCTTTGGAGGTTGCTAGGGCACTGATACATTCTAAAAAATTAATAACTTATTTATCCCATCTTTCCCATTCAGCTTTAGAGAAAGTTCTTCTTGATAAAGGAATCATAGATGATAAATGCAAGAGGTTTAAAAATCACTATCTTGTAACCCCTAATGAGATAATGGATCCAGACAACATTCATCAATGGTTGCTAACACCATTAGGTGAAAAATTGATAGGAAGCTTTGTAATAGATGACATCACCACAACCCACCAATCAATCTTAAAATCACCCAAAGTGGAACAAACAGACATCAGGTTCTTCCTGAAGTGATCCAAAATAAAGTATATAGCATTACCTATGGAGTATTCTTGAAAAAAAGTTATGAACCAGAATCAAATCAAGTTTCTAGCTCTAAATAGACACCATAGGGATACCAGCAGCCAAATCCTGAAGGGAGGAGAAGCTACAGAACATATGATTCAGTTGCTTCCTCAAATAAATGCCAAGAAGAAGGAAACTAAAAATGGGTAAATGTTATAGAGTAAAAGAGACATACCAACTAAATGCAAGGTTGGATCCTGATTTAAACAATCTGCAGAAAGATATTTTTGAGATAGGTAAACTGAATACAAGCTGAATGATATAATTAAAGACACTGTATTAATTTTGAGTGACAATGACATTTTAGTTTTGTTAAAATTAAAAACAGCTTATCTGTTAGAGATGATTTTTAAGTATTTACAAGTGAAATGATATAATACCTTAAATTTTCTTTAAAATACTCCAGCAAAAATTTTTTAGAAGGGGGTAAATATATACATCATACAAAGATATAGATCTATCTTTCAAAATCTCTTTATGTGTGTATTTTAATTTGCAAATAAGGTCCCTGGCGTTTGCCTCTCTCCTCCTCTGATTACGAGGATACTTTTTATTTAATTTTGAGGCTGAGAAAATATATATTCACAAATAAATAAAAGCTTTCAAGAGATGCTTTATTTTTTCATAATAGTGTAAATTTAAAATGAGAGAAGGTGAAAAAGTAAGGCTACCTTTTTTGAGTATATACCCTTATTCATTAAATCCAGGTAATACTGGTCTTTAAAAAAGATTTCTCTCCTCCCAGAAAAATTTCAAACCTACAGAAAAGTTCAAAGAATATTACAAGAAACACTTCTATATACTCCATCTAGATTTATCAATTGTTCAACTGTTAACACTTCGCCACATTTGCTTTTTCTCTCTCTCTTCATATACACATGGATCTTAGCTGAATATTTGACAGTTGCAAATATGCCACTTCACTCCTAGATATTTCTGCATACATTGCCTCGGAATAAAACATTTTCCTGCATGACCACAATATCATCACACCTATGAAAATTAACAAGTATATTATCTAATATGCCATGCCCTTGCCTAAACTGCCAATTTGGTCTCCTCTTTACTCCTCTCAATCCCTCGCTGGGATGTCACTTCAAGCCCTATGCCATGATATCTCAGGAGAAAGTCATCTTGCCCCTCCAAATTGACTATTTTCTTACGTTTAGCTACTGCCTTCTAGCAGCACCATTATCGTCTCTTTGAAGTATTTGTTATAAGACATTCAAAATGTATTTGAGATACAAAGAATAACTGTGCAGTAAACACTAGTGGACTCAACATCCAGTTTTAAAAAAATAAGTTAACTGTACCTTTGAAATCCACTTCCCCACTCCACTCCTGTCCCTCCTCTGAGATAACCACTAGCAGAATTGAACAATTCTCGTAACTTTCCTTCCCTTTATTGTTTTACCACATTTGTTTGGATTCCTAAACCAAATGGTATCATTTACCATGTTCTGGAACGTTATATACATGGAATCATTCCATATATATTTTCTGTAAACTGCTTTGTTGCTTAACATTATGTTCCCGAAATTTATTTTCACTGCTATATAGTATTCCAATGTGAATATAACACAATGTAGGTATCCATTCTTGTTATGGACAGTAGTGTTGTTTTCTGTTCCTTTGGCTTTTATAAACAGGATTTCTATGAACATTCTAGTAGACGTACATAGGAATGGAATTGATGGCTTTCACAGTATATACACACTTAACTTTACTAGATGATACCAAATTGTTTTCCAAAGTGATTGTATATAACTTAACTTTTTATGATTAGCATTTTTCTCCAACTGACTTGTTAGCTACTTAAGACAGGGAAAGATCTTATTTCTTTTTTACCTAGAAACCATGGATACTTAATACTTATTAATTGACAGATTCACTAATTGATACTAAAAAATTGAGGGATTTTTCCTTATCTTCAAACTAAGGAGATGAACTGGGAAAAAGCCAAAAATAAAAATGTTTTTGAAGTTAAAAAATGAAAAACTTTTTGCAAATGTAGTAAAAAATTAAGGGAAAAATGAAAATAGCAGATAACTACTATTGATATTCCCTAGCAGATTTCAGACAGTTACAGGAAAATCGAACATCAAAAGCAGGATACTTTTTTGAAAGGCTCTAAAATGTGTTTAGTCCTTTTTCTCTGGAGCATTCTTCCACTCCTTCAAAGTCTTTAGTATTTCAGATGTGTTAGGTCGTTTCTTGGGTTCCATTGAGAGTAATTTCAGAAGAAGAATTTTCTGTAATGATAATAAGAGTCAATATGAAAAATAAAACATTGGCCAGCCTGATGGCTCAGGTGGTTGGAGCGCCTTGCTCCTGACGCAAAGGTCATCGGTTCAAGTCCCACATGGGCCAGTGAGCTGCACCCTCTACAGCTAAGATTGTGAACAACAGTTCTGCCTGCAGCTGGGCTGCTGTGAGCAGCCGGAGGTCGGCGTGAGCTGGTCGACCGGCTACCGACTGCCTCAGCAAGGCTCATAATACCAGCATGGGCCAGGGAGCTATGTCCTACACAACTAGACTGAGAAACACAACTAGACTGGCTTGATCTGGAATTGGGTGGGGGGAGGTGGAAAAAGGGGAGGAAAAAGAATAAAACATTGAAATAAACAAAATTTTGACCCTTTTCAAGTGCTTACTTCTTTGTCATCAAATACTTCTGGGGGATTACCATCCTTTAGACTTTCAAACATCTGAAAATAAAACAGATATATTCATTAGGAAATTAGTCTCTTGGGAGGAAAAATAAACTTAGGAGTGAGCACTAAAGACTGGGATACCCTAAATCTAGGATATTTCCAGATCTTTGGAAAGTCTCTTTACCCAAGAAGCAAGCAGGATGTCCCTTCCCACCCCACCCCATCTAACAACCATCTTTAATACTATAACATATTGAAGTGTTCAGAGCATCATATGCATTATCTCCCTTCATCTTTTTTTTGAACCCTGAATGACAGGTATTTTCATTTCCCTGTTTTACAGAGGAGAAGGCTGTTGATGCCAGGTGAGTCCCCTTTACTGAACTATGGATAGGCTATCCAGTTGGCTGATGTCTTTAGTGACTCCCAACTGCCTTCACAAGAGAGTTCACATTCTTGCCTTAATTGAGCCTCAACCTGTTTTTCCAACCCCATCAACCACCACTTCCCTGTAACTTATATACTCCAATAAAAATATCAGACACTACTGGTATCCCCAAACACACTCTGCACTTTCCTGTCTCTAAGCCGGAACCACCTTCTTTCTATTTTGGACTATTAGAAGCCAACCAATCCTTCAGGGCCCAGCTTCAATGCCTTCCCACCCCTGGGAAGATCCCCCTCCTAACTGTTTCCATTAGACTTCACGCCTTCTCCCAAAACACACAGAACATTCTCTTATAATATCTTCCCTTCTCGAATATAAGCTGCTTGCAAATAAGGCTTATTCACTTTTGAAATCCTTGTAGCACTTAGCACAGTGTCTTAAACTAAAGCAGGCAATCAAAATTTCACTGATTTAAATAGGAAGAAACAGTTACAGTTTTATGAAAGGCACACACCTTCCAAAACACCCCAAAGTTTTTGGTCTTTAACAAAAAGCGTTTGTTGTTTGTTTTTAATTTTTTTGTTTTTCAATTACAGTTGATATTCAACATTCAGTTTCAATGTGGCTTCTTTATATCCTTTGTTATAGGAGTCCTGTTCAGCTCATCTTCAAGTGTAGTTATTCTATAATGTAGTTGTAATTTTCATGTGATTATGGGAGGTGAGCCTTTATCTACTCTACCATCTTGATCGGAACTCCTAACGAAAAGTTTTGGTTGCCCAAACTTGAAAGAGATAAAATCCATATTTCCTTTGCAGTCAACACTAAGATGTTCAAGCCCATCCTCACACAAGAGCAATAACTGTCTGCAGAAGCACTCTGAAGATGATGGCCAATAATTTTTATTGCTTAATTATTTCTGTGAGATTATTTACCTTAAGTGTTTCGTGATGAGTGCGACACACATGAAGAAGCTCTGCAAGAATCAGCCCTAAAGCAAAGATGTCCACTTTGTTTCCATATCCTAGTGAAGAAACCTACAGAGACCAAAATATATTTACATTCGCTAATCACCTGATATAAATATCCATGCCTTCTGAAGACAAAAAACTTATTTGACCAAAATATATTTTACAACAGTGGGTGCTTGTTAGCGAGATCTGTGGAATCTAACTGCTCAAGCTCAAATCTCTGTTACTAAACAGCTGAATCATCTGTGTAAATTAACCATCTACATGGGAATAATCTCAACCATAAAATGGAGATAACAATAGTTTCATCCTCAGAGTTTGACTGTGGGGTTAAACGAGATGTAGCAGGTGAAACAGTTAAAACACTTCCCAAAAGTGACTTGCATGCAAATGTTCATCGAAGATTTAGTCATAATATTCCATAACTGGAAGCAATCCAAAGTCACCAGGAGAATGGATAAACAAATTGTGGTATACAGGTGTATTTCATTTTATTCCACTTGGCTGTACTGCATTTTTAAAATTTAGATCAGAAACCCATTCAGAAACACTTTGATGTGATGTGGGATAGCAAATGATAATGTTTTCCCAAAAGGCTTATCCATTTGAACTTAGAAAATGATGTCTTCTGGTTTCATTTCTTTCACCTATTATTGCCTCACCAACCAAATATTAGAATATTACATAAACTTAGTTGATAAAGCAGTGGCAAGATTTGAGAGGATTGACTCCAATTTTGAAAGAAGGTCTGCTCTGCCTAAAATGCTATCAAACAGTATCACATGCTACAGAGAAATCATATGTGAAAGGGAGAGTCAATTGATGTGTCAAATTTCATTGCTGTCTTATTTTAATAATCTGTCACAGCCACCCCAACCATCAGCAACCACCACCCTGATCAGTCAACAGCCATCAAAATCAAGGCAAGACCCACCACGAGCAAAAAGATTACAACTTGCTGAAGGCTCCGGTAATGATGGTTAGCATATTTTGGCAATAAAGTATTCTTTAATTAAGATAATATGTGATTTTTAGACATAATGCTATTGCGTATATACAGTATAGTGTAAATATAACTTTTATATGCACTGGGAAACCAAAAAATCCAGGTGACTTGCTTTATTGCAATGGTTGGAACTGAACCCACAATATCTCCATGGTACGCCTATATTCATATTATGGAATAGTACTCAGAAATAAAGGGAATAATCTGCTGGTTACAAGCAACTAGAGGTTCTCCTACAGACATTACTTTAAGTGAAGTAATCACATATACAAGAGAACATACTGTATGAACGCATCCATAGGTAGCTCAAGATCACAGAAAACTAATCAATGGTGATAGAAATCAGAGCACTGGTTGCCTCTGGGCAGTGGGGAGGAGGGACTGACTGGAAAGGCATCTGAGGGAGTTTTCTTAGGTTGTGTCAGACTTATTTGTACTGATATAGAAAGATTATGATACATTGTTGAGTGAAAAAAATCAAGTCACATAAGAACACTTTAGTACCCTATAAAAATGGATGTATACATGTTTTTATGTATAAACGTCTGTGTAAATATATATTTGTGTTTGTATATTTTTATACCTCCCAGAAAATGATGTAAAAGGATAAAGAAGAGTAAAAATAAAAAGGAAGGTTAAGGGGAATTTTCCATTTCTATTCTATAGACTTCTGTACTGTTTTAATTTTATAAGAGGTGTCTATTATTTTCATAATTTCAAAAAATGAAAGAGGTAAAAAAAACATATAGACAGAAAAGAAAGGGACCTCACCTGTTCTGGGCTCATGTATGTTATAGTTCCCACATTCTTTGTCCGATTTCCCTTATGTTCCAGGAATGTTACAAGTCCAAAGTCTCCAATCTTTATTTGTCTTGTACCTACTAAAAATATGTTACCCGGCTAGAGAAAAAGAAAACACAATATTTAATCTATAAGTACCAATTTGACAGACTGGTCTCATATATCCAAATCATATTTAGCGATGGCTATCTTTATATTTATTTATAAGGCATTTCCCCTTAAAATTCCCAAAACAGGAAATTTAATGTCAGAGGTCTTTAAAATGACAGCTGAGGAAGTAAGGACTTCTGTCAGCAGACAAGGCTTCCTGTAGAGCTCAGTGTCTTGATGAGTTTACTAGCCCTGGGGATCTTCTGAGTCGTGCTATGGAACGGTGCATAGGGCAAGTCCTAAATCCATCCTAACCTTAGAGGAGCAGAGATATTATTTCCTCACAACTGTCAACCAATTCTACAATTTGAGAAGACTGATTTTAAAATTACTCAATCATAGGTATCAATCCCTAACAAATCACATTTTCCTCTTACCTTAAGATCTCGATGAATTAACCCATTCGAATGTATAAAATCCACTCCTGCTACTATTTGCTCATATAATTCCAAAGATAAATATTTGTTTGGTTTCTGGTCTCTTCTCTTCTCAAGCCACTGTTCCAATGTCCCTTTATCACAGTATTCCATTTGGATGAAAAGGCACTTAGTCAATGACCTGGATATAAAAGTCATAGAGAAGTAGCAATAAATTTATAAAAATACATTTCTCTTTTAAAATCATACCTTCTCTTAAGATGCACAAAATGTCTCAAAACAGAAATCTAAATACAACAAATAAATTTGAATCAAAATTTAATAAACCATTTTTTATTTACATCATAAGTTCCCAGATGTGCAGAGCTTTATTTGTTTAGCTAATTTATGAAGTATAACCCTGTCCATTCTTTAACGCTGAAGGTCTTGATCACCTATTCTAATAGATAGGAAAGGGAACACTAATGCAGTAGAGTTGCAGGAAAACCAAATAGACACAGACAACAGTTTAGTGGTTAGCAGAGGGTAATGGGGGCGGGTCGTAAAAGAGGGTAAAGGGATCAAACATACGGTGATGGAAGGAGAACTGACTCTCGGTAGTGAACACACAATGCAATATATAGATGAAATATATTATAGAATTGTACACTTGAAACCTATGTAATTTTACTAACCAATGTCACCCCAATAAATTTAATAAAAATTTTAAAAGTAAAGATACATCACAAATAAAAAAAATACTTTAAATACACTTAAGAAACAAATATTATTATTATATAAAGTAATTTTGAAATATTTTAATTCACCATCAATCTACTGAGCATCTATTTTGTAAAAGGCACAGAACAGGCATCTAGAGACGAGAAAATTAGACACTATCTTTGCTGTCACGGGACGACAGTTTAATAAAAGAGAGATAAAGGAAAAACAAACCTAAAACAATAGTACAAGGATAGATACTCTAAGAGAAGTGCCAACAAATTGCTATGAGACATAAGTCGGAGGACTGATTTTGCTAACCATGTTGTTTTTCTTTTTCCTAAACTAAGTTGGTCTCAATATTAATTTATATTCGTTGAACGTACGTTGGCTAGAAAACAGAAAGAGGTAGTCAAGAATTTCCTGAAAGCTGAAGAAGTCCCGTGTGCTGACAGTAGTCAAGAACTCCTGAAACGGGTGATAAAGTTCTCAATTACATGGGGTGGAGACAGGCGCACTGGAGTCAGGAGATGATGAATGAACAGCCCACAATGCCCTCAGGACTGCCGTGAGAGGACAGTCCCAAGAAACACTTTCAAAGGGAGATGCGAGCTCTTTAGAACCCTCCAGTCCTTTAGCAGTGGCTTTCCTGAGACAAAACATGAGGGATTCAAGGTGGGGTGCCCCCATCACAGCTCATGGTCTTAAAATTATTTTCACTGCCCACCACCCCACCTAAATGGTGTAGTTGCATTTGAAAGAAACCCCTTGACTGCACCCCACCCATTGGGGCCTGAGAGAGAAAGAGAAAAGTGCTGGCAGCTGAGGAGGGAACCTCCAGTTACAGTAGCTACATGTTCAAACTTCCTTCACAAGACTGCATTTACAGTCTGGACTGAAATTGGGGCATGTGAGCGAGCCTATACATTAAACAATGGAGTCAGGAAAGCCAAACCTGACATTTTGAAAATGGCTGAGGACAATGAGAAACTAGGAAGGACCAAGGAAAAAATGATTCATTGTCCTCCTTACCTGCAGAATGGAGTCATAACAGTGTTTCAGTGTTTGCAGTTGTGATTATTAAACGTGTTAATTAATGGCCTTATCCGGTGGCCCACACATAGTCAATGACAGTTTCCTCCATCCTACTATAGCTATGAGCATTTCTTTTTAGTTACCTTCTGTTGTTGCTTTCATCAAGAGTAAAATCAGTTCCATCCCAACAACTACAGTAACGGACAATATTTTGATGATCAAGCTTTGCCAAAGCTTTGACTTCACGCTCTACCTTCCTAGTCAGTAGAAACAGAGAATTAGAAATGATCAGTACACATCCCTGATAATAACAAAACACTTCAAATAACAGGAACCAACTATCAACACTCCTTTATTAAACAGTTGCCAGGTTCCCACAGCCTGAGTGATAGTATGAAAGCCAGGGGCACTGAAAAAGAAAAAGTGAACACACAGAAAAAAAACATAGCTATCATATTTTCCACTCTCAACATAAAAGAAAGAGCAGTGACTTAAATGAGCCCAAACATCAGACAATTTAAAAGTCATTTGTAGTAGCCCTTGAAATGCCAACGATACAATTTTGGGTGCCTAATTCATACATTATGTATTGTTTAGACTTCTGTTAAAGTCACTTTGGATTTCATAAACAAACCCCATTTGGGAAGAGAGGGTAGGTAACCCAGGCAGCATGGAGAACTTCATTCAGAACACTCCATATGGGGCAAAAATACACAAAGGAGGAGATGTATGTAGAGAAACTGACTTCACTGTACATTGTGGGAGCTTTACAGGGATTTGTAGTCAGGAGCTGAGACAGACAATTCTGCGCTAAATGGAGTAAACAAATTTGAGATGTCAAGGATGAGAAAAGATAAGCAAACATTGTACACTTTCAGTTTTTAATTTGAAAAAAATTTTATATGACATAAAATTTGTGAAAATAAAGAAAGAATTACTCATACATTGATGATCCTAACACAATGAGTTATTATTTTAGATTATTTCTTATTGTGTTTCTTCCTATATATTTATATATATTTTTAATTATAGTATATAATTTTTATCCGATTCTTTCACGTTATCTTTACAATTTTTCTTGTTGTTTTACAATTTGTATAATCATCATGTATAAACTTTTTAATGTAAGTTTTCGAAAGTATAAAAACGTGGAGCAAATAGTATAATGAACCCCTACCTAGCCATCAACCAGATGAAATAGTTGCTAACTCCTGGCCAGTTTCGTTTCATCTATACTCTTACCCACTTCCTCATCTTCCCCTGGATTTTTCTGAAGCAACTTCCAGCATTGCATCACTTCATGTGTAAATATTTACAGCATATAACTTTCATTTTTAATGACTTCAAAATAGCCACCGATCAGGGAAGAGAACAAAACATACTTAATCATTTCTTTATTGCTGGACATTTTGTTTTCTCTAATTTTTCATGTTATAAATGACACTGTGATCTATATACGTTGGCACAGTTTTTTCCCGTAATTTGGGTAATATCTTTAGAATAGGTTCCCAGACAGGAAATCCATGCGTCAATGCATATAAACATTTTTATGGCTGTAGATTAATACTTCCGAGTATATTTTAACTGTGTTGTAGCAATTTATGAAGCCACTAAAAATGTTCCATAATACTGTACCCTGATCACCTTTAAGTACTTCCATTAATAAAATTGCTATTGAATAGTAGGAACAACAGTATTTCATTCTTGTTAAGCAAAACAGTGAAGAAGGAAAAAGCATTGTTTTGATGCCAGGAAGATCTGAAGGTATCTCAACTGCAAGGCATTGTCCATGGGACAGAAAAGAGGTTTGTATGACTGGGAGGAAGAGTCCCTAGGACTCCATGCCTGCTTCTCCTTTGCTCAGGTCATTTTCCTTAGTCCATATCCCCTTTCCATCTCCTTCTCTAGTCCTTGAAGGACCAGTCTGGTCAACTTACACATAGTAACAACTGCCAGAAAACAAAAAGCGAGATTGGTAAACTGGTGACATGTGATTTAAGACCTCCTTCCTATGTGTCTTCCTTGAAGGAGTTTTGCTATCCAACAAGGGTGGAGTGGGGGGACGGTGCAGATAATACATAAAACCAACATGGGAAGCAATTGGTTAGAATGGAAACAGTGGATTGGCATTCCAGAGTTCTAAATCTCCATCTTGTTAACATAATAGATGGTGTCCAAAGATGGTCATCATCAATCCCTTCCCTCCCCATACACGCACCCAACTCCTCAGACTAAAAGATGGGGTAAGGGGGGCGGGGGGTGGGGGGTGGGAGATGAGGGTAAGGGGCATCGAATATATGGTGATGGAAGGAGAACTGACTCTGGGTGATGAACACACAATGGGATTTATAGATGATGTAATACAGAATTGTACACCTGAAATCTATGTAATTTTACTAACAATTGTCACCCCAATAAATTTAATTAAAAAAAAAAAAAAAAAAAAAAGATGGAGTCTATTTGCCCTTCCCTTGAATCTGGGCTGGCCGCAGTGACTTTGTTTAACCAATCTGGTATACTACGTAGAACTTCCAAGACTTGGTCAAAAGCAGCCTTGCTGCTCTCTCCTGGGATGATTTGCTCTGGGGACAGTCCTTCTTAGTAACCAGCCACTAAGCTGTGAGAGGCCCAGGCCACATAAAGAGGCCATGTGGAGACACTGGTTAACAGCCCCAGCTGAACTTCCAGCCTACAGCCAGTGTCAACTGCTACCCACGTTAAGAAAACCATCTTGGATGTCCGGCCTGGCCAAGCCTACAGAAGACTCCTGACTGCAAATGCATGGCAGACCACAAGTGAGACTGACCCAGACAAACACAATCAACTCACAGAACCATGAGAGATAACAATACCCTGTTGTTTTTAAGCCACTGTATTTTGGAATGGTGTATTATGCGATCACAGACAACCAGAACAATTACCAACTATTTTTACCTTTGAAAAATCAGTTCACATCTTTAGATCTTAGTTTCTGCATGTGTAAAATAAGGAGATGAGACCAGAAAATCTCAAAGGTCACCTTAAGCTAAATGATTCTATAACATCAGTTTTCATCAAGACAGCCTTAAAAGAATGATCAATTATATATCCATTTTTTTATTGAAATAATCATTTCAGAGTAAGCCAAGTGCCTGATAGTAGAATGAGATTTTTAAGGAGGACTGGAAAAAAGTAAATAATACACTGATGAAGAAGACAGATACATGAAAAAAAAAAAAAAATAGTGCAGTTTCAACATACCTTCTCATTCAAAAAAAAGAAAACATTTACTACTTACTTATTATCATATTTAACACGTTTAATAACATAAGTCTTTCCATCAATTCTGTGTTTTGCTGTGAAAACATCGCCGTATCCTCCCGAGTCAAGTTGTGTTATTTCTAGAAAATCCCTGACAAACCTTAAAAGATAAATGCCACTGTTATTCTAAGGTTGGATGCTAGCTGGTCCCCACCCCTTCCACTTTCCCTTTATGTCACTAATAAAATGGACCATATAACAAACATGACTCTCCCCTTCTAAAGAAGGGCCCACTTCACAGAAACTCTTGAATCATGAAGGATAGTTCCTTCCTGTCTCCCCCCAACATAACAGATCACAGTTAACTCCTGACTGTTACAACCATGATAAAGAGTCTAATCACAGGTATGAAACTTTAGAAATAAGCACCATATGTGTCCCTCAGCTACCACCAAGATGTTACAAGAGAAACGAGCAGGTGCTCTGAGCCTGTCCAGGCTTTAACTGCCCGTCTTTCCCTTTTCCCTCAGGCCCCACCTTCCATCAGGAAGCCCTGCTCATTCTACTTCTAAAATGTATCACTGGTATCTGCCCCCTTTTCCCATCTCTGACATCTTCACACCAGGCCAAGCTTCCATGAGAGTCCTGTAGGACTTTGCTAACCAAATAGTCCACTTCCTCTCCTCCTCCACTTCAATCCATGATCCACACAGCAACCAGTATGATAAAAATTTGGTCTGATTGCGTCTTTCTGTGTGCCTAATAACCAATAGTCTAGCTCTGCATTCTGCAAAAAAACAGAAAGCCCTCAAGTGGCCTACAAGGAGCCATGTGATTTGGCCCCTGCCTCCCTCTCCAGCTTGTCTCCTGGCCTGTGTCCTTGTTTGCTGCCCTCCATGTCCACTATCTTATCTCTGCTCCTTGAAAACTCACATCACCTGTCCCATCTTCACCTACCTATATGCACTTCTTCTGCAGAGCCCCAGAGCCCCCCACCTCCTGATGCTGCTTCATCCTTTAGGCCTCTGACCATAGTTTGTAATTTCAGACTTTTTCATGTAATCATCACCCCCACAAAACTCTGTGAGGGCAGGAGCTGTTCTATTTGTCCCACTTATAGATACAAGGCCCAGCACAGTGCCAGCTATATATTAGGTAATTATTCAAATATCTATGGGTTCTCTATTGTTTACTAAAACTGACAATGATCTGTTGTGGGCCTGACTATGTTAAAACAATTATCCCGTTTAGGTGGAAATATAATGTAACCTGTCTGAGGTATAACAGTCCCTTATGAAACTTTTGTCAAATTAACAAACATATCTTTAAGCAAATTCTATTTTACAGTTCCCTCTTACCTGTTTTCCACAGTACACTCATTTCCTACTACGCCAGGAGAGTTAAATTTAGCTGCCAGATTTCTGAAAAATTAAGAGAAGAATGTGAAACTCAAATAAAACCGAAAGCAAATATAACTTGTTTAGAGTGGGTTTTTATGCCATGCACTAGGCTTTTTATAGTTTGAGTCAACTATTAGAATAACAGAGTGACAAATGTTAACCTTTCTTTAAAAAAAAAAAAAAAAATAGGCTTAAGGTCCCCCTCTGTCCTCTAATAATTTTTCATTCCTTCCCTGGTTCCTTTTTCTTGCCTTAACACATTCATGTTTGGCATGCCACTACCCTTCCCTTTTCTCCTCCAGACTCAAAACCTCAGGATATCTATATCCTTGCATTTCTGCCTTTGCATTTTGTTCTTTACTGGTGGTAAGCCACCTGCAATTGAGTTCAAACACCACCTAAACCTAAACACATACAAACTGCGATCTTCCACGAAGCCCTTAAGCCTTCGCCTTCCTTAACACTCTCTGTGCCATCATTCTTGTCTGCATCCCCTTCTCAAAGGAACAATCTTCAAGTCCTTTCTCCTTTGCATCATCTTCATTCAGTTACTATAACTCTATTCCCTCAAGTCCTAGCTACTCCTCCCTTATGGTCTCAAAAATTCTCCTTATCCCTCCTCTCTGCCACTATAACCATGGCTGACGGCCTGATTATCTCACACACAGACCTCTCTTCTCTCCATCCAAACACCCACGTCAGGAATCCTCTTGCCTCAACACATCATCTATTGTTCAGAGTGTACTCCTGGCTCATAAAGGCCCCTGCTGCCATCTCACGCTCATTGTTGACTATATGTACATTCTTGCTTTTCTCTTCATTTAAAAAGAAATGAATTCACCATAATTTACATAACAGTTCCTCTTTTTTTTCCTTACCTGAGTTACTACACCATTTCTACCCTAGCTGCTTATCTGCAGAATAATGCACATTTCTATGAAACACCTCTCCAAGCCCACTTCCAAAATAATGCCCTTAACCAATTACTTTAGCGATGCCCCCATAGGTCTTTATGTCTACAGTGTAGTGTATGCATACATTCAAAGATTTCGCTACATATTTAAGATTTTTTTTATAGATTTCAAGCTTTTTGTGATCTTTAACCATACTTTCTACTTTCGAAACTCCACCCGAAAAGGGTGTAAAATTCTCTACAAATAGTGGAGACTTAATAAATAAAGTTAACAAGCTAAGTTTGAAAGAAAACTTCATTTCAAACTATGTCAATGCATAATGATACTCACATTTTCCCCTTCCTCTGACTATTTCTGAAGTCACTCTGTAACAAGAGAATGGGAAAGCATTTCAGATGACTAAAATCAATCACATTGTTTTTTCTTGCTATCCTTCCTCCTATACTTCTAGCTGGTTCTATGACCACATTTCTTGGTCCATAAGATTAACAGCTTCACCGATTTTTGTACTCTTATCAAGACCTGCTTCTCAGTTTACTTGGTTATGTATCAATGTCCTCATCTGTTATAGCAACCGGACATATATGGCAGGAAGGACAAAACAGGCAATTGTAGGGCATGTTCTGCAGAAGCACTGGTTCTCCAGGTAGAGAACATGGCTTCCTTGGTGAGCCTGTGGCCGGCAGATCTCACCACGTCACCCGTCATTTACAGAGTTGATAAAGACACATACGGAGCCCCAGGGTGTACTTCCAAATAATTCCCCATGAATTGCTGGTCTGATCACTGGTTAAAAACTGCAATGATGACAGTTTCATTTTCAGCACAAATTAAGAATTTTGACACATAGCAAAAAGAAGAGTCTTCGACATAGCTCTCAAAAATTAATTTCATATAGCTATTCTTCGTTCATATTCACTTTTATTCTAGTCGATGTTGTGGGCTTTTTTTTTTCTTTCACCAATTTAAATATGTTCATACAGAGTGGGAAGCATCGGACTACGATTTCTTGAGCTCATATCACCAGTGAGCCACTATATTGCATGGTGACTATGTTACTGATTAATTTAGCCATTGTGTTAATGAGCAATATGTTTTCAACTGTCTGCCTAATGTCTTCCTATTAGATACAGCGTTGCAAAGAACATTCTTATACATGTTTCTCTGTGCATACGTGTGAGTGTTGCTCTAGGAGATAGCCCCAGGAAGGGGAACGCCTTGGCAGTGCACCTGGCACACCCTCAACTTTACTACATGTTGCCAAAGTGTTCTCCAAAATGGTTGTACTGATTTCTACTTCTGCCAGCAACATATAATAGTTATAATTGGAATATAGCTATGCCAACACAGTACTGCAAGACTCAAGTTTTGCCAATCTGATGAGTTTAAAACGGTATCTAACTGTTGTTTTGATTTGCGTTTTCCTAATTACTATGAAGTAAAGCATCTTTTCGTGTCTCTTGCCCATGTAGGTATCTCTTCTGTGAATTGTCTGTGCAGATCGTTTATACACTTTTCTACTGAGATGCTTGTCTTTTTCTTATTGATTTGTCGTTCTTCATAAATAGGATACTTTTGTGACACCAATTATCTAGTTTTTAAATTTAGTTTTTATTTTAAGTTTAGTTCTGAGTTTTGTAAAACAGAAGCAGAGCTATATTAATGAAACTTTTAAACACTGTCTCTTTGGAAGAAGAAGCAACATCATAAGAACACATGAAAATATGAAGGCTAGTAGGGAGAAAAAGAAGGGAGTGAAAAGAGGGAGAATTCTGCATCTGAAGGATGAGATTCATAAAGAAAGGAGAGAGTCAAAGGCTGCCAAATATTATTTAGTAAGAGCACCTCAGTTAAAAATAGAAAAATTATGGTTGGGTACTGAAGGTCGTTTTAAAATGAAGAAACACAAAGGAAAATAAGATTAACTCGGAAGCTTAGTGACAAATACTATACCACGGAAGATGAAGATGAAGAAGAATTGCTAAAACTGTTACTGGTTTCATTTCTTTCTGATCCACTTGCTGAAAAGCCACTTTCAGGGGGTGATTCAGAATCACTAGAAGAAAGGAGGACAACTATTAGTTTATGAATTCTATTTTTTGTTGGTCACTAATTTCTTTCACTAACTTCTTCTTAAACATTAAACGTTTCCATAAAAATTTGCTCTTTTGGGCAACAATTTGAATTTCTTAAATATCACAGTTGTTTGTACACACTTACAACATGTTTCTCTCCGAAGAGTTGCTTCTGTTGTTACTGAACCCAACAGTGGAAGAAACGGGGGAAAGTACGTCATCTTTCTGAAAGAAAAAGAGCTTTCTCAGAAGGTTTAAGTGCAACTAAATGACGTCCCCACAGTGTTTCCGTCTCTGTGCACTACCACATTTATTTCCTCACATTTACCAAATTTACAGCCATGATATTAATGCATTGCTCACTGGTGGGACACAGAATCGAGGTATCCTTTTGCTATGTGACTGGCTGTCTTAGCATCATGTAAACACAGTCAAACCTCAAATCAACTTCAGAGAGAATTTTAAAATACAAAAAACAAATCCAAAGGAAGTACATACCATCGAGGTTTTTTCTATCTCTTCATATGCAAGTTTGGCAGCCAATTGTTTTGCATTCTGTTTCGTAGAACCTATTGCATAACCATATACTTTCGTTCCAATCGTGCATTTACAACTAAATCTAGGAGACATGATGGAGAGTATTTACCTAAATACCAAAAACTAGTAAATTTAATTTATGATTTGAAAAACAAAATACTTATCAGCAATGGCCTTAATATAACACTAATTTAATAGGTAGATTTATATTTCATATCTTGCATAATTTAAATCTTCAATAAGATGGCTGACCAATTTGTCAGAATAACCAGGACTGATCGACAGCTCAGCTTGCATTTTCCAGGCAATTTCTAATTCTTTGTTGCTTCATTCAAAGGTCTGGCTTAAAGGATCTAAGTGGTGACTTTTTTTAAATTCCCTAAAGGTCAAAAGATATGAAAGTAGAGATGGAAAAGAGATGACCCAGTGACTTTTTCAGAGATGCTCAAATGGGAAAGAAAAAGCCAGAAGAGAAAGTGGGGCTTCTATAGGAAAAGCAATGAGGTCACAGTGTTTTGTAAGGAAGGGGCAAAGCATGGATTTTGCTATAACCTCCGCATTTTCTTGTTTACGTGCACAAAATCCTAAGAAAATCCCCATAGTGCAAAACCCCCATGTTGAAGTCCACACTGTCCTCATGTCAGATACAAGAACATTTGTGGTTAGGCCAGGATACTTGGACATTTATACAAGAACTATTTTTAAGGTGACAAAGCAATGGACAAAGTAAGTATCATAGAATTATTAGTATACATTACTACAAAATTATTCCAGTATTATTTGCCATAGAGGGAAACACACCCAACCCGGCTGACTCTTCCCCTTTAGGCCCTAACGGGAGAATTAGGGAGCTGGGCTGAGCGACTGCAACCATTTCTACAGGTCTTATTTTCCCTGGGCATCCCCTAAGAAGATTTCTGCTCTTTTAGGAATCTAATGTTAGAGTACTTTAGTCACAGGAACCAAATAAGTGAGCCACAGAAAAATAAAATAGTCTCTTAATTTACTGAGATTGACACACAGAATTCACTTTTGACTATTTCATTCCAAGGAATAGTATCACATTTTTCTCTTCCTAGTTCTGGCCTAAAAGCCATTCAAGTGTAAGTCAGACGTAAATAGCTCAATTCAGAGAACAGTATCTTCAAGTGGTTGTTTGGACTATTTGTATTTAGATTTTTTTTTCTTCTCTTATTAAACTGGTTGGTTGTAGCTGAGAAACAATCTCCCTCATACTCATTTGTTTTCTGTTTTTCTCAGTCTACTCCTTTCTTTAACCTCACCTACAAGTCTTAGTTCACTGGTGATATTCTCAGTGACTCTGATGCTCTAGTCAGTCCCCTTGCAGCAGATTCCTCAAATCCTGGCCTCCTCACAGTCTAGGTGAAAACCCATTACTTCTAATACATGGTATTTGCCTGCAGAGCAATACCATTTAATCAAATTTGAAAGGCAGTCACTTGAAAAGACAGCTCTCTAATCTGACAATGGTGAAAAGAGAGTCATTCCACATGTGTGGCAGAGCTGTCTTCACACAGCCACTCCCACTGTGACCTCAGGGGTAGGCAGGTCTCTGCATCCCTCAAGCAGGGCACCTCATACTCTCTTTGGTTTCCTGCAAATTAAACCATCGAGCTATACCTCAGAAATAAAGGATTACCCAGATTTGATCAATTATGGTATACGGTTCCAAGTCTTCAGCAATAAAGCATTTCAATATTTTAATTACAAAGATGTACAATTGCTCATAAGTCTTATAATACCTTCCATGCAGAATGTACAAAAAGACCAAATATTTCTGGAAAGTTCGACATGAAAATAAGCTCATTCTATTGCTTAGATACAATGAAGCAGAAGGAAAAACCAAACTACATCTCACCTTCCGGGCCCAGCCGCGCTCAATTCACAAGTAGGGGTAATTTCATAATTTACAGGTAGTTTTGTCTTCTGGGCTACCCTATTAAGAATGCCTATGTAATTCCCAGCAGTTAAATCTGAAGTATCTTTTGCTGACACTGATAAAGAACTAATTTCCTACAAAGAAAAAAAAATTTTTGTTTAATATAGATGATAACCAAGATTTAACTTTTTATTATTCTAATAAAATTACTAAATGAGCCTTTGAAAGACAACTTAGATTTTATGTATTTCCCTACTATATTACCTTGAGTCAACATGTAAGCATGTACTTCCTCTACCAGAAAAAATCCACAAGGATAAATTTTAACAATAGGAAAGGAATCATCCATTTTCCTTTTATAGTTTCATAAGGAAAAATAAAATAGCAAATTTTCTGTTTTTCTATGCAAAATACTGTAACACTTTCTAGCTTGCTATACCCTTTGTAAATCTCAAAAAACAAGATAACAAATATTGAACAAAAACTATACCCTGGATGACAACTTAATGGGAAAAATGAATATAATAGTGTCATTCCTTTCATTGTTATCTCCACCTTCTTTTATTCTTAATCTGACAAAAATCTTGTCCAAAGTTTTCAACTTTATTAATCTTATTAAACAACTAACTTTGGGCTTCATTGATCTTCTTTATTATTGCTTTGTTTTCTTTTACATTAATTTCTGCCCTTAATGTTATTATTTTCTTTCTTCTGCTTTTTTGAAGAGAAGTATTCTATTGTTCTTTTTCTAACTTCTTTACTTGGTTTTCTAGCTCATTAACAATTTATGAGTTTGTGATTTTCCTGATTTATTTTTTTTCAATTGTGATTAGAAGGGTGACATTTTTTAGGAAAATTTTTCAGGAAAGTATCTTGAAAACTAAATTTTTCCAGAAGTTTCAATGTCTGAGAATAATCATCTTTTATCCCACATATAAATGACTTTTTGTCTCATTTCACAGCTGCTGCTCCCCTGTCTCCTGGCTTTTAATGTCACTATGGCCGGCTTGATACTTTTTGTCATTCTTCATTTGACATAATTCCTTTCTTCTGCCTCCACTTAAGGATTCTCTCTTCATCACTAGACTCAGTACTTTCACAATAATTGAAGTTGCTCTTGGTGGTTGTTTTTCTGTATCTGTTGAGTTGTTTTAATCTTCCGCCAGGTCTTTCTTAACTTCAGAAATGTTTTCTACTGAAATGTCTTCAGATAGCTTTTTCTGTACTAGTTACTCTGCACTCATCTTCAGAGATACCAATTATAAATATGTTGGTTTCTCCATCACCTGCCCTTCATATACATCATTCTCCTCACAATCACTTTCATCTCTTTGTCCTTTTCTTACTGTATTCACTCAGTTAGGTGGAGGGACTCCTGCCAGCACCTGTCAGCTCATTTTTCTCTGTTTCCTTTCCATGTTTGCTCAACTTTAGAGTATGTCACTGCTCTCAGCACTCTAAATAGGTATTATCCAGCTTTGCCTACTCTTTCCTAGGCATACCTCTCATTCAAGGTTCTACAGAAATGGAGACAGGAAAAAAGACTGAATTAAATTTCTGAATGTAAAGGAACTTGTGAATGGCTTTATTCTGTATGTGGGTATTTTCTCAGAGTAAAATATGAAATATATTTGTGAGTCCCCTTTCACTAGGGGAAAAAAAGGCAATTACTCACCTCTTTTTCTTTATCAAGTATTTCGATAGCTAATTTGGCTGCAGCATTTTTTGCTTCCTTCTTTGATCTACCTTCAGCTTCTGGAAATGCTCTTTCATCTATTATAACTTGAAATGTATACCTGATTACAAAGAAAATAGTCACAAAATATTATTAAACTCATGCATTATCTAGTATTCCAATCACCATTGCCTCTTATGACTACCTTTCAAGGTTTTAATCTATGTTCAATATAGGGTTTAAGCAGTCACTTCCAAACAGCATAATAACACATCATCTTGAAGCATGTAAAAGCTTATACCCTCTTTTTTCTCTAGAGTCCTCTGAAGTGACCATTTTATGCCCAAAGGACTCTCACAGAACTCTGTGGCAACTTTGCTCTAGAGCTAAAGTATTGACTTCAAAATTGTGCCACAGTTGCCATTCTCCTTGTTTACATTTCATAGGGGTATATGCTTTTCTTAATGGTAGCTTACCTGACATCATGTGGGGGTCCTCTCTTGAACAGTTCATGATACTCAATTTTTACGTTGTTCATCTGCTGGTATTTATTAAGTTTGTCTAAGAAGTAACCTACTATAAAATCACTGGCCATTTCTTCTTTCAGTAACCTACAAAAGAAGTGATGTTTGAAAGAAGTGACACTCACAGAACATATTTAATCTGATTTTCCCAATCCAGTTTAGGAGACAAAATAGGATAAAAAGAATTTCCTTTAGTGACTCATCCCAGCCATACATAAGTCCAGAGAAAAAAACTTTCTTACGAAATCTTTCTTTCTCTCTCATGGACTGCACAATCAAGCTAATTTCTCCCCCGTTTTCTACTTTCAAAATTCAACTGGCCAAAAAAGGAAGGGGTGCTTCACTTTAACTCTGCTCTCTGCTTCCACTGAGTGTCAACTGCAAGTTTGTCCACCTGCCTGAGACAGTAAAAGGGTGATTTCTTTCACGTCCACATCAGTGATCATCTATTGTTGTTAACTCTAAACTTTACATATCACCTATGAACCTCTCTCTGAGTTTCAGATCTCTTGAGCTAACATCTCCACTTGGATGTCTTCAAAGAACTTTAAACTCAAAAGATCTAAAACTGCATTTATGATCTTCCCTTAAGCTGGTTTGGAGTTTCCTTTCTCAGAAAATGACTCCACCATCCATCCATGTCTGAAAGCCATGAATCTGGGAGGCACTATTGACATTTCCTTTCCCTGCTTTCTTAGTCCTGACCCCCAAATCCTTCAACTTCTCAACAACATCAACAGTCTCTATCCTGGTTCAAACCACTGCCATCTCACTCCTGGACTGCTGCAAGAACCTCAGAACCAGTTCCTCACAGCCACTGAAATTCCTTCGCTACTCTGGGGCCATCATGATTTTATTGTCATCGTGGTAAAATATAACCAACATGAAATGTACCCTTTTAACCATTTTAGAGGGTACAATTCACAGGTATTAAGCACATTCACAGTGTTGTGCAGTAATCATTGCTATCCGTCACCACAACTCTTTTCATCTTCCCAAACAGAAACTCTGTACACATTAAACAATAACCTTTCAATTCCCTGTCCTCTCAGCCTCTGGTAACTAACAATACTTTACATCTTTATGAATTTGCCTATTCCAGGCATCTCACATAAGTGGAATCATACAACTTTTGTCCTTTGTGTCTGGTTATCTCACTTAGCAAAATGTCTTCAAGGTTCATTCATGTTGTAGCATGTGTTAGAATTTTCTTCCATTGAAGACTGAATAATATTCCATGATATATATGTACAATATATTTCATTTATCCATTCATCTGTTAATGGACACTTGCATTCTTTCAACTTTTTGGCTATCGCAAATAACGCTGCTATGAATATTGTTGTACAATTATCTGTTTAAGTCCCTACTTTCAAATATTTTGGGTATTTACCTAGAATTGGAATTGCTAAATCATATGGCAATTCTACGTTTAAAATTTTGAGGAACCATCAAATTGTTTTTCACAGTTGTTGCATCATGTTATATTTCCACCAGCAATGCATAAGGGTTCCAATTTCTCCACATCATCACCAATACTTATCATTTTCCATTTTTTTAAATTTAATAGTAGTCACATTGTGATCTTTTAAAACATCAATCCAATCATACAGTCCCCACAAGCTACCAAAAACTGTTCTTGTCAAGGTTACCAATGGCTTCCCCATCTTTAAAACTAATAGTTCTCCTTATCTACTTGACCTTAAACCAGCATTTGACATGGCTGCTCATTCCCTTCTGCCGCCTGTCCCTTTTTAAATTTGGACTTCGAAGACACTTCATTTTCCTGGTTTTCTTCCTTTTGCACGAGCTGCTCCTTCTGTGTCTCCCTTCTTGGTTCTTCTTCATCTTTCCTCTAAATATTGTCATGTCCCAGGGCCCAGTCCTTAGGTCTCCTCTCTGCTGTACCTACATTCACTACCTTGGTTATTGCCTCTAGGCTTGTGGCTTTAAATTCCATCTATGTAACTATGGTTCTCAAAAGTACGCCCCAACTGGCTGTTTCCTGACTCCTAATGGCTTCTGTCCAACATGCTCCCTCCTGAAATGCTCTTGACTTTATCCCTTCTGCTCCCTTTGCCTGTTGAACTTCTACTTCCTATAGATCTCAGCTCAAACGTCATTTCCCAGAAACCCTAGAAGAGGTCCTGTTTTGGTGCTCTGTCACAGCCCTTGCAACTGCTTATTTAACTGTCTTCCAAGAGACCACGAGCTACAAGAGGGAAGGGACCAGGCATACCACAATGACATTATTTACTCAATAATGAATAAATGAATACCAAAATATCTCCAGATCACCCTCACCTCCATGACTTGTCACAAGCTTTTCTCTCTGCTTGGAATGCAGCATCTTCATCCTCTACCTACCAGGCAATTCTCAGTGATGCGTGAGGATCAACGCAGGCTTCTCTGCTGCTGGAGGGGCAGTACCCCTCTGTAGGTCTGCCAGTCCACCTTGCCCAGCAACCTTCACTGCCCTCACTGCTTTTTAAAATAGTCAGTGAGCTCTTTGGGGAGCAGGTTCTATGTCTTACTCATTTTTGTATAATCAACACGCAGTAGCAAGTGGTAAATGCTGAACAGTAAGATGGTGTACAGTTGAATGAGAGAATGATTAATTAAAATTAAATACTCCCCTTTAAACCTTCTCATCTTCTCCCTTTTCTTCGCCTGTTATTTTCTGTGCATCTTTTCTTCATTCATTTAGTAAGTGCTTATCAAATGTCAGGGACTGTTCTGATACTGAGCATACAGATATAAACAAGACAGAACATGTGCAGAAACAAATAACAGGAGTGGGTATCATGATGGCCAGATGACCAGAAGTGCTATGATGAAATTAAACAGAGATATGGAATCTTAGAGAGTGAGTTGGTAGGTGGGGGCAGAAATATGATGGAGGTGGTTTTAGATACTGTGGTGAGGGAATAGCCTCCTTAGGAGGGAATATTTAAATCAAGCCTGAATGATGAGAAAGTCCATCACACCAATATATGGGGGAGGAGTAGCTCAGGCAGAGGAAACCCTGGAGCAGGAGCCAGTGCAGACTTTGGAGGGATAACAATAAGGCCAAGGGGACTGCTGCACCGTGAATGAGGGGTTAAGGGTAGGAAATGAGTCAGAGAGGTGGGCAGGTGCCACAGCACACAGCCCTTTTAGGCTCTGGATGTTACTCCATTAGGAAGCTATCCGAGGGTTTTAAGCAAAGGGGTGATGTGACTGGATTGATGTTTCAAACGACCACTCCGATGCTACGTAGAGAATGGAGAATGCTGGGTATGAAAAGAGGAAACAGAGCATGAGTAAAAGTTGGGAGACCAAGCAGAGGCTGTGGCAGTAGCTTGGGTGAACAACGGTGGTGAGCAATGGCGGTGGCTGGAAGCGAGGTGCTAGAAGTGCCCTGATCTGAGCAAAGGCAATACCTTCACATCAGTGCTTAGTGCGGTGAAGAGAGTTAGGCTTTAGAGCCACAGGGATCTGGGCTAGACATCTCTCTGAGTCTTTGATTCATGACCTAAAAAACACCTGATTCACAGGTTGTTGTGAGGAATAAATCAGACGAAAAGCATCTGGCACACTGGTGGGCCCCAATAAATGATGCTCCTGGTCTGCAATTCCAAAATCCAAAAGCACTGAAAAACTAAGGTTTACTTTGTTTTCATTTGTTTTGTTTTTGGTAGATTTGTAGCCCCTTATCCAGACCTAAACTGGCATGACCGATTGAGTGTCTGTGTCATACTTTGGTACCTATTTATACATTTCACTGCAGAAATATGTTTCATTATACCTAGAGTGTTACCCCCAAATCCTGCTGAGAGCATTACATAATAGACAGGGTTTATGCTGTATTGCCTTTCTAAAATCCAAAATCTCTGAAGACCAGAACACACCTGGCCCAAGGGTTTCAGATAGGATGTGTAGATGTACCATTATTTTCAGGGACCAAAGTCTCATTTAGTTTAGTCACAACCATGAGACCATACATCAAATTGGAGGGGGTCACAGATCTCAGAACAGCAGTTATGGAAGAGTCCTTAGCAATTACTGAACCAGAAGTCCTATCAAATGCTTTACATCCTCAGCAGTGGTAACTCTAACTGCTAATCATCAGAATGACAAGCCAGTTTGAATTTAAGTGAAATATACGTGTAAATTAATAAGGTACTGAACTGACATATTTGCAAAGTACTTAGAAGTTTGGGGAAAAAAGAAACAGGTTTCTTTTCAACTACTTTTAATAAATAGTTGTCTTAATACTAAGTTACCATTTTCCTAAAAGAAATCACCACAATAATCTCTAACAAACGTTATGTGTCCATTTTACTCTTGCCCAGAAGTTACTCTGGCACTCCCCTTAGGGCAGACTGTGAGCCCCTGCAGGCCTAGCCCCCTCCAGGGCCTGCACAATGGTTGGCATGCAACATGCATTCAAGTAGTATCTGATGAATTAAATGAATAAATCAGAGATCAAGTGTTGTGGATCTTCAGGTTCAAATAAGCAAACTGAAGAAAAAGAACACAGTCTGCCCAAGATTCTAAGTTCCTAAATGACAGCAGGGAGTGTATCTTTTAGCTTCTAACTGGCAAGGCATTTTTAGTACTAAAGAAATCACAGGTATTAGGAAGTCTCATTATTCTGGAATTCAAAAGAGAATTTATGAATTACCATTCATTAAACAACTATTTAATGAGTGCTGGGGTTATACCAGTGAACAAAACCCTGCTCTGGTGAACTTACCAGTGGAGGAACACAGACAAACCCATAAAAAAAATCAGAGTGATATATTGAAAACTGAAGTAATGTAAGGGTGACAGGGAGGGAAGGGTGGGGTTTCTCTTATAAGCAGGTTGTTCAGGGAAAGCTGCTTTGACAGTGACACTGAAGAAATGCAGGGGACAGTGAGGGATGGGCCTATACAGGTATCTAAGCGAAGAGCTTTCCAGGAAGAAGAAACTGGCAGAGCAAAGACCCAGGGGCAGGTGTGTATGCTTGGCTGTGTGTCAAGAACAGCAGTGTGGCCAGAATGGAGGGAACAAGGGGACTTGCCTGTGGGCCCAGAGACGGTATTGAGAAGAAGTATGGCGGGGTGGGGGGTGGGGGGGTGGGGGGGTGGAATAGAGGGTCGAAATGGGACAGTAGGGGGAGGAAAGGAGATGGGGAGGGGGAAGCCAGGCAATTAGGAAACAAGTGTAACTGTCTAGGCAAGAGATTTCAGGCCAGGGATTACTGAGCCAATCTATAGGTAATTCAGGGCTGCATATTTCCCATCTCTCTGTCAAGTCATAGGGTAGATCTATTTTCCATTCGATTCCCCCGCCCCCAACGCTGTCCTGGGCTATTCGTTACTTACTGTGATAAAAACTCTTCACCGGAAGAAAATGGATTTCAGTTCCCAGCTCGCTGCCCGGGTCCGAAAAGGGCCCCGCACCTCGACAGGGGGTCCTGGGCCAGGAGTCGCCCAGCCGCCTCCTCGCAGCCGACTGGGGACGCGGGCTGTGCGCGCACCTGTGCACCCCTTGTTCTCTCCGCCCCTCGTCGCTTCCCGCGCTTCCCGGCGTCCCGCGGCCCCTCTTACTTCGCGCCGCCACTGTCTCCGGAGGGACAGTCGGGTCTGGACTCCTCGGTCTCAGTTTCGTTTTCTCCGCGGACTCCGCCTTCCGCTGCGGCCGCCCGGCCCCCTCCCGTTTTAGTTCTCACTGGATCCGGGATCCCGAGACTGACGTTTCCATTGGGAGTCCGCGCGGCAGGCACCCACGTGCCGCTCCAGCTCCTGGGCGCGCGTCCAGGCCCTTGTATCTCCGCCCGGGCTTCTCGGCTGTCAGGACCGGGTACAGGTAAGGATCCGTACGAGATACGGAGGACACCGAGGTCTCCGAGCCCCCGTGGCGCGCCAGGCACTCGCTGAACTAGGCCCCAGGATCAAACATCCCATTTCCTCTAACACGCAAACATTTGAGGGTGCGGGTCAGGGTGGATAGTATCAGCTCTATCTTACAATAGAAGAAACTGAGTAAATTAACTCGCCCAGGGTCTTGCCGCTGGTAAGTGGCAAAGCCAGCATTCAGTTCAAGGTAAGGCCCCTAAACACCAAAGCACTATGTCTCCTTTCCACACTGCTGCCAAGTCACATAAAGGCTGGGGATGAATTGGCCAGGGGACATAATCTTCCTTCTGTCTGTTTGCACCCATCCAACGGTTCATTCAACAGCTACTTGCCAGCCGCTGTACCTACCAAGCACCAGTCCAGCAGTTAGGTGAGCCACCTGCCGCTCCTTAAGGGACCTCATGGAGTTTACTACCAAAGCCCTTATCAATAGTCCTCGATTTATAAGAAATCCTACTCACCTAATGGACTATGACACACTCCCAGAGTAATAATGATTCATTGACACAGTGACTAAGGAGTGCTGAGGACTTACTTTACAACAACACTGCAAGGTAGGTGCCATTGCTATGCCCATTTCACAGATGACAAAACTTAGGTCTGAGGCACAGAGAAGTTAAATAACACAGCTAGTAAGCAGAGGGAGCTAAAATCAGAAGCAGGAGTCTGTACCCTTAACATCTTAGCTAGAGTAAAAGAGAGAGGTGGTCCTAGGTTGGACCGCAAGTATACATTAAATACTGCCATTGGCTCCAGGAGTCCTTTTCCACTTCTCTTCTACATCCCCTCATTTTGCAGGGTATCAATGGCTAAAAACTATGTTTTCCTGGTAGCTCAGGTCCTGGACATGATTTAAGTCTCCCAAATGTGAAGCACTTGTGGGGTGTTTGGAATATACGAGTAGATGGGAGGCAGAGCCATCTTTCTGTGGCGTTTCCAGGCAACAAAAAGCTCCAGCAGTGGTGGGTGTTTGCAGGAATCCATTTGCCAGCTTCAGGTAGTGGGGTGGCTGTGGCAGCAGCAATGGCAATAGCAATGACAAGTTTTCTGACTTTTTAAAGCCCGGGAACTGCCCGAGAGAGCCTAGAAAAGAAAATGATAAGCTCAAGTACGGTCAGAGGACACAAACTTTTATGATTGCCTCAGAAGAACCTCTTACATGGAACTTCAGGGCAGATGTTGTAAAGATCAGGTGCAGAGCCTGATGCCGCAGGGAGCAGAATTTTAAAATATAAGTTTAAGTTGTAGCCTCACCAGGTCTTTTATGTGAACATTAAGGGCATTGATTAGGAAAGAATGAGGCCCTGGGAACTTGGGTGGATTTGAGTGAATCCAAGTACCACTGCCCTCCCAAATTCTGTGGAGTGTCCACAATCCTTCCACCTTTGTTTGCTAAGGATGGTACAGCCTATGTAGCTTGAAGATCCTGAAGTAGTCACCTCCAAATGTCCCATCCTACCTCATTCCTTCACTCCTAGAAGTAGAGTCAGATGCTAGGATGCCACCAAAGGATACCGACAAGATCTGATCCAGAGGAGGTAGTTTACACAATAAAAGAATAGCAAGATTTCACTAATTTTTTCCCCAGCAGAAACCCAGGAAATATGCATGGAAATGATTCTAAACGTAAGAAGACAAAATAAATATAATTTAGATTATGCTCAATGTGCTGGCTCCAGCAGCGGGGAATGGCTCTAATGGTTTGTTCAGTTGGTTTATTACAATCTGGCCTCAGGGTTGGCACACATTAAGTAAAACTGTGATGTCAAGTAATACAGATGAAGAAATCAAAAGGAGGGGGGTTATCACTTTGTGAGGGATATAAATGTCTAAGTATTATATTGTTTCGTACACCTGAAACGAATAAAAAAAAAGTACGTAGGGAGTGAGGAACATTGGAATAGATTAATCATATGCAACCTATTCATTCACTCCCTAAACATGGCCCCCAAGAAAATCCAAAGGATCCTCTTTCACCAGGCATTGAGAAATATATTGGAGAGGGGGAGCATCAGCATCCTTGAAAATTCTGTAATGGCTGACCACTGCTGTTGGGGAATGTTGATGGGAGATGCTCCCTGATTTCAATGTGTACTATGGCTCCCAGAGTAGCAAAGGACATGTGGCAACACTTAAACCCCAAAGAAAGGGCATCAGAGTCAGAGCAGTAATCAGAAAGTTTCAATAACCAAAGATCTTCAGTGGTGATAAACTGGTCCCGGCATTCTTAGGACTCAAAAAAGATGGTAGTCCACAGGCATGTTACATGAGCAGATATCTAAGACCCTATCACTCCTGCTCTATCAACCCAATCTCTGCACTCATGGGGTGTTCCCTGTGGCCAGATGATTGAGAAAGAAATATTGGAATGAAGCACAACACACTGCCATTAATCAGAAGTGGATTGATGTATTACAATAGCCCCGCTGGGAGGTGGTCCTAAAGGATAGTGGGAGAAAGGAAATCTTCCCAGTGGGCAGAATTTTGAGCAGTACCTTTAGTTGTCACTTGGAAAAAGAGAAAGCCAGTGGCTTGGACAGAACCAGTGGCTAACCATTTAGCTGGATATTCAGATATTTGGAAGGGACAAGACCAGAGGGTCGGTGATAAGGAGGTCTGGGGGAAATGATGTGGGTGAACCACTTAGAACAGACACAGAGTTAGGAGCATATTGGGTTCTCTTGTGAATGTTCACCCCCACAGATACCCACTTCTGAGGAGGCTTTTGAGAAGCAAGTGGGCAAGACGACTTCTATGGATGTCAGCTTTCCCAGCTACCCGAGTGTTTTTTCAAAATGAATGAAGAGGCAATGGCAGCAGGAATGGATGATACATGTGAGTTCATCAACATGGAATTCTCATCCAGGTTAATCTGGCTGCTGAATACCTAGCATGTCAACAACACAGACCAACTCTGAGCCCCCAGTGTGGACGCCCATACTCCAAGGAAGACCAGCCAGTCACTTTGTGACAGACTGGTTACGTGGGGACCTTTCCATCACGGAGTGGGCAGGGATTTGCCCTCTGTGGAGTAAACATGTATTCCAGATATGGATTTGCTTTTCCTTCCTTGCAGAGCTTCTGCCAGCACCATCATTGTTGGACATTCTGAATATCTTGTTCACCATCATGTTATCCCTCACGAAGGAACCCATTTTGCAGAAAAAGAAGGCAGACACTGACTACCATGGGATCAATGGTTTTATTATGATTATCACCACCCAAAAGCAGCTGGCCTTAGAAGACTGTGGGATGGAGTACTGAAGACTCAGTTACAGCCCCAGGTAGGAGACAACACTTAGCAAGCTGAGTGTACTGTCCTTCAAGTACAATATATGCTCTAAACCAAGTTGCTGTTTCTTTCATGGCCAGAATACATGAGACCAGGAAACAGTAGAAGTGAAAAGCTTTTCTCCCCCAATTAAACCTAATCACACACTTGCAAAGTAAGTGCTTCCTTGCTCCTATGACATTGGGCTGTTCTCCCCTAGGGGACACATAGTTCCTTGAGCAGGAACTTGAAAGTGCATCTGGATTTTACAGGTTCATCATGCCATCCAGTCATCACAAAAATAAGGGAGTTACCAAACTGGGCTGATTGATGTGAATTACCCAGGGCAAATAGTGATACAGCCACACAATGGAGTCAAGGATGAGTGTCTTCAACCCAGAGGTTTCTTTGAGGTTCTTTCTGGTAATTACATGTTCAATGATAAATTGATGATGGAAGTCTAAAGCTGTCCAACACAGGCAGGACTGTTAAGGTCTCAGATCTTTCAGGATTGTTGATTTATATCGCCCTACTATGTAGTTGGGGAGACTTCTGAGGGCAAAGGGAACCAATGAATAGGAAATTATAAGCACCAATGATGGTCTCATGACCAGTTTCAGAATAAAGGACCATAGAAGCGGTGCATGTTTTTTTCCTTGCTTTGTTTTTTATGTATTCATGAACTTCTTTTAATTGCTTGCCTCTTTCCTTTTATATGAGGTTTGCTGGCGGTGGTTAATTTTATAAGTTAGTCTTTACATTAGAGTGTCTTAAGATGGGATCGTGACTAAAATAGAAGAGGAAAGAACATCACATAGCAATGGGTATAAAGACTTAAGGGATAGGGTATGCATGCTTTCATTTGAATAAGGGAATGACTGCATTAGGTGGGAATGTAGTTTTGTTTGCTTGAAAGATTATTGGTAGAAGGAGTGAACTGTACTAGATATTAATTTTTATTTAGTTTCCATTCTTATTCTCTTCTATGTCTCCTCATATCCTGGATTATAACATAGAGAGGGTAAAAGCCACATTTTCCAGATTTCTATGGAGTTAAAGTTCTGGATATAATTTGAGTTCTGCCACTGACTGATGAGCAGTGGGTGCAAGATTTGGAAGATGGAAACAAGAATAAGGCCATCCTTCTGTGGCAGGACAAGCTGACAAGCAAGAGCCCCTGCCCAGGACTGTAGAGGAAGCATCCTTGTCTTTTTCCTAATGTTAGAGGAAAAGCTTTTTTAACTCAACATATTACTGGAAGTCCTAGCCAGAGCATATTTTCTAAATTAAAATGATAAGCGTACGTCACAATTATCACTGCTGTTGTTTTTCCAATATTAATTCTTCCAATCCATGAATGTGAAACATCTTCCATCTATTTGAGTCTTGCTTTAGTTTTTTTCATCAATGTCTTATAGTTTCCAGTGAAGAGATCTTTCACCTCCTTGGTTAAATTATCCCTGTTTTATTCTTTTGATGCTATTTTAAATGGGATTGTTTTCTTAATGTATCTTTCTGATAGTTTGTTGTTAGTGTATGGAAATGCAACTGATATTTGTATATTCATTTTGTATCCTGCAACTTCACTGAATTCTTTTATTGTAACAGTTTCCTTCTCTTGCCTAATTTTTTTTTTTTTTTTTTTTTGGTGGAGTCTTCAGGGTTTACTATACATAACATCACATCATCTGCAAACAGAGATAATTGTACTTCTTCCTTCTTGTTTTGGATGCCTTTGATTTGTTGTTGAGGAGGTTTTTTGATTACTGATTCAATCTCTTTACTAGTAATTGGTCTGTTCAGATTTCCTATTTCTTCGTTATTGAGTCTTGGTAGGTTGTGTTTTCTAGGATTTTTTTTCATTCTAGGTTATCTAATTTGTTGGTGTGTAATAGCTCATAGTAGTTTCTTATGGTCCTTAGTATTTCTATGTTATCAATGGTAATGCCTTCTCTTTCATTTGTAATTTTACTTTTTGAGTCCTCTCAGTTTAGTTTATAAATTTCTCACTATTTACAAATAATACCACAATAAAATTTTTCCTTCATGTATCCTTATGCAAATGAAGGAGAGTTTCTCTAGAGTATATCTCTACGTGTATAATTGCTGGATTGTAAGGTATGTGGACATATAAACTTTATCAAATTTCTTTACAAAATATAAGAGTATATTTCTGTTACCCCTCTCCCACCCTTTGTGCCATTGTTATCATACATTTACTTCTACATATATTATAAATCGCAAAATACATTATTACTTTTGCTTTGAATAGGCAATTATCTTTCAAAGAGATTTTAAAATGAGGGAAATATCTCTTATATAGCTACATAGTCACCATTTCTGGTGCTCTTTATTCCTTTGTGTAGATGAAAATTTCCTCTTGGTACCATTTTCTTTTTAAAAGTCTATAGCACTTTCTCCAATATTTCTTTTTATATATATATATATATATAATAAATTTTATTGGGGAATATTGGGGAACAGTGTGTTTCTCCAGGGCCCATCAGCTCCAAGTCGTCCTTCAATCTAGTTGTGGAGGGCACAGCTCAGCCCCAAGTCCAGTTGCCATTTTCAATCTTTAGTTGCTGGGGGCACAGCCCACCATCCCATGTGGGAATTGAACCAGCAACCTTGTTGTTGAGAGCTCGCGCTCTAACCAACAGCCATCCGGCCACCCCCTCTCCAATATTTCTTGTAGTGCATATATGTTAGGGACTATTTCTCCCAGTTTTTAATATATAAAAGCTCTTTTTTATCTTCATGTTTGATAGATGTTTTTTAATATCCCTTTTGTAGTTAAGAGGCCTTTCCTCAAAAGGTGAACAAATTTAAGTTTGTGATCAAAAACTTCAGATGTATACTATATTTGTATTAAGTATATCTAAATGTTATTTATCATTATTTGATTCTTTGATCAAATTATTATTTAATTATTTAAATTCAGTTATTGTTAAGGAAAATAAAATACCCAGGCCTGATGAATTGACCAGAATCAAGCCTGGCAATACGATTCGTACTTCAGCTTTGCTCCTAGGGAAGTGCCTGCTAAGCACTCTTTGAATTTTTCATCCATTTCCTGGTTCTGAGATTCATTGAACAAATTTTTCCAATCACCAACTTCACCTATAACACACAAAAACCAGTAGACCCAGACATTTGTTAGAATATTTCTCGTTTTTACCATTTTTCATGCAGTGTTTCACTTTGAAATGTGAAAAAGGACACATGAAAAAATTAGACAGTCTTGAAAACTAATGTAATTTCTCTTGTAAAATTAATAATATCCACTGGGGCTTCATCTGTGGTGTGGTAGATAATGTGCTTCTTTATATCACCAAGAGGACAGTTTGCCTCAATGATCTCTCATCTTCACCCCTCTCCCAACACCCAGGACCGAAACATTCTACTTCCTGAGTGTTTTTTTTTTCTCTCTCTAAAGTCTTTTAAATACTTTACTCCTTGAGAGGTAACATTTTACCATAACTTTTGGTTAAAACCTCAGTTCCTGAAAATTTTGCAAAGAGTCAAGTTCCTGAAAATTTTGCAAAGAGTTATTATTTTGCCTCGGGTTAGGATATGTTTTTCTTACTTGCTTTTAAAAGTAAAGGAACTTACTTCTTTCTTTAGAGTCTTTTGATGATTTGGGTTGAAGTTGTAAGTTCCTTGTTGCATAGCCATTGAAATACATGTTTATAAAGTGGGTTTAATGACATGAGGAAATGCTTAGATATATGAAGGGAATAAAACACAAAACTGTTCATAAATGACATAAATTATGTAAAACATCACAGAATAAGGCTGGAAGAAATATGCCCCAAAAGTTAAACCTGCCACTGGTAGAAGAAATGTAGATAATTTCTAATGTTTTTTCACATTTTTCATTGCTTTCTGAATTTTCTACAAGAAATATCATAAAATTTTTAAATTATTTTATTATTTATTTTAGAATTTTTCTATTCTGAGTAGTATTTAATCAACAATGTATAGAAAGGTTCTGTTTTCTCCCCTCCTTAAAGCTAGTAAAACTAGGCATAAAAATCAGGGTTAAAGTAAGAAATCAAACCAAACCCGGATTTTGTTCCCTTCAAGTGGATTTTTTAAATAGGTTTTCATTTGACAAAGTATAGTAGAGTCAAGTAGACCTATGTTCAAATCCTGACTCCATCATTTATTTGCTTTGTGACAATGGACAAATTAACATCCCTGAGCTTTGGTGCCCACATTTATACTAAGATTAATGATTTAATATCTTTTTTGTTACTATAAAATGTAAGCCCAGCAAAGAGTCTAACACATGATACATGCCTGGTATGTGAGAGCTGTTGCTGTTATATGAGCCTCCTAAGTCACATTATATTTTCATTATACAAGCAAAAAACATTGGCAGTTCCGAGCTATATTATCATAAATTTCTATAAGAAATTAGAATGCTTTAATGAAATTTAATAAAATCATCTGTGCCAGGGACAGCTCATTGCCTATCCAATATTCATTTTATCCTTCTTCCTTAGTAAGAAAACCCTAATTTTAATTGGATAATAATGTGCCCACCAAAAAAAAGAAAACAGAAAACAAAAATCACATTTCCCAGCTGACAGCACAGTGAGAAAAGGCCAATAAGATAAAAGAAGTCACAGAGTAAGGCTTCTCACGAAGTTCTTCAAAGAGGGCTCACTCAGCTAATACACATGACTCTGTCTCTTGCCTTTGTCTTTTTATTTTAATACAATAATCCTTGAATTTTAATGTAATGCTGGAGCTCTAGCTGTTCTCTTGTCAGCACAAAGTGACAAGCAGAGCGGTAGAAGGAGCTTAGTACCCTAAAAGATATTGTGGAGCTGCCAGTTCCAGCTCTGAAGTGTGTCTAGACTTCTTGTTGAGGGAGAGAAAAAAAAAACACCACCTGTCTTATTTAAGGTATGTGGATTGCCTGTTAGGTGCAAACTGATGGACGTCCCAGAAACCAATGTAACCTTACCTTTGCGGAACAGGAACGGGCCAACAGCCCCATGCGTTTTCTGGGACTTTGCTCGCATTGCCTGGAAGGTACTCTGAGCCAAGATAGTTTGAATCTGCTCCCCAGTTAAAGAAAATCCAAAGAACCCAGCAATTTGTTTTATTCCAGCAGCCAGATTCTGGAAACAAAATGTCAAAGCATAACCTTTCTATGGGAATTGTGCCCTGAGCAGAGACAGCCCTCTTAGACAGAATGGATTAAGCCTGGCTCTCTCATCCATCTGTTTATCTCTCTAGATTTACTTTGATATAAATAGTCGAGATATCCTTATAAAATATTCTGTATCTATTTTACTTTGCAGTTTTAATCTATGATTCCTGTTCAGCTATATAGGATATAAATGACAGTAAGCATTGATAAATAGGTTAGAATTTTATCTAAGAGGATAGTCATTTTTTTAATTCATAACTTCTAGAAGTTTCTTAAAATGTATTCTACAAAACACTAATATACCTCAGAATAGACATATCATAAAAATAAAAAGAAAAGGAAGGTGAAGGGTTGAGGTCAAATAAGTTTAGAATCGTTTGAGTTAAACAAAGGTAAGGCTTTTTATTCCCCCCACAGGATTTCTCAGTCTTTAATAAGCCAATATACAATATGAATCTCCCAAACGAGCAGGTTATCTAATACAGCAGTTCCCAAATCAATTTGAAGAAACAACTTCCTTCCACTCCCCAAGAAAGAATTATTAATATCTGGGACACTGGCATTCTATGGAGGACAAGTTTCAGAAACATTATTCTAGACCAGAGGGACAAAAAACTAGTATGTTCTCTCATGTTATATTAATGCATCCTATAAGCAGCAGAGATGAATTAAATTATACTTTCCATTGATAAGACAAGAGAGACTCGTGTTTAAAAATGCAATTTAGTTAGAGAGCATTTGACACACCCCTTTCTCTTTCTTCACTGGGGTTCCAAGACTACGGTTTCCCTCCTACCTCATTAGTCACTCTTTCTTAGTCTCCTTTGCTGATTTCACCTCTTTTTCCCAAAGTCTTTATATTGGAAGACGCCAAGGCTCAGTTCTTGGTCTTCCTTTCTTCTCTGGCCATACGTAGGTATGTAATCTTATGGCTTTAAATGCCATCTATCTGTCCATGATTTGCTGATTTATAATCTATAACCCAGAGTTTTCCCTGCAGTCAAGACTTTTATAATATACCCAACTTCCTACTCAACCTCTCCTTTTGGATGATTAACAAACATCTCAAACTTAGCATGTCCAAAAACAAACCCCTGGTTGTCCCCACAGTCCTGCTTCACCTGCTGCCATCTCCTACTCAAATGATGGCAACTCAGTCTCCCCAGTCGGTTAGGATAATAATATTGGAGTCTAGTTAAACTTCTTTTTTTCTCTCAGTACTCTTACCCCTGTCCAATGCAGCAGCAAATCCTATTGGCTCGTCTTTCAATATTTATCCAGAATTCAACGTCTTCTCATCACCTCCACTGCTTCTTCTGGTCTGAGCCACCGTCTTCCCTTGCCTGGGCTGCTACAGTAGCCTCCTCACAGCTTTCCCTGCACTATTGTTGCTCCTCTCCTCTCTTTGCTCACACACCAGCCAGAACCATCCTATTAAAAACACATCAACTTCTATCACTCTTCTGCTCAAACTCTACAATGGCTTCCCATTTCACTAGAGTGAAAGCCAAAGTAAATTTAATGATTTGCCATGCCCTTCCTCATACTCCACACCACCTCATTTTCTTTCCTCTTTTCTCATTGGTTAGTCTCCCCTGGTTCACCTCTACTGACCCAGCCATATCCACCTCCCCGCTGTCCCTTAATCATACCAGGAACTCCTACCTCAAGGCCTTTGCACCAGTCGATTCTCTGCCTGGGAAGTTCTTATCCTAGTTACCTACTTGGCTCACTCCCATCACTTCCTTCAGATCTTTGCTCAAATTGCATTCTCTCCATGAGGTTTCCCCTGACCATTCTATTTTATACTGGGATTTGTCCCGCATCCCAATCCCCAACCCCCTGGCATTTCCAGTTTTCCTTAATCAGCTATGCCACTTCTGTTTCTTACCTATATACATTAATAAATTTTATTGTGTTTATTATTTGTCTCCCTGCCTTCTCCAGTTAGAATGTAAGCTTCTTCAGTGCAGTGACCTTTGACTGGTCTGTTCACTGATGTGTCATAAGGGCCTAGAACAATGCCAAACCATCACTCACTAACTGTCTGTGCATAAACAATTTTAAAAAATATATGGAAAAGTCAATTCACAGCCAAATGTGTGTTCAATTAAATGTCAGTTGAGACCTACCTATTGTTTTTCACATTCCTAATTTATCTATCTATCATAAATAGGAAATAAAGCAGCCACTGTTAGTAATAAGTTACTAAGCATTATTTTATTGTTCAATAAACAACCTGAGCACTTCTGCATTGTTTGTTTCTTTTCCTAACCCTATCCCACATATCTGGAACAGTCTTTTATTTCAATGTAGTAAAAGCTGTGTTCATACAACCAGACAGTATGAGTAAGTGCTCTATATTGTAGTTTATAATAAATCTTGCTATAGAATATCAATAATCATAATCTCACCTCTTTCAGGTCTTCGTATAATATCAACTTGACATTTTCATCATCAAGATGTTTGTTCCAGTTAATTGCAAAATCAAAATAGCTTCCCCAAGAAACTGAAAACATAAGGGGAAAAAAAACCTTTTAAGGAATTTTAAATAACTAAAGTTAAAATGACAGATGGTTAATTTATGCTCTAAAATATAAACTATCTATATATGTATGAGCTCAAACAAGATGTTTATAAATTATTACAAATCCCTGCTCCATAAGAACTGGAATCAGTCCATCTGATTTCTATTTGTTTTTTTATCTTCCTAAATAATAACAAAACTAAGCAAGTTATAAAAATGGTTGGATAAAAACTACCAGACATCCATGAATATTTAGGTGAATAAAATAATTCAGAAACAGTGAGTGATACATGAAAGATGACAGAGATAATGCCAGAAAGAAATGATGTTATCTAAACCAGCATTGTCCCACAGAAATTTAATGTAAGCCACATCTGTAATTTAAAATTTTCTAGTAGCCACATTAAGAAAAGCAAAAAGAAACAGTGAAATTAATTTTAATATGTTATTTAACCCACTATACCCAAAAATATTATTTCAGCATGTGGTCAACATAAAAATTATTAATGAAACATTGCATATTATTTTTATATTCTAACTGTTCAAAAGCCATGGGTATTTTACACTTAGCAGAGACTCTTAATTTGCATACTATCTTTTTATCAGAAATACTTGACGTGTATTTAGACTTCATAAAGCTTATTGTTAGAAAAGTAGATTCACACACTTGACTTGTACCAGACTTTACTTAAAAGTTTCCAATAAATGGAGTGCCTGTTTTTAAATTTAAATTAATTAAAAGAAAATAAAAAATTTAACTCCTCAATTGCACATTTCAAGTGCTCAGCCACCACATGTGGCTACTGGCTACCATACTGGACAGTGCAGATCTAGACACTGATCAGCTGTGCTGCTTATTAACTGTGTGACTTTGAGCAATTCCCTAAACCTCTTGTGCCTTAGTTTCCTCATCTGTAAAACGGGGTGGTAAAGGGATAGCATGTAGTGCCTGGCATGCAGTAATTGCTCAGTAAGTGGTAGCTATTTTATTCTATCTAAAATTGCTAATATATAATAAGAAGTGGTGAACCCCAATCCAGGCCTTCTCATTCCAAATCCCACATATTTTCCTGTACATTTAGCTGCCTCCATAAATTGAATTTAACAGATTTTCAAGGCAGAAACTCCATGTAAGGTATCACTGCCATATCTTATCATTGTCAATCAAATAATTAGGCTAAAATGATAGATAGGGCAACAAATATTTCCTAAAATAGATTTCCCAATGATGATACGTTTCTCATCATTGAAATGTTTTCTTATATTATTAATGGGGTAATGTTTCACACTTGCCTTAACCATTTTCGTGAGTGGTTATCAGACAAACCAAAGCTTTCTTAATGGTGTTTCATCAGCACCTCTGTGCACTTTTCTTTTTTCTCCTATATCCCAATCCCAATATTAAACCTCTGCTAAGGAGCCAGCACTGTACCCAGTGTCCTTGCATATGGGATGGCATGGCACTGCTGTGCTGATCACCTTTAAAACTGGTCCTCTTAGAGGGACCTGGCAACTTTTCCTCTAGGCTCATCTGGCATAAATTCTTCCTTTTACTACACTGTAAAGACTCAACTGAGCCACTAGTAGAAGGAGGCATCTATTACTCTCTGGCCACTATACCCATGGAAGTAGTCACTGCCACTTACAAGCAGCGAGACCAATGGCAAGTAATTTAACTTGCTTTTTTAAATTTTCTCATTTGTGCAATGGGGCTAATACTGCCTTATACATAGCTTGTTATGGTCTTAAATCATGTATTAATATATACAACACCTAGTGGAGTACCGGGAGCATTACTAGCCACTTATAAAATTGTAGTTATCAATAACCAGAGGTAAAATATCAACATAGTCTAACAAAACTTACTTCCTTTCTGGCAAATAAATATCTTTGGTGTAGTTGCTCAGTGTCAAGGTTTTATCTTTTCTTGTTTTTTTTTTTTTCCTCATTGTATTATACAGAGACTTAAGGGAAATGAACTAGAAATGCTTTTTTATTATATATAACTTCATTATATGCCTCTTTATCCCATGTCTGTACTGTGGCCACTCAAGACTCATAGTCAACATACAAATTGTCTAAATTATTTTTAAAAGCAGGAAAGTATTATTTGATGCACAGAACTCATGGTGCTGTAACACTTCATTGAAAAGCAACTTTCTGGTTCTTGGATGCATCTTAATCTCCTTTCTTCATCCTAAACCACATTTGAGTTTCCGTATTGATGTGGTCATCTACTGAAGTAAGAATTCTTTTACTACCAGCCATACCTTGGCCTTTCATGAACTGTCTGAAGAATTCATCCCAAGAACTATAACTTGGAATATCGGGGACGTCATTGTGGAAGTGGAAAAATGATACTGCTGTATCTTTGGGATTTCGAAATATCACCAGTATCTAGGGAGAAAAAAACTAAGTTAACTTAGTTAGGTCTATGTTTCAAACTTTGGAAAAGTGAAATGGTGAGCAATATCACATGTCTTGTATGCTACATAGTTTTGCTACTATATAGCGAAAGAATGACAGTAAGAAATTGAGCAACAGGAGGTTGCAGATGGGGAAGTCTGGGGAGAGGGGAGAAAAGGGGAACGAAAAGAAGACTTGGTGTTATAGTATGAGAGGACTTTTGCTAATGAATTTAGAGAGTAAAAAGGTATATGTAGAAGATATTAAAGAATAAAGAGCAAGCTCACAACTGCATAATCTGAAAGGTTAAACCTCCAAATAAAGTAAAAATTGCAAAATAGTGTTAAGGACAATGAAATCATGTTTAGAGTTTGGTGGGATAGCAAAGAATGGCCATCTCCCTGGGGCCTGAGGTGTGATGGGTGATACAGATGAAGCAGTATCTCTGACTTCCCATGTGATGCCTATCTTCTCTGATAAGGAATTAACTCATTCTTTTGAATGGAACGTGTGATATAAACATTGTAAAGAGGAAACCGAAACCCAACAGAACCAAAAGATTACAGGAGAGCATCTGGCTGCTCCAAGTGAGTTTAGGCCTTCTGGCCTGACGATTTCCATTTCAAGAACTGAGGAAATTGGAAAATACAGTATTGACTGCTGTTTGTAAACGCTGAGGAATCTGAGATAACACACAAAATCTTCCGAAGACGAGAAACTAGAGATGTCATTTTAGTTTTGGAAAGGAGGATGGTGTGGATTTTGCAAAGTACAGATTTGTAAACCTGACCTCCATTTGGGGGAAGTTTCTAGAATTGACTAAATAGATGATTTGAGGCCACATAAAAGAGGGAGAAGTAACTAACCACCAGGGGGGCAATATGGATTCTTTAAGAACAAATTGCTGCTGACTAACACCAAGTTTTTTCTTGGACATAGTTTCTAAATTAGATTTGTTACTTAATGATTTCTACTCCAAAATGGAAGACTGTAAGCCAGAAACAGAAGCAATAGGCATATAAAACTCATGTGCAAAGGAGGCTAAATAATTAACGTAAACATTCCTGGAGGTTTTTAATGGCATTTCCGTCGTCCTGACTAGGATATCATCAACATTTTAATGAGTGATTTAGGTAAAGGTATAGAAGCAATATTTATCAAATTTGTAGATGACATGTAACTGACAGGGAATCAGAATCTCAAAATGCCTTGTCAGTCTAAAGAGATGAACTGGGGGAGGAGGGTGAAGGTAAAGGGGATCAAATATATGGTGATGGAAGGAGAACTGACTCTGGGTGGTGAATACACAATGGGATTTATAGATGATGTAATACAGAATTGTACACCTGAAATCTATGTAACTTTACTAACAATTGTCACCCCAACAAACTTTAAAAAAAATAAATAAAGAGATGAACTAACACTAACAGGATGCAATTAAATAGACAAATAATCTGGGGTCAATATCTTTGGCTCAGATCTAAAAATCAGCCCCACTCTTAATCCAAATAGAGCAGATTCTTGTCACTTGAGGGTATTATATTGGGAGCTTTGACTACCACCCATTACTTGCCCTGGCTTGTAGCAGTTTATAATCTTACAAAGACATAAATTTGAATGGTGAGGGCCAGCTGGAGTGTGAACCAGTCCCCACCATCAACCTCCTACCTTGGCTCTATCGCTCTTTTCTTGACTTTATAGTCTTGTGAAAGTGAAACTGTTTTACTCCAAATCCAAATGCTTTATATAATAAATTGCTTTAGCTTTGTTTCTTATGGAACAATTAAGTGGAAAAAAGTCCCCTAGATTTGTGATTATATGTAACTGCACATAGAAATCACATAGAAATTATATGTTAAAGTGGTATTTCTGATTTGGGAGATTCTCAATATAAAGACTGTTTAACAGAGCTGTCCAAAGCTGGCACAGGCGATAGAGTTGCTCAATCAGAGTCCCGACAGCCACTTAGTGGAATTCAAACACCTAATGGCGATTGGAGTAGACAACAGTTGAGGTATTTTCAATTCTAATCTCCTAGGATTCTTGTGTGCTGGCCACTAGCCGCTAATTCTAAATCTCTACTGCCCATGTAATTTCTTTCCAACTCTTCCTTTCCTCTTCTATATTTCCCCTCCTTCCACTTGCCATTGCAGTTATCTTAGCTGCTTTCCTCCTTCCTCTTCCTTTGCTATTATTGCATTATCCTTTCATTCTTATTTGTGGCATTCAGAGTTTAAATGCTTATTTCAATTAATTCTCATCTTTGCTCCTGATACAGAGAAAAGAGGCACCCAGAAATAAGGATTGGAGGGAAGTCCAGGTGAAAATAAAAAGGATTGGGTAAACACTAATAATTATGAGAATAGATCAATAATGATTAATGAGACAAGCTTTTTAAGTAAGAGTAGCCAAAGCACCTATAGTTATTTATGCATGACATGAAGTTTGCTATTACATGTGAAATTCAGAAATTAAATAGTTTCAGACTTCAGGTAAACAGTGCTTAGCAGTCCCCAAATGAAAAATTTTTGCTCATTTTCCTAGATTGTATTCTTTTGTTGAACACTCTTAATATACTAGTGGGATTCTGAAATCTGTTCACTGTAAAAACAGATTTTAAAATATGTGTATGTTTTATATCCTAGCTGAAAATGCCTTTTATTTGAATGCAATGATAGGAAATATATCTGAAGAAATAGCAACAAAAGAAATACTAAAATCTCACACTTGATTTATTAAAATTGTACTATGAGTAGTAAAGTCATCATGTAGCTCAGAAAGCCAGTATGTGTATATTAAAAACTTCAAACTGAAATACCAGTAGGAAAGAACACTTACCTTGGCTTTTTCTTGAAGATGGATCCAGGTAATTTGTCATAATGGAGGTGAGTTGCCAAAATCCTTGGCGATGGAAACTGTGTCATTCTCTTAAAAATATACACAATAAAATGAAAGCATGTGTGAGACTGTGTGTGTGTTGAATCATTCCTAAGTTTAGTAGTATCTGAATGGTAGTTTTAAATATTACTATTGCTGTCTACTCTTCCTCCTCCAATTTTTCTTTATTTCTATTTCCTTGCTTTGTAGGATTGAGGAATGGAGAATCATAAATGAATAAATAATTAAAATCTTCCTTTTAAATGTCCTTGTTGGATCCCGCTTACCATTTCCTTTTTGTCATTTTTTGAAAACTTTACCTTTTCCCATAATCATACCATATTCATTTTGTTCAAGACAGCTCATAATCTGCAATCTATTCTTTCACTTAATTTGGATCTCCTCTATATTTAATAGGTCTTTAACAGAAATATTCAAGTCTTTCCGTAGCTCCTTCAAATCCATTTTTAACATCTAGATCTATTGTTTTTTAACCAACCAACCAACCAAACTCCATGCAATCAAATACCCCAACAGAACCTGAAAGTGCACACTTAAATATCTAAAATAGTTTGAAATTCTCATCAGTATAAGGACTCTGATGGATTTTTTTTTTTTTTGTAATCTACTTCTACCAGTAATTTAAAAGAATGAAGTTATCTGTTTAATCTTCCAGGGTTAAGGATTTTATCTTAAAATCAGACCTTTAGCATACGTTATGTGGGGGTGAGGGGGTGCCAATGCTTTAAGTATTCATTTCAGGCTTATAGAGGTCACTGCTTGGTCACATCATTTTAAGCGATAAAATAATATTTTGACATTTATAACCAATTGTTTTGTAAAAACTTAGTGGAGATCCCAACTCAAATAGAGGGCAAAAAATGAGCTTTCAAAAATCAGTGATATGGGTTCAAGTGGTGATTAGTAGTCATAATACTTGATTTGCATCAAATTACACTTTTTAGATTTGAACGTACTTTTATAATACATTCATTCATAACAATCTTCTCAGGTAGATATTGTAACCCCCGTTTTAGAGATTAACAATAGGCTTTGAGGTTTTAAGCGCTTTGTGTAAAATCACACAATGGTAATTTTCAGATTAACTTCGAGCCAAAATCACATAGAGACATATGATAAAAAAAATAAAGTTCCTAAACAGATTAGAAAACTATTCAAGGGGAAAATCAGAGTTAATTGTAACAAAACTAGATAAACACATAATATGTTCAAGAAAATGTGGGATATAGCCAAACTGTAAGCAACATAAAGACTAGATATTGCTATATCTCGTTTAAGAAAACATACGTATTTTAGAAAAATTTTTTGTAAAGTAACTGATATGGAGCTCATCCTTTCACTGATTTCAATTTTAAAACAAAAGGCACATTACATGCAAAATGATTTTTGTTCCCAGGAAAGATGAAATTACAATTAAAATACCAAAAACTTAAAAACAAAAACACCAGTCTTAAAGATACCTGAAGAAAAAAAATAAACATTTCTGATAAATTATAGATATTAAAACCCCAAAATACTATTCTGAGTTAAAATATTTTCTAGAAACCCTGGAACTAGAATCATGTCTCATGCACACTGTAGAACATTTTAATGCTAATTTAGATGTTTCCAGAAGACTTCCTGGACTTTAAACATCATCTGGATCTTTTTTAAAATTTTTTTAATTTTAATTTTTGCCCCCACTCCCCATTTTTTTTTAGACATTTATCATTTATATCCCTCATACAGTGTGGGATATATATATATATATATATATATATACACATATATACATAAAATTATAGTTGACATTCATTATTTTTCAGCTTCAGCTTCAGGTGTACAGCGCAGTGATCAGGTATCTACATCATCCCTGATGTGATCTCCCTAATGAGACAAGTGTCCATCGGATACTTCACAAAATCTTTTAAGCCATTGTTTCTCAGTCTAGTTGTGTAGGACACAGCTCCCTGGCCCATGCTGATATCATAAGACTTGCGCCCCCTCCACCCCCCGCTGAGGCAGTCGGTCATTGGTTGGCCGCTAATGGACCTTTTCATTAAAGCTAGGAATTCCCTTAACTGGAAGTACAGCTTCTAGTTGCATAATTAGAGCTAAGATTTAGAATGCAGGGACCTGAAAACAGAAGTCATGCTTTTCTTTCCATTCACACTAAAGTACTTGGTGAAAGAGAAAGAAACCTGGATTGGTAGAAACAGGATTACCAGGTTTTCCATGAGGTAAAAGAGTTTCCAAGAGCATTGGGTGCTCAAAGTCAAGTCTTGATGTGTCAAAACATGATCAAGAATAAAAACTCTTCCCAATGTCAGTAAGTAATATCATAGGAAGTTCCCTACTTACAAATGGTTTGTGTTTCAAAGTTTTGTTTGAAGTCATTTGTTTGGAAATTAAAATAGACTTTCTTGGAGAAACAATCATATAAATAATGTAAACATTTACAAGCCAGCATACCAACCCTATTTCAATCATAAGAGAAACCTGTTTATCTCAGTGATAGGTAACAACACAAGCAAATACAATAATAGTGGTTATATTGGTAAGATGAATAGTAACAAGTAAGATAACCTTTGACTCATGATGTAACACATTTCTAAAAGAAGTTGGAAAGCAGGACGAAAGTTAGCATCATTTCCAAAGGTGATGCTAAACACTCAGGTTTTGTACTAACCTGATATTTTTCTGGGTCCCCACATTCAAGAACTGGGAATTCAGGAGATTCATACTTTTTTTTGGAATCAGCGAATATTAACTCATTAATGATGTGAAGAATCCAATTTGAACCTATAAGAAAAATCAGACAATCAAAGCTCATTGAGGAGTTTTGATGTAACAAGGCATATTACTTCATATATATTATAAAAATTAAAATCTACCACTAATCCCTGATGTGTACAGTTGGTTCTTCTGCCTTTAAAATAACCTGGGCTGTGGAAAGAAACAAAGGTTTGTAGAAAACAGTATTTACTTACATTAATATAAAATTCAACTTATTTTATTTCTGATTTCTCCTTTAACAAGAGATAATACTTCTTTTTGAATCTAGAATATGTTCCTTATAGAAAATTTTTTTGCTGTGGCAATGATTATTGTGTATCATTATTTTACCTTAAATTAATGAATATTTTCAATAGGAGTGTATAATTTTGATTTTATAAAAACCCAGCATCAGTTAAGAAAAAATATTAAATGAGTTTGGCTTTAATAAACACTTAGAGATGAAATAACAGTTTAAAAAAATAAAAAGTAGGATAATTTAGATTCTTAATGTCTTATCCTTCCCCGATGAACTACCCTCAGAAAACTTGAGAAACTGGAGGATTGAAGTTTGATTCTGAAAAATAATCTGTTATGTGGAAATCATTATATAAATTATAAACGTGGCCATGCTTTTGTCTTCAGTCAAAACTCCAGATGAAAATTTCTACTACTATCAGTGCTCCATGGCAACTGGACTTTTCCTGCATTTATGTTTGTTTGCCAGCCCCTCCATTGATCACCTTCTACCATCCGTCAGCCATAATATTCATTTTGCACAGACCCCCTTCCTCAGACACTGGGGGTTTCTAAATCTAGCAGTTCTAATGATTGATTTTACAATCTATGTTCTTATCCACCTTGGCCACCGTGCTCACTGATTTCTAGCCGACTTCCTGCAGAGATGAGCTACCTTCCTCCCATCTTTGCCTTGCATCCTTTCCCCACCTACTCACTACGAAAAAAGTGCCCTGTAGAACGTGAGTTGTTATTTACCACACTTTGGATAAGATGCTAGCACTATGTCGTCGCTTCTGGCTTCAAAGGTGTCCAAGGCTTGGAAGGTTTCTGAGGTGCACATGGTGACTGGGTAAGGAATCCCTTGATGGGTGAAAAACAAGCGAGAAAGTGCAGTTTCTTTTGATTTTTCCAAAGCTTCATCGATGTAGTCAATAAATTTGGACTTATCCGCCATGCTGGCTCCCTGCGAAGGAAGCTGCTCTGTGGTTGTCCGGGGCAGTGATGGCTTTTAATGGAGCTATTCAGGAGGCGGAATCAAGGCCTCCTCCCATTCACATGAGAAAGAAATCATGTAATTATCATCCAACACTCCACCCCTAGCTTTTTGAATACTCACCTCTGACAAAAGGCAAACCACAGGTGCAAAACAGGCTAAGGATCAGGGAATATTAGCTCAAGGTTGATTATATTACCGTTACAGGCAAACCTCCCAAAGAAAGTAAGAATGGAATCTCTTAATAGACAATAATAGGTATTACATAGGTATCTAACAAATAGTTTAGTTCACTCAGGCATACAATTTTCTCATTAGCAAAATGTAATCTATAGAATGAAACTTCAGCTCTCTCCTCATTTGATAGCTTTGCACATACATCCTACATGGTGTGACAAGGAAGCAATGGGATGGAGAGGTAATTTAGTGGGGTGGAAAATAGCCTGTGATTTGGAGGTAATCCTAGACACCAGGCTCAGATCCGTCATTTCTTGGCTCAATAGATTTAGAAGTCTGAAGGCCTGAATTGAAATCTTGGCTCTACCATTTACTAGTTCTAAGCTCTACCATTTACTTGGCTCTACCATTTTCTAGTATCATTTTAAGGTCATAATACACCTTCAAAAGTCGATGTAAAATTGGGATAATGATATCTACTCTTCATGAACTATTTCACAATAGAGTTGTGGGGTTCATAGAAGGTACATGCTTCGTCAAGGGGAACACCCAGTACAATGGTATCTTCTGTCCTCTGAGTTTATTCCCTGCAGGTCAAGGTCTCCAGAGTGAGATGCTCACTGTCTGCAATACAGTCTCTCCCCAGCAGCCACACTCTTCTTTGTACCTTGGATAAACTGGGCTACAATGCCCACCTGTTTTGTAAGTTGGTGTGGCCCTGGGGCTAGTGGGAGGTGAGCTGAAGTAATGCATGCAACTTCCTGGCCATGTCCTTACTACAGGAAGTTGGTTGTTCCCTAATTCTTCTCTATGCCCTTTCCCACACCTGGAGGACAGACATGATGCTGTCCAGCCAGACTTGCAAATTCAGAGAAAAAATAGCCCTCCAGAGGATGGTAGACCAAGATAGGGAAGTCTAGCTCACTGGACAACCTGGTGAAATAAAGCCACCCTCCCACTATCTACCTTGCATAACACAAACCTCCTTCTCTCATCTGTATGCAAAAGAATACAATTGTCTATCACGTTGGACCACTGAATTTTTAGTCTCTTTGTCACAGTAATTTAGCCTATATCCTGTTTAGTACACTTTCTGGGTTAAAATGTACTCTCACTGGCATCTTCTGAAGTCAAATTTCCATAGACATATACTGCGCTTTTCTTCTTTCTCTCCTGTTCTCCTCTCCACGTCATACTCCGTTCTCTTCTTCTATTTTTTTCTCTAACTCTGGGAACATAGTTTTTTAAAAAACTATATTAACCTTTCTTTAAACTAATGATAACCCTTAAGAAGTTAACTCCTAGTTATGCAGTTACCTAGCTGCTACCGTCATTCATATATCGCTTAAAATCATAGCTAACGTTATTTAATAATAGCTAACAAAAAATTGAACCCTTGTATGTACCAGACATCCTGCCAAGCTGATAAAATTACATGGATGATTTAATGTAACTTCATATTCATAACAGCCCTATGAAATCAGTGTCACTATTGTTATCATTTTATAGGTAGGTTTATTGGAGTTTTACTGATGTGGGAGAGCTCCCTCACTACAAAAGTTTTAAGCCTCCCTCACTATAGAAATTTTAAGTCTCCTTTTCCCTAGTTTCTTAGCTCCTTAGCCCCTGGCTTTGATTACTCTTCTAATCAGCTTCTGAGTTCTAAAGATTGCTCCTAGCCTGAATCACAGAATGTCTCTCAGATAACTACTTAAAAGCCTGTGACTTCCAAACATCCCCCAAACCATTCAGGACATCCCCGGCCAGTATACATGTTGATTGTAATCATTGAAGCCTAATGTTCTTTCCAACCCATGCTGGTCCCAGCTCCTGGACAATTGACACCACTCAAATGATCAGTCAAATGGCCACAGGCTCTATAGAGTTAATGGATTTATTAATTAAAATCTATTTTTCCTCATTTAGGGGCCTTGGGGATACAGAGGATACCCCAGCAAGATTGCCAGTCGCAACCAAAGAAGCCAATGTGGTGTTCCAGGTAGATCTCGAGACCCCCTACTCTCTAAGATCGATAGGGCGAGAGTTCTGTGAATCCCCCATAGGTAGGGACAGCTCTACGCCCCTGCCCAGCAGGAAGCAGATACAGAAAAACAGACCTTCTGTCCCTCAACTTCCCATAGAAATTTTATGGGGATCACATCTCTCAAGGGAAAAGCATGGCAGGCAGTTAGAGACAGGCATTGGGTCTCTGCATTCCTGCATAACCCATAGTATTCAACCGCCCCAAAGACCTCCCCTCTCTGTCCAAAATTTCCTCTTTTCATTGTAATTATCTACCCCTATGAAGAACAAAGGGGTACAAAATACCCAACTAAGTTAAACCGGCTACTCATACCTGCACAGTCTAAAAAGATGAGGTAATAGCCTCTTGTCAATCACAGGTATCAATCAAGTGGCCCCATGCCCAGAAAGGAACAGCCCATTCTAGAGAAAAAAGGATAAAAACTGCAAGTCCTCGCCAGTCTGGGCCCATTGAGTCTCTTGAGCCTTGCTTTTGCTCAGGGGCCCTCTCCAAAACTTTTGGAGTATGCTTTTCTCCTAATAATGCCACCTTGAGCCATTCTCTACTGCTCAGGTCCACTTCTATTTCTTTGAAGTGGACTATCTCTTCTAATAAACTACTCTTTCCCCACTTTATTTCTGTGTCTCATTCAATTCTTTGTTTGAGACGCCAAGAACCTGGACACCGCGCCCAGAACAGCCCACTCTCTGGTAACATTACCTAGCAAAGTAGAGTCAGCCATTTAAGGAGCTGGGATTCCAATGCAGGCCTTGCAGCTGAGTCCCCTGGCAAAACGACAATTAGGGTGAGATCTCAATTAGGGGTCCCAGATTTAGCTAGTGCCTCTGCTTTCTTGGTGCTTCTTTATCTGCTATAAGAAACAAGACCATGGGACCTTTCACTGAAAAAAAATCTTACTTTCTGAGGAGAGAGATTTTTAATATCCTGGTTTCTAGAACACTTTGTTTAATAACAGCATTTTGGGACAAACACTATATCAAATGTACACAATTGTCAGATGCATTCCAATTTCAGAAATGTAAAACTATAGAAATACTTGCATCATAGAATAAGGAAATTTTATATGTCAACAGAAAGTGTCTTACAGAGGCAGATGGAGTAGAAAAACTTTGAATCTCCATTTTACAGAGGGGGAAGAACTGACCAAGAGAGTTCCTAGTTAGGAATAGATATCTGGGTTTTGTTATATTTGTGATTATTTATTTTTAAAAAATATTTGGAAAAACAAAAACAAACAAATATTTGTAAAAAGGTAAAATCAGAATATGTGTCTTACTATGTTTATGTTTCCATGCAGCACTCCCCCTTGAAGGTCTTATTACTTTACATAATAATAGGATGCTATTCACTGTGGGTGAGAAGGTTGTATATTTCAGCATTTCCCTCCCCCAAAAGAAAAGGGGTGGGACTGGACTCTCTGCCAAGCTGCTTAGGGGGGTTGTCCCTTACATTATAAAGAGTCTGTTTCCCTGGGAAAGATAAAATTTAAGACATTAACTCAAATGTTGTTGTTGTCTTTTGCTTGCATCTTAGTGGGTAAAACGTTAAAAAAGACAATATAGATGGATCCTGTTCTGACATTAATGCCTGTAATTATAGGAGGATTAGGAGGCTGTTATGAATTGGTAAAATGAGCTCCCATAAGCTCAGGGCAACCCGTCAACCTTACAATTCTACATACTTAGCTCTAATGATCTGGTATGCATGAGAGGAGAAAACAGTAGCACAAATGATTGCAAAATAACATAGACTGTCTGACGCATTTGCACTGGTATGCCTTTGAGTGCAGGTGGGCCTCATGTGCTGTGAACTATCAGCTTGCATTCAGCTTCTCAGTGCATCCTGGCTTAGGATAAATGGTGGTGGGCCTCACAGAGAGTGCTGCCCTGGCTTGGCTCATGTCCTTGGTGGCAGCTGCACAGGAGGCTTCCTTAAAGTTCCTTTCCTTGAGATTAAAGATATCATCCCGCTTACCTTCTTTCTTTTTAATTTTTTTCTAAGATATGGACTTACACACCCCCAAAAAAAAGGGCGGGGGGAGAGGGAACAGGTGACAAAAAAAGGCTAAGGTGATTGAAATGAACTAATTAGTGAAGCAAGAGGAATCATGTGTGCCCAAGGCTGGTTTTCAGGAGCAGGTAAATCAACCCCTCTAGTTCTGTCTTCCACTCTTTGTACTGGGGTGCCCCTTCAAGATTAAGTTGGGCTGTTTTTTTTTTTTTTCTCTTCTTTAGCAAGGGAAGTTCTTCTTCCCAGTGTAGTTTAAGATTGAAATTTACCTTGGAAGTCCGCGAGTATGGAAAGGGATGTAACCTTTTTGGCTCCCCTCTTCAGAAGTTGAACACCAGAAAGGCAGGAGGGAGATCAGGAGATGGTGGATGCTGGAAGCATTCAGGATCAAGAGAAGTTAATCTGGTAATGCTTTGGTCTTCTATTAATAGACTGAGAGTGATGGAGAACCACTCTACTCCAGCCCCTGGGAGCTGGCAGAGCAGGGATCCTTCCCCCATTGTCCCTGCCTCAGGGATTGTACCCGCAGTGGCTGCAGCTCCACTGCGCCGTGTGTCCTCTGGCAGCTGAAGGAAGCGTGGGCCACCACCAAGATCTTGGTCCTCTCTTGTTCAGTAGGTGCCCTTTGGCACCCAGCATCAGTGGGTCATCTAGACTAATCTCTGCTGCCTCATGTCAGGTAATTGAAAGTGCTTTACCTTGAGGATCCAATTCAGGTTGATGAGCTGCTCTTCCTCTGAGGTGACCATAGCAGAACAGACAGCAAACTTCCTAGGTACCTGTTAATGTGGAGATCCCTGCTTCCTTTGCACTTATGACCACTGTAGAAGACTGGGACTTGAGCCAGCTTGAGTGCCTGGGGCATGATGCAGCAAGAATTTCCTCTTGGCCACTTGAATTCCTCTGCCAGAGTTACCAAATTAGGATCACACTGGGAATGTGGAGCCCTCAAAAGATCCTTTGGGAAGAGTGCTGAAAACTTGGAGGAAGATTGAGCAGACTTCTGAACTGAGAAGCTTGATTGTTTGCATCTGGGGTTGTGGCTGGGGCCGGTTAGTTACCCCCTCTCTGCAATTATGTGGAGGCACAGCCTTTACACCTGCTACTTGTGAGTCCCTCCACTTGTTACTTGTGAGAGTCAGTGCCACTTTGAAAACCTACCACCAGAGTCTCTCCCACCTGCCCCAATACCCTCTGCACTCTACCTCAACTCATTGATCAAATCAATTTAATAAAAGTCTACACTTTTCCTTCCCTAAAGCTTGTGGCCAAATGGTCCTTATCTCAAAACATGTTTGTGAAATCTATAGTGGGGTCCAGGATGTGTAAGAAAGGCATACGAGGATGTTATTTTTGTGATACTGGGAAACTCCACCCCAATTAACAACCCCCCTTAGTTTACATACACTCCCCAGTGGAAGTGATTGAGTTTCTTTGCAATTATTTCAGTCTTTGTTACCTGGGTTTTTTTCTTTTTTCTTTTTAAAAATCTGAAGCATCCCAATTACTTTTTCATCTTGTTTTGTCATCCTGGTACCTTTAACACTGATGCTCTGGCATTTCAAACCAAAGTGGTAGGGCCTGGCAGCTCAAGGTACAGAGTAGTGTGTTAAGTGAGATACACACACACACACACACACACACACACCCCGGAGGCGGGCCAAAAAAGAAAAAAGAAAAAGTATACAAGTGACCACTTTGGTCAACGTTGCTTGAGCAGTAGTTCGCCATAACCAGAAGTGCCTGAACGTTGATGGTAAACACTCTGAGCACCTCTTGTAATTGCAGAAGTCAAACGTGGCTTGTATTCATCTTTTGTTATCGGTATATATTCAGTATTACAATTTTAATATAGTTTCCTTTCTTAAAATATGTTGTGTATACTTTTTTTGGCACCTTCTATGTGTGTGTGTGTGTGTTATACACCCCCATTTACATGTATATACATATACACACATGTGTATATATATATATATATATATATATATATATGTTTTATACACCCACATTTCTCACAATTTATGATAGTTTAGTTGTGCAAATGAACTCCATGGGCTGGAATGTGGGGTTGGATAGGCAATTTGGGATAGTCACAGAGAGCCTTTCAGAGGCACTTCCTTTGCCTGGCACTGACTAAGACAGCTCCAACTATCACCCCTTTTCTAAAACCCCTGGATGGATCCCTCTGAGTGGAAGCAGCGTCCTAATCGTTGTGTGCTTTTCATTAGTTGTTTGTGGATATATTTTACCCCCCACTAGACTACAACATAGGCGAAGGTAGATCTGTGTCTACATTGGGTATTCCAGGCTATGTTTTGCACCTGGTACTTTAATAAATAGACCTTTAAATTCCCTTTCTCTTCCTCCCCTTCTCATTCTCCCTCTCTTCCTCCGCTTACCGGGTGGGCAGTACTGGCAGAGCTCCTCAAATTTTAATTTGCAAACGAATTGTTTAGGGATCTGGCTGACAGCATATTTTGATTCATTCTATCTGCATTTCTAACAAGCTCCAAGGTGATGCCGATATTGCTGACTCTCAGAGACTATCACACTTTGGGTTGAAGGACACAGAAATGTGATTGCGCACAGGCTTTGGAGTAAGCATCCTGGGCAGCTCAGTCTCTTATTCACTGTGATTGTGGGCAGAGTAAACCTTTCCCCTTCTCTGTAAAATGCGCTATTCACAGCATAGGGTTGTTGTGAGGATTAAATAAAATAAAATGAAATAAAATAATGTACAGTTTTCAAACGAAATCCATTCCGGAAGACCGGTCGAGTTCTGAAATGTTCGAAAACAGCCGACAGCTAGGCCTCAGGATCTTGCACTCAGTGGAAGCTGCCAGGCAGGTTTGACTTCCGAGTTGTGTTTAAAAACCGAAGCATTTACTTCTGGGTTTATAGCGTTGGTAAACTGAGATGTTCGTCAACAGACTGTTCAAAAACCGGGGTACTACTGTACTACCTACCCTGCCTTCTGCAGTCTGGATGGTTCCTAGTAAGAGAATACATGGTAATTACGGTGTGGGGGCGGTGCCAACCCTGGGGAGGGTGGGGTCTGCCAGCCCTTGCGCATGCGCAGTCCCATGTGTGCGGGCTCAGGTAGGATACTGGCGCTTGGTTCTAGTTTCGCAGCATTACTTGGGCTTACCGGAGTGGGAGTGGGGCAGGTTTTGGGGGGACCTCGCTAGAGTTCTGATGTCATGCTGAAGACACTCAGGCGTCACTGTCTGCAGCCCGCCGGAGGGATCGCGGGACAGGCTTGAGTGTTTCCGGGTCGCTTGGCGACCTTCGCCCCACCGGCCCGGTCGGTGCTGCAGCGCTGCCCGGGCATGTCCGGTGCAGGACCGTCCTGAGATCCCCGGGGCGGTGGAGCGCCGGAGAGAGCCGGGGGTAATTCTAGGTGCAGGGGAGAAGTGGGGAGCCGAGGAGATGGTAGGAGCAGGGCGGGCCGGTGATGCGGTGGCCCGAGGGGCTGAGGGGCGTGCGGAGCCAGCCTGAGTCCGCGCTCTGGTTGCTGGGTTCTTGACGGTTGGAACCTGGAAATACTGGTTTTGCTAATTAGTTAAACACATGGATGTAGCTGAGGAATCTTGTTCTCCGATATCTAGTCTGTGAGAGGCCTTGCTGTTTGAAATCTTGAGCCATGTTGATTTCCAGCTTTGGTTCACAGATGGAGGGGTGTTTTGGTGTTTTTTTTGGACGCAACATGCAACATTTGTCTTATGCTGTGCGCCCTGAGTCATCTTCTCAGTTCAGTGTGATGTTAACTCCATGACACACAGCCCTGCTTTGCTTTGAGCCCATCAGAGGAATGGTTTAAACTTCACCTAAGTTCCATCCTTCTCCAAGTATCTTCTCCAACCTTGTTCTTCCTCTGCCAGTTAGTAACCTGTTAGTCGTGGACAGTATGCCTTTGATGGTCATTATCAAATAGGCGTCATCTGTCGTTATAAACACCTCTCCTGAAGCTGCAGGACTTGGAATGTAAAACGTGTATATATATTTAAGAAAGGTAAATGCTTTATTATACAGCTTTATTTGGACTTCATTGTTTTAACCCTTAGCCTCGCCCTCTCCCAACAAAACAAAATTTTCCGTGGATTCCTTACACTGTGGATCTGGCTGCAGGCAGGCCTTGTGTTGTTCTTTTCATGCCTTGAACATTAAAAATAACCCCAGAAGAGCTCCTTATACTGAACAGGACTTATTTCCTGTCAGTAATGTATATAGCATGATGGTAAACAGCAAAATTCTCCGGCCACTCACCTGCCTCATGGTTTTATGTAAGGTCGTTTTTAAACTTCCTTTTCATTTCTTTTAGGTAAGAATAATAAAGTTTTAAGCTTTCAGTCCCCTGTGTGATATTATCAAAATAAGAGAAGGGAATTTTGGGAGAAAGGGACACCTGGTAACTATATTAGTAGGGTAATCATACAAAGGTCAGGTATTTAATTACCCCCACCCTCAGGCATTATGAAAAGGAGTCAAAAGTGAATGGACTAAACCCGACAGTGAGGAGAGAGCTGGGACTCTAGATTATTAGAGAACATACCATCTCTGCACAAAAGGACAAAAAAACAGTGTGACAAAGAGCATACGTATTAGAATCCTGGGATTAAAAACTGTTGGTTCTCCTGTTCTGGACTTCAGGATTATAAGGAAGCAGAGTAAAAACTTGGGTTTACATTTCATATATTCAAATACGCTCTTTTCTTAACTTGTTCTATAGCCCTTTTCCTTGTTTAGCTTTTTCTTAAGAGAAAGAATAAAGTCTCAAATCCTCTATTAATGAGCTTTTAACTTCAGGAAGAGAATTAAGATCTAAAGTCTCGTCTTGCCACTTACTAGTAGGTGAAGGAGGTCAGTTTTCTTCGTTTGGTGAGGGGGCCTCTTGTAATAAGTTGATTGCAGCTGCTAAAGGGCACATTACTGGGGTGCCAACCCTAGACTTGCATCAGCATCTGGGGACTGGGGTCCCAGGAATGAATTTTTTAACAAGCTTTTGGGTGATGCAATTAGTTTGAAAATACTGTTAGAATAGTAGCTCTTCAGAAACAAGAACCAGTTAGTTCATTGCTCAGCTTTGTATGAAATGCTGGACTGTGGCACGTATGTTGTATAAGTGAAAACCTCCAGCTATAAAACATACAACTGTTTTTACATATTGTGCCCATTAGGTTATATCGTAATTCCCAGTTCAGCTAAAAGAATGATTTACCCTGTCTCCCACCATTCTATAGACAATTCTAAAATCATAATTCCATAAATTTAGTTCTTTTTACAATTGCTTCTTCAGTTCTCATCTCTGTGCTTTATCCAAACATGTCTTTGGTTCATTGTGACTTTAGGCATGGAAATTAAAAACTAGGAACAAGGGACCTGTCTAATACAAATTAAGTATACAGTAACTTTGGGGTTTTATTCCTATTACAGAACGATTTTTATGTAAGTGGTATTAAGTTTGAATATGCTTAAGTTTACATATATTTGTTGTTAAATTTAGGATGGTCCGTAGTATGGAACCACTGGCAAAGAAGATCTTTAAAGGAGTTTTAGTTGCTGAATTTGTGGGCATACTTGGAGCATATGGTTTGTTTAATAAAATGAACACAAGCCAAGGTAATCATAATTCAGATTTAACGATTTATAGAAGGGGGGTATACACTTATTTATGCATTTTAGGTGCTAAGTGGCATTTTTACAGAAATTGCTTCTTCAGATTCAGCATTATTAGGCATTTTTATGGGCACAAGAGGAAGCTACGTATTATTATACAATAAAAGACTCTTTAACTTCCTCCTAAAAAATTGTTCATTTGTGGACTAGGGAAAATGGGTTTTACTAGTAAGGGACATATATAGTATGCAAGTGCTTTCGTCTGGCTTGGGAGCATAAATAGAGCACAGATGGAAGAAATACACCTCAGTGTTTGGTAGACTGAAGAACATAGCTGAATTGTAACCAATTTCTTAGGCTAGCATCAATATGTGCACTAAAAACGTCTCCCATGCCACTGGCTATCCCCGAAAGTGCTTATTTTGTGGAGCTAAATTTTATATTGGAGCCCAGATTTTTTAAATTAGGAAGTGCTGCTTTTCTTCAAGCAGAGAATAGTAGTAGTCCTGGGTGGAGGCTACTTTTGAATCTTGTCATTTGTCTTCTTAAAGTACTTCACTGAACACTGTGTTCTAGGATGCTACTAGATATTCAGTCTATACTTTTAAACTATAAGGGTATAAAAGAGAACATCCAAACAGTATGTAAAAGCAAATTAAAGATTAACTTAAAAAACTGGATATAGTACAATCTTACATCTAATTCCAAAACAAGGTAAAATTCCATCCATAAAAAACAATTCAGTTACATAATGTAATTACACATTAACATTGAAAATTTGCTTTTAAATTACCATTTCTAAATAAATTACATTATATACATGTATACAGGCCAAAAATTTAAAAACTCCAAAGTAAGTACGGAAGGCTATATGTAAGGCAAGTGCAATTTAGACCCAAAGGATATAGTTCTTGGATTACCAGGACCTTAACACAAATATCTAATCTATGGAATTCCTCTTTTATAGACCCTAAAGCTAACATTAAATTATGGCTCCGTGTGTTAATATAATGAATTTCTAATCATGTTTAATTTTAAGACTTCTTTTTTTCCTCAGATTTCAGGCAAACAATGAGCAAGAAATTTCCCTTTATCTTGGAAGGTATGTTTTTCCTTAAGTAAAAATAAGACTACCAAACAACTTTTTTCAAGTAACCTGTAAATTAAACAGTAACTTCTTTATGACTAATTAAGAGTTCACTGACTTAATTTTGTGGTGTCAATTTACAACAATACTATTCATCCCTATTTTAACTTCTTCTGAGAATACAGTAGAAAAAATTCTCATTTAGTGTTATCTAAATAACAGCAGTTAGCTAATGGGCTGGACTCATAATTCTACCAGTGACTAAGAATGTAAACTTTGGAATGAGACATATCTGAGGTGGTGATAGAATCAAACAACAGCTAAAAACTTAGAGCCAATCTCAGGTTGCTAACTTCTTGGAGCTCTTTCTTTCTTTGTCAAGTACGTAATAATGCCCACCTCACAAATTGTTACAAGGATTAAACAATTAACAAAGTATGTGGTGTAAAGTAATGCTTAATAGTGCTCATTACAATGATTAGTACAGGTGCTACAGCTTGTACGTGAACTATGTAGCAAGAAGGAAAAATGTTTGATTTTTCTCAATATTGTTTAATTAACATTTTTACATGATTTTATAAATGACAACTATTTTTATTTATAGCTTATTACAAATCCGTTGAATATTCTGGAATGTATGGAATCAGAGTGCAAGATCAAGAAAAATGGTTGAACAGCAAGTGAGGAGTAAGTAGAATTTTAATTTATATTTAGAAAACACTCATTTTTTTTGCTTCTTAATTTTTTGAGTGGTTTTTGGCCTCCTTTTGAAATTTTTCTTTTTCTTGATGATACTTTTCACATCTCTGTTGTGTAGCCAGTCATCCCGTTCAGCCTCCCATCTAAGCTGTTTGAGACCTTTGTGGAGGAAAAAAATATGAGCACGTCACATTGTAGAAGCTTGGCAGTGGCCTCACAGAACATCCTACTGAGTTAGCAGGAACTTCCGGTCTGCCACTAGTAGTCATCCACTATACAAATTCCTGCTTGTTTGTTACTTTCCTTCTATATTTGTTGTCAAATTACCATTTTAAAAATAAAAGACTAGGACAGGAAAGGAACACATGCTCTGAAGATTTTATTTCCTGTGAACACTTTTACTGGTGAAAGAACAGAAGCCACTAACTATCAATATCAGAAATAATTAAAACATACATAAAGCATTTATCAAGTTACTTATGAAACTCATACTATGTAAAAAATAACCTGCCTCCCTAAACCCTAGGAAAAAAAAAAAAACTTCTGTAGGCTGTAGTCTAAATACTTTTTAATTCTACATGCTTCCCAGAGAGATGAAAAGGCCGTTCCTTCTGGGTTATGAGGAACCTTTTACCCATTCTTACTACAAAAAAGTCCTCCAAAAATATTTACATCTTCAGAAGTTCTAAGCTACAGCTATTTAAAAACCTCAATAAAAAATTCAAGTTACTCACTTGCATTATCTTTGTTAGCCATGGCATTCATGCCAATGTTATCAAACTTGGATCCCATATTTTCATCCAACAGGTGGCCAAACTTAAAAAAAAAAAAATGGGGGGAGACATTTATTAGAAAACTTAAAACAATGTTGAATGGCTAACATTTTAAAGCAGTACAATAGCCTTACCTCTTCAGCAGATACAAATAGGTTGGAGTCACTGAGATTATGTTTCTTCTTTTTTCTGGGTCCTAAAAAGTATAAGCCTAGATTATTAAATTGTAAATCCAATGATTTTTGGAAAAATATAAATCTTTCAATATGGTTATTAAAAAAATTGTAAAATTATATAGGTAGTTAGAAGGCATTTAAAGACAAATATAATTTACTTAAGAGTTTGATATACTTTCTTTAAAAAAAAGTATCCTAATAGAACTGTTCAGATGACAGTAATGTCTTCTTGCCTTTCAGATTTGGCTACTGATCAAGGTTTACCCTATGTCATAGTATCAGGCAAGATTAAAATTCCAAAGTTGACATGGATGATGTTGGAATATTTATGGTAAAATGTACATTCTAATTAAGCCAGAGGTTTTGTTCTTTGGAGTAAATGAAGAAAATAAAGTAAGGTATGTTTAGTGTTAAAATAAAGTTTTGTTTAACTACTCAAAGTGGTTGTCCTTAAAAAAAAAAAAAAGCCTCACCTGTAATTTTGAATATATAAAATTTTCAAAATAGGTTAATAGTAAAACTTCTTTTTTTTAAATATTATGTTTCAATTCACCCATTGAAAATCTCATCACGTAAAGGTGTATGAACTAGAAATACTGCTTTTATCCATTTCCTCAAACAATATTATCCAAACTCTTTGCATCTTTGACATCAATGTCTCTGGCACTATGAGAGCCACTTAAAAAACAGCTTTACTAAGGAAGAAAATTTGTCATAAAATTCAGCTTTGTTTCAGTGTACAATCAGCATGTTTTAGTAAATTTATGGAGTTGTTCAACTGTGATCACAATGCAATTTTTAGAACACTTCCATCAACTCCAAAAGATCCCTGGTGCCCATTTGTAGTCACGTGCATCCTGCCAAGCCTTTGTCTTTTCTGGTTATTTTATATTAATGGAATCACATGACAGGTGGTTTTCTGTATCTGGCTTTCACTAAGCATAACATTTTTGAGGCTCATCGCATTACATCATGTGTCAGCACTTCACTCCATTTTATTTCTGAATAACATTCCATTATATGGGTATACCACATTTTGCTTATCCATTGATCAGTCAGTGGATATTTTGGGTGTTCCCATTTTTTGGCTATGATGAATAATGCTGCTATGAACAATTGTGTACAAGTCTTTGCATGAATATACCAGAGCCACTTTTGATAAAATAGTTTCCAGAGCATATCAAGGTGAAATGTATATTGTATTATTTAATAAGTGTGCATGACGCAACTATTTTATTTTAAGCTAAATATTTTAAGCTAAAATGCCTGTTTGTGTAGCATTAGGGCAGGGGTTTTTTGGTTTTCATTTATCCTATATGTCTTTATAACTTCAATTAGTAAGCACTTCTGTTGTACTGCCTCCTAAGTTTCCTTAAAGTTTGTTTATCTTTAAGGCTATCCAACATTTGCAAATGTAGGGTGAAACCCCTCAGGATCAATCAATCAATCAATCTGTTTGAAATTCCTTTGCCTCCTTTTATCTTAACCAATTCTGTCAGGCACCCTTTAATCTGCATCCAAAACTATTATTGATTGAGATGTGAGATCCTTTCAGGCTATTGTCTTCCGAAATGTTCTTTATTAATCAAAGTAAGGTTTCTAAGAACATCTTTTAATATGAAAGGTTCAGCAGGATTTGACATAAAGTAACATTTCTTTCTGAGCGATGATTCTGAGGAAAACTTTGCCTTGTATTTGAGCATATGCTAACTGTGACCTTACCTTACTCACTGGAAGACAAAATCTGGAAGATAATATGTTAATTTAAATATGTACCAGGTAAATCAATCTAATTAAGAGGACTTATGTTAGCAGTATTTGAAAGAACTGATAAAAATTTTGTATGTGTAAGTCTCAGAGAGACTACTACCGATAAATAGTTATTGTTTATATTTTGTCAAATATTTAATGTCAAAAATTTTAAACATTTAATTGTAATAAAATATTGTTAAGCATTTCAGTTATTTTTAACTTTGCAAGTTTTTTTTTTAATTAAAGTTCATTGGAGTGACAGTTGTTAGTAAAGTTACATAGATTTCAGGTGTACAATTCTGTATGCAAGTCTATTTTTATTCTTCATCAGTATTTACTAGTAAGCAGAAACTAGAAAGGCAAAGCATGGGGAAAAAAAGCAACTTTGTGAATTTATGCACAGAATTATGGAATAAAATACTTATTGTAGTGCTCTCTAGATTTTTATCAAAAACTTAAAAAGTTGTCACCTGATAAAAGTACTTTTTTATTAGCACCTTACAAGTGTTACACTAAAAGGGATAATCTGTTATGATAATACTTTAAAAAATGTTAGAGAACAAATCAGCAGAAAGAATTTCTATCTGTTTTATATGTGGTATTTTTGAGGTTAGAATCATTTTGTCATGGCACAAAATGGCAGATCTCATAAAAAAGGACAATGAAGTTGTTAAAGAGTATGGATTTTCAGAAGGTCAAATGGCAAAGAATAAGAGTTGGTTGGGAAAAGGAAAACAATAGGTTTGTCTGGAAAATCCAGGGCTTACATATAATTGACTGGTTAAAACATAAATGAAAAAATAATCTAGAGATATTTAGATGTGAGAGGAAAGAATTTTGGAAGAGAAAATAATTAAAGGTGTATGTGGAAAATAACAATTTCCACATATTAAATATACATAAAACTGTTATCCTCCATTATAAAAACACTAAATTGTACTAACCAATTCAGAAAAGTGAATTTCCCGAAATAATAACGAATAGTAACCTTCACATGCACACTGCTTAAGTTTCAAAGAAATGAATTACATTTTCTTACCTTGAAATGATCCAGCAAAGTCAAAATCATTTGCACCTTTCCTCTTGCTTCTCTTAGAATTGACTTTGGAGCTGACTTCATCATTAAGTTCTGTTACCAAAAAAAAAAAAAAAAAGTGCTATTAAGTAATTTAAAAAACAATAGGACTGCTATAGGGTTATGATGAATGATGAATATTGATTAACTTTTAGAAACTGCTAATTATTTTAACATTAAAAAAAGGCAACATAACACCTCAACAGGTATTGCAGACCGCCTACCCTTCAGTTTCAAATGAGAAGGGAAAAGATGTTTAAATTTCTGGCTTATCTCGAGTATTAATTTGAATAAACGTAATGTTTTAATTAAAAAACCTTCAACAGAAAAATGAGCCTGCACTGAAGAAAGATGGTTTCTGTCTTTTATTTTAAAAACGCTTACCCTGAATGCCCTCACTTTCCTCATCCAACACATCCATGAATGTTCCTCCATCTTCATCAATTTCAGTAAATTCCTCATTCATACTTCCCAAAGAAACTTCATCATCATCCAAGTTATCAAGGTCATCATCACTATCTTCTGAATCTTCATCTTCTGGGTCACCCTTAGCTCCTTTTTTTTTCTTTTTCATATTGCTGAAGAAAAACAACAGCTTGTAACACAAAGGAGGACTACTGTTTTCTAAAATGTGATTTGGTGATTACTAAGGTGTTTATTAGGCTATTAACAGATTTAAAAGGAGAGTTACAGAGGGTTCAGAGCCTTTTAAAACATACTAATGTACATTAAAAAGGAGCAGAATTAAAGTATTGTATCCATTTCCCAAACTTATTCAATACCTTTCTTCTATACATCACATAGCCTTGTGCTCTACTGTTCTGAGGGACAACAATTTGGGAACGGCTGGAAAAACAGTAGAAAAAAGACTGAAGAAAAGTATTTTACCTAGCAAAATCAAGGTCATCCTTTCCAGAAGTGAAACAATTATCATCTTCAAATGTGTCTGCCAGAGAACAATATACAAATTGTGAGATATAACAAAGAAGAGCAAAGTTGGCATATTTCTTTTATCTGAATCAATTAACATAGTCAAGTTTCTGCTGTTTATGAAAAACACCAAAATGATACAAATCTGACTATTGCTGGTTTGTTTTATTAATTGACATAAATCTGCAAATATACTGACCTTAATCCCTAAACTAAAATGGGTTCGTTAATTCCAGCTTCCTTCTATATTTCTTTTATGAAAAGCGTAAACATCAAATAAAATGGTTATTTAGCAACTGTAGTCCTTTTCACTCTATTAGAATAATATAAGTGCTTATTTTTAGTAGGTATAATATACAACAAAAGTGAACTCAATGTAATCCTTTCTAATTTCCCATGGTTTTTGTTTCAGTCTAAATTTCAATTAAAATTTTTCTAGCTCTGTGGATTCTAAAGATAAAATAGATGAAACAGCAGACTTGCTACCAATAGTACAAAATTACGAACAGTAAAAATAAGAGATTTGGCATTCAAAATGAATATACACATTTTTTTTCCTCCATGAATTGTCAAAGTACAATCACATTTTTTCTGGAGCAAATGTGGATGAATTACCATATGCCATCCAAATATTTTTAATTCTCCACTGTGATTTGCATGATATTCTTAGCTAAATGATTTTTTTAAACTAAGGTCACTTCTATCACTAACATTCCATGTTTCTATAAATTGTAATAAATTATTTTACAAATTGAAAAGTCAACAAATTACCAATCATCTTTTCAAATTCCTCATCATCCACATCTTCTATACTTTCTTCATCAGCGTTCTGTTTTTGTTTCTCTTTAACAATAGCAGCTTTTTTATAATACCTAAAATAAAATTCATGTTATATATTTGATAATTTTACTCTAAGCAAAGCACCTATGACCAGCGACTCAAACAAGTGTAAATAAAAGCTGTTAGCTCAGTGGATATAATAATTATTAAAATTTGTATTTATTGAAGAAAAAATAGTTTTGAATTCTACAAGCTAGTTGGAAACTTCTAAAATGTGAAGTATAATAAATTTCAAATGTTTCAGTTTAGTTCTTCATAAAAACACCTCAAGTCATCTTAATTAAATGCCATAGTAAAAGGTAGTTTCAGCATCACCGCTAATGATTAAAGTACTAGAATATTACAAAATGTGGTTCTAAATAACCTCTCTTCACAGTAGTTTATCTAGCATATTGTTATATTAGGTCACAGTGAAACTTAGAATTTTGCAGATGAGATCATTCATACCCTCAAAATTCTTCACAAATGTTTTAAAAAAGCAAACCAAATCAAGCCAAATGAACCAGTCACATGAGGTAACAATGCTTTTACTAGTATAAGGCATTTAGTAATAATAGCAGTAGGTTTAGGACTTATCAATATAAAAGCAAACCCCCCAAATTCACTTGTTTTAGTTCTACTTAGATATCATAATGTTAGCCAAATGACTGATTTATAAATTATCTTCACAAAGTAGGTACTGACATATTATCCTTCAGTCTTTTCAAAGCAATTTATGGGATCTAAAAATTTTAACAGTTCCCCAAATGAAACTATATTAAGTATATTACCTATAGAAAAACAGTTCATCCACTGGTATTTGGCTTTCTTCTTTTGCAAGGAACTCCTTACTGTTCACTAGGAAAATTCAGTCAAACATATTAATTTAAGTAATCCTTTTATGTTATTTAAATATAGCATACCTACAATTCCAAAGTCTCAAAAATGTAAGGATGGCAGACAAAAGGGATCTTACAGTGCTAAGGACAATCCTTGAAAGTCTGTGTAGAGGAGACCCAACATTTGAAACTTTACCGACTACAATGAAAAGTAGTCAGTGCACAGCCAACAGTGCATCACAGTGAAAAAACAGGGTTCTCTCCCTGTCCTCCAATTGTATCCAAGATCCAAATTTCAAGAGACAAAAATTCAGAGTTCTTTAAATAAATAATCACTTTAAACTTGCCATTTTCACCTCAGAAAAACATTGCCTGCCATTCTGGGAATAAGAACTAAAGGTAAATAGAATTACCCACAATTTTACTAATACTGAAGAAAACAAACAATAGAGAACTATAGAATATTAGTTTTCTGTCATCAGAATAAAAATTTCTGACTTGATTAAAAGAATTTGGCTTCTAATTCTAACCCCATTAACTTTGGGCAAGTCCTTTTACACCTCTGGACCTCTGAATTAAGTTAGTTGGAAAATAAGTGATTTATAAGGTGGATTTTAACAAAATTTATCTCTGAACAAAAAGGAGTTGGGACCACGTAAGCAAAGAAATGTCTGCTCTGAATAGAAAAACAGAATCAGATCAACAAGATGGGTAAATACCCGTAGGAGGTTATCAACTATGCTTACATGATGCTCTGTGACAAAACTTGTTGTGGACTTTCTGCTAAGCCATACTAGAGCTTGCGATGACCTGAACTGTAAAAGGTAATAATTATATATGCGTGTGTGTGTGTGGGGGGTCACTGATAAGGCTACAGATGATATAAGAATGGCAACATAATTAACTATTGAACCTGAGTGACGGTTAAGGGGAGGCGTCATCGTACTATTCATTTATTTACTTTGGATATGTTTGAAACTTTGTAATAAACTTGGAAAAATAAAAAAAGAGGCCCAGTCAGACACAGAAGACTTGAGTATTTGTACACATTCTTGGGAACAAATGATGGATAATATCTCTGGTGCTTAGGTTTTATTCTGATAAACTGCAGCAAAGAATATCCCAATTTGGGTGTTTTGACTTCTACTGTCTTGTAAGTTTCAACTGTCCAGGCTTTTATAAATTCTAAAATATTTTGTAAATACTTACCAGCAAGACTACGAATATCTTTTATGAAATGCTTTCTTTTTGGCTGCATCACGACACTATCTGTATTTTCTGAAATATAAAATCAAGGCTGTGTAATATAAAACTTAGTTACACGTTCATATTATTTATTGAACATCAACAATGAAAGCCGAGTAATTCATCAAATAGAACATACCTTTGCCTTTATGTGGCTTTGGATTTCGGTACACAAATCGATCCAAGAATCTCATTAGTGTGAAATCCTGCAGTGGGTCCCCTGAATACTGAATATAATTTCCCTGAAAGGTGGGGATGGGGGATTTAAGAACTTAACTCAAATTATATATATGCATCCAGGTTAAGAATAGAGGCAAACATAAGCCTCTATTATACTGCATAGAAGGCACAAATTTGCAATAAATGACTTTTCAAATATCCCTCTCATGCACGATTCTTTACTTGAAGAGATTAAACACACACTTATACAAACATTCTACGATGCACTACTGATTTTATGAATAGGTAAATATTAATACTGTAGGTCACCTAACTATTAACCAGGAACCAAACCCTGAAGTGACAAACACAGCAAACAGGAAAGGGGATGGCCATCTTTCTCCAGAGAAAAGCCAGAATGTAGTAAATGTGTGGTTTTCTAAAACCCTCTATTTCCATTCATCTCAGAGTGGGAAGACGTATCTGCTGCTCTGCATTAAACAAGCCATTGCTCCTTTACAACAGCAGACAAATGTATATGATTCTATCTGGTGGAGAAAACACTGTATGAGCAATTATTATCTAAAACTAGATTACTTATTTTTTTCTTATGGCATGTCGTTTGAATATGTTAGACTTACCTGAAGGATAGTCTTTGCAAAAAGGGCCACAGAGGGATGAAAATGCTCCGATAGCTAAAAACAAAAATGTAAACAAGGTGTTCAACTCTTACTACAATTACAGATTACTTAAGAAAATACAAAAAACTGAAACTTAAGTCGACACATTAGAAGAGTGATTCTCAGAATTCTGGTCTCAGGACCACTTAATGTACTTAAAATCAAGGACCTCAAGAGCTTCCTTAATTTAAGTGGGATGTATCTATTGACGCTTATTAGAAACATTTTAAAACACTCATAGTTTACTTAAAATAATTATGAGCCTATTACATATTAATATAAATAGCATGGTTTATGAAAAGTAATTATTTTTAAGAATAAAATTAGAAGTGTAGCATTATTTTAGTTTTGTTTTTATTTTCAACAGCTCACTGCTCATTTTTCTTTTAGTTTTGCAAATCTATTTAATACCTAATTTACTAGAAGACAGTGGATTCTCATTATCTGCTTCCATATTCCATGTTATTTTAGTTGAAGTATATGGAGAAAATCTGGCCTCATACAGATAGACACCTAGCTGGAAAAAGGATTTTATTAATAGCCTTTCACATAATTATGGATTTTCTTCCTGTTCAAGAAAACGTCTTTCAAATACCCAAGTCTGAATAACCACTCTGTTGTTCAGCCAGTCCTTCAGGAAGCTGAGTTTCCAACAAGTATACGGACACTTGTCCTTGAGAGATGAGACAACTTTCACACTTAGGTATGCAGCACAAGTGCATTATGCATTCTTGCTATATATGTACACAGAATATTAAAAAGAAATGTTCTTTAGGGTTCAGATAATAAAACCAATAATTTTTCCTGCTTCATTGTTCTTACATGATAGTGGCTTTTATTTTTTTAACTGCAAGTATGTGGCAGTAAAGAAGATGACAGCTGCAAGCGCAGTTTAGTTAGCACTACTGTCTTTATAATGCTAAGGCACCAACAGTTTTATCCATCATTTCTTTTATACTATCAAGGCCACTGTCAACACAGTGACAAAGGTAAATAATGTCTTGGTATCACTATGAAAACAGTTGTGACCTTGCAGACTTGCTGAAAAGGTGTTAGGGACCCCCCAGGGGCCCACACTTAAAGGTCATTAGAAATATGAGTTACTCTTATGCATTTTAAAAGTAACTTTATTTGCAAAAAGTTCTATCACAAAACTTGAGGGATATCCAACACACAAAGCAAAAGTTACCTATTTAACAGAGCTGTTATATGCAATAATCTACTTACAAAAATCAAAACTTAATTATAGCCATGTATAATATCCTTATTTTGCATGTACATTAGTTTAGATTTTCTACATATGCATGCATAAAGGTACAAATGTGGCAACTGAAATGTTTATCAGAGACAACAGAAATATGGGTTAGCTGTGTGACACACTTCAAATTGCTTCTTTATGATAATTTATGTCTAAATAATTTAACTCCTACATTTATTATTTGAAAGAAAAATGAAAACTTCAAGGTACTAAATCCATGAGGACAAATATACAGCACAAATGAATTAATGGACAATATGAAATTATTTTACCTTTTTGAGTTCCCAACAACTTGTATTTTCAGCTCCACAGAACAAAGGGTTTCTACTGAATGGATCATATGTGTTTAACTGTTTGCCACCTGAGAACAAAAATAGTATTTCTCAAATATTTTATTCCTAGCCCAAGATGTCACTAAAGCTACCATCTTTAATGTTGTTACCAACAGATACAATTTCCAACATTTTTAGTTAGCCAGGCATCCCACCTAGATTAAAAACTCCAAGCCCTTCAAGAATATCTTTGTCCCAAGCTAGTATTTGATACTGAATGAACCAGGTAGCCTGTTTATCCCAACTACTAAAAGCTCCCCTTCAAAACTTCTCTCTCCCTTTTTCAATTAACAAAAGGTGTCTATTTCTGGATCAATTAGGCCATAAGTGTTAAGATGGCAAATAACCTGAAGATAAAGTAGGTCTCAAGTCTTTTGGAACTTTAGAGTGCTCTAAATATCTGTCATTAAATTATGCACAGAAATAATTCTCACTTGGAACAGGTTTTACATTTTCTTCTTCATGTTTTCAGAAACTCAGGATTAAAAACTTTTAAACAAAGAATTTATCAGAACACACTACTTCACAATTACATGCTCACCACTTCTCTAAAGAATTATTCTCAGTTTAGATTTAAGATAACTGACGGGTTTCTTTTAAAAATTTTCCCAGTGGCTACTTGGCTTCTCTTTTATACTTCACAGGCAAACTAGTTTGGAGGGATGAAATAATTTGATCAAGAGTCCCATGACAAGTTTGAAATCGGCCTGGCACATCTCTTGATCTTCAAGGCTAGTGGTCTTTTCTTTACACCCTCAAAGGAAGAGGCTGTATTTCTTCTTTTGTCCCTAATAGTCTATATAGACTGTTAATTCAGTTTGTGTATGTATATGGAAAAACTTAATGTTTCTATCTCACAGAAAGTTTTCAATCCTAAAAATGTTACTTTAAGGAACTATAGAGGGTAAATATGATACTCAAAAGAACCACAACTTCCACACAATTCACAATGTATAAACAAATACTTTTGTTTATAAATTAAACTTTCACGTACACACATTTGATATTTTCATATAGGTTCCATGTTTTTGGCCTTTACATGTATAGTTAAAGGTCAAGAAACTAAAACTGATTCAAAGGTATAAACTTTCACATTTATAGCTAAAGGAAATGAGATTTATTGTGCATCTAACATGTCCATAGTTTTCTTTCTTCACAGGTCCAAAAGGTATTTGCTTTAATTTCTAAGATGTAAATTATTTTAAAATGTGGTTGTTAGTAAATAAATGATTTACTATATTAAAAATTTACTTCCAAGGTCATAAATACATCTGATTATGACAGCTCCCATTTTTAAAGAAAGCAATACTGAAGACTTCTAAAATGATAATATTAATTTCTATTAAGATCAAAGGGGAAACCAATTCCCTCATTTAAAAATTCAAGAGAATAAAGGTTTACAAAGCTCACCTTTCAAATTATCAAAGTGTACCCAAGAAGCGGACTCTGATTTTTTGGTTTCCATATGACTGTCAGACACAGTTTCTTCTGTCTCAACTTTTTTCACAGCATCTGTTTCTTTATCTGCATCAGTGAATGTTTCCATCTCTTCATCATCTTTTATATCAATGAAATTTTCTTCATCATCAGACTCCTAAAAAAATGACGTAATGAATCTGAGTTAATTAACTGGAAGTCTGTGTTCAATTTATGTGAAGTAGTTTTGAAGAAGACTCTGGAGAAACACCAAAGTTCCACCAATGAAATTCAGAATGAGAGGAGACCATATCCTTATTTCTTAAGGTAATAAAGTTTTGAGCCAAGAATCTCTGAGACTTTGGGACTTTTATTACATGAAAACATTGAGCCCTCAAATAAATTTTTGACAGGTTATAAATAATGCTCCCGAGCAGGTGTTGTTATTCTGTCCATTTCACAACGAGGAACCAGGCTTGAGATCTACTAGCTCTATAGCCCTCTGTAACATCTCATATAACTGCAGTTTATTATGAGTAAAATGGTCAAGCAACATGCCCACCTAGTAAACTGTACACCTGGGACTAAAATCCAGGTCTGTCTGACTGCAGGACTCACACTCTTACATGTTCCAGATGACTAAGTAACTGTCATTAAAGAGGAAAAACACGAATACGTTTCAGAAGCCACTCGATTTAAAAAGCAGTTGTAAAATGTACCGGATGATCGTCTAGTTGACTTCTTAAACCTGGTTTTGCTTTAAGGATCTCAGACACAAGATATAAAGTTCCACATATGAATGGTGGCATTTGTGCACAAGTAACTTGAAGTAACCTCTTCACAAAAGCCTTCACCCTGCGCAACACGATGTCAGCTTTCAGAGATTTGTAGACAAGGTTAAGAAACATGGCTTGCTTAGAACACAGCATCAACCCTGGATCCAACATCTTCCTGTAAAACAAAAGCAAGACCAAATGTTTATCCATAAAACATTTCCACAACCAGCAGTCGCCTATTAGAAGCAACTACTAACCTCATCTTAGTTAGGGATAACTTTCCTATTTATTTTAGAACAAGAGACCATTTCTGTCTTAAGAGATAAAATGGAAGTCAATGACCAGAACAGAAAAAATGATGATGGGGGCTGGTGAGGGAGGAAGGAATTATAGGAACAAGAGACATTTTTTTTCCCCTTCTCTTTTCCAAGTGGTTTTCCACACTCTAGACCAACAGGGCTCAGCCTTACCAGTAATTTTTATAGACACAGAACCACACATGAAAGGCTAATCCAAAACCAAATTAAAACTGACCTATGAAAGCAGTGAGGACTAGATCTGGGTTCTTCTCCTTGTATCACTGCTCGTGAATTGGGTGGCCAGAGGCAGCCTCCTCCACATGGTTCTAGTAAAGACCATGCATGTATAGCAGAAAAGTGAATTGTGAGGACTTCAGAGAATCTCTAGTCCAATGTACAGTGTAACACCCTTCTATACATGCTATTCTCTCTGCCCAGGATGTCCCTCCCTAATTATCTGCATGTCCATAGTACATAAAATAGGTTCTCCCATTCTTGTTTGTATCAGTCCCATGTTTATGTTCTTCAGTTTAACAAACTGTTACCTTTCTCTTCTTGTCCCCCAAAAGTCCAATGGAACAGGGACTGTGCCTGTGTTACTCATTGTTGTAACCTCAGTGTCTGGCACTTAATAAGTTCTTAACACTTATTGAACGAATAAATGGTTCATTTCATGGTATGCAACATCTTACTGATTGTAGATTGCTCACTCTCTCTCACTAGGAACGTAATCCAATTTTGGGCAAGTCATTTTACCAGGAAATCTCTTCTTTACCTATTGCTGAAATCTGCTCCTGTGTAATTTCCTACCATTATTCTATTATAGCCATCTGAAGCAACACCAAACAACTTAACACAAGCAACAAATGTGGAACTGCATCAACCTAAAAAAGCTTCTGCACAGCAAAGGAAACAATCAACAAAATAAAAAGGCACCTTATAGAATAGGAGAAAATAGTTGCAAACAATTTATCTGATAAAGGGTTAATATAAAAAATATATAAGGAACTTCATGGAATTCAATAGCAAAAAAAAAAAAAAAACCTGATTAAAAAGTGTGCAAAAGACTCTCCAAATATTTTTCCAAAGAAGACAAATGGCCAACAGAGGTATGGTGCTCAAAATCACTATCATCAGGGAAATGCAAATCAAAACCAACTCACACCTGTTAGTATGGCTATTATCAAAAAGACAAGAGGTAACAAACCTTGGTGAGGATGTGGAGAAAAGGGAACCCTTGTACACTGTTGGTAGGAATATAAATTAGGAAAGCCATTATGGAAAACCATATGGAAGGTCCTCAAAAAATTAAAAATAGAACTACCACGTGAACCAGCAATCCCATTGCTGTGTATATATCCAAACGAAATGAAATCAGTATCTTGATGACGTATCTGCACTCCCCTGTTCATGGCATTATTCACAATAGCCAAAGTACACAAACAACCTAAGTGTCTGTTGACAGATGCATGAATAAAGATGTGATACACACACACACACACACACACACACACACACGATGGAATATTATTCAGCCATGAGAAAGAAGTCCTGCTATTTGTGTCATGGATGAACCTGGAGGACTTTATACTAAGTGAAGTAAGTCACACAGAAAAAGACAGATACTGTATGACTTCACTTATATGTGAAATCTTAAAAAAAAAATCAAACTCATAGAAACAGATCAGTGGTTGGCAGGGGGTGGGTGGAAATGAGGAAATGTTGGTCAAAGGGGATAAACTTCCAGTTATAATTTCTGAGGATCTCATGTACAGCATGATGGCTATAGTTAATACTGTACTGTATACTGGAAATTTGCTGGGAGTAGATTTTAAGCATTCTCATCACAAAAAAACAAAACAAAACAGTAGGAACTATGGGAAGTGATGGGTATATTAATTAACTTGATTATAGTAACCATTACAATGTACATGTATGTGAGCATCACATTTCACACTTGCAATACATACCATTTTAGTTGTCAATTGTACCTCAGTAAAGTTGGCAAAAAAACACAACAAAAATTTAATTATACTTTTACATGAAAGCCTTTCAAATATGTGACCCTATGCAGCTATTACATGTCGTCTCAGCCTAGTGTCTCTTCTGCAGGCTTCTCAACTATCATGTCAGGTAAGTCTTAACTTCTCTCTTTATCCTAGTTGCTGAATCCTAGAGATGCTCCAACTGATCTGAACCTCTGGACACGGGACACTAGAATCAACACATTCCTCCAGTGCTCACATGGAATCATTACTTCTTGCTCTAAGCACTTCTATAAACCTTTCCACACTAATACTAGAAGTGAAAATACTTAACCTTGTGAAGCTTTTCATATTGCTCTGCATACCCAGTTTTCCCCATTTGTCAGTACCATAATTCTAGTACCAATCTATTGGTGATATTATGAGATAATTTTCTCTCTTCACATTTAAATTTTTCAACATTTACATCCATTTTACAACTCATCTTTAATCATGAATTCCTACACATCAGTAGAAACATATAATTTAAATAGGTGTATCTCCACCATTTGACAGAGAACATGTTCCTGAAGTTTTTGACAAGTCTCATTTTTGTAAACCAAACTATTTTCACTTCTTTTATCCCTTAGTTGTTATTAAGGAATTTTTAAAGGATTCTTAATAAAACCAAGACAGAACAAATATTTTAAGAAGGTTTAAGAGCCCTCTGAGGAAATCCATCTGTGAAAGCTCTTTGTAAGCAGTAATTTAAAAAATTTGGGAATGTACTCCTCAGAGATGTGAGACTGTTGTGTTAAATATGAGATGTTAAACAGATATTAGAAAAATGTTTTTCAATAGTCCAAACATTTCTAAAAATCAGAAGTTCCTGAGACCCCCAAAAGTTAAAAAAAACACACCAAGATCCCGAAACCTCTACATTTTCAGCCTTGGAATCTTTCCAAACTAAAAATGTTAAGTATTTGTTACTTTAAAAAATTGTAGCTTTCTTAAGAGTCATAGGAAGGCCTTTGAGATTATATTTAGTGGGCCACTGCAATCAATGCCATGAAATATCATAAACTCCAAAGTCAGCAGACTAGGTTTTGCCACTCAACTTCATCTTGTATTGTCTGTGTGACGTTGCACAAAATACTGAACCTCAGACTGGAGAGCTGTTAAGAGGATTAAACTAAAATGCATGTGGGTAATATTAATAACGACAGCAGCCAACACTTAGAGAGCACTTTATGTGTCAGGCACTGTTAAGCACTTAACACATATGTGAAGATTACATGGGTTAGCATATACATTAACTCACTGACCTTATCAAAGTCCCAGTTCTGTCATTTTCTTGCTGTGTAACCTTGGGAAAGTTTTATAGTCTTCGTAGTAACTTCATGGAATAGGTACTTATCTTTCCATTTTATAGACAAATAAACTGTGGCATAGTAAAATGGGATCAATCATGTTTACTAATAAGGTTATAATGAGGATGAAGTATAATAATTTGTCCAAAGTTACACAGCAAACTAATGACTGGGACTCAAATCCAGACACTATGGCTTAAGTCCAAGATATTAACCACTACATTACATTTCTCACAAGACACATGATTGTGAAATTAAAAAATGAATTAGAAGGAAATGCATAGCTTGTTGGCATATTCGAACAGTTGCAAAGTATTTCCATACTGTTCAAAATGTCATCCCTCAATGGGTGCATTGCAGGACAGTTGGAAAGTTTCAGTAAATAAAATCTTAATCCCAATATTTAAAAACAATTTCCAAACTGCAAACACCAACCCTCCTGACCTAACAAACTTTCTTTTTCACCATCTAGCTTCCTCAGTATTAATGTAAGTACCTCTAGTGATAGGAATTTTGTTCACTGTACTACATCCACCTGGAACAGTACCCTGTATATAGCTGACACATAAATTCTTGTTGAACGTTGCTAAATGGCTGTGTGAAGTGAGGATAAAGAAATACAGGACTGAGGATCATAGTGGGGAGGAAACTTGTTATCTCTAGTTCTATCAAGTATCCCAAAAGATTTAAAATATAGCAAAATGTTAATTTTGAAATATCAGGTGGTAGGATATGGATTTTTTTTGGGGGGAGGGGGCCTGTATTTTAACAATTTCTCAAAATTAAAAAATAATAAGCAATGTTTTCAAAGCATATAACTTAGTTGTCCAACAGCGAAACAAAGATTAAGTAATTTACTCAAAGTTGGTGATTAGCAAGTTGCCGAGGGGAGCCTAAAATCCAGTTTTCTAAGTCTTTCTCTTGCCTCACAGAGGGGTATTGCATGTGCTCTAAGATTACACTGTTCCTCACATTCACATATTAGAAGGGTATGTACTTACCTGTATAATGCCGCATAGTATCGATTGGATATTGTCTGCTGAGAATTCATTACTTGGAAAAGCAACATTAAAGCCTGCACACTGGTATTAAAATTCACAACATGCAACACTTTAAACAGTGTATCAACCTGCTCCCTCACTTTGTCATCACCAGTCTGGGCATAAGGGTATGCCCTATTCACTCCTGTTAAAAGGGCACTAAGCATTTTTGATTCAATGTCTTTTTTCTTGATACAAGTCCGAAAAAAACAAAAATAAAGAGTTATTAATTTGTTAGCCAATTCACTTTCTTCATGAGAGAGGACCATTTGATTTAAAAAGCAAATTGCGTAATATTGCGCTTTGGAGCTGATATTTGAGCGAAAAAGCAGCCTTTCTACTTCACCACACACAACGCCTTTCATATTGGGATGTTTACAAAGCAATGTCTCTAACAGATGGGAGGCTTTTGTGGCTATTCTGTTCTGAGGATCTCCCAGTTTATTTACCACCTGCACAAGAAGAGCCTTTTCTTCCTCAGGTTTATTACAAAGAAGCTCATGAGCCACTATAAGGGCTCGAGTTTTGGTGGTTATTAATGAATCATGACTTAAAGTTTCTAAGACCTGCACAAAGTCAGCCACTAAGTGTTTCAACTGGTGTTCAAAATACCATAATATCAGCCTTCTGTCTCTTGAGTCCCTGTTGCCACTGGACAACTGTTCTAGTTTGTCAAAAGGACGCTGGTTGAACATCCGTAGCTTCCGATTATTTGGCAAAAGGTCTGTAATGAGTAACTCTTTGAAAGTATCCAAAGCCATGAGGCACTGCTGTTTGCTGCCCTTCTTTTTAACAAGGTTTATGAGAGTTTCCACAAACTGGAGTGTGTGAATAGCATCATCCTGAATAAGAAGAATCATGGCTGCCATTCTGTCACCTAGCGTCCCCGATGACACAATTGCCTTCATCCAGGTAGAAGAGGCTCCCTTTTGATTATTCGTCTTATTTTTGAATAAGTTGATTTCATGCTCATACAACTTCTGAGCCAAGGTTTTGTACTTAGACACAACATCCTGAGGCTGGGGTCCCAAAAAATATTCATTGCTATATTCTAAATCATACCATTTGCCTCCAGGCTTCAATAACAATGTCTGTCTCTCAAAAAATTCAAAGATGTCCTGTTTATCTTTCCTTCCTTTTGGAACGGCACTGTTGTTCTCATTAGAATGTTGTTCTGGTCTCTTCTTATTTTTCACCTTACTGACTGACGTCCTTTCACTTTCTGCTGCGTTTTGCTTTTTATTATCTAATTTAGATACACCTGCTTCTTTTTTGCTGGCATCTTCTTTTTTGGCTGGTTCATCTTCTTCAATTAAGAAAGCTTTTGCATACTTGGCCAAACTAAGGTTTTGAATAAATGTTTCTAATTCACCTTGTTGAAGGTCATCAATTGCTCCTTTTTTGCCTCCATCCACAACTTCCTCGTTCTCGTCCAAAGCAGCCAGCATAAGGAAATCTTGCTGCATAAAAACATAAGGAGGTTAAAAATAAATTATAAATCCAATAGTTTAAACTTCAAAAGTTAATGTGAAATCTGTATCTTTGAAATAAATTAAATTGAGTTACCATGGTATGCCTGGGCTCCACTCTACACCAAAATAAATACTTGATGGATAAAAGATTTAAATGTGAAAAATAAAACTACAAAATACCAGGAGAAAGGACAACATAATTTAAACAATAATTTCAGAGTAGAGAAAACCTTTCGAAATTTGACATAAAACTTAGGTCCCATGAAGGAAAGAATGGGTAAATTTATCTCTCTCTCATACACAAAACATATACAAAAAAACCCAAAAGACAATAATACACTGTTAAAAAAAAATACTGGCAACTCATATCAAAGTAATTAAGTTTAATAATTAATAAAAAAAAGTTCCCACACATCAGTTAAGGACATAACAAATAACCCAATAGAAATATGTGCAAAGGACATAAGTAAATGGTTCATAGGGAAAAAAAAGTGGTTCTTCAAAAATATTAAAAAAAGATGGTCCTCACTGACATTTAGACAGATCCAAATTAGAACCACAATGATACATCCATTTTTCAGTCTGTCAGATGAGCAATGATAAAATTATGACAGGTGGAGTTGAGGAGGGGGTGAGGGGAAAAGCACTTTCCCACATGGTTGATGGGAGTGTAAACTGGCACAACCTTTATGGAGGGTAATCTGCCAACTTCAATCAAAATACATATAAGAACATATCTTTTGACCCAGTTCCATTTCTACAAATTTAGATTACACATACACTTACAAATGTGGACAACAATACATATTCAAGATTATATAGTGAAGCATTATTTAAAATAGCAAAAAATCGACAACTTAAATATCCACAATAAATGGCTAATAGAAAATTAAGACACACAGTGATTAATGCAGGCATTAAATCAATGACACAGAACTTTACATTCTGATATGGAAAGATCTCTAAGATAGAAAAAAAAAGATTCAAGAGATTATACACTGTATAATACCTTTTGTGTAAACACACACACACACACACACTTTTCACACTGCAACCCCTTTTTAAAAAGCAAACCTGTTTTTAGCATGTGAATATATTACATATTTAAAAATTAAATACAACCCAAGCACAAAGAAAACCGTGAGTCTGCCCCTGCAAGGTGTATTTCTCCTGCTTCAATTCCTACCTAACCCAAAAGTCTAGTCTCAAAACTATATATATATATATAGAGCCAAATTCTGTCACATATTTGCTCCAAATCTTCTAATGGTGTGGTCAAACTGAGCGCAAAAACCCATAGCACTTTTCGGCGTCTGACATACTTCGCGTTCAAAAGTTTGGTTAGTTTTTTCCCTTTAATTAGGATGTAAATTCGAAGGGAGCAGAGCTCTTCATGAGCGTAGTGAGCATGCGCGCATACTCCGTGAAAACACTTAAAATTCCCATACACAAGATTTCAAAACCCTGATGCCACGGTCAGGACCAAAAAAAGTTAGTCCTGTCCGACTGATGGAGTGACAGTTATAGTACGTCAATAAAATGAGAGGATAACCTACATTCTAAAAAAGGACACAGCATACAAACGTTTAATTCTAAACGACTTTTCTCTCGTAAAAAGCAGTGGAAAATAAGTGCAAGGCGCGTACAGTGCACACTTCTGAGTCCAGCACGCCCTCCCAATCCGCAGCTCCGGGGCGGTCGGGCCATCTGTCCCGCCACGCATCACACGCGGGACCACTTCCCGCGCCTTTGTCCCTATTCTCCGAGAGTCCAAAGCCATTACCTTGGTGCCTCCGAGCCGTAACACTTCTTCTAGGGAGAACCCATCCTCCGTTTCAGCGTTATCATCCTCGTCATCCTCGTCCGGATCTTCTACCCCCTTCTCAGGACCCCAGTGCCGCTGGGCATGGAACTCCAAAGGTTTCTTGGCGGCCGCCATGGTTAGCAGAGCACGCGCGAACGGCCTGCAGCTTCCTTCCGTTCGGCCCGGTGACGCCTTTCCTGCAGGGGGCGTGTGCACTTCCGGAAACCGACGCAGTCCCGCCCCGGACGGCGCGCGACTGTGTGGGAAATTCGGAATGAGACTCCTCGCGAAGGCCGGCGCCGGGCTGCTGAGCGCCCATGCACGCGCCGGTGAGCGATCACCGCCCCCCTCCACCCACCCGAACCCGGGGTGCAGTGGAAACCGCGTGGGAGGCCCTGAGGCGCTCCGGGCGGGACCCTAGTCCAGCCTCGGACAGAAAATGGCTGAGGTCGAGGGCCAAGTGCATGCCTCCTTGGGCCGTTAGTGCGTGCTGTGGACTGGAGCGCGCTTTCCCGGCGTGGGGCGACGTTAGGGCTTAATGAAGCCGCTTTGAAAGCGCTCAGACTGCTATGCACGTGTAAATAGTAAAATTTTTAATGGGTCCTGTTATATGTGTTTTTCGCAGTCATTCCCTGTCTTTGGAGAGGGAAGTACTTCAGTTCCGGGAAAGAGCCGGTGGAAAACCAGCCGGTGACTCCGATACTGCGTCATCTTATGTACAAAATCAAGTCCACTGGCCCCATCACTGTAGCCGAGTACATGAAGGAGGTCTTGACCAACCCAGCCATGGTATGGGTCGGGGAGCCGGACGACCGGGGGCCTCTAGCAGGTTTGCGAGGTGTGAGCCTGGACGGGTGCGCCTAGAGGAGCCCGAGCATCTTCAGCCCAGGCAGTCGGGGTGCCTTCCAGGGGAAGAACCACCCCGAGGACTTGGGGACGGATAAACTAATCTGTCAGTTGGGCAGGGCTGGATCAAGTTGGCAACAGTGCCATTAAAGAGGTTACAAATTCCAAAGGTGGATTTATGGGGGAAGGATGACTTCCTTGAGTTCATGGTAGGTAGATGGGCCAGTTATTTCCCTGGAAGGGAATGGAGGAGGAGGAAGAGTATTAGCCGTTTTAGGAGGAAGGGGAAGGATAAAGAGTTCAGTCCAGTATGTTCATTTGAAGGTTATATGGGACTCTTAAGCGCAAACCTCCTATAGGCGACTGGAAATAAGAATGTGTGCCTGGAAAGTTGTCTGTATTGGGATGGCTTCGGCAGGCATTGGAAGCATATTCTGGGTTTTCTTGAGCATGGAAGGACTGGGTCTTTACTGTTCTACTAGGATTAAACATTGTCACAACTTTCTGACCTGTATTTCCTTGTCTGCTGTACAAAGCCATTTGGTGAAAGCCTGTAGTCCTTTCATTTTTGGATGTTTCACCTTTTGTAGGGTTGAAATAATGAGATCTGTGGAATTCTGGGATTGGTTTGGCCTATTGCTTTTGGAGGTGGTGGAGTGGCCCAGTGTTCAGAGGTTTAGAAAAGGCAGTTATTTTCATTAACTCCTAATTGAAATTTAGCATTTCTCTAGGAACATAGGCAACAACCAGTAGCATCAGCAATACCTGTGACTTTAGTTAGCATTAGTGGAAATCACTGATACTGTCCTATCACCAGAGTAATAGATTACAGGTATCTCAATACCATTGTGTTCATCCGTTCTTCAAAACCTAGTTACGTATGAGACTTTTGGCTTGATTTTGTTTTTTTAATACACTTACAAAGCAGCATATATATATAATACTGTATCACAAGTTTATTTTTAAATATTTGGTGTTTTTCAGTTCATTTATTTTGTAATCCTGTGTGTTTCAAGTCCTGTGCATTTAAAAACATTCTATAAATGGGTCCACAGGCTTCTATAATTGGGCAACCAGAGGCATTCATAACACACACCAAAAACACCCCTGAAATACTTACAAAGGGAAAAACAAAGGCTGGAGGGGGGGATGCAGCGTGGAGTGAAAAAAATTTTTTTTAAGATGGAAGTGACTTAATTATATTTCTAATGCTGATAGGGAAAAGTTGAAGCTGTGAAAGAAAGGAGATGATAAAAAGATCCTGGTCCATGAGAGTTGGGGGAGGAATGGTGATCCGTCCAAAGCACAGGTGGGGAGGGAACAGGTTTGGGTAAAAACAGAAGGGGTAGGCATTTCATTTTTTGAGTCCCTAGGAAAGAAGGGGAGCAGGTGGAGGCCAGGAGGGGGCAGGAAGCTGAGGAAGTCATATTTAGTAGCATTCTTTAATTCCTGTGTGGGCAGGAGCCCAGGTCCCTTGGTAAGAGTAAGGTGGTTCAAAGAAGGGGCATAAGGACCATAGGGAATTTTTAAACAATTCTTGAGTGTCTCTGGGTTAGATATTATGCTAAAACTTGGGATATGAAGGTAAATAAGACATAGTTCTCTCCCCCAAATAACTATGCCCTTTGGTGAAGAACATAGACATATAAATAAGCTCAGAAAAGCAAGCACTGGATTTATTCTGAGGTAGGAGGGCTAGAAGAGGAGGAGATCAGAGAAGATGGCATTTCTGCAGATTCTATGGATGGGTATAAGATTGCCAAGGAGAAATGGGCAAGGATAAGGGAGGCTATTTGCAATGGCATGGATATGTGGACAAGCAGGGCTAATTTTAAAAAAGAAGACTACTTATTGAGCTATAACATTAAAAAATGCGTAATCACAAGTATACAGCTTGATGAATTTTCCCAAAGTGAACACTGTGTAATCAGCACCCACGTGGAGAAAGACAACACCAACAGGCAAAGCTAATTTGAAACAGGAAGTAGGAGAATTTTGGGGAGAGGGCTGGAGGAATCGGCAGGGTCATGCTGTGTTTCGTTTTGGGACCAGAGGAGGGAAGGAGGGTGTGGAATATAGAGACAGACATTGCATGGCCTCTGCCTTTATAGTCAAGGAGTAATGATTTTTCTACCAGTTCTGCAAAATGACTGTTACTTTGTAAAATTAAGTAAACATACTGTGTTTAACTTGCTTATTTAGAAGAGACAACTTTCTTAGTACATAATTTTTATTTCATTATATATACATTATGTAAGATTTTGGAGGAGGGTTTTAAAAAGCCTTATTTGAAAATTAATTTGTTTTCTCCATTTTCTCTTTTTATTTAGGGATATTATGTGTACCGTGACATGCTAGGAGAAAAAGGAGATTTCATTACTTCACCTGAAATAAGTCAGATCTTTGGGGAGGTAATATCCAATGTAAACTATAAAAGAAACTAATATTACAAACATTTGAGGTCAGATCAAAGTGTGTTATTCTATAAAAGTGTTTTACAGCTTTGTGTTTGTGATTCATCAAAAGATTTTTCAGTAGTTTTATACTGAGGGAATGGAGAGGCAATAAAGAACATGGTACAGAGGACATTTGAAAAGTTTATACTTCACTGTAGAAAAGGAAATGTAGAGATAAGAGGGACATAAGGAAAGAGAAGGAAAAGAGAGGAAAGTAAAGAGGTAAAAAAAAGATGAGGTTAAAACCAGATGAAATGTGAGAATGGGAGAAGGAAGAGGTAGGGAGTACCACAGAAGGAAGAGAAAAACAAAAGGAACACTGAGGAATTCATGGAATAAAAATGAGCTCTAAAGCCCCCAACCATGATTTGATTATAGTTGCAGGAGAAATCTCCCTTTAAGAAATTTTGAAAAAAAAAAAAAAAAAAAAAATTTGATTTCTTTTCAGGAATTCTAGTTCCTTTATTCCCATATAAGAACCTTTGATCAATTTAGAAATAGGAAAGAGGACACAAGTGGAAGTAGAGTCCAGGTATTTGTAAAAATATCGCTTATGCCTAAAAGCCATACAATTACTGAAATCCTAAGTATGAAGAAATGTCATAATTATGTATTTCATATGTCTGTTAACTTTCAAATACTACTACCTTTCTGTAAGTGATAATCTCTTATCTGTGTCATGGACCTTTTATAGTGGAGGCTGCCTTTTAACTATTTTCTCCTGTTATTAACCTTCCTAAGTAGTGTCATAACATAGTCCTAGTGAAGTTCCTGTGTGTGCATACTATATGAACATGTTAATACATTTGGTTGTTTGCAAACATTTTGCTTTCTGGCATAAAGTGTGTATTTACATAGAGTTTTGTATTGCGGTATACTTTTATAATTTATAATACTTTAATGTAGGTTTTTCTTTGTCACAGCTACTGGGGATATGGTTTATCAGTGAATGGATGGCCACTGGAAAAACTGCAGCTTTCCAGCTGGTGGAACTGGGCCCAGGTCGGGGTACCCTTGCAGGAGATATTTTGAGGGTAGGTAATAAAAGAACGTCTTAAAGTCTTGTATGTGTGTATCTGATTACTTCTGACTGAGTTTGCAAACTTTGTTGATTTTCTTGGCTTTCAGTTCTACCTCTTTAATCTCATATTTCTCTGCTAAAATATAGTGTGAGAATAATATAATGAATAATTAGTTATTGTTGTCTTTGAGGTTAAAATATGGGGGCTGGGGAGCATGTAAAAACAGAACGTATAAAACATTTAGAAGGCATTATGGGAGAATATATTTGTCTTCTGGGTAGGGAAAGAGTTTTTAAATTATATATAGAGCAGAAGCCATAAAGAAAAATATTAATATTTTCAACTACATTAATAACTTTTTGTTCTTTAAAGAGACTAGGAACTTTATGTTCTTCAAAGACACCATAAATTGATGAGACAAGCCACAAGTTGGAGAAGTTATTTGCAACACATATAACCAAAAAAGAACTAGTAGTTCCTTTAAGTTGATAGCTAACTCAATAGAAAAATCAGGGCAAATATCTGAACAGGCCCATAAAAGAGGTAATGAAAATTCAAATCAGTGAGATATCACTGTACCCTCAAAATTAGAAAGTCTGATACCACCAAGTGTTGGTGAGGATGGGAGATGTGGAACAATGGGAACGCTCATACTGCTCATAAGAGTACATAGTTTGGTGCAACTACTTTTAAAAGGTATTTGGCATTAACTACTAACGTCAAAGTTACTTATAGGGTATGACCCGGCAATTTTAATGCTTAGGGCATATATGTAAAGGAACTAGTGCATGTACCAGGAGACATGTACAAGGAGATAGCAGCATTACTTAGAAGAGCAAAACGCCAAAACAGTTCAAATGCCTATGGATGGGAAAACTAGATAAAGTTGTACACTCACTCCCACAGTAGAATACGAAGTGCTGTGAAAATGCATGAGATCAGAGCAGATTGCAACCATATGCAATGTAGAACTCAGCATCTTGTTGAGTGAAAATAGCAATTTATAAAATAATTCATATCATGATTATACTTATATAAAATCCAAAAGTAATCAACATTAAACAATATATTTTTGTTGGTACAGATATATTTAGTAACATTTGTGAAGAAAAGCCAGTAAGTGATAAACTCAAGATTCAGAATGGTAGTGACATTTGAGGGTGAGGGAGGACATGGGTGGGGGCTTTAAAGGTAAGGGTCATGTCTCATTTTTTTAATCCAACAGATGTTATTCCTATATCATTCCATCATTCTATGTAACATTAAACAGGAGGACTATTGTTTATAGTACATGATAAGTAACAAACGTTCATAGTTTCTTCTACTTTGGGACCCTTACGTCTTTTTTAGTTTATTTTGTGTGTACCTGGCAAGTTAGTGTAAAAAAACCCAAAAAGCATTCAATATAACTTTATATTTCTTGATGCTATATTTTTGCTTGAAATTAGGAATTGAAGGGTTTTTAAAAAGAAAATTTATAAACATCTGACAAATAAGAATCCCGATTATATATCATTTGGGGAAAATAAAAAACCCATTGATTTAAGTTTCCAGGGCTCTATTTTATATCTTTAAATTGGCAACATCATTTGAATATAAAATAATACGATTCTCAAATAATATTTTCTTCTCAAGTACTTTAAAAATCAAGCCCCCCTCTTGCTTTCCTAGATCAAGTCCTCTTAAAAAGCCTAAATTCTAAAAAGAATTTAAGGGAATGTAAAGAAAATAGCCAAAGACATAATTATAGACTTGTTTTCATTTTTGATCATACTTTCTGAAGGATTTTTCTCTTGGGAAGTTTTCCCATTTGTAGTTTCATCTTAAAACTAAATTTGAAAAAAATCATCTTGTTATCAGTCTGTAGCTGCATATTCAGGTCTCAAAAGTAGTTGGCAAATCAGCAGTGAAAATTAAATTCAAATGAAAAATAACATATATATTTTTTCACCCCTTTCTTTCGCCTCCTCCCCTCCCACCCACTCCGGTTCTCCCTGGCTCATTGGTATTATTAGCCCTGCACTACCTCCAGCTGAGGCAGTCAGCCACCGGTTGTCGACCAACCACTCACAGCAGCTCATGACAGCTGTCGCCGGCTACCAGCTGCTCCTGATGGCTGCTGGCCACTCATGCTGGCCACTGGTCACTTGTGGCGGCACACAGCGGCCCACGGCAGCTCACTCCAACCACCAGCTGCTCATGGTAGCCCTGGAGCCAGCTCCAGGGGGAGCTGTTGTTCATAATCTTAGCTGTAGAGGGCGCAGCTCACTGGCCCATGTGGGAATCGAACCAGCGACCTCCACATTAGGAGCATGGTGCTCCAACCACCTGAGCCACCGGGCCGGCCCCAAAAATATTAATATTGATGTACTTTATGCATTTGGCACTGAATTTTTAGCATTAAAATACTGATAAACTATCAGTGTATCTTTTTTTTCTCATGTTTACAACAGTAAAAAAATGTGTATAGCTAAATATTAATGGAAAATGTGAAATAATCCCAAAACTAAGCTTAATTGTTAATTAGTGCCATTCACATTTGATTTCCTGAGGATACACTTTGGTCATCTCAAAGATGAGGTTATTTCATAGACTTAGCAGCTTTATAAAATCAAAGCTATATACATTTTATTTCCTTCGTCTTTTTTTAGACTTGTTAATCAGAATCAGTTTTAATTGGATGCTAAATCTTTTATTTTTATTTGTTAATCAGTCTAAGTTTATCATTAAGAAACCAAACTGTTCGTTTCTTATGTACACTATGTCTAATAACTAATAGGTTATGATTCTCTGGACTGTTGGAGAGTGGCTTGTGTGAGGAACAGATTTCTCTAGAACCAATTATTCTACTGTAACGAGCAAATTATTGAGGTCAGTGGTTAAAAACCTAAAGTCTACTCAACACATTGTATTTTGCCAATTTTTCTTTTTGTATTTAGGTGTTCAGTCAGCTTGGATCTGTGTTGAAAAACTGTGACATTTCAATACATCTGGTAGAGGTGAGCCAAAAGTTAAGTGACATTCAAGCATTAACACTGACTGAGGAGAAGGTCCCATTAGAACGAAGTGCTGGATCACCAGTATACATGAAAGGTGTTTCTAAGTCTGGAATTCCAATTTCCTGGTACCGAGATCTGCAGGATGTGCCAAAAGGTAATGATTTTACAGTGATTAATGCTCCTCACCGTAGTGATAGGTGACCACAACCTTGTACAGCAATATACAGATGGTCCCAACTTAAGGTGCCAACTTAATCGTTCGACTTAACGATTTTTGAACTTGACGATGGTGCATCAGTGATACATATTCAGTAAAAATAGCAGTATGGGCTAGCATTATGCTATACAATACTTTCTTGTGATGCTGGGCAGTGGCAGTGAGATGATTTTTCCAACTGTAAGCTAAAGTATGTGTTCTGAGCACATTTAAGGTGAGGCTGGATTAAGCTATGATGTTTGGTGCTTTAGGTGTGTTAAATGCATTTTTTGACTTGATATTTTCAACTTACGATGGGTTTACCGGGACATAACACTATCATAAGTCAAGGAGCATCTTTGATTGAGTTAGTGCCCCAAGTCCCTCACCCATAGAGAATAGTGAACTTTTTTCTACAAAAGAGCATTGTATTAGAAAATACAATTGCCTAACATTTAAGGAGCAGTGAATTTCATGTGGTTTTGCAAAAACAAAAGCCAAAAACTTCAGTGTAGGTCTCTGTTGTACTTTTTAGTTTTTCCCTACACCTAAGATAGTAAGTACTGCTGATGAATCAGTCCAAGGCCGCAGGTGCTGGAGGAACAGTGTTAAGTGTGTTTATTTTAATTATCTCTTCTTTTGAACATCCTTACTTGCCTAAAGGGAAGCAATAAGTATTGCAGGAACATCTCTGTACTCCTCAGGAGTCTCACATTGATGAGCTCCAGCTCAGACCTAAAGTAGTCTGATCTTGGGCAAGACATACCAGCCGGTCCTGGTCTCAGCTGTCTTGGATGATTTTAGGAAATTCAAGTCCTCTTTCAGCTAACAAATTTGAGTTCTAATTTCTTTCAGGCCTAGTGATGAATAAGAGAATAAACTGATAATTGAGATATTTTGGCTCTGACCCTGATATGTGGAAAATGAGAATAGTAATACTTGATCCTCTGTACTTTCTGCAGAGTAGGGTTGCTGTGGAGAGGGGCGTGATTCTGTGGCAGTGATGGTTATGGAAGCAACACAGCTTCCAATACGAAGAACTAAGCATTTTCTTTTTGTTAATGTACAAAGGAACCAGTTAATTAAAAATTCTTAAACATTATTGTTTGTTCTCTTTTTAAATAGGGTACAGCTTTTATCTTGCACATGAATTTTTCGACGTTCTTCCTGTGCGTAAGTTTCAGGTATGATGGGAAAAAAGTCATGTTTATAATTGAATAACAAAGGGCCTTATGTTGTAAGAAAAATATTTATGGTATTTAATTATTCAGTATATGAACATTACTTCCTGAAGTCATGAATATAAATTGAATAGCAAAAATGAAATATTAAATGGAATTCTTAATTCTCTTAAGATAATTATTAAGAATTCTTAATTCTCCTGACAAAGTTGTATGAGAATATAAGATGGTAAATGGCTATAGTACAATGAAATTATTTTTTAGCAAATATTTGTAAATTCCAAAGATTACTTTTTTTCTTCTTTCTATGAGGAAATTTAAGATTTGGTGGTAATGCACGTGTACTGGTAACTTCTAAGGCTCAGAGTATGTATTATTACGTAGTAATTTATTAGCAAAGGTTCTGTTTAGTCCTCCTGCGTCTGTTTTCCATTTTTTGGGCACTTTTCATGCTGCTTATCTCTTGTCTAAACATCATTAATAGTTTTCATCTATCAGTCTACTCATATTGTTTAAAGGAAATGAAGTAATGCCTTTAAATTTTAAGTGGTAAAGTGCTGTATTAATGTTACTTATTTATGGTGAGAGGAGAAAACTAATAGTTATTTTTGGTGGGGGCAGTTTTGGAACAGACTTGCAAAAATTTGTTTTTATGCGTTTTTTTATGTTTAGAAAACACCACAAGGATGGCGAGAAGTATTCATTGATATTGACCCACAAGTCTCTGATAAACTGAGGTTTGTTTTGGCGCCTTGTGCCACGCCAGCAGAAGCCTTCATACAAGTAGGAATAAGTTTTTTCTTCATAGTTTATTGCCAATCAAATCTTCAAAGTCTCATTTTCTGAGTTACTATTTTAGAGTTCCTTTACTGGGGGAAGGAGTTGCTGACAACATGTTAGGTGCTTTTTATTTATAGTGAAAAGTGGAGAGGATCTAGAACCAGAGACTGGGTTAAAAGACATTTCTTAGTTGTGTGACCTTACTACATAATAGGGGATGAAGTTAGTAAGCACTTACTCAGTAAGTCCCTTACCTTCTCCGTTTACCTATCAAATATTGACAATATTGTCTCTTGACGGGAAAGGTTTGATGTGTGAAAACAATGTAGTACAGTGTATAGTAAAGTAACATCAATACTTATTACTTTATATGTATTTCTCTGTATATTCTGGCTTAATTCTTAGAATACCTCTATTTTAGGTAAGTTTCATTATCCCTCTGGGCGCTGTTAGAGCATGCCTTTTTCTCTACTTCCACCCAGATCTAAATTTGATTCTAGACTACCAGGCTGGTAGATTTACTACTGTTTTCAATTGACTTCAAGGAATAATCACAAGAGCCTATCTATCTTGAGGTTATGTTCAAAGAAAACCTGCACTTCCTTCTCCGGATGTTTGGGCTTTACATTGCCTGTTTCATTGCTTTTTTTCCAGCTCAGAAAAAAAAAAGATTTCTACTATTTGGATTGTAACTAAGAACTTCTACCTTAGAAGTTACCAGTTTTAAAAAAGCATATGAACTTTTAAACATAAATCTGTGAATTGTTTCTTTTGCAAAGCATAAATAAGTTAAAATATCAGCCTAAGCGCTTGTGAGCATTTCTGTTCATATTCTGGCTACCTAATTTTACCTGAGGAACAAATTCGCACAGCTACCAAGAGCTAACCCCCCTGGTCTTGGGAGTCATTTCTTTTTAGTTCTTGACTTGGGTAGTATTCACTTATGAGAGAGGGAGTGATGATTTGGGGCAAATGGTAATAGAATCTATCATCTGGAAGAGCAGGCTAAGATGGGAAGAATGTCAACAAGGTATGCTGAGATGTCAGCTTATACCTGAAATGGCTGAACTAATGGTTTTTATAGTTAAACGATAGTAATTTATTTAACAGCACTGGGGGCTAAGTGGTTTGTTGTTTTATTTAATCGTTACAACCAGCCTAGTACATGTGTAATGAGGAAACGGACTCCGAAAGGTTAAGTAACTTGTCTGTAGTAAGTAACAGCAAGAGCTGAGACTCAAGAGCTGAGTTTGTCTGACTTTGTACCTGTTAGACCTGTGCCATTATAGGCAGAGACATCAGGGCACCTCAATACTTTCCTTTGTAAATAGGGTGTTAGGAGGGAGCAAGAGTTAGTGTATGTTCTTCTAATGAAGAAAAAGAAATTTTCCCAGAAATTAGTGAAATTTCATATATACTAGTCAAGTTGACAATTATTAAAATTTATTACCATTTCACTTTTTAAGCTAATATGCACTTATTGAGGACGCTTAGTTAATACTTGAATGTCTTGGGAAATAAGGACCTCAGGTACATTGGCACTAGTTCATAAGCTGATGTTTCTAGATATAGGGCATATCATTAGGATACCTTTAGCCCCAACAGAAGGCATCATAATATACTTAGTAGAGTCTATTTTTTATATTGGATTTATATCATTTGTTCATTTAGCACAATTTCTTGAGTGCCATTAGCCTATTATGTGGCAGGCACTCTTCTAAATAGACAAAAACTCCTTTCCCATGCTTTCAACCTAGTGGAATGTGTGTGTGTGTGTGTGTGTGTGTGTGTATGAATTATATAAGTAATAGCACCATAAATAAGTGATAATGTACTTGGCCACCTGGAGGGTTGGGAGGTCATAAGCCTTTTTATAAAAGGGTTTAAGATTGAAATGTCCTTGTAAGTGAATGTCATTAAAGAATCAGGGAGTTCTGTGTAACAGAAAGGGTGCCATGTGAAATAAGTTGAGTGTAGAAACATATACTGAGAACGAATTTATTTGTATTTTAACTAAGAAATACTCATTATAGAAAACCTTGAAAAATCGTAAGAACATAGCTCTTTTGAATGATGTATTTTCTTCCAACTGTCCCCTTACTAGCATGATGAAACAAGGGATCACGTGGAAGTGTGTCCTGATGCTGGCGTTATAATTCAGGAGCTTTCTCAACGCATTGCACTAACTGGAGGTGCCGCACTGATTGCTGATTATGGTCATGATGGGACTAAGACAGATACCTTCAGAGTATGTATAACGCAGTATCGTGACTTACTAGAATTTAATGGGTATTATTTACTTCATTATCAACTGTTAGGTTTGAAGCTCATTGAAGATCTTTATCTTTGGTTTCTACAATGCCTAGCACTGTTGTGTTACATTATTTTATAATTAATGTTAATTCTTATTATAATTACTCTTAACTCTAGATCTTATTCCTAAGCCCAAGTCCACTGTCCAACTCTCCTTTGAACAGGATCTGAATTGTCTACATTCTTCCTTAAGTTGTAGAACCCAGGTTTGCACAGATGCTAGTGAGCAGCTAAATAATACAAATGGAAAGAGTTTCTTAAATTTCTTAAAATATTCTGCCCCTCCTTTATTAAAAAAACTTTTTTTGGTACTTCTTTGCAGATTTGATCTAGCTACTGTAATCATTTAAACTTTTTCTATCATATTTTCAACATCTTTTCCTCTCCAGATAACATTTTTTTTATACTTCTTAAACATCCTTTCTTAAATTCTTTGAATATGATCAATTCTGTTCACTATACTGTAATTGAAATACGTTTAACTAGATGCTATTAGTCATTTTCTAGATTTGTGGTTCTCGGTTTTTAACTTTATTGTATCTAAGAAAAACCTGGAGAGTTTAATGCTGATTTCCTACTTGCCTCCAGGATTCTGATTCACTAGGTCTGAGTAGAGGTTAGTAACATGTTCTCAGGTGATTCTGATACACATAGTTGATGGATACACTTTTTAAAACACCATCTAGGTTCTGATAACCTGAATTCATCTAGAGAATTAATGAGACCTCTATTCTAATCACCATTAATGAAAATGTTGAGTAACTATCAGGCATTGTACTTTATATTGGGTTTTCCATAGAGTAACTCATTTGAAGAAATGGGTGCTATTGCATTTTAAGGGTTGGTAAACCACTGACTTAGGCCATGTTTTCCTTTTTAATTGTTGTGTAAAATGATAGGATTTTCTTTAATCTTGCTGATGATACCATAGAAGGACAAAAACTCACCATTTTAAAAATTATGTTCAAGGGGTTTTGTGGCCACAAGCTTCATGATGTCTTAATTGCCCCAGGAACAGCCGACCTAACAGCTGATGTGGACTTCAGTTATTTGCGCAGAATGGCACAGGAAAAAGTAGCTTCTCTGGGTCCAATAAAACAACAAACGTTTTTAAAAAATATGGGCATTGATGTCCGGCTGAAGGTAATGATTTTACTTCACCATCATTAAATATTTTAACTTCACATATTTCAAAAAGAATATTTTAAGTAAGTTCACCTGGTCTTGGTGTTCTTGTAGTTAACTGGTGTTGCAGCCTTCTCAGTAGTGTAGGATTGTGTAACCAGACAGCCTGGGGGTGGTACAGCCTAAATCACACAGCTCCCTATGAGGTAGAATTAAGACTTTCAAATAGTGTTCATGTTTGTTAAGAAAACTGGACCGCATTTATGGGTATGAATGTTACAACTGTTCTGAAGACATTTTAACCCTTCAGTGTAGATCAAACCACCTGGTTTGGGTCACAGCAACCTATATTTTTAATAAGCACCCCATGATTTTGAAGCAGGTGATCAGAAATCACATTTTAAACATGGCTTTATTGAATAGTTAGTAGTGATTAGTATTGCTGCATATAACTAGAAATCCTTTCTTCTGGTTATTTTTACTAAGAAATTTTTTTTTTTCAGGTTCTTCTAGATAAATCAAATGAGCCATCACTGAGGCAGCAGTTACTTCAGGGGTATGATATGTTAATGAATCCCAAGAAGATGGGAGAAAGATTTAACTTTTTTGCCTTGCTGCCTCATCAGCGACTTCATGGTGGAAGCCATCAGAGCAATTCCCGTCAGTCAAAAAAACCCTCTCCAACACCCGTAGCTGGGTTTAGTGAACTTGTTTGGCAGTGATATTTCAATGTGGACTGTTTTGCCCCCAAGTCTGCCTAAGAAACTAAAATACAGGGAACATATTTCATATATCACAGATAAAGTAAGTATTAAAATATTTTATCTCTTCAGTCAATAAAAACAGCTCATCTTACATACAACTAAACACTGTGTCTAAAACTGGGAACAAAATGTGTGTTCTCACATAGGAAACAAGTAATCGTGAAACTGAGTTTCCTTTAATTAGCAAGGCGAGTTGCTAAGTTTTTATTTTATTTTTAAAAGTAAACATGAACACTGATTGGTTTAATAAAAACTGGAAACAACCTAACTGGCCATTCACAGGGGACTGGTTAAATAGAACTATCCACGTTATTTTTAAAAATGACATAGAGCAATATGTTCTGACATAGAAAGACCTCTAAGATTTAGTAAGTGAAAAGAGTAGGGTGCCAACTGTTTTATAGTTATGATTCCATTTTTGTTGGAGAAAAGCTACATTTAAAGAAATGCTTATAAGTAATTCCATAGAAATATTTTAGTGCAGACTGGTTGTTTTCTGTTCTGTGACATTTACTTGTTATGTAAGAAATAAGAAAAGCATACCCAATAATCACTATTAAATTTCCCAACTGGAAGTGGGTTTTAGGGGTGGAAAGAGACTTAATTTTTTATTTGTTCTCCTCTGAGGTATTTGAATTTTTTACCACATGCTCCTGTGAATTTTATAATTAAAAACAAAGTAGATTTTAAAAAATTTAAGTCATAGTAAAACCAGTAAACCTGACATGTACTTGAAATATGAGTAAATATAATAGACTACCTAAGAGGGATAATTTTCGAAATTGAGCTAATTTTCCCTTATTTCCAGAAGTCAAGTTTTCTACTAAGTTTTCATGTTTTGGTTTACAGAACTTTTAAATTAACACCAAACATATGGACTTTCTGAAGAATTATATTAGCAACACAAATTTACAAGTAAGATTTAAGGAAAAGAATATTAGCCATGTGTCTTAAACTTATGGCAAAACTGTATTGGAAGTTCACTGGCAGAGTGGTGAACTATTGCTTTTTATTGCTTCTTTGGCTCAGCTGAGAACAGGACTAGCATTCTGTATCTCACTCTAAAGGAAAATGGAGGCTTTATTTTTCAGCTGCTGTCCAGCGTTGGGCCAGTCCTAGTCATTTAAGTTTTCTGGCAGTTGCAGTAGTAGACTATTTGATGGTAGTTCCTGAAAAATTTGTAGTTACAGTTATTCCAAACTTTCGTTCCAAGAAATGAGACCTCTAGATAATTACCTCAATTTTCATATAAAATTGTAAAATGAGTTGTTTTTTATTTTAGGCATTAAAAAAGTCAGTGTTCTTAAATATAGCATTAGTTCCATTTATAAATACTATTTCAAAATAGTTCTCTTACCAAGGCCTGGGAAAAAATAACACAACCAAATAAAATTTTCTTTGGATACCTTGACTAGAGATAGGCTCAGGTTTTCACATGGAAAAGTATGGTGATATGGAAATACATTTTATTATTAAGCTTCTTTGAGGTTATTTACAAAAAGTGGGATGTAACAAAAAAATATAAAAATGTACTGAACAGTGTCATTATGGACTACTTTGTACATTATCAAATGTTTCTTACAATTATTTCTTGTACAGACAACTTCAAGACAAAAAAATGGTTATGCATGTTATACAGTATCTGGAGCAATTACTCAACTCCAAATTATCTGACAGTGCCTTTACAAATTTAGAAAACTTCTTAGGCATTCAACAACAAAAGAAAAAGTGAAATTATTTTCATGGCTTGTAAAGTTCGATTTTGTAAGTATAGCAAATAAACGTCATTCCAGTTAATTTTCACTTTATGCAGTAAAACCAAACAGGGTGCTTAAGGACTCGGAATTACTCCATTTTAGCACGTTGATATAAAGACTTACTTTGGAGAAATTGGGGGAAGTCATCCTCTATCCTAGAGAAAATACATTTCTAAAAGGTTTTGAAAAATTATTTTGATTTTTAAAACTGCTAAATGAGACTGAAATACTGAGCTATGGAATGTCTCCTGGAGATATTTATGGAGAGGCAGTATAGCAAAATGGTTAGGAGGGTAAGGACTCCAGAACCACACTGCCTGGGTTCAAATACTGTGTGACCTTCAGTTATTTAATTTCCCTGTGTCTCAGTTTCCTTTTCTGTCACATGGAGCTCATCATGCTGTTTGAGGATAAGTTAACATGTAAAGAGCTCAGAACATACATAGGAACACTGCATGTTTGCTATTCTCTCAAGGATATTTTTACTCCTTGATAAGTGAGTAGCTTCAGGGATCTCAAAAGGCCCTCTCAGTCTTTGTTTATATATGAACAATCTTTTCCTTTGTTACCTCAGATTCAGTGGGCAGTGATGATTTAAGTTTTATAGTTTTTAGGTTATTGAATATGGTTATACATATCTCATCTTCACAACACTGAGGAAGGTAGAGGCAAGAATTATGACCTTCATTTTCTAGATTGAGGAACTTAAGGCTCACACAGATTGTCACCTGGCCAGGCCAACACAGCTAATAAGGGAGGCTGGACGTAGAAGACTAAACCGAAACCTTCTGACTCCAAATCTTTTGCTCTTTATGGAGGAAAAAAATGTTTACAGTGATTACTGAGGAATGAAGAAACAAGCCGTTAGATTTTATAAGTAGATGGTTCCAGAAAGTAAAGAGTGTGGGGGAGGGGAGATTATTAGTAACTTTTTAAAAGCTTTGAAAGAGTCTAACTCTTATTATATCTGAGTAGAAAAAAATTTCTTTAGCTGGCTGCTGGAGCTGAAATGTTAAAAAAACAAAGAAAAAAAATTCTTTCATTTGCTCTGCTGATAATATGTCCCTACTCTTATAAACTACTAGGTTGTTTCATGGTCAACTGCATCCACTTGCCCAAACTACTTAAAATAATTGATTTTAAAACATTCCAGATGGCTACTGTTCATTATTCTTTCCTGTAGCATTAACTGACCCTGTATTGGCCTTAATTTTCTTCCTCAAATTATTCAACCCCCTGAAAAAATAAATTGTGTAGAGTTTAGATCTGTACCCATTGAATATTGGACTCTTAACAGTGGTGTCAGTGGGAACATGAGTATTTATTTAGCAGTAGAGTTGAGCTATGAGCAAACATACATGGTAACTGAGCACTCAGACCAGCAGTTCCTACTCCTACTTTTGTACCATCAGTTGTCCCAAATTACCTTAGAGGCTATTGTAACATACTCACAAAAGTTGGCAACTTAATTTTTATGTTGTAGAGAGCCTATTCAGAGTTTCAACTCCAAAAAGGTTAGGGATCACTGTTTTGGAGTCTTGATTGACCTAAAAAAGAAAGGTAAAACGGTCCAGCAGTCCTTTTCTAAGCATCTAGGAAATCCCCCTCAGTGCCTCTGTATGGTCAGTTAAATGTTTCAAGTCCTTATAGGAAATCTCGTTTATCTCTTAAATACAAACCTGTTCAGTAATCAACCTTATAACTCTTGTATGATTTGGTTAAGCTATGCAATAACTGGACTCTGGCTTGCCTTTTTGCCTTTTAAAAAATAAGAACAGGAAAGGGAAGATAAATTAAGTGCCACTATTGTACTAAAGTGAAAGATTAGGAAAAAGTACAAAAACCAGTTATTGTTTATGCTGTAAAAATTTATGAAAAGCTTCATCTTGGTTCCGTTATCTGTTTTTATTACTCAGTTTCCCCTCTTGTACCTACTCATTATGAACTACAGTATTGGTGTCACTGATTCCTTATCATATTTCCTCATGTCTTTGCATCCTTGCAGATGACAGTCTCCAAAGAACAACAGTTGTGCAGCAAAATAGCAGTCCATAAAATGAACTCCTTCCTTATTGAAGTTAGCTCATTGATAATTAAGGATCTTCTTCCATATCGTCTGGATTGGGAGCCATAATGAAATGCTTTGGGTATACAAGGTTGTGTGTGTATGCATGTATTTCCCAGCGGGCATCATCACTTTCATGTGTAATGTAACGTTCTCCAACGCGAGTTTCAAATTCTCTAAGGTCAAGCCAAGTTTGATAGTCCTAAAAAAAAATGAGGTGATTATGAACCATAAAAGAAACAAAATACCGTCAACCTTTTTTTGCTTAGCACCATAGTCATATAATTGACAGCTACACATAAATACTTGTTATAAAGTTCCATTTGTAATATTTTAAATTAGCAATGTTAAATACTTTTTCAAATTTAGTCTCTATGAAGAAAGTAACTAGTTTCTACAATTTAAAAATAAATTGCTTCAGGCCTCTGAGATGGCTAATAATCGCTAAAACATTTTGTTCCATACTGAGAGGCTTACACCTTACTACTTAAAATAGAAGAAAGTACTTATAATTTCTATTAGGATTATTTCTATTTAATAATCGCTAAGAGGAACTGATTGCATTTGTTTTGAAGTCAATTTCACCCCTCACTCCCCTTAAAATAAGTTCTAAAGCTTCTCTCTTTACTCTCAAGTTTGGGGGTATATTTTGAAAAATCTATGTAATAGCTTTTGGAGGAATTAAGCCAAACCAAATGCATTTCTGATCTCGATTACAAATATAAACTTTTAGTGCACATTTTAAAAGTAAAATATATTTGACAAAATAATGTCATGCTCATCTTACCAAAAGATTAAATGAACACTAAAGCCCTATAAATAATTCACTGCTTTCAGTTCTGCCTTTCAGTGTATTGCAAAACTTCCAGAGATGTAGCCACAGTACAAATTAATCACTGAAGAAACTTACAGTATTCTAAAACATGCAGAATCTGTTGATCTTAGAGTGGCTTCATTGGGTAAGAGAAATCACAACCAGCTGCTTAAATGAGGATTGCCAGAGAGACACATTTTTTTTTTTTACCTGTAGCCAGGGATGACTAAGAGATTTGTCCACACTGAAACGTTTTCTCATCTTCACTTGAAGTAGGTTGTTTATCAAATCAATTGCTAAGGAAAAGACAAAATTAGGTATGTGAATTTGGGTGTATGAAGCACCCAAACCTGTGACTCCCTGGAAGGTAGTTCAGAGGATTTTTCTTTTCAAGGATACAGACTTTAGGCTAACATGTTAGTGATCCACAAAAGTTTACTAAATTTACAATAAACCTGTTTTATGAAGTACCTGTTTTATTAAGGAGGCAATGTAGAGTATAGCTTAAAAGTATGGACTTTGGAACCACCCTGCCTGGGCAGAAGTCATTCTGCCACCTACTCTGTGATATGGGGTCAGTTACTAAATTATACTCTGCCTTAGTTTCTTCATCTGTAAAATGAGGTTGTCGAAAAGATGACGTTAGTTTAATACATGAAAGGGCTTAGAATGGTGCTTAGCACATAATGCTAAGTTAGTATTAACTGTTATTATTTCAAGATGAATAAAATAGACTCTGATTACAGGCTGCTACTTTTGTTGTTTTTCCCCCCTCAGTGACATAATGCTTTCTAGCCATTGCCTCGCCACTACAGAGGTGGTCAGTTAGATTGAGGTGATAACTTGGTTAGATTGAGGTGGTAACTTATTACCAAAAGTTCATACTCAACAGGTTTTAACAAGTAAGTTCATGGTATTTGGGTATATGTGGTAAATCTTGGCATATATATTTTATCCCGTTATTTGGAGAAAGGGACCAACCGCAAAACCAAAGCAACCATATAACTACGTACTTGATAGAGCCCTATATATGGATACAACCAAAATATTTATTCTAAGGCCTGGACCCAGGGATGGTTCAAATGAAAGACTTAAGACTATAAACTAAGTTATGTTTCTCTTCTATATACCACTAAACTAGCAGATTTTCCATAAGTATTTCAAGTATGAATTTCTTTGTTCCAAATACTTCAAGCCTTCATCCATCGTTCCACTTTAAACACTGGTCCACCATGTGCATAAGAATCATTTGGGGTATTTAAAATGCATCCCTGCTATCATTCCAGCTGGCGAATCTGAATCTCTGGGATATAGCCAGGGAGTTTTTCTTTAATAAACTCCCTAATCCATTCTGATTTAAGAGGTCTGCAGACCACACTGTCCCAGGACCTCTAAAATGACTCTGGTAATATCCCCAAAATCCTCATATGCACTTCTTCAATTAGCTATGTTCATTACCACGTGAGCCTGCTACTGTCCTTCCATGTTGTTCTTAAACTTTTCCAGTTTAATGGACAATTACTCCCTATGACTAGATTGGGTAATTTTGGAAAAATAAAAGACTCCTTCGTTCCAAGGGTTCGCTAAATCCTGGTGGGGGTATTCCCCAGCAGAGGGTCTGTACAATGCTATGGGTTGTCTCTTCCTGTCAGTATCAGTAAACTAAAGGGACAACCAAGTCACTCTTGCTGGGTACAGAAGCAGGTGTAGCAAACTCAAAAGCCTTCACCAGGCAGGAAAGACAAATGTATGAAGCTTCCTACAAGGGCTCCACAGGAGCTGGAAACAAATTAGAGAGTGTCTATTGAACATAAAGCTCATTCTAGATACAGAGAACCTCAGCTACAGGTCTCCACTGAAGGAGCTTACAATCTGGTTCTGAACAAAAGTAATCATGAAAAGATAAGACTACTTAAGGAAAAATATGCCCAACTAGTAGCCTGGGTAGATCTAACAGTTTAGAGGAGAGGTTCAGGGAAGAACTTCAGAGTTGAGCCACAGGTATATGGGGTTCTTGAAGAATCAATAGCAAGGAGGAAGGACAGCAGGCAGGGGAAAGGCCTCAGCGATATGCAGAGAACAATTCAGAAGAGTGTACACAACCAGGCTGTACAGGGAGAAGTGAGAGGCTAGGCAAGCGTAGGCCAAATCAGAGCTCCAGCTGCAGCATGGTGAAAGGGGGGCCAGTGTCGGGGAGCAGATTAGGGGAAAGTAGTGTTTCCTGAAGATGGATTTGGCAGTGGTGACTGGGAAGGACAGTTAAAAAGGTATTTTAGTTGCAAAATGAGGCAGTTGGGGCCCAGATTACTGCTATGCCTGGGAACTAAGGAAGAGTGCTCAAAAATTGGTAACGAATTGAATTTGGAAGATGAATAAGAATGAAAAGAAGGCTAATTTGGGATCATAGATTTTTAGACTAAAGGGCACAGCTACAGACTTTTTTTTTTTTTACCTTCACCAGAAATTTCTCTCCATGGATTTGGTGGGTACATAAATGCAGCATTTTGGATTTGGTCGTTGATATCTTCATCTTCATTAAAAGGAAACGTGCCACTGAGGCTCACGTAGACAATAACTCCCACTGACCACATATCTAGAGAACGGTTGTAACCTTTGCTTCTGAGAACTTCAGGGGCTAAGTATGCTGGAGTTCCTACCACAGATCTCCGGAACGACTTTTCACCAATGATGCGCGCAAAACCAAAGTCACACAGCTTCACCTGGAATTCAAAGGATGGTGGTAATTTTACACACACACACACACAGTCTCTAAATATGATTATCATTTCAGCACACTTGCCAACTATATTGATTATGAAGGTCAAATGACTGTAGATAGGGAAATTATAAAATACCTTTTCCCAAAAGGCAGATACATCTATAACCAGTGATCCATTAGTAGTATGAAGTGCTTTCCTACTGCTTATTTAAAAAAAAACACACACATTCTGGCTTCCAGAATGCCACATACCAGACTTGGGTCATAAGTGTTTAAAGTTTTTTGATGAAATGGAGGGTGCTGATCTTTTATCATTTGGCTTTTAAGGAGATCTTTTTTGTCATCTGTGAGCAATAATTATGTGTTTCATTTTTGAATCTTCAGTGGACTCATAAAGCCTGGACATATACAGGTACTTAATAAATGCTGAATGAAAATTAAGTTATGATATTTAAAGACTTATTCCTTATTTTGTTTAATGCTAGAATCTGTTCCCAAGGGTATATTAATATAAATTGGCAAGTAAATGAAATTGAGGTGTGTTAAAGATAACAATGTGGCCAGCAGAAGAGTAATGCTAGAGATTGCTGATAGAACTAACTGTTTTCTATGCCTAGGAACAAATTATTGCTAGTTAGATGTTTACATTTGAGAAAAGTTCTATCTGAAGGTGACCACAGTCATTGCCATGTCCACTTGGGAAGAGTTCTGGAAGTGTGATGAGCTTGGCTGAGCTCAGTACACTTGATGCCTGTCTTCTAGCAGAGGTTCAGATTTTGGTGATGCATCCATGCTGAACAAGCAGGAGCCAAGTACTTCCCAGACGAAATGCCCTGACTCGCAGAATGTTTTCAGAAAAAGCATTAATATAAATACAAAGAAAAGGGATTTGGCCTTTGCAAACCAGTGGTACAAATAGTGACCGGAGAGCAAAGATGAAGGTGTATTCAACTGCTGCTTGCTACTTTGGGATTATGGACCCTCATACATGTTTTTACGATGTTTGTTCTGTCATTATTGAATTAGGCTACTTGTCTATTTGAGTATTTGAAGAATAGGGCTATTGACCATGAAAACGTGAATTCTCTTATTTTTTCATGAAATGCCGTATTTCAGCTAGTAAAGATTAACTTGGCAATTTGGTGACTGAATAAAGAAGTGTGACCATGGCTAAACTAGCACTTGAGCAAAAAAGACTGTCAAGTAAATGTTATTTTCCCTTCCTTCCTAGTGGAGCAATGGGCATCACTAAAGTCGAGGTCAGAAAGTTGGAGTTTTAGCCTCAGCTGGAGGGGTGTGCATCCTTTGTCCATACTATTCTGAAGATCCAATAAGATACTATATGGACATACTTTATTTAAAACATCGCACCAACTATTAGGGGACCATTTTTGACCTCACAATGATAATCACTTTTAACCACATGGGCATTATTAAAAAAAATATGATCACTTGTTTAAAAGTTAAAAGAGTTGAGTAATTTTTTAAAATACATCGTTTTCTTTGAAAGACAACTTGAGTTGTATCCACCAAGTGAAATAGCCCTCTGTTGCTTTTATTCTAGCCATTTGTTTAGTTGTGCATTATTTTAAATGCACATAAGCAATAGTTTGTGGCAACAGACACACTAGCTGTTTGGAGGATTCAAGGACACAATCATGAAAAACATTCCTCAGGACTTTTACAAGCTGCCTTCTGACCCATTTGTGAAGTAAATCTGGATCCAAGATCAGCACTTCCTGATGAACTGAAACTTAACCAAGTGAAGAAGAGAATCGTGCATCACACAGGATACACACACATCACAGGCATATGAGCACTGTTGGTGACGGGAAATGTAATGCTTATGCAGGCTTTGATGACAATGTTTGAAATACAGTACTCTAAAGAGGAAATGGAGTTGGCTGCCTTGTGTCTCCCAGTTCAGTTTGTTTTATTTTATGGGGAATTTGTCCTGAGCAGCAAGCACCAAGGTTGATTCTCCCCCCTTCATTCCCAACCCACAGACGGAGGTGAAATGCAAAAGGTATTCCTTGAGATCAGGTTAAGTCTAAAACGTCTTAATAAAAATGAAATAAATAGTAAAATCTGAATTCAAACTATTCAGGTAATATCCTCATTGGCAATTACAGGATGGAAATTTTATTTCCGTAAGATGAACCTAACAGCAATGCCTTTCACGGGTACTTCCTAATGTCAGATACTTAAAATGATGCTTTAAAAGGTTCTGGAGAGTATCTCACCTGAGGAAATGGCTCTGCTGATGCGAGTAGCACATTTTCTGGCTTTAAATCACAGTGCACAATATTTTTAAAATGTAGATTCCTCAAAGCAACAAGTATCTGTGATTGAAGGAAAGATTTTTTTCAATGCTTGGAGAAATCATAGCTAAACCCCCATCTGACCCCTTGAATAATACAGTAATTTGAAAAGCCCACCATAGTTCATCAAGATTTAACTAACAGTGTCATTCTATTCTTTGAGGTTAACAAGTCCCACAACATCCTGATATGTAAAAGCATGGCTATTTAATTCTCTTATGTAGTTTCTAGTTTCAAAAAAAGAATTAAAATACCTGTGTCACCATGAATTTAGTAATTCGTTCTGGAAGTCGACTTTTCTCACTGGATAGAATCATTTCCAACATATCTCCATGCAGCTTTTCCATTACGACAAAAACTCGTTCTGGGGTTTCAAACATACATTCCAGGTTTACAATCCCAGGATGGTGCAAATTCTGAGGAATTGCAGGATTAATTGTATGGAATATAAGGCATACAAAGAAAAACAGCTTAGAAAAATAAAAGCAAACAAAATAAGGATCACAGATTCTGATTTTTCCAAGTTCTGGAAGTTGATGCACTGAGGGGAAAGAATGTCTCCTCAATTTGATTATGTAATTGCTCTGGTTCGTTACTTTTTTCCTTCTCATCTCAAATCTTCCTACACTAACTTTATGCTGTCCATGAATCAGCCCCAATTGCCAATCAAATTTTAGCCAATTACCCAGAGCTCTTTGGGCTCGTATTTGTGAAAATCTTTGCTCAAGAGATGGTTTTGTTTCTAAGGTAGTTACTTATCTAAATGTCTTGATTCTCATTATATTCTCATTATACATCAATCTGGTCTTCCCTCTTTTAGGCTCAGAATCTCTACCTCTATCATCCCACGTTTCTCGAGCACTACTATGTTACCAGGGCTGGACAATACAAAGATCAAAATGATATTGTTTCTGCTAATGAAAAACCAACCTATCTTACTGGTAAAAATAAGCAAGCAGGCAAGCACACCTTCCTCTAAGGCAAATTTGAGAAATCAGCCATGCTCAAAAATGTTTCAATGGCTATTTCTGGACATAAATCTCAATTCCTCTACTTGGATTTTAAGATCTTCAAAAATCTGGCTTCATTGTCCCTATTCAATCTTAAATATGCTCTGCTGGCCCAACTAATTAAACTATTCCTTATTAATAGAAATACATTTTTCTTATGTTTTTTACCATTATGGGTACCTAATTATGCTAAGGGGGAAAAATTTTTTTTGGCCTATGTGAGGTTGAGCTCCTTCTTTAAAATGTTTTTTAAATCCACCATCACATTACCTCTTTTCGGGACTGCTGCAATAATTTCCTCTACGCTCTACCGTGTTTCCCTGAAAATAAGACCTAGCCGGACCATTAGCTCTAATGCATCTTTTGGAGCAAAAATTAATATAAGACCCAGCATTATATTATATTATTATATATTAGATCCAGTCTTATATAAGACTGGGTCTTATATTACAATAAGACCGGGTCTTATGTTAATTTTTGCTCCAAAAGATTCATTAGAGCTGATGGTCTGGCTAGGTCTTATTTTCGGGGAGACATGGTATCTACGCAGCAATACTTATCCCATGGTACCATATCTGTGTACAAGCTCCCTGAAGGCAGAGACTGTGTCTTAGTCATTTTAGTTCAATGTCTGAATCATGGTTGGTGCTTTGAAAGATGTTTAGAAAGTGAAAAAGAAGCGTAAAATATTTTTTACTAATAAACTGAAAACTTAATGCTCCAATTTACTAATAAATTAAAACATGATATTCCAAGCAGCAAAATAAGTGACACAATTTTACAGTAGATAAAAGTGAAATAGTCCAAGTGGTGGGTGTGATAATGACAGTACTGGAAAATTCAGAACGTAACTTAGGTCAGCTTAAGAGCTGGAAGTGTGCCTGGCTGTCCTCTCTGCTGTAGTTGTCTATCTCTTAAGGTTCTTTTTCCCCCCATCTCCTTTAAAAACACCCATGCACACACAAAAACAGAAGTACATATACTATAACATTATTCTCCTTTCTAAACACCTTCTTCTATTTGTGTAAATGTCCCATTCTCTCTGGAGTCTCTTTTAGTAAATTATACTTTCACAGAGAACTAACCATTTTCTCCACGTTTTCAAATTTATCTGACAGTTACACAAGGTAGTATCTTAAGATTCCCTTAATTTATTTTAGTATTCCTGGTCATCTCCCCAAGATGTTTTTGTATTTTATTTTTTTATTAGGTTGGCTACTTATTTTATTGTTATCCGATCCCCCAGAGAACCTGCTTTTGGATATATTTTATTTTCTGTATTAAATTTATTAATTTCCTTTTTTATCTTTGTTAATCCCTTCTACTTTTCTTAGGTTTATTGTTCATTTTTTAACTTCCTGAGTTGGAATCATTTATTTTTATTCTTTGTTGCTTAATATTTGAAGTTATAAAGCTCTCTCTGAGCAATAGCCCAAAAACTCTGATATACAATATTTTTACAATTATTTTCAAAGTGGTACTCTGAAATACCGATTTTGCTCTTTGATTCAAAAATTAAGATTTAAAAACTTTTTTTCATATGGTGGGGGCTTTAATTTTGAAATTTATTTCAAGTTATGTTACATTAAGATCAAAGAATATTATTTATTATTCTCTGAATATATTTTAATATTTATATATTCAAATGACTGGTTATTTGGTATAATGCAATTTGCTCTCTTCCACTGTTAAAGTGCCCTTCTTCAATTCATTTAATGTGCTTTCCCTTAAATTAATCTTATCAGATCATGACCCCCTTGGCTTTCTTTCATTTGAGAAAATGACTAGAGAGGAGACAACTGTAGGTCTGAGAGCTAGTTCTTATTGTGGTACTGCTTCCTGCATGTACCCCTGCTCCATTACCATTGTTTCTGGAAAAACTTCTACCTATTTTGTAGGTCTGAACTCTCTTCTATTTTTATTAAAGAAACAGTATGCTTTTCCGTTTATCATTTTTCCTGTAGCTTTTGGATGACTTCCGAGAAGGGGAAAATGCTGAATTTATACCGCAATGTTCAAATTCATGTTCAAATTTCCTTCCAAAGTTTCTGATAACATTCCCCTCCCCGCCACCGTGTATTAAATACAAGTAGCCGTGACAGCACCACACCTTTTCTGCCACTACCCTTCTATCCTCTTCAGACAATAGCAAAAGAAACATTTTACTAATTACCATCTCTCTATGAAATGAAAGTAAAAGTCTCCATTTCTTCTCGGCCCCACAATGTGCTTCCCAGATGTGTCCATGTTGACAGTTTTTATAAGTATGAATCCTTGTCCACACATAACCATACGTAGACAAATATAATGTACACATTACCTTAAGAAATTACACAGATGGAGTCATTCCATACTTTTAAAAAATTTAATGTTATAGATAATTCCCCACATAAATAGATTTATTCAATAAATATTAAATGAGTATTTGCTATGTGCCTAGTACTATGTAGGTAGTATGGATTCACCAATAAACAAAACGGACAAATAGCTCTTGTCTCTTGGAGCTTCTTAATTCTAGCAAGGTGAGACAGACAACAGGTAATAAACGAGTCAATCACCTAGTACAGAGGTGATAAGTGCTGTGGCAAAAAGACAGAGTAAGGGAGTGCAGGGGTGCAGGGAGGGTTTAATGCTGAATAGAATGCAAAGGCCTCATTGAGGAAATAACATTTGGGCAAAATCTGAAGGAGGTAAGGGAATACGCCATGCAGATATTGGAGGGAGGAAGCACTCCAGGCCGAGGGGACAGCTAATGCAGTCACTGAGATAGGACTGTATCTGGCAAGTGTGAGGAACAGAAAGAAAGTCAGTGTGGCTATCATCTGGAAAAGAGGTGCAGTTTGTTGAATATGGTATCTGCAGTGGAAGGTTTTTCAAGAGATTTTGGTTCAGCTTAATACAGAATAGTCACAGATGTCTAAAAATATCTTGTGCTCATTTCTATTAATTAAACGGACAGACATACAGAGCCTATCAACCAACTGCTCAAGGGCCAGACTGGATGTTCCTGGGTAAACTGTATGGTCACTTCTAAATTAATGATTCTATATATTTTTCCTTCCTGCTACCAGAAAGGTCAAAGCTGTGGTCTCAATGATATGCTTAGTCTTCACCTATCCTTTCTCTATAAAGATGTAGATGTAGGGAAGAAAAACTACGGCTAGCAGTGGAGCTGCAGATGAAGATTACAGTACCGGGATCAACTACAGGTACAGCCAGCCTCTGAGGTGTACTTGATGAACACCCTGGGGCACAGATGGGAAAGTGAAGATGACACGGCTGGCAGGACGGAACAAAAGAGCGGTGTGCGTGTATGGGTTCCTTTCAACTCATTTGAAAGTCTAGCCGAAATACTCCTATAACTAAATGTTGTGGAACTAATTTCAGTAAATGAGCTATCTGAAAAAAGTTTCCTTTTAAAAAATGTGTTTACCACATTCAGATTGTATTGAGAGAATTATAATTCACATACAAAGTAGGCTAAAGTTGATGTTTACACTGTATATATATAGAGAAGAATCCGCAGTTACACTGCAAAAGAGTAAATGAAGTCACAATTTTATGTGTACACACACACACACACACACACACACACACACACACACAAGCAGGTCCAATTCGGTAGAACAGAGAGAGCACCTGAATCTGCTACCTTCCAGCTGGGTGAGTTTGCGAAAAAGAAGTACAGTTTCTGGCACGAAGTAAGCCATTCACTAAATATAAAAATGTAAATATTTTATATAAACAATTTGAAGAGAATCTACAACAAAGACAGTATTGTATTAAACTTAAGGTGACGATATTTTATTTGGAGACACGCTGCGATCACTTAATTCTATTCCCAGTTGGGCAATTTGAAAGAAAATAACCAGAAGGATATAATAAGGTTTCTACATTGTGCATTATCTGGAAATTCTTATATTCAGTTATTACAATACAGTTGATAACATGGTGGGAAAGAGCTTCAGTGTTTAGTTTATAGGTGTGTTTGTACTCAAAGTGACAAGAAATCAAACTTTAGGAATACAGCCTTAATATTTATTTTTTTGCATATTAGTTGGACAATGAGAAAGATTCCAAAATTAGATAAGAAAAATATTCCAAAATCTTAACAATATATTCACACTCTAATACAGTCTGAATGCTACTAATATTCTATTTAAGGTAGCTCTCTTTGTAGGAGGAGGCAGCCTTGAAGTGACCACAGGTAGCTTATAGACCAATCTTTTGATTATCACTCCTCTGCAAAAGAAGTAAGGCAAATGTTACTACTAGTGGCCAATAATGTAATAAATGTAAAGTTAATTAGGTGTTTATAAGTTTCTTACCTTCTTCTTCAAGGAAGCGTAAATTCAGTAAGCTGTGTCTTCTTGAACTTCACCCACAAGCAAATGGGGCACTGACAGCATTAACTATTACATCACCATGATTTCGTAAATATTATGCAAAAGCTACGTAATGAATTAATAGAAACTTGCATTATTAGAATTTAGAAAAAAAAGATAAGTATTTTAGACAAATACTTATCAGAAAAATTAAAAAATAAAGCTAAATTTTAGTCTTCTAGATGACCCCCAAAAGAGGTAAAAATGTTAAATGAAAATAAAAACACATAGTAATTTATTTTATGGGATTTAAGTCATTCCTAATACATCTTTAAACATATCTTAATGGATTAAACCATTATAAAATTAAATCTTTAGGGTTTTGAATAAAATACATACAACTTTTAAAAGGTACATAATTTTTAAGCAGTCTTTATTTTTATAGTAATTACTATAATAATTAAGCACCTTATCTGTGAGACTTGGGCGGATATAGCAATGGCCTAACAACATGTGGTAGTAGATGTATCAAGTATTTTGAGTTCCTGGAGTGATGAATTAAGAATGAAAGTTTATTTTTTAAAAAGGTTTTACTTATGAAAATGTATTCTAAACAAATTACTATCATAGAGCAAAATAATGGCGGTCCTTGTAACTCCTAGCTTACTGTAATCTAATTTTTCCTTTTAAAAAAGAACTTAGGGAATTAATTCAGATGCTCACCACCCTTTCACTGAGGGAAAATATCATGAGATGAGAACAAAACCAAACGAAAAACAAATCTTACCAGGACACTAAACAGTCTTGGATTTAAAACTCATAAATCAAAAATTAAAACCAATATAAAGCCACTTTTTTTTTTACCTGTAAAATAGCCACTTCATTACGGAGTTGACTTTCCTGTTTTGTGGGGAATCTCATCTTATCAATTACTTTAATAGCCACATCCCTTCCAGTCTTTCTATGCTTTCCTATTTTGAAAAAAAAGTATAGAAAAGAAGCAAATTGATAGCTCATACAATACAAAAGCTTTATCACAAAGTTGTCCACACACTGAAATTTATATGGATTTACTCTTACATTTCTTTTTCTAGGCTTATTTTGTTCTTTCTCTTTCATTCACCTTTAATTTTAAGAAGTAAATTATGTTTTCCCTCTATAGTATTAGCTCCTAATAAAGGGTATTTCATTATTTGAAAAGGTAAGAAATTTGAATCAACTTGTTTGGTGAAAAATAATCTACCTTATTAAATAAATGATAGTTAACTACCCTGACCTAGTATTCAGAGACTCTGTCAAAATGGAAACATTGTACTAATGAATTAATTTTTTTTGAGATTCACTGAGTCAGCACAGTGATTTATCCGCATATTAGAACAAGCCTGGAGGCAGTAAGGCCGTGTAGGAAACTATTGTAATAGTCTTGGCAAGGGATGACAATGACTTGACATTTTTTTGTATAGTGGCTCATAGCTTATAAAGTACTTTTATGTATATTAAATTTAATTAATATTAACAACCCTGTGAGCTATGCTGGTCAGGTTTTATTAGCGCCATTAAACTGATGAAGATACTGAGGCACAGTGAGGTTAAATGACTTTGCAATATCCTAAGGCATACAGCTGGATAAGATTTTAGGTTTTCAGACCTGATATAACATTCATGCCAACAGCAGAGAAATGGTGCCATTTGTGTTGGAAAAACAGTAGGGCACACATTTCAATAAATACAAGGCTTCACAGCGCAAGATAAACTTCAAACAATTTTCCCCACACAAACATCTTTATGTATGAGCTACAAAAAGAGATAAAGTATGGCGATTGTGAAACTAATTTTCTGAATCTTTCTGTTACTTAATTGGGACAGCTGGCAGATGTTTTAAAATTTCTCCATTTTTCAATAGTATGTACTATATGCAAAAGTCTGTGGTCACTTACCTCCATAAACGATGCCAAACTGGCCTGAACCAAGCACCTCATCTGCAAAGATCTGATAAACAGTACTGATGTCCTATTAAGGAAAGACAAAGTAGTAATATTAATTTACCTCTACAAAGCAACGTCAACATCTCTGACTCCTTTCACTCAAAGACTTAAATACATTTTTATTTTTACAATAGAGGCAACTAATTTCCATAAAACTATTTTATGAAACTTAGGTTTTCTATGTCCTAGAAAAGTAAGCCTTATTTTTATACCATCACTCTTACTGTGCAAGTATACTGTATCCTGTAAGACATTTGGGGGGAAATGCTTCGAATAAAAAAAGTCTCATATTTATTAAGTAGTGATCTGTATAAAAAGAAAACAGTCTCCTAGGCCTAAATTTCCTAATTGGTAAAGGGGATATAATATTAAGTTGGTGCAAAAGTCATTGTGGTTTTTGCAATTGTTTTTTCTTTTTCTTTTACTTTTTAAAAATTTTATTGGGGAGTATTGGGGCATAGTGTGTTTCTCCAGGGCCCATCAGATCCAAGTCCAGTCGCCATTTTCAATCTTTAGTTGCAGGGGGCGCAGCCCACCATCCCATGCAGGAATTGAACGGGCAACCTTGTTGTTGAGAGCTCGCACTCTAACCAGCTGAGCCACCCAGCCGCCCCTCCAGCAGCTCAGCAGCAGCTCGTTGCTTTAGTCTAGTCGTGGAGGGAGCGGCTCACTGGCCCACGTGGAAATCGAACCGGCAAGTCTGTTGTTCAGAGCTCGCGCTCTATCCAACTGAGCCATCCGGCCACGCTGCAATTATTTTTAACCTTTTAAACTGCAATTACTTTTAGACCAACCTAATAACATCTATCTCACTGGATTTTTGAGTAAATAAGGACATACACAACGTTGCAAAATGTCCAGTGCCTGTCATAAAAATCAGTACAACCAACCTTTGAACAATGCAGGGGTGAGAGGGTTACCAACCCCTACAGAGTCAAAAATCCACATATTACTTCTGACTTCCCCAAAACGTAAGTACAGTCAGCCCTTTGCATCTGAGGATTCAATCAACCATGGGGTGATAATACTGTTTTCAATCTGTGGTTGGTTGAATCAACAGGTGTGAAATTCAAGGATACAAAGGACAAACTATATTTATTGAAAAATAAAGTGGACCCAGCCAGTTCAAACTTGTGTTGTTCAAGGGTCAACTGTAATTCCCAAAATTCCAATTTCCTAATTTCTCTTTAAATTAGGTAAACTTAAATAAACTATTAAATCCCCTGGGACTTTGTGTTCTCATCTGTAAAAAGGTATTGGTCTACATCTGTTAAATCTGTCCTAATTTTAAAAATGTCTATTCTTTTATGATTATCAGCAACATTTATTGAGCACCAACTGTATACAAGGCTCTGTGATAGGTCACTAATTTGTAAAACAGACCTAAGGAACTTACGATGTAGCAGGGGAAACAGAAAAATCTATTAAAAGGATAAACAATTCAGAACACCATATCAGGGTCAAATCAGCATTACAATAAAGGCTATTATAACACTTCATCTTTACTAATACACCAGAATAACCTATATTCCCCATTCCCTCTGAAAAGCACATACTGATGTCTATAGCAGCATAACAAGCTGTAACTTTTACTTACCACATTCTCCTGGATCTGACAATTAGATACAGAGATACTGGTAGACAAATCTTCTGTAATATGTAAGAATGATATATGAGAAAAAGAACAAAATTATTAGTATATTACTTAACATTAATATTTACTGATACGTGAATGCCCACAGTATATAAAATTTTAAAAACTGGCTAACATTCAGCTAATATAATGTAGTTACATTTGTTTAAAAAAAAAAGAAAAGAAAGAAATCCACACATCCAACATTAATCCAGCATGAGGAAACTGGTTAAATAATATATGAGACGTCCATACAAAGGAATACTATCTAAACATTTGCTAGGGTAGAGTTGTGAGTACAGAGTCAGAAAGCTACCCATGACATATTATTAAATTAAAAAGGTAAATTGTAGGGTAATGGCATTTGAATTAAAAACAAAAATATGATTACTTCTGGTGAATGAGAGAGGTGGGGTTGGGGAACAAAGATTTTAGTCTTTATACACTTCTATACTGCTTGCATTTTTTCCAAACATAAAAAGCATATGCATTACTTCAACAAAAATTTTAACATTAGGTAAATCTATATACTGACATTGAACTATGTCTGCTATATATCAAATAGTGGACAAAAGCAAGTTGCAAAAAGAACACACAGAATATGACCACATTTTTTGGCAAAAATGAAAATATGACAATATAGTACAGATAGAACTATTATTATTCCCACTTTAGAGAACTGTAGAGGCCAAGATCACAGAGCTAGTAAGCGGCAGAACTGGAATTTCATTCTCCAGAATCCTCACTTAATGCTTCTGCAATTCTGCCTTTAGAGATTCTTAATCCTAGGGAGAGGGTCCATTGATGGACTTGAGAAAGTCTCTAAACCCAATTATATATAAATTTGTGTGTATGTGCCTGTATTATATTGGGAAAAAGGTTCATGATTTTAATTAGAACATATGATAATCTGTCTAAAATTTCTAAGACTTACGAGACGCTGTGAATATCCATCTATTTACCGTCTAATAATTAACACTAGACACCGAATATGTTCACGGTCATTACCTTATCCCTTTGGTCACACTTGTCTCAAGTAGAGTTACCACTACCCCATCCACTTCTCCGATTTAGCTCCGCCTATCCTAACCTACCCGAGTTTTAAGCTCAAGTTCCAAATCAGGTTCTTCTACCATAAAGTCTCTGTTTACTCTTCCTGTCCACACTTGAGTTCCTCAAGTAATGCATTACTTTGTTTACTTTAAGCTTTTATTTATTTAAGTGTGTTTTTCCCAGACCCAGCAGCTCCAAGTCAAGTAGTTGTTTCAATCTAGCTGTGGAGGGTGCAGCTCACAGTGGCTTATGTGGGGATCGAACCGGCAACCTTGTTGTTAAGAGCACCGCACTCTAACCAACTGAGCTAACTGGCCACCCAAGTAATGCATTACTCATTTTTGCACTCTATTACTTTATCCCACCATTTAACACAAGTATATATGTCTTATCCCCCTAAATAGCTTTTAAAATTTCTGTATTTCTTTTGTATTTTAGATTGGGTCCTAGCATAACACTAAAAATAGTTGCATCAAATAATATAGCTGAACTGAAATACACTGTATTTAGAAACTGGTTGATATCTATTTCGATTTAAATATATTTGTCTAATAAATGAATTATGTTTCCCCATAAAAACAATGCCAATGGGGGGGAAGTGACATTATACTATGACTTTCTGGTTAAGTGTTCATTTGAACCACTACCAAATTTAGGTTTTATTTCATAAATTTTGTTGGTGCAAAGGACATATGTTTCAATAATTTTTCAATATTTCTGAATGTTTTAATTCAGTTAAAAAAAATACAGCACTTCTAATTTCACAGATTTCATGACTGTGATGTGAACCATAACTCTTTATAGCCTGTTATATCCCACCATGAAGCAAAATGCTAACACTAGTAGTTTGCTTAATCTGATGAGAATTTGTGGATGCAAAACACTTTTCTATACATTACAGGTTCTCTTTCATTTAACACTGACAACCCTATAAAGAAGGTACGATTAGAGAAGTAAGCACTTGTCTAAGATCACATAGCAGGTGGGCTGAGTCAAGATTTAAATATAGGGAGACTGACCCTGGAGTCTCGCTCTGGGAATTGCATATTTACACTATAACCAATATACTTTTATAAAGGAATTAATTAATGGTATTGGTGACAAAAGATGAAGTGTAAAATGAGCATTAAAAATACATACAGAAACACAACCACACCACAAAATGCTTAAGAACCAAAGGGGAAAAGCCACCAACAAGCGTATTGCTTACTGTGATCTCTCCCTTGCCCGGGAGACGTGCAAACACTGGCTTGAGGGGTGACAGGCATGAGAGCTTGGCGAATTGCTTTTTCCCAGCTCTGTGCTACATCAAGTCCAACTCCAGTGGCAGCAAGAACAGGATTGTGAGAGCTGTCCCCATTGTTCTCGCCAACAAAGTATACCATATTATCAGTGATGATTTCAAAACAGTGTGGGTTGCTGCCTTGTGAAATGTTTGTGAAATCTTGTGGTGAAGATATGCGGAGAATTTCTGAAAGTGGAATTTCCTAAAGTAAAAAATTAAGCATTGGAAAATATAAATACTTCTTTGTTTTTATTTTCAAATAACTAAACAATCAAAGACATGATTTTCAATAAACGCCATTAAGACAAATGAACACAGTATGTGGCACATGGAACAGTCAGGTCTTCTGATAGTATCTGCCTTGAATACTATCAGCCACGACAGGGACAGAGCATGGAGTAGAATAACTAAGTCAGTGACTCAGGACTAATGTAGGTCATTAGAATGCAAAAAAGGAGGGGATTTAAGCCAATGGCCACTATATCCTACACCTGTCACTTTCCAATTGTCTTTAAATCAACTCCACAACTCCTTCCCTACTGGCTGCTATCTGCAAGATATACCCCCCAAAGGAGTACAAAGCAGAAATAACAGCAGCAAATCAAAATGTCAGTGTGGGTTGTTCAAGTACTCCATTCTAGTTCTGTCCATAACTGTAACGGTCAGTTATGTTTACTCTACTTCCTAAGGCAAAACATTTATTTAAAAAATCCCAACCAATTTAAAGCAAGTCATTAGTTTCTATTCTTTTTCTTACAGATACAACTGCTACACTTACAATCTTGTTTGGTGTCAGTCTGTGACATGGTAAGCAAAGAAGACTATACAATGTAGATGAAGAGGCAAGAGAAGTATTTGGGAACTGGGGCCTAAGGTGAAATGGAAGGTAAGAGAAACACCGAATACATTGCTGGCCTCATCTCCATCGGCAATAATCATGGGAGTGTCTGAATAGTTTAATCTAAGCCATAGTATCCAGAAGTAAAGCAGCAGCAACCTGTCAGGCAGGCCAAAAACAAAGGAAGACACATCAAAAAACCACCTTTGTAGCAGGACTGTTGTGTGGGGGTGAGATGGAGGGGTGGGGGACAGGTCCTTCCGCAAGGAACTTAACAGTGACTTATATAAACTATTTTAGTCAGACTCATAATACGTACATTCTAATATAACAATTAGTGAATATTAGTCAGATGTATTTGGAAAACATACAATACTTTGATGTACATATTTTTAAAAATGTGAAATCTTTACCTTGTAATACTTTGATCCAGATTCGTTTTGAAACAATGTTAGACATTTGCTGTCAAGTCTCCAATAATGCCTCTTTCTCTATAAAATAAAGAATATAAAACTGAGGGGTTCAAAAATAATGATTCCTCCAAAGCATCTGTACTTTCCTTTTCCTTTCACTTCTATTCATAAATTTGTACTTTTTAATAGGTTTAAAACTCATGAGGTTTAAAATTCTGAAAATATGTAAAGGATATATAGTGAAAAGTATGTTCCTACCACTCATATCACACTCCAACCCTGACTCCAGACAGCAGTGTTAATTAGGTTTTGGGAATCCTTGTAGAGGATTTTATGTGTGCACACGCAAATGCATATGTATTATACACACACAAATATATAATTCACCGATAGGCTAAATTTCTAAAGGTTGGCTTGCTGGGTTGAAAGGTATGTGTACATGTAATTTTGCTTGACAGAATTAAATTATCCTACACAAGATCTGACCCAATTTATAGGCTCATCAGCAAAAGGAAAGTACTGTTTACTCACACCTTCACTAATGCAGTATGTTACTAAACTTTGGGATCTTTGCTACACTCATAAAAACTGGTATTTCGGTGAAATTTTAAATTGTATTTTAAGATTAAGCTCTTATGTTTAAGAGTTATTTGTATTTCCTTGTCTGTGAACTCTGTTTGTTGGCTTTTCACTTAGTAATATGCATTTAAGGCTTCTCCATGTCTTTTCATGGCTTGATAGCTTATTGCTTTGGCGTGTTAAATATTTCACTGTCTGGATGTATGACAGTTCATTTATCATTCACCTACTGAAGATCACCTTGGTTGCTTCCAAGTTTTGGCAATTATGAATAAAGCTACTACAAACACCCATATGCAGGTTTTTATATGGACGTAAGTTTTCATCTCCTTTGGGTAAATAGCAAGGAGAGTGATTGCTGGATCATATGGTAAGAACATGTTTAGTTTTGTAAGAAACTGCTGAACTGTCTTCCAAAGTAGCTGTACCATTTTGCATTCCCATCAGCAATGAATGAAAAGTTCCTGTTGCTCTATATCCTCGCTAGCATTTGGTGTTGTCAGTGTTCTGGATTTTAGCCATTCTAATAGGCATGTAGCAGTATCTCATGGTTTTACTTTGCCATTTCCCTGATGACATAGAATGTGGAACATCTTTTCAAATGCATATTCGCCATCTGTGCACCTTTGTTGGTGAGGTATGTGTTAAGGTCTTGAACCCATTTTTTTAATCAGGTTGTTTTCTTACTCTTGAGCTTTAAGAGTTCTTTGCATATTTTGGACAATAGTCTTTCATCAAATTTCTCTTTTGCAAATGTTTTCTCCCTGTCAGTGGCTTGTCTTTGCATTCTCGTGACATTGTCTTTCGCAGAGCAGAAGTTTTTAATTGTAGTAAAATTCGGCTTATCAATTATTTCTTTCATAGGTTATGCATTTGGTGTTACATCCTGAGACCCTTTTTGAATCGCTATGGCTCTACCAGTTTGTAAAGACAGTACATTAAATATTCTGCCTTTTAAAAATTCTTTACAAATGTATATTTCATTCTCATTTTGATTTAAAAATGCACAAAAAAGCATGTAAAAAAGTTTGACTACCACATGAAAAATGTCTGATTACTGACCAGGGTGTCCCTGCTGGTGTAATGGACCATCCATCCTTCCTTCACCATCGTGCTGCTCTTCCTCTTTGTGTGCTTGATGGATTGTACGACCCTCATTAGCGGAATATTATTGCTTGTTGATGGACTAAAAAAATATTATTTATGAGAAATATTGACCATTTCAATTTTTAAAAAATCGTATACATACTATAAGTTCATCAAGCCTTTTTAATTGAGCTAAAAATTTTCAACATTTTCTTAGGAAGATTAACAATGGCTTAAGAAGAAAATAAATTAATCCTCTTATGATAATACAGTTGATCTACAAAAGATTAAGATAATACTGTAAGTCCTCATTATTTGTCATAAATATTTTCTGGAGGTCACAAAACATAAGAAATCAATGAACAGAGCAGAAAGAATCCACCCCAATGAGAAGATCAGGCACCTGGGAGAGGGTCCCATTTGGGACTGCTGTTGAGGAAGCTCCTGCCCTGGGCAACATGATAAATTAGTAAATTCAAACCAGACAAAAAGCAGGTATACCTACACTCAAATGACACATTCACTTTCAATACCTCTTTGTTGCCAATAAAAAACAAAACCTGGGAAAATGTGAACATTTTACTACAAAGTAGTACATTCTATAGGGCTATATATACAAAACATTAAGTTTCTATTAACATAGGGAATACTTAAAAGTTTTTCTAATCCAATAGCATCTTTACAAAGTGCTAAAAGCTAGAGTAATTGTGGTAATATAAAAACTGCCCTCAAATTCGTCACCATCATCCTTGGGCAATGCTCAGGTCCATATTCTTACTGGTGTTTCTAACATTGGGTAATCTCCCTGAGTAAAGGCTGTGTGAAACTGGTTGCTTTAATCGGTAGTTCAATTCTGGCACCTTGTGGAGGCTAGACATTACATCTAGACTACATTTAAGTAAAGCATTTTCTCTTTAAGAAAACAGGATTTTCATACCTTCCCATTTTGAGTGGATGGCAAGAGTGATAATAGTTTATTTTAGAAATACTGTGGTGCACGTAAAAGAATTAGCCACAACTTAATTAGATTTTAAATTACATTTTAGGCTCCAGTTGAAAAGATGGGGGGCATTTTCTTCATCAATGGAGCTCCTGGACCGACCTTGTGTTTGGGAATAGCTTACGTGTATTACCTGATTGTTTTCACAGCTTCTTCATCTCTCTCCACATCAAGATCAGACGGATCCAAGAAGAACATTTTATCTTCTGGGGGAGATGGTTCTTCTGTGTCATCCAAACCCCGACTACCATCACTGTTCATGTCACTACTGTCAATATCCATTGGTATATCTGTATCTGTTCCCAGACTGGAAGGTTCTGGCAAAGTTTTAAATGAATTCCAGAATTTTATATTAAAGGATACTAATACATGTAAACAGAGACAGTATATTAACTGTGAAAAAAAAGTTTAAAAAATTTTCAATGAAAATGTAGGAAAATACATTTTCCTACAGGGCTAGTAAGGAAGAATAGATGGAAAAGTGACTACTAATGGGTATGGAGTTTCTTTTGGGGTGATGAAAATGTTCTAACATTAGATTGTAGTGACAGGTGCTTAACTTTGTGAATAAAGGAAATGGATGAACTATAAGGTATGCAAACTATATCTCAATAAAGCTGCTTAAAAAAATGATAAGCCGCCAACTGAGAGATGGAATTTGTATCACATCTAACTGACAAAGAATTTGTAGGTAGAATTATCAACAACTTCTGCAAATCAATAATAACAAATAAACATTCAAACAGAAAAATGGACAAAACATGTGAACAGACAATTTACAGGGGGGGAAAAAACCCCTAAATAACAAATAAACATTTGAAAGATGCTCAAACTCATTAGTATAAACAGTATTTCATATCCATTTGTCAACAGGTGGAAAAGCGCAAAAATAAATGAACTATAAATCCATATAAGACTTCAGTCATACAGAAAAACAAGAAAACCAATCATGCTCTGTGAATAGTGTTAAACAGCAACCACAGAAAACATGCCATAAGAGAAAATGTTAAACTCTTAAGGAGTTTTTTAATTTCTATTCCTTATGACGCTTTTCTTCCAACAGAACTACTTACATTCAATTTTTACCAGTCACATTTACCAGGAAATATTAAAGAACAATTATGCTGAAAGTTTTGAGTCATTACTCCTTCCTTCCAAAAAAGGTAATGATTTTGATTAATATAATCTTGAAAAAAGAAAAAAATGGCAAAAGGGAAAATATTTAGCTCATGATTATTTGATGGAGAAAGAGACTGTGAGGCTATACGATGTGTTCTAATGACTAGGGACTAAGAAGCCAGACCATATGGGTTCAAACCCCAACTCTACCACTTACTGGCTGTATTTCTTGGGCAAGTTATTTAATGTCTTTGTGCCTACGTATATTCATCTGTAAGTACTTAGCTCAAAGGGTTGTTCTTAGGTTTAAATGTCAATAAGTGTAAAGAATTTAGAACAGTGCCTGGCATGTATGTATAATAGTAAACAGTAAATAAATGTTGGAACTATGAAAATTCTAGGGATAACAGCAGGGCTTTAAAACAAGTCTTTTTACATCTAAAAATGAGAGAGGATATGCAGCACTCTTGTCTATAGTATACTACCAAGTGGTAGGTGGCTACAGGAAAAATAGGAAGGCATAATTACTAATAATCACTAATAAAAGTATGTATACCATTACTGATCTCTATATTTTGCTTGATTGTTAAGTCAGAAAAAAAAGTCAAAATTAAGAAACAAAGTAAACAAAATAATATGCAAATATCTCATACAAAGATAATACACAAAAGAATTGTGATCTTTTCTGATCTTTTATGAAAATTAAGAAAAAGAATTTTACCTCCATTGAAAGTAACCTCTCCAAGGCAATCTCTTGGTACTTTTGATGCACAACGTTTATGGCAGTTAAATTTACAATCTAAAATAAAATATTTGGCTTAGTAATTTATGTAAAGTCAGACAATAAGAGATATGATTAAAGACTTTCTTTAAATCACTCACAAATACAGTATTATTAATAATGATGATGATGGTGATAAAATCAAGTTTTCCTCTACTAAGAACTCAGGTCTTGGGCCAAAGGTCTGGTTTCAGCTTCTGATGCTACCTCTTAATAGTTATTTTAACTCCTCAGGGCTTAGTTTCTTTATCTGTAAAATGAAGCTAAAATGTTGCTGGCAACCCCATGTTTTCTTCCTTACCTCACATTCATCTTTCCACATACCCCTGAAGAGTTTCTCAGTCTAATTAAATTTCTTTCCAACATGTCAGGCCCTTACTTTCAATTGATAATTATTAGGACCTAGTGGATATACAGAAAAGATACTGAGATTCCACACCCAGTGACTAGAATTAGTGAAGGCTTTCCCATACAACCCTGTAAGGACTCAGCTTATGCACAAGGTCTCCCACTTGTACATAATGGTTCTTTTCAACCTGCAAGAACCTGAGTTGACAGCATTGTCGATCAGAGGCAGGAAGCTGTTCAATACTACTCTGTAACTCACTGGTTCTCAAACTATGGTCCCCAGGCCAGCAGCATCAACATCATCTGAAAACCTGTTAGAAATGCAAATTCTTGGGTCCTACCCCAGACCTACTACACAAGCAGCTCTGGGAGTGGGGCTGAGAAATGTGTGTTTTAATAACCTCTTTAAGTGACACTAAAATTGAGACCCATTGCTGTAACTACTGTCTAACACCACCAGCAATAACTGGGTAATAAACTAATTTCAAGCCCTGACTTAAAAGAAAAGGCTCCATGAAATTAATAATTTGGTGGATGATAAAACTTGCATCATGTAACACTGTCTTTTTTAATGAGAGACCCTGAGGAAACTCATACATATTAATACCTTGCATATATCATCAATAATTCATTAGGTTTTTAGCTCATAAGGTTTACAAATTGTGAAAATAACAAGGTTTCCATTTTCCCTTTGAAAATGTAGAGCCAAATTTATGGTCCATTTGCAGCAAATATGTAGGTTCTAATGGCAGGCATTTTACTTCTCTGTATTCCAACCCGTGTTTTAACTAATTTGTTTATGCTCTCTTATATTTTATATATACTCTCAAGTTGTCTTGAAGTTTTAATATAACAAAGTAAAAAAATAAACAGATGAATGAATGAATAGCTATTCTCGGAACTGTATTTTTCCTCAAATAATCCAGCATAACTGTTTTATCGTAACTAAATTTTTTCTTTCTTAGCTTGAAAAATGAATGAAAACGACTATTTTACTTTTTAAGTATTGTAGTTCATATTATAAAAATACAGGAATCGCTGAAGTAAATTCTGATTGATAACCAAAATAACTTAGCTATAGAGTATAACCTACTTTCTGAATCAAAACAAGTACAAAAAAGTCTACTTTGAGCTCTAAGAAGTTAAAGTAATAACCCAGTGACAGAGTTAACTAGTTTTATTTCAAAATTCATTAATCTACATACTTATTTTAGTTCCTCTACAAAATATTGTACTTTTCTGTATATGGTTTTAGAATGTTTCTGTTCTGCTCAGGAGAGCAGCATTATTTTACTACCTTTACTATCTGTTGGCTAGAATTTATACATCTGTTATTAATGTTCTTTCGCAAAACTTTCCTTAGTGGCTGCTTGCCAATATACTTTAGTGTTGATATTGTAAAGTATTAACATATATTAACTCATATTTAAAGCTAAGCTGTTGAAATAAAATTTCAACATGTAATTATGCCTGTCTGATGGTTATTAAATACTTGACAACAAACGTACAACCTGTTATCTATTTGATGTTCCCCTGTGTTGCCATATAGTACCAAGAAAAGTTTCCTTTTCTTACATACTTAAGTTAAATTTATATACAATTATTTGATTTTATATTGTGAACAGGACTTATTGCTGCAAAGACCTCAAATCTAATGTTTTATTTAGATAAAAACTCAAAAACTTCAATACCTTCTTACAAATATATAGAAGTATATAAATACTTCTATATAAAAAAGAACTGTTTAAATAATCACATGAAAAATAAACAGGCAAGGTTATACACAGACTGCCTTGCCTATCCTGGCTCAATGACTGATAGCACAATTAAACTCTCTATTTTGGTTTTCACTCTATTATACAGCATTACTGAGAAAAAGATACAAGATAAAAAAGACAGAATCATCTTTTAAAAGTATAAAAACATTATATAACTATAGGAAAAATTATTCCATTACTCTATTAAAAACCTGATGTTTTTGGAATACTATGACCGTGTTTTGGGTTAGTATCCAAATATGGGTGGTCCCCAACTATAATTCCAGTGGCTTCTACTACAGTCTACCTAATTGTGATTATTCTCTGGAATGACAGTTTTTTATACAACTCTCCTAGCTACGTAATTAAAAACAAAAACAAGAAAACTCTTGTAGTGTGTGTGTGTGTGTGTGTGTGTGTCTGTGTGTGTGTGTCTGTGTGTATGAATATTTAATGAAAAAGGAAAGCATTATTTTATATCTTGGGTAGTGTGTATCTTTGGAATCAGAAAGACTTAAGCTCAAATGTTAGCTTACCTGCTTACTAATTGTTCCGTATTATCAAGTGTTAAGCAGTGATATCTCAGAGATACAAATTCTAGTTTTTCTGTTTACATTCTAATTTTTCTTTAGCAAAATTCCTGGTACTAGTACACATATTGCAGACAGTAGTAATTGTCAATAAGTATATGTGTATGTGTGTGTATCTTCTTTCTTTTTTAAGTTAATGACTGCGAGATCAATTTCTCTGCTTAATGATTCTAAAATATATTTTAAACCTATGTTTCCTAACAAAACCAGATACAAATTTTACTGAAGAGAAACATCCAATCCTACCTTTACACTGCATTCCTTGGCGGAAGAGGCCTTTCAGTAACCGCTTGCAGTACTGACATATTGTGGGACGGGTGTAAGAGTGAACTGCAAATGTGTGTGGAACTTTTACTCTGCACATTACCATCTTTTCCATCCAGATTGGGCGACCACTCCAAGAAGGAATTCTCTTACTTGGTTCTTGGAGGAGATGTGACTAAAACATACGTAGTTTCCGTAAGTATTCAATATTAAAAACAAAATATTAAGAGCAGGGCTTGACCACAAAAGTCATTTTTTTCTAACACTAAAGCCAAACACCTAAAAATGTGGATCTCAGCAGTTTCCTTTGGAAGCTTAACTTACTAACCCTTGAATGAGAAAAGTACAATTTTTTTTTGGCTAAATATTTATGCTTTAAAAAAAGGTATTTTCATTCACTCATTCACACACACACACACACACACACACACACACACACACACACATTCACTGATTAACTATTATTTGCCAGGCATACGACATTTTTCAAATAAAAAACAGAACCCTTAAAATCAATTTATAACAGATATTCAAATCCCTTCAAAAATCTTACCAAGGAATTAATCATAGGAAAAGTAAATAAATTCAGAAAGTGTTACTGCTGTTCATGTTAAATTACTGAACACAGCGTCTGAAAATACTTCAAAACAAATGTTAATTTTTCAAATTTATTTTAACAAATACTAAAATATATATGTAAAAAATTACATATAATTAATGATGATATAAATAATGGCAAATACAAAACTAACTGAAATAACTTTACTCCTAGTAATTATGCTTTAAGAAGTTCCTTGATATTTTAAGTATTTTCCAGTTAGATTTTTCCTTTTTTTGAGCAAAAAAGAAAGTTAAATAAGGTGTTGATTAAAAAAATTGTGTAAACCTGAGGGAAAAGTGGATTTTTGTAACTATGACCCTTTCTACATATACAAAAGAAATAATATTAAATCATATGCCAGTTCAATGTGGCTCATCCCATTCATTCAACACATACTGATTACTATCGACCAGGCCTAATACTATGCATCGGAGATACAAAAATTAATACAGTCCATGTTCTCAAGCACAGAATCCAAATACTTAACTAATTTCTACATGTACTAGAGATTTTGTTGTATCTGTTTGCTTCTTCATTGCTAGAACTGAGGTCCTGAGATGTTTCACACACCTTCTATAACTAGTAATGTCTGTAATTCACAAAAGCTGAGTCATTCTACATTGACTGGTATGTTGAAGCAACAGAAGGAAAAGAAGCTAAAAGACACCAAGAGATAAAAAAGTGTAAGGGAGAAATGAAGTGAAGAGAAATCAAAAGTTTTTTTTTGTTTTTTTTCCTGAAGAGTAGGAAGAAGGAAGAGAGAAAGAAATGGAGGAGAGTACTATAAAAAGAACACAAATACACAAATATAGATTCTGATGGACAGTTTTTCACTAATGTTTACCTAGAAAATTTCTAAAACAAATTACGAAACAGTTTAAGAAAAGTACAAAACAAATGTTAAAACCCAAACCAAACTTGCATGCTTTAGCTTCCAAGGTGTCCTGCTCTAGTCTGGCTCATCGTCCATGCTGCCATGGATGGAGCACCTTCAGCAAAAGGAACACCACAGTGATACTGCAAAGCTAACAAAGAAGCCAGTGGGAATCAGAAACAGGTGTTTTAGGCCTTTGTTCATCCCTGGCTCCCTATCCTAGTGGTGATTCAATACTCTGCTTTCTTGCTCCTGCTTCTACCACTTTCAGTTTATCTCAAGTTTTAAACATACAAGATGGAATAAGACTGATTTAGCCAGTCAAATATAGAGGATACCCCTACAAGGAAGAACTTTCCTAACAGATGCCTTCATATGCCAACGGCCAGTTAGTGACTGCCTTTTGTCAGGTCCTGCTGGGATCTCGGTTTCTGGGACATGGTACAGAGCATGTGTGTGATCACAACACGAGGCCTGGCACATGAGAGCTTAGGAGGCTCTGACGGTGTAGACACTGGGGGTTAGTTCCTCTCTAACCTTGGTTCGGATTTGAAGTTGTTCCCATCTCCTCCATTCCTTTAGTGTCCTCTTTTCCCATTCTTCCTTCCCTGAGCTCCTTTTTGAGACTGCATGCTTCTTGACAGACATTCCACTCTACAATTTCTACCTGTTCTACAGAACTCCACCATCTAATCATTTCAAACATGTCACTCTACTTTTTATACTTCCCTAAGGAATTTTCATCTTCAGGATAAAATATAAACTAATGAATTAAAATGTAATACCTTATCTATCTGCTCTGTCCTGTTATTTTCTCATCTGGTAATAGCCAACTGAGGGTAGGTGGCACACCAATTATCATTTGTGGGTCTCTTAAAAGAACCCATCTCTAGCCTACAGTCCCCATTCCCAGATTAGTTTTCCTGTGCAGTTTGTGTGTAAAATGCACTGACTCTCCTATTACCAATCCTTTCCCAAGTTCTTGCATGTGTTTATAATAACTCATTGTTCTTAGTTCCTACTTTAGTCTTCTCAGGAACTAGTGTTCCTTAGTCTTCTACTTTAAAAATCTCACACTAGGGTTAAGCAATACAGGACTTTTGTGAAAGAATTTCAGAAGCTTTTACACAGGTGCCACTGTTTAGCAAAATCTTGTGTCTAGGGTATCAAGAAAACAGTCCAAAGGCTTGATTTTGCCATTAATTTATAGAAGATCAAAGGGGTTATAGAAGCAACTACATACAAATAGTAAGATGGTGATCTATAGATGGAAATATTTTAAGTACTATCAAATGAACAAGAAAGTTATTTCTTTTTTCCCTGATCTACTATCCTTACCGTTGAGGGATACAATATATTAGAAAAAGTCATTGATTTAAAAATAATCAGATCTGGATTTAATTCTAATATTGCTTACAAATTTGCTCTGTGACTTCAGTGAAGTCACTTGACCATTCTGAGCCTCAACTGTCTCATGGTATACAGATCTGCTGACGTATCTCACTGGAATACTGTGAGGATCAGTGGGATCATTTACTCATTCATTCATCAGTGAGTTACCTACTAAGTACCAGGTATTGTGCTGGGCACGTGGGGCATGCAAAGACATGAGGATTGCTTTCTTTAAATAGATCATAAACTCCTTAAGAACAACCTAGTATACAAACACTAAACTCCGTAAGGGCAACCTAGTATACAAACACTAAACTCCTTAACGACAGTCTAGTATACAAACACTACATACGTCATTAGGGAGATATGAAAAGTGCTGCGGCATTCAGAAAATAAAATAACTTCTAGGTACAGGGAAAATCAGGAAAGGTAGCGATTGAGCTAGGTCTGGGAAAAATATGTAGGATAGACAAGAGCAAAGTTAGGGGAAGCAAGAGAATGTTAAGGGAATGTATAAAGGTTTCCTCATGAGGAGTTGTGTCCTAAGCTGTAGTGTAATAAGATGGTCTGGATGTAGTAAGATGAAGTAAGCACGGAGACCAAGAGTCATGACACTGGTTAGGAGGCTAAGGCAGTGAGGTCCAAGAGATAAGGTGATGCCAAAGTACACAAAATGTAATTCTTTGCTATTGGGAAGCTCTGTCTCCACTAACACATTTTAAGTTTCTTAAGTGTAGGAATCTGACTATTCTTTAGAATATAACTTACGTTCTAGGATGATGTCATATATCTTGGACAATGTAAGGATTAACTAGTACAATGCCCTCTATTACCTTAGAATACATACCTCTTCAGTGAGAAGGGCTACACATTCAGTCTGGAGGGGTCTTGGGACTGAGAGGCCAGGTCCTGGCAGAGATACGTTTGACAGACGCCTCTTTCTTACTCCACTACAGTTATTTGGAATCTTGAAGGCACATCGTTTATGATAATTTAATCCACAGCCTAAATATATTTTAAAACGTTTAAAAAATGTAGATTAAAAAAACGTTACTACATAAGGATGCTACATAAAAAGTAGGTGTTGTTTTATTTATTTCCTCTGGCAGCAACAGTTACCCTAATTCAGAACCCAGCTGACAGGCTAAACGGAAGCTAACAACTTCAAGAAGAACAGGAAATGTGTAGAAAGGTTAAGTTAGCTAGAGTGGCAGTTCTTGAAGTGTGGTCCCCACGTGTAGCATCACCAGAAAATTTGTTAGAAATGTAAATTACTAGGCTCCACCCCAGACCTACGCATGGTAAAGTCTGAGAACTCCTGGCTTAAAGCACTTTAGCAAACTGCATCCTGTGTACCAAATCCTTCCCAAGACATGTGAAAATTACATGAAATTCAAATGTCAGTGTTCATAAAGAATTTTATTGGAACACAGTATGCTCACTTGTGTACATCTTGTCTGTGGCTACTTTCACTCTCCAACAGCAGAGTTAAGCAGTTGAGACCACTTGGCCAGCAAAACTTAAAGTATTTACTCTCGCCCTTTACAGAAAAATTTTATTGGCCCTTCACCTTCGAGTTTCTTAAACAGAAATGTGGACCTGCATCCTATTCCCGCTCAATTCTCATTCAGAACATCTTTGCTGTTGCACGTACAAGAAAACCTTTTAAAAAGATAATAAGGAAGTTAATATTTACTGAGCCACTATTTTGTGGCAAGTATTTTATCCATATTACCTCACTTAACCATTTACTCTTTATGAAACGAGTGGAGTAGAGTACATTTTATGGACAGAGAAAATGATCCTCAGAGAGGTTTAGTAAGTTGTCCAACAACATGACCTACTAAATGGCAAAGGAAAGAGCAGAGTCTACATGGATCTCTCCAATCGTAAACCTGGGTTACCACCTAGTCACCACTAATGATCTTGTTCTTTCATTGATGACTAGAGAATGCAAATGTGAAATGTGATCTCAAACGACATGAAATCTAGAAAACGTACCTTCACATTTCAGTCCCTGACGTACCAATCCCCAGAGCATCTCACCACAATAATCACAAAAAGTAGGAGCTTTGTAAGAATGTACATAGAGAGTATGTGGACGAATCTGGAAGTCTTCTACTGTGGCCAAAGCTTTTAAGGAAGAAAAATATTAAAATAAACATTTTATTTGTATGAGGTTAGGAACGTTGATCGTATTCATTTACGTCAAAGTACAGAATCATTTTTTCTGAGTTTCATCTGACCATGAAAATAATTATCAGCAGTTAATATTGTGGTTTTTAAACTCTATTTTAGGAAGTTCATCAGCTTCAAACAATTTGAGCTCCAGAAGTAGGTCTATAGGTAGGTATTTTGACCTCCAAAAGCATGTTCTCATAATGACAAGATTGCAAATAGTTGTTAGGTCTATTTTAGCCAATTAAAAACTGTTTAACTTATAATACACTGGGAAATAAAATACTAAGGTTAAAGATATATATATATATATATATATATATATATATATACACATACATACACACACACACACACACACACATACATATTTATATATAAATATAAATATATATATGGGGAAACTGAGCTCAATTTATAGCAATGTTTCTGTGAGAAATGCACTCAGTTCTAACTTATGATCTCAGGATATGCTCTGTTCTCCACAGTCCCAGTAGTTAAGAAAGTCTCTTCTTGCCCCCTGTGAGCACCTGAACAGTAAACACGTCTGTCGGTAGACATCATCTCACCGCCACCTACAAGTCAGTAGTACCCACAATGGTCTGATGAAGGGTCCACAGCAAAGGAGTGGATGTGAGCATGACGTCCAGGGGGCACAGGGAGCGAAGCCCCTCCAGAGTGCAGAGGAAGGGTAGATGTTGGGGTTGTGGTACAGAAGATGATCGATGTAGGAGTTAGATGAGTGAAAAGGATCAGGGACTCACAAGGAAAGGTGATGGTCTGAGGGGATCTCAAGAGCAGGCTGCAAAGATGAGTTTAGAGGACAAAACGGTGGCAGGACTCTGGACTCCTGGCTGGCCTTCCTTCCCTTCCTTCTCCTCCCTCCCTCTCACTCTTCTCTACCTCCCCCACCCCCTTTCCTGCCAAACAAGGAGTTTTTCAGGCCTACTACTATGGGCATTCTTTCTCCTTTACTTTCCTCACAAACAATCCTGTCCACCTGCTGTTGGATGAGATCTGAAATAGTAGGAGCAAAGGAACAACAAATAGCAAGAATGGGTGAGAAGGTGAAAGGAGGTAAGAAAATGCCCACTGAGAACAAAGGAAGAAGCATTATTTAAGTCATGAAAACAACCAGTATTGCAGTTGCCTCTTCTGTATCTTCATTACTTCTCCTTTTTTACTGATTTTCTTTTCTGAACCCCAATTCTCTTTTTCTACACTCTTCAAAGAAATGGGGGTAGGAGAACAGAATTTTAATATAATTGTTTTACTTCTTTGACTTAAAGAAGAACATAATCTAGTTCAACTGATAACTCCCTTAGCTTATTAGTATTCAAATAGGTAATTCAAGGCTTATTTTTCTACTTTCTCGTCTGTGATAGAAGCTTTCTGAAAGTAAAAATCATATAGTAATCATTATTATAGATGAAAGAAATATGCAACTATAGTACAAAGACTAAGTGTAACTGAACATAGCATTTGGAACAAAACAAAACATAAGGCTCGTTGAAAAAAAGGGCAACAAAATAAAAGAAGCTATTTACTTACCGGAAAGAACAACTTCTACTAGGTCTCCTTCACGTATTTCATCTGCTGAGGTAATCAGCTGCAAAATATTTTCTGAGTTCATGTCATGGCGAAACAGAAGAATTTTGTCATACATGCCAAAGAATCCACACTCTGGAAACTGCAGGAAAATAGTTCTATATCAGTATAACCATAGCTTTCTATTTTCATAAATAAATGTCTCAATCTTATTAAAGAATTATATATGTAGTTTTTAGCCTAACACTGTCTATTTGCTAACAATTGTATTAATATCTAAAAGATCAACCATGTACTTAAACATCCTGGTTAATTTTCAAGTTCAAAATAGAAAAGTAAACTTAAATATAATCATTGATTATCTGAAAACATGTCTCTTAGGAATACAGGATTTCTTTATTCAGCTATTGATGGAGACTATAATCTCGACCTTATTGCTACTCCATCTTGTATCGCCTGAACGATACACTGTCTTTCCTGCCCTCTCAACTGTGCTTCCTAGATGGTTAGCTACTAGCCACATGCAGCTATTTTAAGTTAATTAAAATTAAATAAAAGTTTAGTTCCTCAGTCACTCTAGCCACATTACATGGGCTCAACAGACACCTTAGCTACCAGCTACCATTCTGGACAGTGCAGATAGATATAGAACATTTCCATCATCACAATAAATTGAATAGTGCCGGCAGAAGATCAACAATTCTCACACCACAGTCACAAAAGTTCCAAAAATCCAGTATTTTTGCCAAATCCATCTACAGCTTCTAGCATTTATCGAATTACTTTTTTCTTTAATCTACTCACTGTAATTATAAATATACGATTCACTATGCTATCTTTCTTTTTAGAAAATAGTTGACCAGGGCAGGAGACTTGTGGCTCTGTTCACATATGCCCTATGTATATTTTTTCAATGTGCCTACATTTTGTGACTATAGTAGTGAGATTAGTATACCAAGAATCAAAATATGAAAGTTTGTGTTCTAAAATTTTTTATAGTTAATAAAATTATTTAAAAGACAATTTTAAATACTTGCCTTACAAAATAAGGATTTAATTTTCAAATCAATTAAAAAGTGAGAGTAGCTTTTAAACTACCAGTGCCTTGGGAAATGCTGCTCCAGGTATTTCAGATTTCTTCAGTTGATCTCAGAATTGTATACTCTCATTTTGGCTTCTCATAGAATATCCTTTAGTAAATTATGCAATATGTCGCTGGCTTGCACTGAATGGCCTGATATGTATCACACACTAAACTGTAACTGCATTTAGGGCAGGATGTTGAGGAGGATATGGTTCACCACTTCATATGATAGCCCTTGTTTGTAGGGACCCATAAAAGAAATTTCTCTGGTAGTTTTTATAATATGGATGTTTTGATCATATAACTGATCGTGTTTTCATGTTTGCTTTGCCCATAGCAATAGTAAAGCAAAATTTGGGCCCCACTTCTAGCCTCAGGCTAGGATCTTACAGCATGTGTCTTAGTACAGATATCCACCTAGCCTTATCTTATTTTCTGACCTTAAGTTTCTCATTAAAATTATAGTATATATCTCTAAAAAAGAGGTCTCAATATTTTTTGAAAAAGTTAAATTAACAAAAATAAAACCAATGACTTAATTAGAAAGTGAAGAGTTTATTTGTATTTTTTTAAAACATGGGTAAACAATGGAAAATACAGAAATACTTAGAATTTTTATAATACTAATTATCCTTTTATTTGAGTTGCCATTAATATTTATAAATGCCATAACATGCTTTAAACACATATCTAAGTATAAGAATTTTCAATGGAAAAGATAAAAGTGAAAACAGAGAATAAAAAATTATTTTTATTACATTTTTATTTAAATTTTAAAGTTAAAATTTTATTAATTTGTATGATTAAATTAGAAATATCTAATAGGGTATAAAACATCCCCATAACTTAGTTGCAACAATTCTTAAGGATTAATAAAAAAGGATTCCGCATTCCATCCTTATAAAAATAAGATCTCTAATAAAATATTTGTATGAATAAAACTCATTTTAAAAATTCACATGTTTGCATGTTTGCTAAGTACAAGGCATTGGCCCTGTGGTTTGTAAAGACAAAATAGTCCTTGTCTTCCAGGAGCTTACAATCTAATAGGAAGATGGAAATAAACACAAACATTAGACAACATAAGGGAAATGCCAAAAATGAAAAATAAAATTGTAGAAGATGGAATAAAAAACTTTAACTGGGAAGGTGGACTATCACTTTAATAGTGATAGTTGAGTAGAATCATAAAAAAGAGAAGCAGGATTTCCATGGGCAGAAAATGAAAGTGAAAGTGTAAGGGTGATCCTTGAGAAAGCACAAGGTTAACAGGGAGAAGGTAAGTGGACCTTTGTGACTGAAGAATGAGGTGGGAGGGCTGGGACAAAAGGGTAGGAAGAGCCAAAATGCACACAGGAGGCTCATGGCGCATCCTAATAGAGAAACGTGGAGTCAACAGAGCTGAGCTTAAGCTTTACCTTTTGTAGGTACTAACTATGGCACCTTAGATAAGCTGCTTACCTTCTCTACGCTCAGTTTCTTGTCTAAAAATTGGGAACAACAGGGGAACTGGCTTTATAAAGTTCTTGTAAAAATTAAATTATTTGACAGCTATAAAACACTCAGTACTGTCATCAATTAATACTAGTGGTTCATATTATTATTCTATATCCAAGGGTGAGAGACGAAATGTCCCAGAGAAAAGCAGTACATGATCACATCTGTATTTTAAACAGATGAAGCTAACAGCACTGTGGGGGACTGGAACAGAAGAGACCAGGGCAAGCTCCTGAGGAAGGCTGAAGCTAGTGGTCAGGAAAGAGGTATCAGGGTCTGCATTACATGGTAAGACGGAAAGCAAGACAACAAGAAACTATTTTTGGTAAATTACATGCATTAGTAATACAACAGGTCCTCGAATAACGCCGTTTTGTTGTTGATGAGGTCCTGTAGGAACTCCTTGTTTATACCTATTAGCCTATGGTAAAATTGGTTTCGCTACACATCGTTTTATTTCAAGTCACAGAACCTAATGACATTTAAGTGAGGACTTACTGTATTTAGTTTATTCCCCTAGGACAATGGTTCTCAATCAGGGCCATTTTGCCCCCCAGAAGATATGTGGCAATGTCTTGAGGCATTTTTGGTTGTTACAACTTGAAGTACCGGCATCCAGTGGGAAGAGGCCACGGATGCTGCTAAACATCCTACAATGCATGAAGCAGCCCACAGAACAAAGAATTGTCTGGCCCAAAATGTCACTAGTGCTAAAGTTGAGAAACACTGCTCTAGGGAATAAGGGAGTCAAGAGTAGAGAAAGACTGGAAAATATGAAAGGAAGTTGACAACCTTCTGAACACTACACATACCCATATTTCTTTCCCTAGCCTATCTCAGCCTTGATTAAAAGAAAGAGGAAATGAAAGAACCAGCAAGAGCTAGCAGCGTAGAAGCAAAATAGGCCTTTAATTTGGCCTCTTTTTAAATTCCCCCAGGCTTTTCTGGATTTGCTTTCTATAGACTGTGCCAATGACTCCTCCTGACTGTACAAAATGAAGACTTTTCCCAGTCCATAAGGAAACCTAACAGAATTTCATCATAAAGTTATCAAATTCCCACTTATTGTAAGCGCTCTTTGCCAACTTCAGACTCTTTCTTTGCTTTTGCATTAAAGGTGGTTCCAAGAATTAAAATACAGATCATCTTATCTTTAGATAACCATTTTATAGAAGTTACTTTTTATGGTATTCACTTACACTTGTTATAAGTAGAAGGTTTCAATACTTCCAAGTAAAATTCCTTCAAGTAACACTGTATTTTGAGAGTTCTTTATGTGAACAGTTTATAAAGTTCATGTTATTAAAATTCTGTCAGTAAAATGTTAGATGAGGTAGGAAGTTTTTGAGTTTTCAATTCTATGTGGTCAAACACAATTTTTATGTGTTACCAAAGTAGTTTCAGAATTTAACATTATCTGAACAAATAATTTATCACTACATACTTTTTTAAAAGGGTGACCTTGAAGTTTTAATATGCATATAGTTTACTTTTTTCTAATTGAAGTATAAAGAGTAAAGAGCACTAACCTAATGAGAAAATAGATAATAGTCCCCCCCACCCCACACACACACACAGGTAACCACCACCCAGGTCAAGATACAGAACATTCTCAGCACCACAGTTTTCTTTATATTCACTTAAATTTAGAAGTTGAATACTAAAGTCATTTTAAAATTTGATGCCAAATAAATCTTCACAGTACATCTTTCTAATAATCTGATCAGAGTAAACAAGCTCCACGAGAGCAAGGGCATTCTCTTTTCATGTTCCCTAGCACCTAGAACTCAGTATTTCACAGGCACTTACTAAATAAAGTTGTTGACTACTGAGCAAAGGTAACTAATTTAACACAAACATATTTCTCAGAAATATAATATTCATATAACATCACTTTTAGGAAATTTAACTGAAGAGAAGAATTTCAATGACTCGTTCTATTAGGTTGGTGCAAAAGTCTTTACAGTTTAAAAGATTAAAAATAATTGCAAAAATCGCAATTACTTTTGCATCAACCTAATATATACAGATAGAAAGCACTAGTCTAGATGAGTCAATGAGAAAATTACTCAGTGTTGACTCTGAATTTATTCTGAACTTTCATCATTAATCTACAACCCAGAATTTTCTGGATATGACATACCAGAGAAGCCACTTCATTTAACATTCGCCATTCGTCTTTGACACAGACCAGAGCACTCTTTTTTCGTTTTCCTTCTTCCTTGTTTTTGTTAGGTCTGTTATATTTAATTTAAACTTTCTGGAACTTTCTATCCTAGTCACGGTCTTAACCTGAATATCCAGCAGAATTTTTTAAAAAAAACACTTCTTCCAGTTTGAGCCTCCAGCTTAGTTATGGTTGCCTGACACTGTTTCGCCACGACAAAAAGCAGAGGGGTAGAGTGAAGTGTAGGATGTTGCATAGCTGCTGCAACGCAGCTATAGTAGAAATAAGGCAGGAAAAAACAATGTGGAATGACAACTGGTTTCTAGAAAACAAAAGAAACAGCTGGGGTTTTTGCTCTACTTTGGCAGAATCTGCAAATTATACTCAACCCACGTCAGCAGAGACAACGTATTCAAAGAATAAATCAAAACACTCCTAAATAAGGATACATAAGCAAAGAGTCTTCAGGTCATGTAGATGATCAAAACGAAAAACAAATGTTTTAAATCAGCTAAAAGCAGACAGTCAGCTTTAGTTAGAATCATTTCATTTTCAGTAAACACCATCATAGCTTAAAATGAACTGCTGTTTGCCAATTTCCTTTCTCACCCCAATTACATCTACTATGTTAAGTCAACAAATCAACACAGTAGCAGTAGCATCACAGTGGTATTTTCTAGCCTTCTGGCAATAAGAAAGCAAGAAGGTGGGGAACTAACATTCACTGAGCATAGTTATTAATATTATGCATCAGGTACTGTGCAAAGCACTGACATAGGTTATCTTATTCATTTTCCTCACAACTTCCAAAACAAGTAACCTCAGTTCTCTAATAAAACGAACACTTGATCTCTAGTTTTCATAGTTTGTCATATGCTAAATACTAAAATAAAAAAGCAAGAGTAAAGCAATGTAAGCACGTTGGAAGAATGCTATACTCATACACATGTTTTGGTATTTACTAAAATTTTAAGAACACTACGACCCATGATCTTCCCTGATTCAGGAGATTTTAAAACCATGGCTATTACTATTTGGGGGCACTAATTATGAGGTCAGACAATTAAGTTTGTGAACTTATCCTAGAAAAAGTGCCACATACCTTATTGACCTTATTGCTGAATATAACTACGGTCACCTTTGAAGTCCTCCCCTTGGGAAGCTATGCACCAATGCCAGTACCTAGTCCACCCTTCAAAGCAATTTTGGAACTCTTTCTGGAATGGCCATCAGAGCTGTCGCCATAGTACCCTTGATGTCCTGAATATCACCAAAATGTCTTCTTTTATCTTCGGTAAAGAAAGAAGTCATTGGGGGCCAGATCAGGTGAGTAGGGAGGGTGTTCCGATACAGTTATTTGTTAACTGGCTAAAACTCCCTCAGAGCCTGTGAGTTGGTGCACTGTCGTGATGCAAGAGCCATGAACTGCTGGTGAAAAGTTCAGGTCGTCTAACTTTTTCACACAGCTTTTTCAGCATTTCCAAAAAGTAAACTTGATTAACTGTTTGTCCAGCTCATACAAATTCATAATGAATAACCCCCTCTGATATCAAAAAAGGTTAGCAACAGTGTTGCAACAAGTTTGTGAATTTAATTGTCAGACCTCATATGTACCAGACACAATATTAAGGGCTTTACATTTAATCACCATAGTTTTTAAATGGAGGTAGATATTATGATCTTAGCTTCACAAATCATGATCAGAAGTTGAATGACTTGGAAAGAGTCCATAATCACAAAAAAAGAAAATCGGAGAATCAATATCTCTACCTGGGTCTGTCTCTGATTTGAAAATTCTGCTACCTCTTTCTTGGATTATTCTTTTATTTTAAGATATACCAATAACAAAAAATGGCACAGATTTAAATGCTAATGTAATTTTGAATTGGGAATCCATGCATGAAAAATCACTGTAAAACGGGCAGAGCTTTTGGCCTATTCCCTCAACTCTGATTTGCTCATTTGTAATCTGACTCTCTGGTATTAGACTCCCAGCAGAGATCAGATCAGCCAGTTTCTGCCTGGCTCAATCCCAGCTCTACCTGCTGCTTAGATTTGTCTGCTTTCTTGGTTCTCCTGATTGCCAGTCCCACTAGTTCTTTGGCTCTTACCAGTATGAAAAGCACTCCCTGCAGCTTATAAAGTCCTAGAAGGCAGACATCATGTTTTAAAATTAAGTTTGTTTTATACACCAACATGAAGATATAGCAATCAATACATATAAGTTAAAATTTTAATTTATTTCTTAACTATATCCATATTCATAATGAAAATTGTACTATTCTTAAAACAAACACATCCTAGCCAAACTAGAAATTTATTTTAAAGCTCAAGCTAGAATGCATACCTAGAAGATATTCATATTCACTAATTTAATAAGACCCTACTGGGGCTGTAATATTTGCAAATAAAATTGTTCAAAGTCCTAATCTACATTCTTACAAAGAATACGGAAAAAGTTAACTGGAGTCATCAGAGAGTGAATAACTGAGAAGAATGTTCTAGAAGAATCTGGCCTTTTGCACAATCCCAGAACCCTATACCTGACAATCTAAACTACTAGTGGGAGCAGGTTGGGCACAACGAAAGCACGGATACACAAAACAGGCTGGAAAAGAATGCTAGTGCTTATCTGCTCATTTCTTTCTCTTTGCAGCTCTGACAACTATAAATCATTTCATCAATGGAAGTAATTATCACCATAGATTATTTGCAATATCATGTTTTTAGCAGTAAAAGCAGGAAGAATGTATCCTTTAACAAATTTCTGTTGAGTGTAAGGTATCTGGGGATAGAAAAATGAGTAAGACAACACCAATCTCAATGTAACATAAATGTTGGAAGCATTTCAAATCTTCAGAAAAAGGAAGCTAAAATTTTGGCTTATGCTTACAACAACAACAACAAAAGAAACTCCACCCACTCCACCCTCGGGATGTGTCATGAAATTGGACTGAATTCAAAGAGTGACCACTTTTGGTCACATCCAAGTTTTAAGTAAAGCTCAACTATAAATGATCTGTTGGTCACAGAGATATACAACTACCATACAATCCAGAAATTTCAATTCTGGGTATATATCCAGAAATAAAAGAAATCACTATCTCAAATAGATATCTGCACCCCCGTGTTTACTGCAGCATTATTTACAATAGCCAAGACATGGAAACAACCTAAGTGTACAGTGATGAATGATGGATAAAGGAAATGTGTATAAACATACACATACGTACAATGGAATATTATTCAGCCATAAAAAAGGAAATCCTGCCATTTGGGATAACATGGATGGACCTTGAGGTCATTGTGCTAAGTGAAATAACTCAGGCAGAAAAAGACCAATACTGTATGATCTCACTTATATGTGGACTCTAAAAAACTCAAATTCATAGAAACAGAGAACAGACTGGTAGTTACTAGAAGCAGAGGGTAGCGGGCAGGGGAAATGGTGAAGGTGGTCAAAAGGTACATACTACCAGTTATAAGATAATTAAGTTCTGGCAATGCAATGCACAGAATGGTGACTACAGTAACACTGGAAAGCAAAAATGTAAAATAGATGGAATCTACATTTAGCATTATGACTCGTAGATTAAAAATACATTTTAAAATATTGTCAAAATAAAATCATAGTTTGGGTAGCCCTCCTTCCCTAATTTAAAAGTAGGGTTGCTCTCTTGGCTTATTTCACTAACTTTTAGAGGTCTTTCCTTAGGTCTTCCAAACTAAGGGATCTTGTCATCATCTTTCTGCCTTGTTAGTTTCTCTATAGAAAGACATGGGAAAGATCCTCTTGACGAGCAATGATTCCATTTTAAGAGTCACAGCAGAACAACAGGGCCCCAATGTATACCTTTGTGCCAAATCCTTATGTGAGAAAACACTTCTTCAGCCATCTTAAAAATTTCTAGAACACAGTAACCCAATCTAGTAAGATAATGTTTTCCTATATCCAACAGGCTATCAAGTTTTACCAATGGTACTTTCCCAACACCCTTCAAATATATCATCACTTTCCAACTGCCTCAATTGAGGTCTTCTTATACTGGCCTCCTATCTGATCGCCCAACTTTATCTCACTTAGTTGCCATATTTTAGTTTTCCAAAACACAGATGTGGTCACGTCACTTTGCTGCACATAGACCTTAGATAAATCTCCACTCTTAGAAGAATCAAATGTGAAATTTTTCATTGTCATGAGAAGACAGCACGATGCAGTGGAAAGATTATACAGGGTTTTTTTTACTTAAAACAGAGCCATGTTTGAATTCTGACTTTCAGCAAGTAATTTAAATGTCTCTGGAATTCAGTTTCTTCCTTGTTTATTTAACAGAGATTATATCATCTACACACTCTCAACTCAGTATATTCCTTCCCTTGGAAAAGGAGCATCATTATCACCTGAGCATAATAAAAATGCAGACCCACCCCAGGCCGATTCATTAAAAAATCTACATCTTAGTAGAATCACAAAAGGATTGACACTTATATTAAAATTTGAGATGCACCACCAATTGTTGTGAGGATTAAATGTCACTAATCATAATCTTCCCCTTCCCCCTTTCTATATCCTTGCTTCTCCTGATTCTTTCGCCAAAATACATTCTTCACCTCCCAAATTACTGAAATCATGCTCATTTTTCAAAGTATCAGATTAAATGTTACTTTCTGTATGAAACCTTCCCCATCCTTTATCAACCTGAGAAGAGCACTTTTTATTTTAACTTCACTTTCTACTTTTCATGTTTTACACTAGTGAACACGTTTCCCTCACTAGACTATAAGCGTTTTGAGGAAAGGGACAACTTCTGGTTACTCTATTATCTAAAACGTAACCAGTACCCTATCTTTAAAAGACTGGTAAATGTATTTAATGACTAAAACTAGAAATAAGACAAGCAGGTGTGCCCATGAGTTGTCTGGGGAATTAACCTGGAGCTGTACACATGTAGGTAATGCAAGTGAATGACCAGTGAGCAAATAAGTGTTCAAGACCAGAGAGGATAAAAAGAAAAGAACTTTTGACACAGTTTTTCCATCTACTAGATGAGTTAAGAATCCATGAAACCTCTCTGTAAAACCCCAGAATCTGAGCTGGTTCCCTTAAGATTTCTTTCTAGTTAAGACTTAGAGCAGGTCATCCCTTGAAACTCCTTTGTCCTTTATCTGTCTCTAGCAGTGAAGACCCAAATTAGATTAAATAATTCAGAATTTCATAGCTGGAATTACACACTAGAAATCATCCCAATGCCATCATTGGACACACCTGGAAACTGTGATCCAGGGAAGTGAAATCACTTGTCCAAGTTGTACAGTAAATCAATAAAAGAGCGGACCTAGTTCCAAGCTCAATACTCTTTTGCACTACAGTTAAACAACAGCTGGCATTCTAGCATATGCCAAAAGGAACGTGTAATGTTTATGTCATATGTATGCTATATGTTTTTGCCAAATACATCCCCAGATCGCTACAATATTGATTCAAATTCAGTTCACTGTGATACTCATTTTATGCTGGCTATATCCATTACCAATCGTCCTCTTTTCTGTGTATAAAGTTTACCCTGAATTATCTTTTTTTGAGCTATATCCTGTTTATTTCCTTGGTATCCTCTAGTTTTTCATGGATTATGATTTTTAATCTAATTTCCCAATAGTTTAACCATCTGACCTACTTCTCACATTTATTTAATAAAGTAATATTAATTCTAAAATATTCCTGTATAAAATCAGTATACCTCTGTATAAGCACTAGATGAAATTTCCAAAGGTTTAAAACTCTACCAAAACATTGGTTATGAGTTTCTAAGGACTCAAATAAAAAGGAAATATTAAAGCTACAAATTGTATTTAAGTTAAAACGTTACCTTTAAATTAAACAACCTAGTTGAAAAAATATTTGTGACAAACTTTTGTAACATTTAGTGAAAAGTAAATTAAAAGCAATGATACTTAAAGACAGTAGATGGTTCTACAGACCTACAAAAGGAAAGTTAATCTTATTTTAGGCTACATTTAAATAGAAAAATCAGTGTTAAAACACAGGAGGCATAGATCATTTTCACAAACCACACAGCATTTTTTTGACTGTTAATTACTTCTACATCAAATGATATGACAAACCATATAGAGAATAAGGAATTGAAACAAAAACAGTAAGATGAGGAGCCTGAATCCAAATAGATTAACCTCACTGATACGATTTTTAAAATATAAAGTATACTAATTTGTTTGAAACCTATGCTTGGTCCATTAAAAATAAAGTATAACTAATTCACTATACACACACACACACACACACAATGTTTTATGATGAAATAGAGAACAGCTCACCCATCAAAACAAGATTAGTAAAGACACTTAGCTAAGGTTACTTTAAACATGGTATGGTGGGTGGGTGGATGGAAAACAAAACCACCCTCAACGTTCAAATTCTCATATGTTCTCTCATATATTCAAAACTCATTTACTATTTTTTAACAGACAGAGAGAATGTGGCCCTCTCATATTAAATAGCAGTTTAGGTGAAATTGGGACCTAAAGGGAAGCAAGAGAGTATAAAAAAAGAGGGCAGAACACAGGACACCCAGGACGACCAGGCTAAGGATGGACCTGGGACCCAGCTGCTGCTATGCCCCAGCCTTCTGGTGAGCCACCTTGATCCCTTGCACTCTCTACCTCCTGTTTCCTCTGAAATCAAATGAGAATTCTTAAATTCTTTTGACTTTATATGAGTTTTCCTGCTCTTAAGAAGACAGCTAAATAAGCAGTATTTTAAAGTTGGGATATAGGCTCCAGTTAGACTTTGACATTTCAGACTTTAGGCTCATAGGCTACTAGGACTTTGCCAAAAATGCTCAGAATTAGGATATAAACAATTGACTGATCCACGTGTTAACTCATTATTGCATGTATAATTCATAGGAAAGCATTAGAAACAATATTAATTAGAAAAACTATTGACGTAAATAGCATGCACAGTACCTTTTGATAAACAATGGAGCACACAAGATCCTTGACAGCAGACAAAGATAGTTCCTGGGCTTCAATGGTAACAGTCTCCCGTGTAAGGCCAATTTGCAGTAGAAATGAAATTGTATGCACTGAGCCTCTGGAGTTGGTGAGTGACGGTGCGCTGAAGCTTCCATTAGAGAGTCGGGCAGAGAGTCCTGTCTTAGGACTTGAACATGGAGAAGGAGTTGGAAGCACCACAGGAAGAGTTGTAGGTAATACAGACTTCTGGGCTGATGGAGGAGAATTGTTTGCAGACATCTGCCTTTCTTTAATCTTTTAAAATAGTTGTCAATTCTTTTTCAATGGTTAGGAAGAGGCTTTTTAAATCACAGCAGTAAAAAAAATGACTGTACTTTTGGATTTAGTTGAAAGCTTCTTTATTTCCTCTTTTAAGTTACTCATGCCGAAGACTGCAAGTTCTACAACTGTGAGTTGAATGCACAAAAGATCCTACTTCCCTTAATAACAGTCCCATCAAAAAAGAATCTTGGCTTTAGGACTACAACCAGGAATTTGGAAAGGATTTAACATCACTGAATTATCCTCATCAGAAAAAAGAGTTGACATTGCTCACTTACCAAACATCTTCATCTATTTTCTTTTAAGTCTATTCTTGTCTCTCTCTCTTAATTTCAGAAAATACATATTGAATAAAAGTTTTTTCTGTCAAGAGGCAGCCTTCCTGGTGTTTTTTTTTAAAAAAAAATTAGGATTAATCTTTCAATATTTATCCTTTCGTTCACTTTCTCAAATGTCCACACCTTAAACCACCTTCTCAGATGTCTCCATTTTCATTTTGGGGAGTAAATTTTTCCATTATGAAACACAAAACTTTTTAAAATAGTAGAGGCATACTGCATTTGATGAATGGGTCCATTGATAAAAAGCTGATTCCTTCTGAGATGTAGTTAGCCTGGAAGGAATTTAAAAATAAACTTTTAATACTCACTTGACCTTTTTTTAAAATGTAAGAATCCCTATAACTTTTAATTGATAATTTTCAGTTGTATGTTTATAATTCACCAATAAATCCTAATGGGTAGCGATTATTATTATTTTTTAATTTGGCCCATTATCAGACTCATTTTTTACTATAGGTGTAATTTCAGAGAGCCTCCAACAAACAAACAAACAAAAAACAAAAACAAAAAAATCCAGGTATTCCTCACTAATACCTGAAATTTGAATATCAAACACTTTTATTACACAAATAACTGAGTTATGACAAAAACAGAGAAGGGACAAAAAAGAAAAGTCAGACTGACATTGTCATAGAAATAAAATACATGCCACTCAGCCATAGAAAAAATGTATAATACCATCTTAACACAGATAAATTAAGAGTATTGTTTTTATATTAAAATTCTAATTCTGCGAAAAGATGATTCCTGACTTGCTATGTTGACAGATTTCTTTCAGAAGGCTAAGGAAACAGGCAGGGGATATACTACACAGTTAGATGGCCAACAAGAAGTGTGAAAGACATACTTATGACAAGAACATAGGAGAAAGTGATCTCATCATAAAGGATTTCTAAAGGTAAAAAAGAGAACACTAGGCACAGTTACATATGTGTCGTACTTTTACGAAAGGACAATTCAAAATGTAAAAGAAAAAAGCATGACCTCACCGCCATGGCTAAGCGAAATGGCACAAAAGAGATGGTTCTTTCTAAATTCAATGGATATACCTGTAAATGATTCCAACGATGTAAAAGAGTGAAGCAGCCAATGTGCTGCAGAATGACTCTCTGGAGAATAGTTAATGGGGCTAAATAAATTAGGGTGAACATAACAGAAGAGCAAAAACATGTATTAGGTTGCTACAAAGGTAATTGCGGTTTAAAAGGTTAAAAATAATTGCAAAAAGCGCAATTACCTTTGCACCAACCTAACAGATATAGTATCAGGAATAAGACAGCTCAGGAAAAACTAAGGCTTAGAAAAAAATTGCTTAAAGATAACAGATTTTATAGCTAAATTCAAGTAAATGGCTTTCATCCCACCTTATAATGTACAGCACTTAAATCTTATAAATGTTTCAAATACATCATCTCACGCTAACTCTTTGGAAGGTGACTGGGCAAACATGACCACTTTTATAGAGGAGAAAACTGAAGCACAAGCAGTTAAAGCAACCTGCCAGCATCACATGGCCATGCAGAGCTGGGGAGGGCATTAGGACCCAAGTTTCACACAACAGACTGTTTCTCAAAGAGAACAAGGAACTGAGAGAATCACTGCTCAGAGAGGATGTTGTTACCGGTGGGAGAGTACCTAGAGAAGGCAGAATTGCTCAACTTGTATTTTGTTTATTATCTTCTCTCAGCTTCTCAACTGAAGTTGTAGAAGAGTATCAAGAACTGAAACCCGAGCCTGGTGAATAAGACAGACTAAAACAACTTTATGTGAGAGCAAGTCTTTAGGTCCAGATGCAATCCATTTCACATCGCTAATACAATAAGCAAGTGTAATCACAAAGCTAACTGCTATAATCTTGGAGAAGGAGCAGAAAGAGAGAATTCTATTCTGAAGATGGGTCAGAGTTTTAAGTCTTGTGGGCTGGAGAAGTGTGGAAGCAGATTTCAGAAATGAGAGACATATAAATTTAATATCAATCCTTAGTCAAATCTGAGAATAGATTATGTATGAAAGCAAACGGTTTTTGAAGAATTAGGAAAGAATATATTGATCACTAGATGTCAGTATGAATTCAAACATAACAAATAATGCCAAATCAACTGCATTTACATCTTGGAGAAAAATGAGATTAGACTTCTTAGATGAAAAAAATAATAATAGCTCACACTTATTGAACTCTATCTGCCAGAAACTGTTCTAAGCACTTTATTACCTCCTTTAATCCTCACAACAATCCCGTTCTATGGTTGAGAAAACAAAGGCTTAAAGATTAAAGTACTTGCCCAAGCTCACACAATTGGCAAAGCCAGGAAAAAAAAGGAGTATTCTGGCCCAAAGGGTATCCAAGATGGCTTTTCATGCCACTTTTGTAAATATATTGCTTGAGTGGGAGTTGGATTAGTTTGCTGCTCTGTATCAATTCAGATGAGAGAAGTCTTTAGAGAGTGCCTTGGAAGTCTATTCTTGGCCCTACATTGTTTTTTATTATTTATAAGATAAAAACATGGAAGACATGCTTATAAAATCCTCAAATTGTATAATCTGGGAGAAATAAACTAAAATTAAAATGAAATGTAACAAGGATGAGTGTAAAGCTTTGCATCTAGTTTCAAAAAGTTAAATGTGCAATACAGAAATGGAGAAATGCTGACTTAGAAGCTGTTCATAAGAGGAGTTATAAATCCAAGAGTTTAATAGGAGCTGCTAATATAATGGGTGACTAAAAGAACTAATGTAAACCTAAACCCCAGGACACTGAGAATACGTCAGCATCAATCTGTACACTCGTTGCCAATCCGCCTACATTACTTTTGTATTCATTTTTACAGACCACATTTTTAAGAGCTATATTGATTTAAAGAAATGAGTATACATCCAGATAACAGTGCAAACAATGTCATGTGACAAATATATGCTTAACAAAACCAAACAGAATAATGGTCTTCAAATATTTGAAAAGGTGTTAAAGAGAATAATGTGCTTTATTCAGCATCACTGCAGAGGGCAGAAGTAAAATGAAGATAACAGCTCTACTTACTTACCTCACAGGCTGTTGTGAGGACTGAGCTACAGCACGTAGAAGAGTGCTCCCAACAGTACCTGGTCTACCCGGCTTAGAATAAGTAAGTGCTCCGTAAGTTCTAGCAATTTTCATAGCAATTAGATGCAGGAATTAACAATTAAGCTCCTACTTCATGCTAAATAATGCCACTGAGTTGATACTTCATTAAAACTTTTGCAACAGCCTTTAGGAGATTTGTTTAATTCTATTCCACAAAAAAAGAAACAGTTTCGGAGAAGTTGTTGGTTGCCCAGGACTACACAGCTAAGTGATGGAATTGAGATTCAAACAAAAGTTTCCCTGACTCCAGCCCCATGTTCTTTGTACTATTTAATCACACCTCCACCAACCTAAAAATGGAACAGGTTTTCTCATGAGGTAATGAGCTCCTTAACAAACCTGACTAGGTTTCAAAAAGCTGAACAACTGTCATTAAAAAAAAGTAGTAAAATATCTATGAATAATACCATATGCAGGTTAAATACTACCAGATGCAAGATATTACTGTGTTCAATAACAATAATTTATTTTTGATGGATGTCTTCCCACTAAATTTCCATTTTATTATACCTGTTAAGATTAGCTAACTGTCTAGTAATACAATCGACTAATTTATCAGAATTATTGATAACTGCTAATAAATTGTTACATTTTTCAACAAAAATATTTTTTTAAAGTTTCAGCATGAACACAAATAGAAGAAATTAAGTGAGCTGTCATATTAGCTTCTGCCCACTCATCCCATCTGTTTTTCCTCTCCTTGTTTTGTTTTACAGAACCCTGATTTATTCTGTAAGATGCAACACATTGTTGGGTGCAAAATATTAAAACTAAGTATCAAAAGAATCTAAAAGCTCTAATTTATTTTGTCTTTATGCTTCTATTAGAAAACTGAGGCACACATACAAGTTCAATTTGAATTACTAATTTATAAATTGTACATCAGATACATGTTTCTAACAACTATGAGTTGGCAAGCATTTCTATTATGTTTATTTAGAACATCTCGAATATTCTTTTGGGGAGTTATCTGTCACATATCCCATTCAAATGAGGTCATATAATCTGTCACCACTGTTGAATGGAATCAAAACATAGGATATCTTGAGCCCTAACCTGCTCTATTATTACAGACAAGGTAAAACAAAGCTCTGGAGGTTAGGGCACTTAACAGAGGGTCACTTCAAGGTAACATCACAAGTTGATCTACCTTTTTTCTCCCTCTCCTCTCACCTCCCCCTAATCGTATATTACCTCATATCTTAGCAAAGCCTCTAATTAGAAGCTCCAATAGGAACATTTTCATTCAACAAATATTTACTGAGTGCCCATTATTTGCCAGACTGTTAAGACAGACACTGGGGTTATAGAGCAGGGACCAACATAGACATGGCTACTGCTCTCCGTAGGGCTTGCAGTGTGATGCGGGATATACACATTAAACAAATATTCACATAAATAGCATGGTAACTACAAATGATAAAAAGTGATATGACAGAGTATAATATATAATACTAAGAGGACCTTATTTCAACTGGGGTCTCAGGCAAGGTGCACCTTTAAGGAAATGTTATTTAAGCTGAGACCTATAGGCTAAGGAAGAGTCAGGGAAGCAGAGAGGGAAGAGGATTCCAGGAAGACAAAACAAATGCTTCAAAAGGAAGCTCATTATTTACTGTAGCCAATGTTCTTTTCCTACTCAGTAATGGCTAAAGTGAAAAGGTAAAATGCTTTTTCTATTCAGAATAGCATATTTACCATGACTCCCTACCCATAATGGGTTTTCGTGGTTCTGAAATTTAGTTTTGTGTGCTAGGAATGCTAATGAATGGCGGTTCCTTTTTTCTCCTGTTAATAGGTACATGTATTCTTTCAGCATGTAAAAAAAGCATGTGGCCTTTTTTTAATGCAATACTGACCAGTGTCCTGAAATCAATGTCTATATGTTGCCTTGATCCAGGCTTGACTTTGCTTAATAATCCTGATATGGCTTTTACGTTGTATAGTGTACAAAAACATTCAAATAACTTTGTTTTTTTTAAAAGCATAGTTTGTAGTAATCCCAACATCTATTTATTTTCAGAAATGTAACTGTTACTTTAGATTAATATAATACTTTTTCTTCTAAGAGCTCAGCATTTGACTAAATTATTGCTGCTAAAATTCTGCTCATCTGGACCAGGGGTATTTGAATCTGTCCTCCCATTGTTAGAGACAGCACACAGAGAGCACACCAGGTCTGCCCTTTGCTCAGGCACTGAAATGTTTATCCGATAATAAGATTATGGACTGCCAGTCTGGCAACGCTGTATGAATCTACGTTGTGCTTGAAGGGGCTTCATCACCTCTTTGCACCAATGGTATCTGAGAAATGATTGGCTAAGAGCCAGTGAGCATTCTCACATACTGCCACTATAAACTAACCACACAAGTGGAGAAAAATTGTTTTCTACACTGAAATTAAAATTAAAACATCTCCTAAGTACATTATCTCAAGTTTTGTCACTGAGACAACCGCTCCAAAGAGGCACACATACAAGTTCAATCTGAATTACATAATCAGAGACTCAGAGTGCCATCAGCATAGAGTATGAATCATAAACATGATTATTAAAACAAATTAAAACTTGTACTAGCAAATAATTTTCCTATATCAAGTTCTGTAAAAGTAGTCTCTTTTAAAAATGAGCAATCAACTCCAATATCGTAATATTTTCTTCAATGTTAGGTCTTTAAAAATGAGAACAAAATGTTCCTTAAGAAAAGTGCATTTAAATAACCACTTATTTTTTCTTGTTTTTTCCTCAATTCTTACATAATTTTTAAACTTCAATATCCAAAACTTGATTCAGCTTTTCTTTTTTGAGTATGGTAGTGTTTCAGTTAAAAAAACAATCCACTAAGAAAGAAATTTCTATTTTAAAGAGGTCATCTGATGAAACCGAAAGCTTATAAAATCTGTATATTTAAAAGTCTCACTACTACATGGGATGCTTAAAAAATTGTTTTTAAGATATGAACCAGAAAACATTCTTGAAGTTGAGTCACCCGAAAAGTTAAACACCAAATTATAGAACCTAGGCTGGAAAATGGCTTGTGAAATAAATACTCCAAGCTCACCTGATCAGGCTTACCACATCTATAAGGTAAAACCTAATATGAAGGCTTCTGTGACATGTTTTAAATACTTGTACTAAAACTTGTAACTTCTTTTTGTCTGAATTTCCATGTTTGCTCTCAGTCCAGATCCTAACAGGGAAGGAGGAAAGGGTTCCTTTAAAAAGCAAACCTCGCCTAAATCTCGGAGAACTTTATGGATGCCTTTAGCAGCAAATCCATTGGTATTCCCGGCCCTTATTGCATTAGAAGTTGGTAAATTTGATATAAGCAAAAATCATAGTCGCTAAAAATGTATGTAAGACCTGCAGCATTAAGCACTAAGCAGACGCAGTGTTAAGAGTAATACAGCAACATTTTCAAGGGTACGAATTAAGGCACTTGAAAGTTTTTGTCTCATTTGCGGCTAGATCTCATTAAGGCTGTGTCGTACAAAGTAGTACCTAGTTCAGGGTGTAACTTATCCTTCCTAATCAAAGATGACACTGATAGTCTTATTTCCTGTGGGGATGGGTGTGGTTGAAGATACAGTTACGTCCAAGCCATCAATCTGTGTATGGAAAAGTCTGCGGGTCTCACACACGCTTGTCACCTGATTTACATTCGTGCCTGCGAACAGCAAGGCCTATGCTTCTGATTGAGATGACTTCAAATTAGAAATATCCAACAGGCAACCGAGTAGTATGTGGGTATTTTTATTGCTCAAAGAAACAGTCGCACTCCTCAACGTTACATCTCAAGAAAAAAGTCCCGGGGGTGAGAACAACTCGGAGCAATGCTGCAACTTGCCAAAACTAAACCGTCAGGAAACTGGGGTAGGGGCTCACGTTCGCTAAGCACCATTTACTCACCCATTGAGACGGGTGCAGCGTAAAGTCACGAAAAGGAAAGAAAAGGGCTCATCCAATATTCGCAGTGTGAGTGCCGCCGGTTTAGCGTTGGCAGCTAGTTTGGGGGCCCAGTAACAGATCGTGACCGAGGGGCCTGGCGCGGTGGTCGCCCGCGGAGCACGAGTCCAAGTTGGCCTCCGCGCCCACGCCGGAACTTGGCCCCATCAGGCGGCCTCGCCTGCGCCCCCCATCGCCGTGGCGCCCACCGCCCGCGCCTCCCGCCGTGCGCGGCTTCAACTTCCCGCCCAGCCTCGGCGGCCGCCGCCCAGCTGCGCGCGGGATCCGAGTCCCGCCGCTGCCGCCACCGCGTGCGGGAGAGTGGGGGAGGGGCCGCCACCGCCTCACCCGACGGGCCGCGAGAACAAAGCGGCGGCCGCTGCGGCGCTAACTTTTTCGGTGTCTGTTCCGCGCTCCCTGGGGCGACTACTTACAGTGACGGGCTCGGCTGGTCGTGAGAAACTCCGCGCCCGCCAGCGTTTGTATCTCGGACGAGGCGCCAGCGAGGCTTCACGCGCCTCGCAGGATCCCGCCCGCCGCTGGCGCCCCTTCCTCCCGCCCTCCTCCCTCTTCCCTCCTCCCTCCGCCCTCCTCCCTCCTCCCCGGCCCGTCCTGAGGCCCGAGGGCGGGGGGCCGGGGCGTGAGGGGCGGGGGCGTGCGGCCGGCGCGGGGCCTGCCGGGAGCTGTAGTTTCCCCGCGGGAGGGACCGGGTGGTAGCTGAGCGCGGGCATCACTCACGGTCTGTGCACCGCGCAGGAGCAACAGGAGCTCTGGGTGCTCTCAGGCTCGTTCTGCACCCTCTGAGGTCCGTGAGCGCGGGCGAGCGAGACGCGACTGTGTTCAAACCGGTTACACGCTGTGCTTGATCCCTATCGTTGCTACCGAACTGACTTTTTCTCTTTTGTTGTCCGCCCTGACGGAGGCGACGGTGGCCAGGAGGCAAGAGGTGACTTAAACGAGGGAGTTGTAAGGGGTCCACAGCAGAGAGCAGTTTCCACCCTGAGATATATCTGCTCCCTGCTCCGCACGTTTCCGTCCCTGGTGCCGGCCTTCCAGGTGGCCGCCTGGCAGAGCCCCCGGGCATTCCGCACCTAGGGAGATACATCCAGAGCTGTTCACCTAAAGCAGAGTAAACTGAAGTGGCTACTTTCAATGGGTTTTGTGTTTCCTACTTGGCCATCTTTAACTTTGAGTGTGTGCCCTACCATCAAGTGAGTGCAGCCAAGAATCACGCACCTAGGCTTCCACGGGTATGGAAACGCGGTGACAGTGCCAGGTGAGTGGGGCGGGGGTGGGAATCGGATGAAGATGTAGAGGGAACATACACTATATGTTAAATTACAGATGTTTTCTGTGAGAGAAGCCTGAGTAGCTGACAGCCATTGTGCCAGAAACGACCTAATTCTCTTTATATCAAAATGTTATCCCCAAAGTACTTAAGTAAAATACGAGTATATTGAGACAAGGGATGGGCTACAGCAAGAATCCATCCATCCCCAAGCAGAGGTCAAGAAGGCAGTTTTTGAGAACAGAAAGAAAAGTTAAGTGGGTCCCTACTTTTTATCCTGTCATCCATCTTAATGTTCTAAGATTTAAAGTTAAAAAATGGGAATTTTAAAATAACTTATATTAAAGGTGGGGCAAGTAAAACTGTGTATAATCCTGATTCACCCTGAAGCTCTTTTTTTCAAAGACATTTCTGAAACATTCTCGGGAATTGGAAGCTGCTAAATGTCTCACATCCAGTAGTATCTATCTAATTCAATCTAATTATATCTTATGCTTAGTCTTGTTCTGCCGTTCTTTCACTGTAAAATTGAAAGTAAATTCACTCAAGTTTACATTCTCTTTTAAAGAACACTCTTACCTAACTTTGCCTTTTTCTTCCTTCCACTTCCCAACAGACGTTTTAGTCCAGCCCCAAATATCCTCTCTCAGCAAGATTCCCAGGACCTCATTGGAGCTGTTTACAGCCAGTCCCATCTCACTAGTGACTTCCATTTTCTCTGTGGTCCTTAAAGAGACAGATGTTACTCTTCCTTGAAGTAACTTTTCTAAACTAATCAAGCTGCTTTTATGTAGAGTGTTAAGTATTTGTGTGTGTGAGAGAATATATATATCTCCCTGTCATTTCCACTCTTCTGCTTCTCTTTTTAAAAACAAAATCATCTCCTCCACTTTACATGAATCTTTCAACAATACATTTAAGCTTAAGACCTGTAATTTTTTGCTTAACGTGAATTAGTTTCCTCACAATGTTCCATTCCTATTCCAAGAACATTGCAAGGATAAAGATTAGGTTTAATAAGTAAATGTATTGCCATATGAGATTTTTATCCTTGAGAGAAAATGTAATCAGAATGACCAAAATGGGAAAGATTTTTTGTCATGGTGGTGTTTTATGAAAACCAGGTGGTGTTTTGTGTGGCTGTAGTTGCAAATCTTGTCTCACATTTACTGCCCCTCCTCCTTATAGTTAATGACATGCCACATAACCATTCACATGTATTACCAAATACAAGGGAAGAGAGTCATCACTGTTGTGACTTTAATATAACAGTTACCTAATGAAGAATCGTAAATGCAAAAAACATGATTTACTAATGCCCTGCTAGAGGAAATAGTCCTTATTTTAAAACTTCTGCTGGGTTTAATTTATAGGATGTCATCACTGAAAATATATTTTGCTTTTTGTATCTTTTTCCATGACCTTGAAACATAGGTGAAAAATGCACAAAACATTCCAGTGTCAATATAGAGTTAGTAAAACAGTTATGGGAGAAAATGGGTTAGGATCTATTTTTTTCAATCAGTGGAGACATACTTGATATATTCTTCAAAATGTCCTTCTTCATTTTCCACTGCCACTTACCCTGTCCATACCTTTCATATCTGACATCTGGATTGCTGCAAGAGATTCAATTGGTCTCCTTCTAGACTAGCTGTTACACTGTTACACCCTTGGAACTGTTACACCCTTGGCACTGTCTTCTCTGATTTGCAGATGGTCAGTAATTGTTCTGTGCTCTGATAGCCCTTGATAGATAATTCTCATGTCACTTATCACGTTTTATTGTGGATTGAGTGACTATCAGATCCCCCCCAGCTTCCTCTACCTGTCCTTTCCCCTGCTGAACTTGTAGAAGACCATGGTCTTCTGCTTGGATATAAAGGCTACTAATATCTATAATTTATTGAAATCAGATCTGGGTCAGGCACATTCATTCATTTTTATATAGCTTTCTCTGGTTATTCCACATAACACCTCCCTTTATTTGCACTTATATTTGGCTTTATATAATTTACCATTTGATGATATACTATGTTATAATTATATCTGCAAATATAAATATAAATATAAATATATTTTCAGGTATATTTATATATCTAAAAATACATATGCAAATATATTTATAACATAGTATATAATCAAAGAGAGATGTGTTAAGGATGGTTCAACTAAAAGAAGGATTAGGAAAATCTGGTAACCAAAGGGAGAGGTTACTGCATATGCGCTACCTAGGATTTCATATGGTTTCCTTAAAAGTTAAAATTATCATAATTGGCAATAAAAAACCAATTACCTTACTCACCCCAATTATTCCTATTTATCTTTGTGGTTGCAAAATACGTTTCTCCAAGAAAGAGAAGATAATGCATACATGTGCTTCTGGATCTCATTTTAATTAAAACCTCTTTTGAAATACTGTAAACTGATTACAATGTATTTAAAAAGGCCAGTTGAGAAAGAGATCAAAGGTGCTACAGACCTGGATAGGGAACCAGTACTAAAATTAATTTCCACATCAGCACTGACCAGAGCGAGGAGTTAGGGAAGTGGGCTCCCTCATTCAGAATCTGGAAACTGCAGCAGCCCCGAAGAGCCAATTGGAAGGAAAGGGTTGTGATGGGACTATGAACACAGTCTAACCTAGGCTCTACCATTTAGGAGCTGCATGCTATTTCATCTCCCTAAGAATCTATTTCCTTACCTGTAAAATGAGGGGAGATAATTACTTACTCCATAGAGTTATTGTGAGAGTTAAATGAAAAAAAAGTCTTAATGCACTACACATGTAATAGGCATTAAAGGTAGTCTGTCTGGGTATGCGTCATGAGTCTACTGTTTAACAAGCTGTGTGACCATGGGTAAGTTAACCTCTATGTGCTTCAGTCTCATCGTCAGTTAACTGAGATGATAGCCCTTACCCCAGGGATTATAGAAGGACTAAATGAGATATCACATGAAAAACACTTTTAAAAATTCACACGTTGAATGCTCAATAAATATTAGCTATTCTTACTCATGTTAAAGACTTAGAGCTGCTTAAGTCCCCACATTTCAATCTATCATGGCAGCAGAGGGAAAAAAAACAAAAACGTTATTAAGCTTCATTTTATGAGGGGAGATTGGCCATAGAGTGAATTCATGTTTACTTCATTAAAGTAAGATCCTACTGTAAGATCCTACCGCACAGATGCACAATTGACCAAAAGCCATCACTGTGACATTTTCTACACAAATAGTTTCAAGTGTTCCAGTGCAGGACAAAATCACGAAGTAATTGTATATAGGTGAAACAACTTCTTCTCAGGAACCTAAAGTTTATTAAATAAAGTATGTGAAATCTGTAATACAAAGAAAAGAGTAAAAGAATATGCAGGAGGCAAAATAATTAGAAGAAGTCAGAGAAGTACAAGACATTCCCCTGACCTGGGGATGGCTAAATGCATGGAAAAAGAGAATTTTAGCTGGACTTTGAAGAAAGAGTAGAATTTGGATATATAGAGGAGAGCCATGGGAGAAAAAAGAAAATTCTAGGGGGAAGCAACAGTGAGCAAAGGCACACAGGTGTGAAAACATGGGACACATTTGTGAACCAAATAGTTAAGTTACGCTGAGCCACTGGATTTTTCTTCCTCACAATTTTGAAAAATTGAGATATATTTCACAAACTATAAAATCCACCTTTAAAAGTATACCATTTACTGGCTTCTAGTATATTCATAAAGTTATGCAACATCACACTATCTAATTTCAGAATATTTTCATCACCCCAAAAAGAAACTCCATACCGTTTAGCAGTCACCCCCATTACCCGCAGAGGTGGCTGGCCCACCCCGTGGGCTCCCAACAGAGTCACAGTTTGCAGTTGGACACCTTTGAGTGGGCAGGCAGCAGAACGGTGAGTGTGGAGGGGATGCTGGCAGGCCACCTGCTGCTCTGCTATACGTGGCTTCAACCTCCATTTTACAAATCTGTATTTCTAGCCTTGATCTCTTTCTGTAACCACCTGAACATCCCACAGAAAGATCACAAACTCAGTGTCTTTCACTGAACTCATCGTTTCTTCTTCCTATATTTCCAATCTTAGTGGATAGTACCACCATCTATTTAATAATATGAGACAGAAACTTTTTGGTCAGCCTAAACTCCCTTCCCTTGTTCTCCAAATCTAATTGGTGACTAAATCCCATCAATTTCCTACCACCATCTTTCCTGTGTTGTATGCCCTTGTTTCATTTCTATGATGACTGGCTTAGGTCAGGCCTTTTACCACCTCTCACCTGATCTACTGAAATGATGGTCTAAGAGATTTCCCTGCCTTGAATCTTCTCTTCTTCGATCTACTCCTCACTCTGCCACCAGAACGATAATTCTGAAATGCAGAATCGATCCTATGGTTCCCTGAGCCTAAAATCCTTCCATTGCTAACCAATGCCTTCGTTGTACTAACTTTAGAGCATGGTGTGCCCCCCTCAATGTGCCCCTTCCTGCTTTCTCGGATTGCTCACCCCCATTCCTCATCTATCTAGAACCCTAAGCAGTGGTAGACTGCTGGCAGTTCCCCAGTGTGCTTTTGCTCATGCAATACATGTCCCCCTCTTTTTCACATGGTAAACCCAAGACTCATTCAGTTCAAGTTCTCTTCTGTGAGGCCCTTCCTGTCCTGTCCAGGCCAGACAGGAATAAGCATTCCTTTATTTGTGCTCCAGTTGTCCTTCCATAGCACCGGTGACACTTCATCCCACTATTATCTCTCTTACTAAATTCTAAGCTCCTTGAGACCAGGAGCCATATCTAATTCAGCCCTACATCCCTTGCAGAGTGCCTTGTACAGCCTTAGTTGAATACTAGACATTTGGGAGTCATTGCATAGAGTGGAGAATTAACTATTGGAAGGGATGAAGTTACCCTGCATCCAGGGGCATCCAGAGGCAGGAATTACATTTACTGAGGTTGTACCATGCTGAAGAATGCAGGATTCTATACTTGATTCCAGATTCTCTGTGCTTTTCACGAATCATAGAAGTATTGAAGAAGGTCCCTTCTATTTGGCAATAATTTGTTGACTGATGAAAGAGGTGTCAGGAGAGGATTGAGGGCCAAAGCCAAACTGCAATGAATTGAAGAGGTAAATGGAAGATGAGAAAAGGACATAGAAAGAACATTGATGGCTCTCAGGTTTTCAGTTTTCGAGGACTAATAAATTTACCAAAAAAAAGAAAAGAAGACTAATCAAGTTGCCAACTTCTTGTTTTGCCAATGAAGAACATTAAAGTAAAGCAAGACCTCAAAATCAGTAATCATGAGGGAAACGCGAATGAAAACTCTAATGAGGTACTATCTCACACCCATCAGGATAGCTACTATCAAACAACAGAAAATAAATAACAAGTGTTGGCAGGAATGTGGAGAAGTTGAGACACTTATGCACTGTGGATAGGAACGTAAAATGGTGTAGCTGCAATGGAAAACAGTATAGCAGTTCCTCAAAAATTAAAAATAGCATTATCATATGATTCAGCAATCCTTTTGGGTATATACCAAAAAGAATTGAAGGCAGAGTCTTGAAAAGATGTTTGTACATCCACTTTCATAGCAGCATAAGCCGCCCAAGTGTCCATTGCTGGATGAATGGATAAGCAATGTGTTGTATGCATATATAATAGAATACTATTCAATCTTTAAAAGGAAGAAAAGTCTGACATGTGCTACAACATGAATGAATGAACCTTGAGGACATCATGCTAAGTGCAATAAGCAGTCACAAGAAGACCAATACTGTATGTCCCACTTACATGAGATACCTAGAGTAGTCAAACTCAGAGAGAAAGAAAGTAGAATGGTGGTTGCCAAAGGCTGGAGGGAGGAGGGAATGGGGAGTTATTGTTTAATGGATGCAGCGTTTCAGTTTTGCCAGATGAAAATAGTTTTGGAGATGGATGCTGGTGATGGTTGCACAACAATATGAATATACGTTATGACACTGAACTGTACTCTTAAAAATGGTTAAGATGGTAAATTTTGTTATGTGTATTTTACCACAATTGAACAACAACAAATGAGCAAGACAATAAGAAACACTCAGGATTTATTATGTTAATTAAAAACTATTATGTAATTTTTAAAATGTAACATCAAATGAAGAAAGAATATAAGAATAAAAGTCAGCTTTTTAAATTAAATACAATTATCTTATTCACAAAACATATTTTTCTTAATTTTCTCACTTTGTAACAAACTGAATAAGCAAAGTCATGGGCCGGCATTAATATAGAACTGGTGTTTGGGAACTAATGGTTTTAATTGCATTAAAAATGGAAGCAAAGGAAAAGAGGACAATAATTAAAGAATGTAACAGGGTCAGGGGGAAGAGCATTGTCTGTCATTATTGGTTAGGCTATACTATTACATTCAATGACAAGTCAAATATTCTTCATATTTCTGGCAGGCACTACTTTGAATTATCATTTGTTTTCAGACATCCAGTATTTTATTGAGAACTTGGTATGCTGCCAGTTCCCTGATCTTATAAGGATTATATTATAAAATTCTTTTACAAATGTAAAGTATATGCTAAAGATGTGTGTGTGTGTATGTGTGTGTGCGCACTATAATAAAGATAAACATACGAAATACTACCACATGGAGATATGTGTAATCAGGCTATTATTTAGCTACTATTCCATTTTTCCCTAATATTTTCACTCTCTAAGAATCCTGAATAATAATTTTTACTGTATCCCATATATATGGCATGGTCCTGAATGTCATTTATTTCCTGTCTGAGCCATTAGCTTGTTTTCTGATTGGTGTTCATTTTCTCTAATCTAAGAATAGAATTGATGGAAGGAGACCATTTTGCCTCAGAGTGGAATGGAGATGCACAGTTTTTCTATGGCTACTTCCTTGATTTATGAAATTTCCCTCCAGCTGCTTTCTAAAATTACAATTTTCCTTCTTTCTAATTTGTAACACAGATTTAACTCTACACTGGTAGAAGGATTTTCATGGAGGACTAAACAAATATATTATGAAAGGCAATTAATCAATATCTTTTGCTTTCTTACAGATCTCTAAATTCAAACTTTAGTGTTCCCCATAATGGGTTTGTGACTTACTCAGTGAAAACCACAAAAGATCAAGGTTTGGCCAGTGACAGAAGACTAGTTTTACTGAAATTGCATGCGGAGTAATTTAGTTTCTTTTTAAGAGAAATTTAGGTACACTCTTGGCCTGGTGCTAATATTGAGCTCTGCTGAAATGTTTTTTCAAACATTACAACTGAAGGTGGATAAGTCCATTTAATTTATTATAATCTGGACAATGGAGTATATATATAAACCATAGGGTTGGAAGGATTTTTTATGACCGCAATCGGTACTGTCTTAGAATTACTAAAACACTTGAAATACATTGTTAATGTTTTCAGATATATAAATAAAACAAACAGTATAAATTCATGCTAAATTTAAGCAAACATTTTATATATATATATGAACATGTGGTTTAAGGCAGAATATGAGTTATGGTATTATTTTGCAACTTTCTATTATTATTATTAATAACTATGTGTGGCATAGTCAACTTGGTTATTTTTAAATGACTGTTGCTATTTTCTGTGAATTTGTGTTATTTTTATTTGCTTTCTTAACGTTCTATTTTTGAATCCTGTGGAAAGAGATTTTAGAGCCTTTCTTCCTTTTTTATTTGAGATTGCTAGGCCTAACCTGAATCTCAAAAACAAGCTTTTTTTTTTTTTTTTTTTTGGTATGACTTGAAAATTACTCTTGGAATAATTGTTCTTTCATGAAAAGTCAGAAAGGGCTTAATTAGCAATCACAATTAATACTGCTTCAGGATTACGAAATTGAGAGAAAGAGTGTTGTTATGGTTAAGTCTGATTACAAACTGTGTTGCCTAATCAGCAGAAAAACCTCACAATTTCATGTAATTAAAACAGATAAATAGAATATAATACCTTGGAAAATCCATAAATAACCCCAAAGCAAAAGACAGTCAAGTGTCTCAGCCTTGACTTTAGATTATATTAATTTACGTGTTAGTATTTAGTTTTTTTGGAAAAGATTCACTTTTCCCCCTTCTAATAGATATGGCATTAGACATCTGGTTAAAGGAAAGAAAGCAATACAAAATGAGTATTCTGTTTAAAACTTGGAAATAAAATAATTTTAAATGTGTCTGGTTTTATATTCAGCAAAAGTTTGCCTCAGCATATTAAAAATCAGACTTTACTAGCTACTTAAATTTTCTCCTTTGAAACTGGAAAAACCTGTGGGTTAGAGTAAAAGTACACTGACTGCAGTTGTATAGTTGTATTGGCTTTGCATACCCCTAAACTAGTTACTTAACTTCCCTGTACTTTAATTTTTTTATCATTAACAATGAGGATAGTAATATCTCTCATCATACTAATTTATAGATTTAGAAGATATTTAAAAACATATTATCAACACACGTAACCTCCTTGATCATGTTTTTAATTTACACCATAAAAATTTAGCTTAGTAATTTTGAATGGAAGCAAGTTCTTGATATATTTTCATATATTATCATATATTATCATTAATATAATCCAGAAATTGGTGTCTTGTTACCTACTTGATTTTCATATATTATCATTAATATAATCCAGAAATTGGTGACTTATTACCTACTTGATTCTATAAACTACAAAAAAAAAAAATGTAGACAATTTTTTGAATAAAAAATCAAAATGTATTTATAAATACACACACATACTCCATATGTATATATATTTTCCATAACAATCAGTTGACTGAAACTTCACATTACAGTCAACCTTGGTATTGTATAGATCAGAGGTGTCTGTTCTGTGAGCTGTAAGGAGATGAAGTTTCTCTTTGGTACTTCTCTTTGGATTCTCTCTATCCCCCTCTCCTTGAATGGATTAAAATTCTTTACTAGAGATTCATTTCTTTGGATCTTAAAGGCTTTTGGTTTTCAGAGCCCACAGAAAAATATTGATAAAAAAAGCAGGACAAATTCATTGGGGGCAAGATTACTGTTGGTGAAAGGAATCAGTGTTTTGGGGGGATGCTCTCCTCCCCTTCTTTGAGAAGAGAGTGAACTGTTATTCTAAAGGGCTGGAAAGGGAGAGGGCCAGAAAATCAGAGGAAAGGAGATTTTTTTCCCTTAGCTTTTATTGCCACCTTGACTTGACCTCTGATCTGTGGTGAAAGGAGTTGGAAAGATTTACAGGAAATCTGGATTCCTGAGATTTCTAGGGAACAGCAAAAGTCTGATTCTGTACTACAGAACCCAACATTTTAATTTTTCATTCCATTTTTGAAAGCAACGTGGACAGATTAGGTCAGGGATATAGTAATGTGGGCCTCTTTATATTTACTGTGGCAATTAAAGGGACAGAAGGTAAGGTGTTTCAGTTTGAGGCGAAAAGTAAGGGGAAAGTTGGGAGGTTTGAATTTAAACTGCCTACTCCATAATTTGTCTAGGGTTGGCCCACTTTACCAATCTTTTTTTACTGTAACTCTTAGGGCCTTACAAAATAACTACTACACAACATGATTACTAATGTTATCATTAATTTATTATATGGTTTTTGCTAATGTATTTCCGAGTGTGTGATTAATGTAGTGGTTCTCAGCCCTGCTAGAATCACCTGGGGAGTTTTAAAGAAACTGAATGTCCAGGCCACACATCAAACTAATCACTTCAGAATTTCTAAGAGTGGCACCCAGTCATCATTTAAAAAAAAAAAAAAAAAAAAAAAAAAAAGATTTTTATATGATTCCATTGGCTTAATGTATGATCTCTCCCAGGTAAAATACATTTAACACAGTTCTCAGATGTTTTGGTCTCAGTACTTTTTTATATTAGTAACAATTATTGAGGACCACAAATAGCTTTTTTAATGTGGATTACATCTATTTTAATAATTATTGTGTTGAAAATTAAAACAGGCATTTTAATAAATTTTTAAGTATGGATTTATTTAAAAATAACAAACGCATTAAATGTTAAATAACATTTTTATGAAAAAATCACTAGATTTTATAAAACAAAAAGAATTTCATGAGAAGATTGGCAGTTTTGACCATTTAAAAAAATTCTTTAATGTCTGACTTATTGAAAACAGCTGGATTTCTTTATGCGTTCAATCTACTGTTATTTTATTTGAAGTATATGAACAAAATTCAGCCTCCCACTAACATGTGGTAGGAAAAGAAAAGAGTAATTTAATAGCCTCTTCAGATAATTATCGATAGTCTTCTATGTTATTAAATCAAAACATAACAAATGATAATGTCATAAAAGTTAGTTGCAATGTAGAATCTGAAACCATATCAATAATTTTTTTTACTCCATGACATAAAAATTCATTGGTCTCTGTCATACTTTAAATGGATCTTTTCTTTGTGATTGGGCATTGAGCATTGAAAAATATTGGTTCACTGAGTTATGCAGATATTCCAAAAGTTGAACATTTCCTTTTATATTATTTTAAAAATCACATTTATTAAAATAACTGACTTTGTCAGAAAAATTATCGCATGTCAGGAAACTCTCACACTTATGGTATTAGATACAAGTTTTCCAAAATTCCAAGTTTTACTTGAAAGATTCAGTTTTATCATTGTCAATAAATATTGTCAGTTATTATCCTTGAAGGCGTAGGCACACTTTATTTGTTTTCAAACAAATATCTGCCAAATACCCAAATCTGAATAACCATAGAGTATGAGTCAATTATTCTTTCAAGCCAAAGTAGAACTTTATGAAAAAAGTAGGTAGTTTACTATGTGTCTCAAACAATTGTACGAGAGCTTTTTCTTGAGACAATAATTGTCCTTCGGTATGTAGCAGAAATACTTTATTTGTACCTCCCAGTTTGTCATGCAGGATATTAAAAGATTCATACTCAACTTCTGTTTCCAATCAAAATTGATAACAGAGACTAAATTTATCATCCCATCTTGAAAAAAAATAAAACAGTGATGTTCAAATATTGAAAAATAGGCATTACAGGAAAGTGATGAAAGAAGGGAAACAATGACATGAGCCAGATGCTATTCCCAGCTTGCTGTCTTGAGAGTTTCAAGGATGCTGTGCAGGCAGGAGGAATCCAAACAAAGCCAGGGAGTCTCTATGAGATGAAAAGACAGAGTTGAGAACATGAGTGGTCAGGTGATTAGACTTTGCACGATAGAGTATGGGAAGAGAGAAAGTGAGCTTCATGAAGCTCACACTTCAAAGATCAGTAAAGATTTTGTCATAAGTCTTCAGCTGAGTGTGGATCTGCACATGCATGTGAGGAAACTGCCCAGAGTGGGAGGAAAGAACCACCAAAAAAGAACAGGCATAACACACCTCAGAGCACAGATAGGGTCAGGAAGATTTTGTGTTTCCACAAGTCAGAGTGGAAAAACCTCAAAGTGCAAGGGGGAAAGAGTAGAATATCCAGAGACATTGCTTCAGTAGGAGATTAAATCATACCTGGATTACAGGCTGCTCTATTTCAGCCTAACAAAATTTAAAAGCAAGCCTCCAAAGGCTCAAACTATTTACAACTGAACTGTGTCACAGAACAAAGATCAAGTATATTTAAAGGGATACAAATATGCCCAACACACACAAAAGTAAAATTCACAACATCTGGTATCTAATAAAAAACTTACCAGACATGCAAAAAAGTAGGAACATACAACCCAGAATGAGGAGAAAAATCAATCAATAGAAACAGACACAGAAATGACACAAATGATATATTAGCAGGTAACAGTATTAAAATAGTTGCCGTAACTATATCCCATATGTTCAAGAAGGTATAGGAAAGGTTGAGCATGTTAAATAGAGAACATCTAAATCAAACATCCAGATGAGGATAAAAGCAACGTCTGGTATGAAAGGTACACTGGATGGAATTAATAACAGATTAGGCACTGCAAAAGAAAAGATCAGTGAACTTGAAGACATAGAAATAAAAGCTAAACAAGTGAAATAGACAAAAAAAAGAAAAACAAACAAACCCCTCCCCAAAACAGAGCACTGGTGAATTGTAGAAAATCTTCAAACAAATTGATGTGTGTGTAATTGGAACCTCAAAGGAAGAGGGGGGATAAAAATACTTGAAGAAATAATGGTTAAATTTTTTCTAAATTTGGTAAAAATTTGAAACCCACTGATCCAATAATCTCTGTTAATCCAAAATGCAAGGACATAAAGAAAAATCCACCAAGGCATATCGTAATTAAATTACTTAAAAACTGTGATAAAGAGAAAATCTTAAGACAAACTGAAGCACATTACATACAGAGGAACAAAGATTAGTATGTCAGCCAATTTCTCATCAGAAACAAAACAAGCAAGAAGATGCTGGAGCAACATCTTTAAAGTACTGAAAGAAAAAATATCTGTCAACATAGAATTCCATACTCAGAAAAGATTATTTAAAAAACAAAGGCAAAATGCAATTTGTTTCAAGTATACAGCAATTGCCACCATACCTGTGCTACAAGAAATGTTAAAGGACATCCTTTAGGCAGAAGGAAAATGATACCAGATGGACATATGTATTTATATGAAGGATGGAAGAATGTCAGAAATGATAAATATGTGGGTAAATGAAAAAGACTTTAATAAAAACCCTTATTTTAACAACATCTTTGAAAGATAATTGTTTAATGTGAGGTTAATAACAACATATTGTGGGGTTAATAACATATTTAGAAGTAAAATATCTGACAACAATACAAAAAGACTCTGAGGGGAAATAGTATACTATTGTAAGGTACTTCTATACATTAATTGATGTAATAATTCTTGATGGTAGACAGTGACACATTAAAGATGTATATGCCACATCCTAAAACAATCACTAAAAACGAAGCAGAGGTATAGGTGACAAACTAACAAAGAAGACAAAATGGAATAATAAAAAATCAGTCAATCCAAGATAAATCAGAAAAAGTGGTAAAAGTGAACAAAGAACAGGTCAAACAAATAGAAAACAAATAGCAGATTATTTGTTTAATCACATTAAATATAAATAATCTACCCCATTTAAAAGTCAAAGAATGTCCAATTGGGTAAAAAAGCAAGACCTAACTATAAGCTGCCTACAAGAAATCCAATATATATATATATATATATATATATATATATATATATATATATATATATATATATTTCCCATCCTTTTTACTTTTACTTTTAAACTATATATATATATATATATATATGAAAATAGTTTAAAAGTAAAAAGGATGGGAAATAATACACCTTGCTAACACTAATCAAAAGAAAGTTGGAGTGGTTATATTAATACTAGAAAAAAAATTCAGAGCAAAGAATATTACCAAGTATAAAGAGGTTTATTTCATTATGATAAAGGATCAATTTGTCTAAAGAACATTACAATCCTAAACATTTATGCACTTAATAAGAAAGCTTAGAAATACATGATAAAAAAATTAATAGAAGCAAAAGAAATAGGGAAATACACAATTACAGTCAGAGATTTCAACACCACTCTCTTAGTAATCAATAAAACGAGCACAGAAAATCAGTTATGATATAGAAGATGTGGGGAACATTATCAATTACCGTGACCTACTTGACATTTATAGAGCATTCTGTAACAGAAGAATACACATTCTTTTCGTGTACAGAAGGAATATTTACCAAGATGGATCATATTCTGGACTGTAAAACAATTCTCAAAAACTTTTAAAGGATTCATTCATAGCAAATCTGTTCCCTGACCATGATAGAATTAAATTTGAAATCAATAACAAAAAAATATCAGGGAAATCCTCAACTGTTTCGAAACTAAATAATGCAATTTAAATAATGTATGGGTAAAAAATGGATATTTTTATTCTCTTTATTGTAGTGATGGTGTAATCAGCTTTTTACTTTTAACATAAACATGTTAAAACTCATCAGATTGTATACTTTAAATAGGTACTGTTTAATGTATTCTAATTATATCTCAATTAAGCTGTTAAAAAAGACAAGTACTCAAGGGTTGACATTAATAGTAACCACAATTTTTATTGCTTCACCAATGATATTCTTAAGGGAGACTGACTCTTTTTCTTTTCTTCTATCTTTCTGTCTTTTCTCTCTCTCTCCCTACCCCCCTAATTTTACCAAGCATGGCAGTGAAGAATACAATGACTGCAAGTACAGTTTTGTTTTTGTAATAGTACAGTCTTGTGTCCTGTTTTGATAAGTACTAAAGTGCCAGAGTTTTACCCATCATAGCTTTTACAACATTAGTGCAAAATTAGTACAGTAAGAAAAAGCAAATCTTACTTTCATATTATTATAAAAATTGATTAGACTTTGCAGACATCAAGTAGGGTCTTTGGGAATCCTGGGGGTGGGGTCGGGGGGAGGTCATGGATCACATTTTGAGAACTACTCTTTTAATAGAAATTTCTAGTCATTACTGCTTTAGTCCAACGGTGCCACTTTACAGATGGGACTAGCTGTATAAAAATTTTGCCATGGCAACTGCGCGGGGAAGATCTTTTTTAGCAGTTGGGTCCTTAATGTGGTTCAAGTCACAGTATAGGCTATACTATAATAAAGATGATAACCACTCCCCTTGTGAATAGGGCTATCGCTGCGTGCACACAAAAAAATTCTTTTTCCATAATGAAAAACGGCCTGGAATTATTTAATTACATGTAATAGTCATGGGTCATCTTCCATAGGAAGAATTTGAAGAAAAAAAATGCTGCAGTAGGGGAAAAAAATAGCAGATATAGGGATTTCAGAAAGTTTCCAGAATGAAGGAGGTGAGACAAGAAGAATGAGTGAAGCAAAGGGAAAGGACATTTAATGTATAAGGCACAAGAAAGGAAGGTAGGGATATATACAAGTAAGTAGAAAGTTTTCTTGGATTTGTAGCTTTATGGAAGGTTGTCAGAAAAGCCCACATGTATTAAAAAAAACACAATTTCCTAAAATCGTGAAGCTTCACTTACTAGGTAAAATGTTTTAGATTTGTATGAGATACATCACAGGAATGCATTACCGGTGGATACAGAGACGCACTGCTTAGACGTCCCCCTTCAGAGAAGGACTCTGTTCCTGCTTTTGGAGTGCTGTTGGCAGACAGCCTCTAGCTGTCAGGGCCTTAGGCTTCAGAGAGCTGCTTACAGGAAATCACCCCCATTGAGGTGAGGGTATAAAGCCCCAGCTATTTTGACTCATGGTGGAACAACACTGACAGGCAATTTCAGTTCCAGGGTTAGGTGAGGCTGTGGAAGAGGGTCCACTTCCCTGCTAACTTTGCTCTCTGCCCAGTCCTGTTCCTCTCCCTCCCTCAGGGGTTTTCCCAGGGGCACTCCCTCATACATGTCCTGAATGCTGAACTCTGTCTCAGAGTCTGCTTCCTGTAGATTCCAAACTGCAAAAGCATCTTATTGACTCCAATATAACCAAAATTGGAGAACCCTTGGGAAAGGAAAATCATCATCAAATTATGTGTATTGAGTATTTTAATTCAAGCATTTTCTTATTTCTTATTTTGAATGATATTATCATTCAAAATACTGAGCATGATATTATCTTTAACATTTTGTTTCATATAGGTTTGCTATTTCCACCTTCCCTTTTCTCTCTTATAGGAATCATATGTGGAAAGGAAAAGATAATAGGATAAGATAGGCTGTTTGTTACCCAGACACTTGGGAAACCCATGATTTCAAGGTTGGTGAAAGCAACAAGAAAGGAAATGTATTGGGAGATGTGATAGTGGTTTTTATTCTAAATATTGTAACAATGGAAGGTTTTGAAGTGGTCAGATTATCAGAAGAACTGTCCATGAATATAATAAAGAAGCTATTTAATTTTGTTTAAGCCAGAACAAACTGTCACTCAAGACTCTCAGACATGAATAGGGTAATTTTGAACACCAGGGAAGTAGGTACTTAACATCCGGTCTTCCCTTGTAGCTCCTGAGGAGGGCAGAACAGTGTCTTCCCAGGTCAGCCCTCTCATTTGAAACTCACTCTAATAGCCAAGCCTAAGAAAATAGAGTCAGTGAGCCTTCTGGCTGACTCCATTACCTTCAGACCTTTGCTCCCTGGGAAATAGGTCTATTTCAGTTCCCATTTTCCTGGGATCTGTTACTAGGAGATGACTCAGGGCAGGCCATGCCCTAATCCTCACTGTGGAAGTAAAAGAGGATGGTTAGTAATTGTCCTGACAACTTAGACCAGAAACCTACAGATAAAATTAGATATTGTTTTATTTTTTTCTAGAATTATCTCGATAACAGTGATCTTTGATGTTACAAAGTAAACATCGTTTTGGGGCATGCATTGGGAAAAATGACTGCCTGAAGAGCCACTATGAACATGTTAGAATTCACTTATTTCAAATAATTGCTTCAACCATACCTCTCAGCTGGGGAGTATGATAGTCTGTCTCCTATAAGGCAAGGTAACTATTTGTGAGAAAAAAGAGAAAAGATGTGATGGGCTGTTATAATGGTAATACTTTGAGGGTTCCAGTTCAGGCATTGTATGGAGGCAGAGAGTCTCAGTTTCCACATCTGTAAAATGGGGTTGATATCTACCTCACATGGTTATGAAGATTAAATGAGGGAAAAACAGAAAAGCACCCAGGACCCAGTGCCCGTGGAGAAGTATCAGTAAATGTCATTCCCTGTGGGAAGAACAGCTGTGGGAATACACATCATAACACCACAGGGTCTGATGAAGCCTCCCTCCCCTTTCTATTCCCTGTTATGGCACTGGAGATGTTAAAAATGCCCCTTCTGCGTCTCTTCCTTCCTTCCTTCCTTCCTCTCTTCCTCTCCAAGACAAGGAAGTGGCCATCTCTCTTCCCTTAGATTCGGAAGCTTGTGCCTCCCAGGACAGCCCAGTCCTGGGGTAGCTAAGGTCGTGGGGAGGAGAGCTGTGGCTTCAGCCTGCACAACGCAGTGGGGAGGCGACCGGGAGGCGATGGGGGTGGGGGGGCGGGCGCAGTCGACCCAAGGGTGGAGAAGAGGGAAGGCGAAGGACGCGCGTTCCCGGGCTCGTGACCGCCAGCAGCCCAGGGAATCGGCGCTCAGATACCCTCCGAGAGATGGCAGGCGACGGGGACCGGAGCGTGGTGGGCACCCTCCACCTGCTGCTGCTGGTGGCTGCCCTGCCACTGGAGACCTGGGGGGTCAATCGGGGAGCCGCAGCCTGGACCCAGGAGAAGGTGAGGGGCTGCAGCTGCGTGATTGTACCTGGGTGACTCTTGCCGGGTGCGGGTACCCGGGGCTGGTAGAGCCCCACCTAGGCTGGGCGGGGGGCGGGGCAGAGCCGCGAACCCCGGCCCAGGGAGCGGTGCTCGCCTCGGGCGCCCGGAGGAGTCGGGGCTCTGCGTCCTCACCAGCGTGCCTCGCTGGCCTCCCGGACGCCACGGGAGCTGGGTGATGTCACCGGCCTCCCCTCGGCTGCGGTCTGATGAGGGTATTGATAGGCACAGGAAGTGTGTCTCGCGGGCTGCAGCCCGCAGGGAGGTGAGGGCGCATTGCCGCGCCGCCGCCCACTCCGGACCCGCGAGGCCCGCTGTCCCCACGCTCCCGGCAGCCGGGGTGCGGGGCGCGCCTGGGTGTGTGTGCTGACTGCTGCATCCCAGAACGCCCTTGGGACGTTGAAGTTTCCATGCAGTCTCTGGGTGTACGTGTGTTGTTTGCCCATTTTAGATTTTTAAGCGGAGCAGCTCCGAAGGAGCTTCAGTGGAGACATGTTTTACTTTAAAATATCTTTTTTTTTTTTTTTTTTTTGTCTTAGTAGAGCGTAAAATGCAATTGTCAGAGCAATGTATCTAGTTGTATGTGGAAATTTCATATAAGGAACTTAGGATAAAAGTGATATGCGAGTTCCTTCTGGGTGGAGTGAGTAGGTTCACAATGATTTCCCTTTCTTGTGTAACAGTTTTGAAATCATGAAATTGCTAGGGACTTGAGCAAGTGTTAATGGTATTGGAGTAAAATGGTGTGTTCATAAAGATACTGAGAAAAGCAGCAATATAAACCTTGACAATGTTGTTGAACAGATCTTTTAAATGCGTGCAGTATGCCTGTATTTACTCACACGTTTGAAATGCTGGGCACTAGCCCTGTACTGGCTCACCAGCCCCTCCGCCCAGCCAAAGGCATATGCTATTCAAATGTAGATGAATAGCCCTGTCCAGTTCCCTGGGTTAGACTTAATTAGTGTCACCATTCAGGGGCACACATGCCCTCACTTACACATGGAGACCACCAGACACGGGGAACCTGGTGGGGATACAGGAAGTCAACTGAGGAATAACTTCATTATAAGAAAAACAACTTTCGTCAGTAGGTCTAACATCCACTGAAGAACACTGAGGTACATACTCAAATCCTCTCCGTCACTTCACTGTACCTTTCTGGTGAGAAATTGGGAAGGGGGCATGAAGAACCAGAAGGTGGCGGCTGGCCAATGTGTCTTTAGGATCCATCTAAATGGTGGGAGTAAGTGAGATGGGAACAGTTTGAACTAGCTGCTTTGAAGGGATCATTTGTAGGTAGGATGTGTTTGTGGGTGGGAGAAGGTGCTGGGTTCTTAAAATGTTTTAAACTCGTGAGAATTTAACTTTTGAGAAATGTCTTTGGAAGCACAGGTGAGTCCCTTTTACATTTATTTGAAGAAGCGTTTACTCAGTGTTATATTAGGAAACTGGATGCTTTCAAATGGTGTAAGCAAATGGGCAAATGACAAAATCAGTCATGACAAGTCACAATTTCTGGTCTCCTGCCCCCTTTTTCTATAGGCCTTCATAAAGTCCTTCAGGTGGCCAGGACATTTGGCCACGTGGGAAAATAATTAGTCCACACTGAAATACATACCTCCCTGCTCTAAATTGCATATATTAACCACGCAAGGTGTGCCCTAGTTACACCGGTCTGCCAAAAGGTGAGGTGTGGTAAAGCATTGATTTTGAACTCAATTTTTCTGTTCTTTCAAATGAAGTGGCATTTAATATGTAAAAACAGTTCAACGCTAGTTTATGGCTCTGCTCAGAAGATTGTGATTTGTTTTTTTGAAACCTGCAAGCAATTTTCCCATGAAGCAATATTGTAAGTTGTTAAATTCGCAGGTGGGCCCACAGGTGTATATTTAAGGGCATTGGCATCTGGGTAACAGGTATCTTGTATATAATCTTATCACATGGAGGTCAGAGTGCCCCTGTGAGGTTGGTATGTTTATCCCCAATTTACAGATGAGGAAACTTGACCACAATTACGCCAGTGAATTGAAGAGCTTTCATTTTTGCTTTCTTCCTCCACTCTCTTCTCCAAGGTAGATGAGTCCTGGCTGACGGTTTTCAAGGAACGGTATCCAGCTAGTGAAGAAGGGTGAGGCTAGTGGGAGGATTGGAAGGCCAGAGAGAGAGCTTACTTCCCCCTTTCTGGGTCAGGGTGGACCTTAACTGGAATTCCAAAATTGGTAGTTTGTTTTCAGAAACTTCTCTTTTCTTCCTATTTTCCCCTTTTCCCGAAGAGCTTAAAGGTCATTATTATGGGGGTTGATCTGTGTATCAAAATTACTTCTCCTGAGTCTTGTCCTCCCACCTTGATCCCCAATCTAATTCCTTTAGCACAGAACCTTTCCTTTAGTACAACCTCATCACCCAGCTGTTAAAAGGAATCTCATTAAATCAGTCCTCCCTTAGGTGCAATCATGATGGCTAAGAGGGCTTCATATGTTTTCAAACAGGAAGTTATTAACTCCAATACATTAAAAAGACTTCTCTTGAAGTCTTCCAATTGTAAAGTTAACATGTGCTCATTTTAGAAAACTAGGAAAGTATACGAAAAAGAAAACTATCGTCACCCATAATCCTACATTCAGAGATAATTGCTGTTAACAATTTTGGTGTTTTTATTTCTTCTCTCTCTCTCTCTCTCTCTCTCTCTCTCTGTCTCTACACACACGCGCACACACACACACACACACGTATATAAATGTGTGTTGTGTGTTTTTGTATTTATAGAGATGGATAAAATTATACCAGTCTCAGACGTTTTTATGAGAATTGAATGAGCTATTCATGTAAAGCACTTAGCACAATGGCTATCGTATAGTAAATGATCAATAAAGGTTTATATATTTTTAAATACACACACATGAATATTTATTTCATACTAGAGATTGTGCTGTATATACAGTTTTATATCTTGCTGTGTCACTTAATAATATAGCATGAGCATTTCCCTGAGCCAATAAAATTCATTGAAAGTATCATTTGATGATTGCAAAATCGTCATTCCATAATTTAACTATCCCTTTATTGCTGGGTATTTAAATTATTTCTATATTTTGTCATAAAGCTGGGACTCAATGCATTTTAATGGTAGGATTTTCCTTTATTATAAGAAAGGTGAAGTAGAAAAATTCAAGTCATATTGGGGGTGGAGGGTCATATTTTTTGAACAGAGCAACCACGTAGAGGAGTGTTGGCTGCATCTAGGAGTCCTCCTCCAGGGTCAGCTCTGGCAGACTCTTTACTGTTCTCCCAAGCATTTCACATTCTTCTGCTTCTGGAGTCACATGTATTCTAAAAGTGCTGAGGGTCCCCCTTCTCCATGGCTCTAATAAAATTCCTTAGTCACCCATCTACCCCTCCATTCACTATGATTCGTAGGGAAGCAGCAGCAGAGACTTCAACAGACAGGGGTTGTTAGGGGGAGAAAACCTAACAGGGGGAGAGAAATATCCCATTTTTGAGCTTCTACTAAGATAAATGCTATAATATCCATTTTGCAGATAAGGAAAGTTATCCTAGTCACAGCTAGTAAGTCAGGGATTGGGGATTTGACCTTAAACTGTGTTTAAAGCCTGCACTGCTTTGTCTCTAGGTAGAGGGCTGCTCGCCTTCAAGAAGACAGAACTATACCTTATTCAGTTTCCAACTCATCCACAACTGCATTTGTAATATCAGTGACATCTGACACACAGAAGGAGTTCAGTAAATGCTGCCTTTACTTGAATTTTGAAGTAGACACAGGTATTATCCTGAGTACTGTTGGGAGACACTCATATGGGATGGAAACTGGAATCGAATGCTGTAACGAGCTCCCTTTCATTCAATGGTTTGGGACCTCAAATCCCTCTGCAAGCTGGGCCAGCTCTACAAATTATGTAATTAAAACCCTCTTTGGCCTGGCACCATGTGATTAGCTTAGAGGAGATGCTTCAGGGTATCTGGTTCACACATTTTTAGCTGAAAGATTCTTGTCACCCAAAGCAGACGTATTGTCCTTTTTGCCTGGGTTTGAAAAGACAAGGCAGGGGCTGTAATAGAGACTCATTCCTCTGAGAATGCCTGTGCCAATAGAAAATTGTCGACATGTCTTTTAACTGAACTAAGCTTAGAATAGTTTGGGGTTTGCAATTAACATTGGCTCAACACTGTTCTTGCTTCATTTACTTTCCTCAGGCCCAGGCTGCACTTTCTCTCCGGTTTTCTCCTCTTATTCCTTCTTCTCATCTGCACATAGATTTTTATATTTATTGAGTTCTGAGAGTAAGGTTTCATAAAAAGCAAATGGGTACTGTTTAGGTTGGAGAAGTCAAATGCTTTTCCATACAGGGCTTTAATGAATAGAAAGGCTTAAGTAATTACCTGAGTGTGGTTGTTTCCCCTTCTCTATCCTTCATGGACTGGGAAGCTTTTCTCTCTATGGTTTCACAGGAGCATCTTTCCACCCCGGGGAGACAGAGAGGAGGAGGGCTTTTTATTGACGTATGTTAATGAAATGGTTGAGCCAGGAGACTAAGGAGCTACTCATGTAGGCCTCTCTGTTCAGGAACATCAATGGGCCTGTCTGCTGAACTTACCCTTTATTCATCCATTAAGCATTTCTGGGGTGCTATTTGTCAACTATGTTTTATCCACAATATCTGTTACAGCTAAAGATGCTGGAGGGTGATTTATTTTGTCCCTGTTTTTTCTTAAATCCCTTAAGAACTCTTTCAAGCCTCCATAAATTGCCTGTTTAAATATGAGCTTGATTTCCTTTCACTGTGGACATGAAGCGAAGGATGTCATCCACAGTGACCAGGTAGGCTTGGGATGCCATAATTGTCAATAAGTAGAAAAGGAGTCACTGTGCAAACAGCTTTTGAAACAATAGTTCTTGTTGGTCACAACAACTGTGCTGGGCCAACCCAACTCTAAATCATCATCACAACAAGCACTGACTATCAGAAATTCAAAAAGAACATAGCCCGCCAACATTGAACCAGGGCCAGCACTTCCTGGCCCTTTGCTGCAGGTGGCCACCTGTCTCTTCTGTCTTTATAGTTGCTTGAGCATTCAGCTGATTTGATATTTGTGATGGCAAAATGCCCATTTTACTTTATTATAATGTAAACACAGTCTTTTTTTTTTTCCTGCAAGTGTCTAGCTTTATTTTTCTTTTCTTTTTTTTAAAATTTATTGGGGTGACAATTGTTAGTAAAATTACATAGATTTCAGGTGTACAATTCTGTATTACATCATCTATAAATCCCATTGTGTGTTCACCACCCAGAGTCCATTCTCCTTCCATCACCATATATTTGATCCCCTTTACCCTCATCTCCCACCCCCCAACCCCCTTACCCTTTGGTAACCACTAAACTATTGTCTGTGTCTATGAGTTTCTGTTTCTCATTTGTTTGTCTTGTTCTTTTGTTGTTTTTGGTTTATATACCACGTATCAGTGAAATCACATGGTTCTCTGCTTTTTCAGTCTGACTTATTTCGCTCAGCATTACACTCTCAAGATCCATCATGTTCTCACAAATGTTCCTATATCATCTTTTCTTACCGCCGAATAGTATTCCATTGTGTATATATACCACAACTTCTTTATCCATTCATCTATTGAAGGACATTTTGGTTGTTTCCATGTCTTGGCCACCGTAAACAAAGCTGCAATGAACATTGGAGCACACGTGTCTTTATGTATAAATGTTTTCAGATTTTTTGGGTAGATACCCAGGAGAGGGATTGCTGGGTCATATGGTAATTCTATTCGTAATTTTTTGAGGAACCTCCACACTGCCTTCCATAGCGGCTGCACCAATCTGCATTCCCACCAACAGTGTATGAGGGTTCCTTTTTCTCCACAGCCTCTCCAACACTTGTTACTATTTGTCTTGTTGATGATAGCCATTCTGACTGGGGTGAGGTGATATCTCATTGTGGTTTTTATTTGCATTTCTCTGATGATTAGTGATATTGAACATTTTTTCATGTCTATTGGCCATTTGTATGTCCTCTTTGGAGAAATGTCTCTCCAGGTCTTCTACCCATTTTTCAATTGGGTTTTTTGTTTTTTTGTTGTTGAGTTGGTAAACACAGTCTTAATGAAGATACTTTTAGAAGACAGTCACCTGTCAATTCCTTATTTGGCGAATTCACCCAATATTTATTGAGTGCTCAATATAGCTAGGTAGAGAGTGGAAAATAAGAGAGTTTTGCTCTCATGGAGCTGACACCTTGTATGAAATCAGGCATTAAACAAGTGAAAACACAAGGAAGTGGCCTCCGAGCTACAACCTGAAATGAGCAGGAGTTAGCCAGGTGAAGAGGGAAGGAAAAACCTTCGAGGTAGAAGGCTCCACAGATGTAAAGGCCCCAGAAGGGCACAGCCTCACACAGCTTTGGGGCCTGAAAGGATGCCAGGGTCACTGAAGCATGGTAAGCTGGGGCTCGTGGCCCTGCCTCGGGCTCATGAGGCAGCAGGAGAGACCAGACAAGCTCTTGTTGACTGGGTTGAGTAATAATTAACCACGGAAGTCTTCTGCCTTTTTGCCTCCATTTTCTTCTTTCCCTTCTCGCATTTTCATAGTTTTGTCTTTTAGCTTTAGCTTTCTTCTCAAAGTGCTATGCAAGACTTAATGGGGACTATATCATCTCTAAGTGGTCTATCAAGCTCTGACCTCTTTCATGTTTGGAGAAGGTAATAGAACTAAAATGTATTGATTATTTACTATGGCAGTTTACATGTATTAGCTCACTTAATTATAATTATCCTAGGAAGTAGGTGTTCTTACCCCCATTAAATAGATGAGAAAATTGAGCCTTAATGAGGTTGAGTAACCGCACTAGAGTTACAGCTAATAAGTGGTGGGGGGCTAAGCTGAGAGGCTGAGTTGAGAGGGTTTGTCTGAACCCACAATCCATGCTCTTTGCATGATAATACCAAAGGGTAATGCTGAGACATAGCCAAATGTAGATGAGTATAAGTAACTAGGCAATAATCATTCTCTATGCCACAGTTTTTCACCAGCCACATGAAGTATTTGATAGCGAGTGAAAATACCTTATTTGGTTACTTAAACATATTCAACAATGCTGATCCTGGAAAGGACCCTAAACGAGACAAGTTTCCCCCAATTTCTGTTTTGCACTCCAAAGAACTTAATATCCTTATGTTACCTTCATCATTCCCCTTAGTGAAGAAACTACTCATTTCCCTGTAGGAGGCGCGTCACTGAGTACCTGATAAACATGGAATAAATAAAAGATTCTTCTTTACTACAAAAGAAAATACAGCAGGTGTAAAGTAATATTCAAAATACAAATTTGAATGTTATGTTTCTTTAGTTGTTTAAGGTTCACTTAATTACTATACAAGTGTGCATAAGAGTGTGAGCATTAACACAACATTAAAATAATTTTAACTGAAGGTAAAAAGTGTTCTATTTCGTGGGTTATAGAATCATCAAGCTCTGACTGAAAGGAATTGCAACAATCATCTAGGTTAGAACTATTCATCAGAAATAAACAATGAGGAGCACATATGAGGTGAAAAATTTTCTAGTAGCTATATTAAAAATGTGAAAAGCAACAGGTGAAATTAATTTTAATAATATATGTTATGTAACAATTATTAATGAGATATTTTACATTTTATTCACATTAAATCTTCGAAATTTAGTGTGTATATTATATTTAGAGTACATCTCAATTCGACTAGCTACATTTCAAGAGCTTAATAGTCACGTGTGGCCTGTGGCTACTATATTGGTCACTGCTGATCTAGCTCAAATTTCTTTATTTGTTTTTTGAGGGGAGTGAGAAGTTAAGGGAATTACCCAAGGTCATACAACCTATAAATGGCGGCCAGCAGCTTTTAATCCAGCTTCTCTGACCTCAAGACAGTGCTTATTTTGTAACACCACACTACCTTTATAAAGCAATTATGGTAACAAAGTATATTGTTTTGTTGCCTCCAATTTTTAAAATATTGGGTTTTCTTAAGAACAGGAATCAATAACTGAGATTTTAACACCTTAGTTTTTTAATTTTTATTGGGGAATATTGGGGAACAGTGTGTTTCTCCAGGGCCCATCAGCTCCAAGTCGTTGTCCTTCAATCTAGTTGTGGAGGGCACAGTTCAGCTCCAAGTCCAGTTGCTGTTTTCAATCTCAACAACCTTTTTGTTGAGAGCTTGCACTCTAACCAACTAAGCTATCTGGCCTCTCCTTAAAAACCTTAGTTTTACAAAGCAATTGTACCAAAAGTCATTAAAAGTTACACAGGAAATGACTGTTAAATATCAATTTGCAAGCTCAAAGCATTATATTGATTTTGTTTTTAAAATAAACTGCCAATAGACTTAGTTTAACTTTATAGATCTAAAGGGCCAATTTTAAATTTGAGTAGTTTAATGTACCTATAGCATAAGAGCTATTCCTTTATTTTGAGGTTCAAAGCAAATATTTTTCAATTGCAAATGTCTCATGGTAAGTCTTAAACATTATGAAATGATAGCCAGTTAAATAATGTTGTTTAATCCTCAGAATTATCACCAACCAGCCATTTTGAATTCTTCGTCTCTTCAGCAAGTTGCAGAAGGCACCAGTATTTCTGAAATGTGGCAAAATGACTTACGACCCTTGCTGATAGAGCGATATCCAGGATCCCCTGGAAGCTATGCTGCTCGCCAGGTGAGAACATAACAGACAAACTTAAATGTTGTTGGATACTTTGCTTTCATGTGAGAGACAGTATATCCAAAGTTCTGAGTTATCTAATATTCGGATCTGTATTCTCATCGTAATATTTACCAAAATAAGCAACCAAGAAAACCAAACAACTGAGAGTAAATGTCTGTTTTATTAATTGATGCATGTTAATTTGAATTAATTTATGTGTAAAATCTTTGTCTGGGGTGCAGCGTCAGACAGGGTACTAAGTACTCAGCTCTTGATCATTTCTATAACAACCAAGACACTCAGACACGCAACCAAGTTTTCTTGGACCCTAAACACCCAACATCAACAGCCTTAGCCAGTCCTTGGTTGACAGTTCTAGGCCAAGAGTGAGTTCCTGCCCTATCAGGCCTTCATTCCCCTTTGGGAAATGGTATTCTCTCTGTAGGGAGAGTCAAGATCAGTGATAAGCTACTTTTCCAGTGCTGTGCTTCTCAAGCTTCTGACTCTGACCCATAGTTAAAAATAAAAAGCGTATATTTTACATTTTATACACACAAACATAAGATAGATTTAACTGACACAAAATACTCATTACCTGCAATTTAGTATGATATTGTTAGTTCTATTTTACTAGTTTTTAAGAAAAATGTTTAGTCATGACTCACTAAACTGATTTCAAGACCCACTGATGTTAACACTCCAGTTTGAAAGACAATGCTATAGAGGGTAGATTAAGCCATACACTGGGCTAGACCTTGAATGTCTCTTTGCCTCCTTACGGTCAGTCTTTCTAAGCCATCTGAAACCTCACTTCTAAATGACTGCCTTTTCAAACTAGCCCCCTTTCAAGCTGCAGCTTGAGAAGGAATGGGGGAGACAGGCCCCTCCTATTCTCCATTAAGAGTACTCTACCTGCCTAACTCTTCAGGCACCCCAGTAATGTGACAGAGTGACACCTGCACGCACAACTGTTAAGTCCTTCTTATCTATATGTCTTTTGCTTCTCAAGTCTAGTCCAGACAGCCATTGTCTGTTGCTCCATTGACCTCGTCTTTTATCCAAAAAGCTCCTGCTTCCTCTAAAGAATTAAATGGTGGAGCCCCAAAGAGCACTTTAGTTCTTTCTAACTTTTAGGTAGAGTGAGGAATAATAATGATGATGGAGGGCTTTCATAGAACACTGTTTTTAGGTCTGGCCCTTTACGGAGTTCTTTGCATGGATGATCTCTTTCAGCCCTCACAACAACACTCGTATGTGAATACTATTATTATCCGAGTGCCACAGATTAAAAAAGACTTGAGGTATAGGTATATGAACTAACTTGCTCAAGGTTATACACGTAGTAGTGATGAGGCCAGATTTTAGACCCAAATCTGCTAGACAGCTCCATTCTACCACTGGAGACCAGTGGCTGGGGGAACCAGCTCTGTGGTGTGTGCTCATAAATGTCTCCAGCTTTGGATGTTTCATGCCTGCGTTGGAGAGTGAGGCACATACCACTCATTTTAATGTTGCTCCCCAGGCCTCATTCCCCAAGCATTTTGTTAAAAGAAGCTCAGGGCACTTACTGGAGCTTTCCAAAACCCTCAGTTCCTCATCAGAAGAAAATCTAAGTCTATAATATTCAATTCAACCTTTTTCATTTCCCCATACCATTTGCTCAGAAGGCTGTATATACCCAGAAGCATATACACATATTTCAGACCTGAGGTTCCTTGCCTGCGGCCTCTAGAAGTCCATGAACATATCATATATTGCCATTTTAATCTTTATGTAGCTTTAACAGAATACATAGAACAAGTAATATACATAGCTACTGTTGTGAATAACAAACACATATTCATTTAAAGGTGTTCCTGAACCTATTGTAACATTTTCTATGTCATATAGGGGTGGAAGCAAATGAGGAATTTATTGGCGATATTTGGGAATGCATTGGGCACTGTTGCAGGGCTGCGTATATGTCATCTAGCTGATGTGGCAGTAATCCTAACAGGATGGTTGTGTTACAAATCTCACTTAAGAGATTCAATTTTGTAATTTTTTGAGAAGAAAATCACCATGAATTTTTTGAAAACTGTTTCCTAAGCTGTAAAATAAAGCGTTTCCACTTTTGAAGATGAGGTGGATGACACTTGTGTTATTATGAGGGACTAATTAGCCTTAATTCAACTAGCGTTAGTAACTTTCATACAGAACTAATTTTAAATAACAATGGTGTAAATTTTATTTTTTCTCCTGAGGCCTTTTTGAGAACTAGATATCAGATGTTTTATAATTTATAGAGTAGAGCTTCAGGGTTGTAACTAGAGAAGAATCTCAAATCTAAAAAGAAATGTGGAATTGATATAAAATTGGTTAGTGGATTAACTTTTGCTGTTATCAATGAAGATATGCATTGCTATGGGTTCCCTTTCAGAGAATAATAGGGAAATAATATCCCATAGTCTGCATTTTCATTATCTCTGATCAATGAACCTAAAACTGCCTATTGGATTTTTAGAATATTTGTATTTGAGAAAATAATTTATTTGTAAAATAAATAATTTGAAAACATTCAATTTGGGGTATATCAGTGATTTTTAGCTGAGATAAGAATAAACATAAATTTAAAAATCAAGATGATAAAGTGTCACTAAGGAACAAGCCAAAAATTTTGTCTAAAAGAGGCAAGCCGGAAATTTTGGGGTTAAAAATCCCCTATAGATGCTTGGTGCATCTGAGAAGCTGAAAGGTATGGGCTTCTTCGGTGAAAAGTGTGTGTATCCCTGAGTGGAGGTCCCTGGGTGAAGAGCCCTCAGCGTGGAGCCTGAGAGACTAATACGTGGTATGCACAAGGAGGAAGAGGTACCTGAAGTCTCCCGTGGCAGGATTCAGCCTCCTAACAATGGTCTGTTTGCAGATTTAATGGAAATACAGCAGAATCTGCTTCCTCCAAACAAACCTGTTCTACTAATGTCATTGTTTCTCAAAACCTAGAAATGAGACTTTAAGTTGACTTAAATTAGACCCAGGATCATTCACCTAAAATCTCCGCTGACTTCACCCTCCCCTAAGGAAGTAGAACGTCATATCTGTGTTTATCTTTTTCCTTTCTTCCTTTTCTCTCTCTCCATTCCTACTCTCCAGCTCTCTCCTTGTCTCCACCTTTATCTTTGTATCCTTTACTTCTTCTACTCAATCTCCATCTATCTTTCTCTTCATCTCTCACTGTCTCTATCTAGCCATCTCTTTCTCTCTTTTTCGCTCTTCCCCATTAAAAAAAATAGATGTATAGTAATCCAAAATACAGCCTATACTGTAAAATGCATTTTAGTATGCTTGATGGGGCGAGGCTTTTGCTACCTGGAGTCAGGGAAGCACACCCTGCTTAGAGGCTGTCTAGTGAGAAGAGAGGTAGTATTTGCATCCTACACTACAGAATTGTTGTGGGAACTTGCAGGTTAAGTCTGAAAACCAAAAGGCACAACGACAAAAGGATATTGGTGATGTAACTAGATTAATGCAGCCAATTTGATTGTTTATAAAGAGATTAGTTGCTAAGATAAACAAAAAATATTTATACTGAATGAAAAAGGTTGCTTCAGGGAGAATTACTTTGGGGGAATTTGCTGTGTTTTTGTGAATTTTAATGTCAACATAGATATCAGAAATTATGGCCATGACCTGTTTAGTAGTTGAAAAATGAGTTTGTTGTGAGACTTCAGCTGAGTAAAGCTAACAGATATATTTTTTAAATCCCAGTTCATTTTATAAGCACGCAGGCTTCTATTGGTGCTAAAGACATTTTATGGAGCAGTTCATCATCTGGATACCAGATGTTCTGGAGTGCATGCCTTTTTTTTTTTTTTTTAGATGACCCTTTTTATGGAAAAAAAATTTTCTCCCAAGTCTGGATATAACTTATTTTCACATTCTGTGTGAAGCTTGTCTTTAGATGCCCAGTGATTTCTTACTATTCAAACTATTAATACTAATGTTTTACATCATATAATTTTATATATTTCCATTGAGAATAGCTTATAATTGAAAAATAAAACAGTATTTAAAAAAACGAAAAAAGAGAATAACTTATTAGTTACAATCAACACATATTTACTGATAGCCTACTGTGAACAAAGCCCAATACTAAGAACTATGGAGAATAACAAAATAAATGAGATATGAATGATGATTTCAAAAGGTTATAAACATTTCTTTTTATTACATGAAAAGACAACTTGAAAACCTGTAATGGAAAAAGTAAGGTACTGCATATATGTGCTATATAGGCAAAAGTCCACCTCATTGCAGAAAGCAAGGAGTGAATAGTTGGAGAATTGTATGTTTGTTTGGCTTTTGCAGGATTGACTGTAGAATCACTGTCCTCCCTCTGGTTAGTTCAGCTCTTCCTGGAAGCTTCCTGTCACGGTTTTTCCAAGGCCTTTGCCTACGTGTCATGTCACATTAGTTAGGGCAGGAGGCCACACAAGATTTGGTGAGACTAGGAAATCGTGTATTTCCTTGGGGGGGAAAACCTCCCATTCTTTTCCAGTTATTATGTTATTTGTTTATCACCTCAAGGTCCATCTCCACTGATTTGTGGAACAGATTGCCGGTTATGTAGATGGTTAGTTTGTCATTTGACTAAAAATCCTTTAAGGCTACTTACAAAGATGTACATACTATTTCAAAATAAAATAAATGGAACCTAATAAGAAAAATGAGGCAAAGGGAAAGTAAAGACAGGAACGGGCAAATTAAACAGTGATGAACTCACCCAAAAGTTCTCACACCACAAGTCTAGATCCTTAAATAAGACATTTCCAGTCCCTGAGGTGATGTTTCTTTCCTATCTGCTGCTTTCTCCTGTTTCTTTCCTATCTGCTGCTTTCTCTCTGTATTTCTCATAAGGCTCAAGATAAGCAGAAGAGATGGGGAAATAGATTCCTTTTTATTTGTATCATGTACAGTGGGTCTGGACCCTCCTTGGGTGCAGAAGGAGAACTACTTATGTGATTCTGGTTGAGAGTTGCTTTTTGATTCTTAGAGTGGGCAGGACCTCAAATACACCACAACCATCCCCTTGTTGTGGGACTCTCTCTACATTGTCCTTAGAGGCGAGCATCAGTATCTTTTGTTAGTGTTCATTGTATGATGAAGTATTCGTTGGACTTGGGTCACATGCTATGCGCTGCGGACACAAAGAGCTACCATGTGTAATTCTTGCCTTCAAAGCGCACAGAGTGGAAGTTGAGCCCTATAGGACCGTGGTATATCTCATTTCTCAAACATGTACTCTTAGCCTCCTGGAAACATTGACAGTGGACTTTAATACACACTGAACTAAATCTCTATCTCCTGACAGGTAGAAATGTCCACAATATATTGTGAAGTGAGAAGAGCAAGGGGCAGAGTAATGTGTAAAGTAGGATTCTATTCCTATAAAAACACACCCCTCTGCCAAATATATGTGTTTATATGCTGGTATATGTTTATATAAATAAGGAGAAGGGTGTGGAATCATATATATCTGACTATTAACATTGCTAATATTAACAATTGGCAGGGGAGAGATTAGGGGAGAGGGAGAGGACTAGCTTTTCCTTTAAATATCCTTGCTGTTAATTCAATAAACATACATTGCATTTTTAATTTGAAAGGCATCACATAAAAATCTTAAACATAGTTAACAAATGAAGCCTGTCTTGATCTGAAATTTTGATTTTTGTTTTCATCAGCACATCATGAGGAGAATTCAGAGACTTCAAGCTGACTGGGTCTTGGAAGTAGACACCTTCTTGAGTCAGACGCCCTATGGGTACCGGTCTTTCTCAAATATCATCAGTACCCTCAATCCCACTGCTAAACGACACTTGGTTCTCGCCTGTCACTACGACTCCAAGTATTTTCCCCATTGGGACAACAGGGTGTTCGTGGGAGCCACTGATTCAGCTGTGCCATGTGCGATGATGTTGGAACTTGCCCGCGCCTTAGACAAGCAACTCCTTTCCTTGAAGGTATCTGATTCCTGAGATAAAACACGTTAGCAGTAACTCAGAGTGAATTCTAGAATCCTTGGGGGAGTGAGAAGGCCATTTAGAAATGTAGACTTTTGGTACATTTTGTACTAATTTTTTGCAAAATGGTATGAGTTTGAGTGAATATTAGTTGGAAGATTACATTCTTTGAAATGTCAACCAATGGGCAATAAACCTAAGATACATGACAGTGGATTCATTCATTGGCACCTGATTTCTTAGTTTTGAGTACACATTCAATTAAATACAACAATTTCTGTGTGAAAAATGAAGAAGTAAGAAGGTTGGTATGAGAACTTCATTTATTTCTTCTTGTTTCTGTGGCCATGAGCATCATAACTTTCTGATCTGAGAGATGATGGATCTTGAGTTGGGGGGAGGGAGTTGCTGCAAAGTGGTTCTGAAGTAGAGTGAGTAATTCAGACATATCAAGATGAAAAGCATGAAGCAGAAATGCATTATTGTCATTATCTGTGAATCTCAGCTCAATTTTATGTAGCATAGTGGAGCTTTTGTTATGTTCTCAGCTCAAAATACTTCTGGGACTCTCAGATGTTATTTCAGTCTCTGTGTTCTTAAGGGTATATTGGAAAAAAGTGCTAAACTAGATGAAGACATTTTGTTCAGATATCACTCATAACCAAGTAAACATAACAAAGCAAAAACAAAAAACTTTGTTCACAGGCAACAAATGCCTTTTTTTCCCCCTCAGAGCTTTATGAAGGGGCCAGCCTTTGGTACAATGGGGATAGAGAAGTAAAAGGTTTATCTTGTAATGGAAGTAATAGAGATATTTGGTTCTATTTTTGCTGGATATGCTGAACTTGAAGAAAGCAAGAATTGTTTATAACCCCTCAGTATCCTTTTCACTGTTTTTTTGTTTTGTTTTGTTTTCTGAACCTTCTGTAATGTCTTTGTCCCATACTCTGCCCTGCTTTTAACAAGCACTCTTCCCCAGAAATTGGGTGAGGTGAGTTCAGAAGCTGATAAAAAAGGTTAATTTTTCATATTTGCATCCTATAAGGATATGAAATGGAATGAAGTATGACTTAAAGACACAGGCTGTGAAGTGGGAGTGTTTTCTCTTGTGGAACTCTACCTTTTCCATGCAGTTCATGCCTTCCTTGGGGGACCAGAAGTAGAAAGGCTGAATCCGTTGTTGGGTAGGGATCTACTAAAAAAAAAAATACACATGCACTCTCTTAATTTTCCTTACTAGTAGAGGTAAATAGTGATATGGACAATGAAAAATAAGGACTAGTTTTTGATGCCAATATTGAAAGTATCAGATTTATTCTTCCAGTTGTACTTAAACTAAATCTGTATGAAGGAATTATTTTAAGTTCTTCAGCTCTCATGGACTGGGTAGGTGATGGTGGAGAGGACTCAATAATAGACTGGATTGTTGTCCCAACTCTTTGCAGCCCCCCCCCCCACTTCCAATAATGAGATTATAATTATCCATTCACGTCCTTTGCCTAATAGCTTTGTTGTGCCTTCCCACTGTGCATTCCTTGACTCTGGACTTTGGTTATTTGATTAGTTTTGGCCAATGAGAGGCTAGTTGATGTGACACAAGCAGAGGATGGAAATGTGCTTGTGCAATTGGGCTTGCTCTCGTGCTTTTGCCATCACCAGGAAAAGGGCATGCCCTGGCTTGCTTGCCAGTCCCTGGAGGAAGGTAAGAAATATGTGGAGCAGAGCCAACCTTGATGGCTGCAGAATGAAGCAGAACTTCTTCATCCAAAATCAGTTGTCTCTGAGCTGATCTACAGACTCAGGAGGACACGTGATTGTTGCTTTAAGCCACTGAGTTGAGGGTGCTTTTCCACACTGCATTATTGTGGCATTAGCTGATGTAGCCTTGGATGGGTAAAGACTGCAGATAGTTCACTGACCATGTTCACACCAATAATTAGGCATTTATCATATTGCCATGAAGAAAGACCAGAAGGCCTTCACAAACCATGCCACACAGATAGTGAGGAAGGCAGAAGTGAGGCAGAGGGCTGGGGAGGAGAGTGTTGATAAATCTATATAAGGAACACTTGGATATATAGATTCTCACCCCACACCTGGCAGATGGGGTGAGTATCCCACCTGTATCCTTGTGTGAGATGACAGAACATTTTTCTGGGGAAATTGAACCAGGGAGGTTCTGGACATAGGAACACAGGATATAGAGGAGGGCACTAGTGAGGTACCTGATGGAAATCAAGGAGATGAGGTGAAAGTCTGCAAATTGAATAGTGAGGTTCCCAGCCTTTTCCCCACTCCCAGCATGAGAAAGCCAGCAGCCAGTTTATACCCAGCAGATAGGAAACTGGAGGATCCTTCTCTGGAGAATGGGAACCACCTCATAGAAAACTCCCAGACAGTGACATTTGGGATCCTCAGTGAAAACGGCACCAGATTGCCCTGCAGGGAAGCCAACCATCTGTGTCTCTAATCAGTGTTATAGTACCTTCTTCTTTTAATATGAATGAACACAAAGGATGACCAGACATTTGAGGACAGTCTCCAGCATGAAAGAAAGCAAGAAAAACAAATAATATGAATTGAAAAATGCCCTTGGAGGGCATAGAGCACAAAGAGCAAAAGATAACTTAAAGGACACGATTTTTAATATCCTGAGATAACAGGAGGACTTTTATCCATAACACATTGAGGAAACATCAGATTCAGTTGGGTGCAATGGGGGCACATTCCCCCGTACTGTAGTGAGGTGGACAGAGCAAATCGTTGTGTATTTTTCTCCAGCCAGGTTCAGCTCATGAATGCAGGCACAAAGGAGGCAAAGAATGGGATTTAAGGTTATGTTTTTACCACGTGAGTTTGACCAAGGCAGAGAGAGGCAAGGGCGTTGAGCCTGTTTGCAAGGGAGTAATTAGAATGATTGACTCTGGAATTCAAGTTGAATATGGAATGAAGGACTAAGAAGAGATGAAAAATTCAATAGATTGGGGATTCCAGGAGGGTTGAAGGATAGTGGAGGTTAGGGTACCAGCAGGACTAATCTAAAAGGTGAGAGTTGTCAGACAGTGGAAAGTAAAAAATCCATTAGAATCCTAGTCACCCTTCTAAGTTCTCCTGAAATGCCACCTCTTGCATGAAGTCTCCCTTGACACACCAAGGATTCAACCTCTCATTCTATCCAATTCCCAGGGGAGTTTTGTGTTATGTTTGTGACCCTTGGCACATTTTGCCATGCTCATGCATTTGTTTTACTGTTCCTACCCCAACTAAAGTGTAGGCTCCTTCAAAGGGAGAGGCTGTAATGATTATTCTTTGTGTCCCTGTTCCATTCCTGGGCACATCTTTGAACCTAGACTCAGTTTGAAAAATTACAGACTTCAATAAGGTGAGAAGCAAGAAACATGTGCAGTTGTTCAGGTTGTGTTCCCTGGGACACACTGATGTGGAGTTTCTGTAGCATTTAGGTTATTTCTTAGGGAGTGGCCTTGGCTCAATACCTGTGGCAAGGAGAGGAGAGAGATGGGATTAGGTAAAGGGAGAAGTCAAGCTGCCACACAGGCTCAACAACAGCCCGAGCCAACTTCTGGGGAGCTCTGCAAATGGAATGGACCTTTAGAGAACCCCAGGACCTGCTTAGGCCAGTGATTGGATATAGGGCACCCCCATAGCTGAGGCAATCCCTAAAGGGAGTAACAGCTGAAGGCTTTCTGCTCACAGCTCTTCTGGCAGCAGGGTTAACACATCCTTCTGAAAGGGAACTGGGGGATGTGTCACCATGTCCACCATAGCAGTTCCATAGTTTCAAAGTTCTCTGAAGAGTAAGAAAAAAAAAAGTATGGCATCTATTTCCAGAGGGAGTGGGAGAAGGTGTGTTGTTTATGGGTGAAGACTGTGAGAGAGCAGTAATGATTTTCAGACAGGAAGTGGTGCAAAATACATTTTGGCATATTTTCTCTCACTTTGGTCTCGCTTTTCTTTGTGGCTTATCTGTCTTTTTTCTCCAGTTAATAAAGAAGTGTGTTATTTTTTAAATCCTCACAGCATTTTTGATACCATTTCACTGTTCTTTTTACCAGAACGTTTCAGACTCCAAGCTAGATCTCTCACTCCAGCTAATTTTCTTTGATGGGGAAGAGGCTTTTCTTCACTGGTCTCCTCAAGACTCTCTGTATGGGTCTCGGCACTTAGCTCCAAAGATGGCATCGACCCCACACCCACCTGGAATGAGAGACACCAACCAACTGCATGGCATGGTGAGTCTGGGTAATTTCTGTGGTGCTGCAGCTGCAGGCTGTGCCTCAAAGGAAGCCAAAGCTAAAAAGCCAGTTAAAGACCTAAAAATGCCCGGCATCCTTCGAGCTGAGTGTTTATAGTAGAACATTCCTTGGCAGGCATTGGGTTTTTGAGGAATCCCAGAGCTAAAAAGAATGATTCTGTGTTGCTAGTTATGTCTGAGCTGAATTAAAATGTTTAATTAAAATGATATAAAAATTTACATTGTAAATTTGAAAAATTTAATTTTTAAAAAATGTAATAAAAGTTTAATTAAAATGATGTAAATAAAATCAGAGTAAGGAGACCTCAGATTCAGTTTGATCTAATGGGAATACATTCCCCCCAGTACTGTACAGAGGTGGAGAGCGCAAACCCTTCTTTGAGGCCTCTCTACAGCCTGAGGAGGCTAAGGTCTTGGGAAATGGAGTAAGAATGGAATGTGGTATGAGGATGGGCGTGAAGAATTTCCTTGGTGGCTTTAAAGTGCGTTAATAACTCCAAGTGTGTGTATGATATTGATATTTTGAAGTGTCAATTTTGATGTGGTATTTTTGATGTGGAGGTGACATTTTGACACTGCCTTAAAACCCTGCTCTTTTTACTAAGTAATGGATACAATACACAACCCCATTTTCATCTCCATCCCTGGGCCTACACCCCATCCCTCGTCCCTTACCCTATCCTTGAATTCTTCTCCTACTCTGGTTCTCTTCCCATATTTGACCTTCACTCAGTCTTGAGTCCTCACTAACCCCAGCTTGGAACCTTATGCTACCCCTAAGACTTCATTCTTACCTGTGCCTTCATCCACCCCTGAACTTACCCTATCTGTGCACTGAAAGCCTACTCCAACCCCCTCCACCATCCCTGTCTTTTGCCCTATCATTCACCTCCACCCTCTGAGTCCAATTGGCCACATTAAATGTTCTCTATGATTCTGACACATCTCATATTGACATTCTCTCCATCCCATTGTCCATTGGCAGCTCATAATGGGTCAGGGGAATATGGTTGGCACCTCAGGCAGTCACTTGTGCTCAACTGACAAAAAAGGGTTCACAGGAGGAGGAGAGACCTAGCTCCTCAATAGGAAGAACAAAGTTATTTATCAGTCCAAATATATGAATCCTTAGTAATGGTTAAGTCCATTTTTCCCCCCAGAAATAAATTCTTAGTAGCTTATATAACCTTATGAATATACTTTGATTTCAAACAAGCCTATTTTTCCCCCAATGAATATATTTAATCATCATCATTCATGAGTTAATAGACACTATGTCTTTAGAAACATAGACTCTGCAAACATTTATCTACTATGTGTTCATATCTGTACTAGATATTTATCTACACATTCCCTCACTTACATAAATCAGGAGTTCTTAATCTGAGGGCTAGTCTTCAGGGAGTCCTCAAGCCTGCTGATGTTTTGTGGCCCAAACAAGTTAAGAAACACTGGTTCAATTGTAGGCTTATAATCGGAAGGGACCTTTAGAGATCAGCAAGTTTGAGGTTCTGGTTAAATAAAAAAGGAAATGGAGACCAGAGACATAAGCTTTACATAAGCTTTACAAAGCTTCTAGTCAAGGAATTTTTTTACATGATGCTTTGAGGAATAAATAGTTACTAAGTGTTCTCCTATAGGCAGCTGTGTCATTATAGATGAAGAATAAAATGGCTAATTAGAATGAAATAGAAGATCAGACAGTCTTGGACTCCCATGTGAAAATAAAGTTAAATGTATTCCTTTCAAATCTACGAAATGATGGAAATATTCTCTTAGTGATATCCTTCTCGGGTTACAGATATGAAGAATGTGTACTTTACCATTTGTCCACATTGCATAAGCAAGATTTAGTAAGTTCCCCAAAATAGTTTACAATGTTATTAAACCTTTTGTTCATTTATACAGCTCCCTAGATTATTCTCATTTATTAAGATGACATTAGTTTTGACTGATTGTTTTTTTCCATTGATGAGTATGAAGCATGTTTTGGTGACAGTGATTAAACAATATTTTTTCTCCCTTAGGATTTATTGGTTTTACTAGATTTAATTGGAGCTCCAAACCCAACATTTCCCAATTTTTTTCCAAACTCTGCCAGATGGTTTGATAGACTTGAAGCAATTGGTAAGCACCACTGTTATTAAAGAGTCAAACCTGGTTTTCCCCCCGGCAAACACTACATTTTAAAATTCAAAATTTATGATTTCATTGTATGATTTGAATATATAATATACTTTGCTGCCTTTTTTCCCTTGCCTTATTGATTCATTTATTGTGCCTATCCATCTCTTTTAGTAGGCTTACTTTATTTTCCTGCATGAAACTTCATTTTGATATGGAAACATAAAATACTATATTTCATATTTGCATATCCTTAGAAATGGTTTGAAAATATTTTCCTGTTTGAAACATATGGAATATACTTCTAGGGAAACATACGGAATATACTTCTAGGGTTTGAAAATATTTTCCTGTTTGAAACATACGGAATATACTTCTATTTTACTCAGCAAAACATGTTGGCTAATGATGAATGTTATGTCCTGATAATGATACCAAAAGATATTCTTTAATTTTTCCTTTCATATCTGTCTTTGTCATCTTCTATTTTCTGCCTTATCCAGACATGATTTTCCTTTAAATCTAGGTCAGTCTCTGCCTATTTTCCAAAAGAGTAAGAGATTGAGATGCAAGAGAAAGCCAAGGTCCTTCAAGAGTCATTTAGGAGAAGGTTTAATGTCATATCAATGAAAATAGACTAGGCCTGACCAGGTCAGGCCAAGCCAGGCAAAGAAACTTAGATATCTGTGCCTCGAGAGAGAAGCTTTGGGCTTGGAGAAGGAGAATAACTTCTTCCCTTCATACCTCTAATTTCCCCCTCCCCAAAACACAAACATCCCTTCCCTGCCCCTCATACACAACAACAACAACAAACCAATTGGAATCAGGGAGATACGAAAATGAGATAGAACTTTATTATAGCATTCAGGCCAGGAGGCCTACTTTGGAGGCAAGAACTTCAAGCTTGGAATTCCTTACAGAGAGAGAATTCCTTATAGCCACAGAACTTCTTGGAGCAGGATAGAATGGTATTACTTCTAAGCAGTTGGAAAAGTGATGCCATCCGAACTCATGCTTTTGTTACAAGTTCAGAATTTGCCAATGTCCAGACCTAGACTATTACAAGAGAAACTTTTACCTGAACCTCAGAATCTTGTCTTTGGCAGATTTCAATTCCTGGAGAAGGAATTGCTATTATGGTATTATTAATACAAGCTTCTGGGCCTCTTCCTTGCAGCATGTTTTCTTGACTTTGATGGTAGCCTCAAGAAATTGGGTTTGGCCTTCTTTCAAGAATTTTGTGCACTTTTCTTATTTCCTCTGCCAGAATGAACTTATATCAGTAACTTGCATTATATTGCAATTTGAACCCATTGTGCTGTCCCTTCTAGTGTTATTTGTACTTCAAACCATATCTAATTGTATAAGGAAAAGTTGTATCCTAAGATGAAAGAATTATAAGTATCTATAAAAAGATGGGAATATTGTTTGGTCGTGGTAAGGTCTTTCTCCATGTTCCTAAAATCGTATTACACATGCATGCTACTATTTGGTCTAGTTTTACCCTTTAAATTTAGCAATTAAAAAAAAAAAAAAAAAACACAAAAAACCCACAGCAATTCTGGGAAGTTTCATTCAGTTTTTTTATACTCTTCTTTTGATTTCTTATCATCTTGTAACATAGAACTCATGTTGTATGTAACCATGTAACACATGAGTTCTTTGGTACAAAGATGACAGGAGTGATGGAACGCAGGCCAGTGGTTCTCAAACTATAGTGTGTATCAGCTGGAGGACTTGTTACAACCCAGATTCCTGGACTCCACCCCCAGAGTTTCTGATTCAGTAGGTCTGAGGTGGGAACAGATAATTTGCATTTCTAATAAGTTCCCAGGTGAGGCCGATGCCCCTGGTCAGGGAGCACACTTGGAGAACCACTAATGCAGGTCAGACTAGCTAACCCTTTCCCATAGAGTGGCCACTCAGAACACTTCATCCCCACTCGGTTTGAGTATTCCCCTTTCAAGCACCACATCTCCTCTGAAGGTATTCTTCATGTAGGATCTCAGTTCTATACGTATCCACATGTGTGTTTTTTCCCCTCATTTTCCTTTGGTTTTTCTCATTCTTGATCTCTCCATTATTCTACTGAGTTTCTACCTCTAAGGAGCTTCTCACCTGTAAAGCTATAGCCATGTGTGACTCTTCTATTCCCAAAACTACTCCAAAATGTACACACCCAAATTCAGCCCAGATGTTTATTGTCACGGGTGTGGCTGTGCTCACTGCTGCATAATGTTTTAGGAATGATGTACTGAGAATTCACTCTTTGTTTATTCTGTATTGATCGGATAAAAATCGATATTTATCTGCTATCTAATTGTCATTTGCAGAACATGAACTCCATGAATTAGGTTTGCTCAAGGATCATTCTTTGGAGAGGCGGTATTTCCAGAATCATGGTTATGGAAGTGTCATTCAGGATGACCATATTCCATTTTTAAGAAAAGGTAACGTGTGTGTATATGTATGTGTGCATGCAAATGTTTAACGTATTGTATTTATTGTATTTCATGTGCTTTTGTGATAATATAGAAGGGCGAGGAACCATTGCCTTTAATTAACTGATGAATTGAATCATCCACCAATCATCTTATGGCTTCTATTGTCTCATGAAAGTCATTCCAAATCCTCAAGGACACCTTCATATTTTTTTCCTACACCTAGAATATTTAGGAAAACTCATGTTCCACCGACCTTGCCTTCCCTTTCATAGAGTTAGACTATATTCTTACACTTTGTGTAACTCTGGTGTTTTCTGAAGCAATATCCTTAATGTCAATGGTGGAAATTTAAATAAACCCGAGGGCTCTCGCAGTACCCTCCCAAGTGGTCTCCAGTTTTTGTTCTTGCTTCCCTATTCTTTACATAGAAAGGAGAGTTGTCTTTTGAAAATGTAAATCAAATTATGTTACTTCCCTGATTTAAAGATCTGGTGGCTTGCCATCATGGAGAATAAAGCCCAAAGTTTTTCCATGACTTACAAGGGCCTCCATTTTTCCACTGTTCTCCCTCTCCAACATCACCTCCTCCCTCGGTCTCCAATCAGTATTGCTCCGATCCAGCCACAGTGGGCTCCTCACTCTTCCTCAAGCGGCCCAAGGACATTCCTACCTCAGGACCTTTGCATTTGCCAATACTGCTGCCTGGAATGCTCCTTTCCAGATCTTCGCCCAGCTTGCTTTCTCTTTGGGGCATGTCTCTATTGAAATGTTAGCTTCTCACAGAGGCCTTTCCCTGACTTTAAATACTCCTTTCTTGGCCCCGCTGTTTGCCCCTTATTCTCTATTCTCCTACCTTGTTTTATTCCTCTTTATACACCTTATTACTTTCTTCAATTATTTTTTATATTTGTTTACTTGCTTCTTTCTCTGCTGGAATGTAAGCTTCATGTGAGCAGAGCTTTGCCTTTTCATGGATGAAATCTCTGCTCCTAGAGTAGGAACTGGTACATAGTAGGATGTTTTATAATGATTTACTGAATCAATTGACATTTGTTTAATGAATGAATGACTTTGGAATACAAGGGTAAGAGATAAAGAAGTACACAGAAGCTGATGAATTATCAGCTGTCTGTAGATGGTGCAGAGCTCCCACTTAGACTTATGCTTGAGGAACAACACTTTCTAGTTTGCTTGCTGGAAATTTGCACTTAATTACAAATCAGTTCTTTCTTATTAGGTGTTCCAATTTTGCATCTGATATCCTCTCCTTTCCCTGAAGTCTGGCACACCATGGATGATAATGAAGAAAATTTGGATGAAACAACTATTGACAATCTCAACAAAATCATACAAGTCTTTGTGTTAGAATATCTGCATTTGTAATATTCTGATTTACTTTATAGTAATTACAGCTACTATCAAATTCAAAAGTCAAGGTACAATTTAAAACAATATGACTCCAGACAAATGCCGTGTGGAAACTTCTCTCCTATAGGTAGTTTTGAATATGTGATCAATAAATCCTAGATTTATGTCATGTCCTAAATTGCTCATTAATTTTCATTTAGAGATTAAAAAAAGTAAATGTAAGGAAAACAGAAAATAAATATATTTAAAGAACTCCTTTAGCTAAATAATTATGAAGCTAAGTCAGATTCTTATATTCAGTATCATGGTCTTTTAAATAGTACTTAAATGTAATAGTGATGTGCAATGTGTAGCCTAAGTTTTATGATTTTTTACACTTGGGAATCTATTGCATATAATACAAAACAGTGACATCATTTCAAGACTCACATTTCTTTGAGAAATCTTTGTAGGATTTATTTCATAGAAATTAAATCAGAATTAAATGCCCTGTGTGAATTTCTTTTCTATATATAAATGAACAATTTTATAATTTAAAGTATAGTTCAATTTTTATAGTTTTACAAATTTAATATTTTTATTTTAAAAATAATATAGTCATTAACAAAACATTTTAAAGTGGAGAAAAGAAAAGAAGAAAACTCGGATATTAACACGATCACCATTCGATCTTTAGTTCTTCCTCACGCATTTTCAATGCAGATTTTTAAAATGTAGTTATGATTAAATTATGTTTACAACATTTTTGTCCTTTTTTCTGTGAAATCATATAATTACCAGATATTTATTTTCTGTTTTGATCTTGGGTTAAGATGAAGACAGAAATTCTCAGACTGTTGAGTGTGACCTCCAAACCATATTAATGTAACACAGCAGTTACGATAATTTTCGTGTAGGTAAATTATATGTTGTTCAAGCTTGGTTAATTATAACATTTTTTTCTCCAGGAGATTCATGGAAGCAAAATTGTTTGGGCTGGAAACACATAGGAATTTATGGATTTTTCTTTAGCTATAGGAAACAATTTTCCAGAAATACAAACTTGGTGAATTAAACAATTGGGAAATTGATCTTGCCGTATAGATGAAGTCAGTTGGGGCCTCTGTTCCTCATCTGCTGCTGTTCTGAGTAGACAATTAATAAACACTGAATTAATATGCTTGGGCTGGGTAGGGTGGGAGACAGACCAGCTAAGTGGGGAAGCAACAACAGTTTGAAGTTCAATGACAAAGGAAGTCATTGGGAAGGGAATTTACTTACAAAAACATACTTTGCAAGGAAAAAAAAGGCAAATATAATTTTGTCTATATGACTATATATAATTATATAAAAGAATAGCCAGAATTGTATATAATCATATTCGTATATAGCTATACACACACACACACACACACACACACACACACACACACACACACACACATATGTATATATAACATTGTCTGTAATTTCATATTTCTAAATATTTCAGAATTAAGTTTTTCTAGGATTTCTTTTTATTTTACAAATCTGCTTCTGAACGTATGTAAAAGGATGTCATACGTTTGTGAGTTTAATATTATGAGCTAACTTATTTTGTACTAAATCTGTGTCAGACAGTGTGATACGGTAAGTGCATTATATGTTTTTACCAACTTAATCCTCACAACAATCCTAAAGGGTAGGTGGTATTCTTAACCCTATTTGATGATGCTCAGAGTGGTTAAGTGTCTTCTTCAAGAGCCCGCTGCTAGTAAGTAACAATGGTGGGATTTGAACCCAAGCAGTCTGGCTCTAAAGCTCGTGCTTTCAGCCACTGTAGAGTACTGCACCTTTACATGAAAAGAACTGCAGAATATTCTTAATGCCAAATGCAAAGCAACCACTGTAACTGGAAATTTTTGCATCATTCACTGAATGTAGGAGACCTCCCTAAAGCACTGTTGCCCTGATTCATGATTCACCTCACAGGTAGGTTTCAAAGGCACCCCATTTGCATGCAGAATTACTTCCCTGCCACAGCCAAAGGCTGTTTTTACATCAGCATGGGTCTCATAGAAATCAACACAAGTGCTTCTCAGGCTACAGAATCTAAACCACAAAGCAGGATTAAAAGAGGCTGAGTTTTCTGGATTAACTTTTGGATAAGATAAAACATTTGAAAGGGCTTCAGGGAAACACTTTTTTTTTTAAGCACCAGCAAAGAAATGATTTAACTGATGATGTTGAAACAGAATGAAAAGAAATTTTAATAAAGAAGCTAAACATTCGTTGACGGTAATACATATATAATTATAGGCCTAAATAATAAGTTTCTTTTGAGGCAGAAAGAAATTAATAGGAGATCTACTCTAATCTGTTGAGTTAGCATTAGTTGAATTATTTTTAGAGGAGGAAATTGGAGGATATGTTGAAATGAGATAAAGAGAAAAATAAAAACATAAGCAGCTTAACCCAGTGAAGGTTTCCTTCCTTCCAAATGGCACATCCTAAAATTCTATTCACTAAGAGTTTGTGTTAATATGAGAAAAACAATCATGATGCCATAAAGGGAGACATTTTAAGGTCTTAATCTTGAATTTAGCGTCTGAAATATGTTCTGTATAGTACATGCCAGTCAGAAATAATACTTTTTAAAAATCATAGCTGCACAGGCAGTGCTCCATACACATTATGTTGTGTTTGGAATTATGCTATGTGCATTTTGGAGCATTTTACTACCCCTAGGAGAACAATTTGTATGTTTTGTCTATTACTGTCAACTCTGCAACACATAGGGCTCTTTTTCTTCTTCAAGAGAAATGAGCTCAAAGGAAAATATTCATAGGAGAGTATTCATAACCTTGGCATCTAAAAAAAAAATCACGAGTCTGTTATTGTAGCTTGAGGGTTGCGGCTGGAAGAGAAAAGACAGATCCTTTAAAATGGAGGAATGTTTTAGATGGGGAAGCAGTTGTCATAAGAACAAAGCAGCCCATGTTTCCAGCTCCAACTCCAAATCTTAAACTGTTTATTTCGCAGACCTTCTTTCTTCCATCAAAGAGGTATATTCATTATAATGCTGCTGCAAAATCATGTGAACACCTAACATTCGCTCAATCAACTTGGCCCAGCTGGAGGTGATTACGTCTTGTAAAGGAGGGACCCACACAACACAAGACACTTCCATTTCTCTAATGTACAGGCAGCCCCACATAAGGCTTGATCATGTTATCTTCTGCTTAAAATGAAATCTCAGTTTCTTCATAAACCCTGAATCTGAGGAATGATGGTGTGGGGATAAAGGACATAAACAGAAGATGAGGGAGACTATTTATAGCAGGCAGAGTAATGCAAAGCAAAGCTAACATTGGAAATTTGGGGAAATTATTTAAACTTGCTTTTCATGAAGGCATGGGGCTGTGCTTTCATAGCCAGCCTTCCCACCAATTTCTGGCTTCAAAGATGAATGTATAAAAGTGAGGTTTCACTCTGAGTTTCAGGGCCACATTCTATGCAGTCTGAAGTTCTAAAAGTAGTTTTGAAGTGGTTTAACTGCCTCCCCTTACTTCTCCCTTCTGTCTCACTTCTCTGACTTCTCTCTCGGCCTTCAAATAACTGAACTACTGCTTTGTTGCAAGGGGCAGATAACATTGTGTACAGCCACTGCTATGTTTGATGGAAGGGCTGAGGTGGAGAGGAGAGGTTGTCAGCTAGTTGAACCAGTAGGGTGGTATAGGATACCCTTCAAATCCTCCTAAACATGAAAATTGGCCCCAGGATCCTGGCACTACATCCAACAGCAATAATTTATGGCAGTTTTGAAGAGAGCTGAGATGAAAGGACTGTCTGTGTCGTGGCTGTAGGCCTCTGCTTGAATTTGGTTGGCGTGCTCACGCATTGTGAAGTCATCTTATTGTGCTCATATTTCAAAGGCAACAACACATGGAATGTAGCCCACTCTCCAACATCTCCAAATTTGCCAGTGTAGATAGTTTGGACCATTTGTTTGAGGATTAAGAGCACACACTTGCCAAGAAAAGAGAGGAAAAACAACAACAACATGGTTTAAAACAAAAAATCCTCAAAGATTACAAAGGTAACACAAAAAATAGATTTTACAACTGATAAATTATAAACAACACTGAAAACTTTATTCTCTTACATTTACAGAGCACTATGGGGTATAAGAGATCCTTGGCATTTAAGGATTCAGCACTTGTGACTTCAGCTAACAAAGCATGACATGTAATAAGTTATTCAAGCTGAGATTGGCTTGGAGAAGTAAACAAGTTTAGCTGACTGTCAGCCATCAATTTCGCTATGTTTTCTAGTCATCCTCGAACTTAACACTTGGGAAGTAATAAAATCCATTTGCTGTTTAAAAAAAAAAAAAAAGACCCCCACATCCTCCTAAGCCAATCTCCCTTGCTGGAGATATAATTGAGATATAATTAAAAAGGTCTAGAAAAATAATGGTGACTTTATAAGTGTAGCTTTATAAGTGATTTTAATTCTTTATTGAGAGATGAATTAAGAGGATGCAAAGGTCATTTTAAAATTTCAGGATTTTAAAATTGTCTTCTTGTGGGATAAATTATAGCTATAATGCTATTCAAAGGTGTTTAGGATATTTCCCCTGAGAATGTGAAGGATCCATTTTAAGTTATGCTCGAGTTATTTCATATGAGTAATTTATTGCAATGGTCCTTTCATAGGTTTACCCATTCATATAACTGTATATTAGTGCCCTCATTTACAAAATGAACACAGAGACTAAATTATTCTCAGTTGGTGCTAAGAGCTAAGACCAGGCTCTAGAGAACTTGGTTTCTGGTACATTACATGGCTAATTTAAGCGATCAGAGGAGGAGCCTCAGAGATTTTCTAGTTAATTTGTTCTCAATTGGGGGAGTACATACCCCTAAGGGGCATTAGGGAAAGTGTGTGTGTGTGTGTGTGTGTGTGTGTGTGTATGTGTTTAGTGAGATGTGAGGTGGGTTTGGGGTTGTCATAACTTCTGAGGGGTGCTTCTGGCATTTTGCGGGCAAGGGCAAAAATGAATGTTCAGAACAGTTTGCACAATAAAGAATTGTCTCACCAAATGCCATTAGTGAATCCACTTAGAAACACTGACTAGTTTTCAACATCCTCATTCTAAAGGTTCAGATAGCAAGATACAGAGAGGATGGATCATTTAAGATTCTTTTGCTTGCAAATGACAGAAAACTTAACTCAAATTTACCCAAGTACAAATGGAAATTCATTTTATATCTCTGGTTCAGGCACAGCTGAATCCAGAACCCTATCTTTTCTTTTCCCTCTGCTCTCCCCTTTTCTGATTAGGCTCTGACCTTAGTAAACTTTTCATACTGGGGGCAAGATGAATGCTAGCAGCCCCAGGATCATAGCCCCACAACTCTGATTTTAGTGAAAGGAGAGTATCCGTCTTCTGTCCAACAGCTCCACATGGTCCTAGGCCTGATTACCATTGGCCCAAGTGGGCTTCTAGGTCCATCCCCGACTCAGTCTCTGGGCTCAGGAATGAAATGCACTGATTGTCTTTGGCCTGTGGCTCATGCCTACCCCAATAGATGGGGGGAGGGGGTGTTACTTCACCAGACCACAGGGGTGAAGGTGGTGTGGGGGATCCCCAAAGCAAGGTCTAGAGAAAGGATGTCATACAGACAAGAGCACCAAAATTCGCCACAGCGAGCCTGTGAGTTAGGTGACTTATGCACAACCCTAAGGCGTGGTATCAAGCTGCCTTTATTCTTATCTTACAGAGGATGTTGCATTATGTTTTCTTCACTCCATCAAAGTTCTTAAAATATAGGGTCCACATTTTGGGAGAGAAGCACAGGAGTTATAAGAGTAGATTAGGCCTCAGGCTTTAAAAATCTGGGTTGGAAGGTTCCTAAATCCAGCTGCTCATACTTCATGTCCTTGTAGTTGGATCCTGGTGTCGGAAGTGAGAGTTTGTCAAAGGAAAATGAAGTGGCTTCCCCTAAGGTCAGACTTTCTTCAGGATCATTGCGTTTCTCCCTCAGACCTAAACACTGCAGGTGTGCAGAGCTTAGAAAACTACATGCAAAGGAAGGGCATCGTGTTAATATTTCATCTTGGGAGAAAGACAGAGAGATTACAGTATCTGAGAAATCAAGAAATTGAGGATACTTAGAAATTGACCAGGAAAGGTAAACTGCTTTGCTACAGGAGGCTGGCGGTCGTGGATGAGACCTCGTCCGGATCCTGCCTGAGACCAGACAGACTGTGAAGCTGGTGATAATCGGGGCAGCAGGAGAAGGAAGGATTTGCTGACTCCCCACGAATGTTTCAGTCCAGCCGTGATCCAAATCAGAGTTCAGGTAAGCGCTTGGATCAACTAAATATTTCTTACACCACTCCTCAAAGGCCCATAAATGTTATCAAGCCCATGCACAAGGGCCATCCAGGCCCTATGTCTCCATCACGGTCATTATCAGACCAGAGCATGAGTGGAGTCTGAACTGAGATGGTTGTGCAGGGGCTGGGACCAAGAAAATGAGATCCAAGTGTTTTAGAGCTGAAAAAGGCCTTAGAAATCATCAAGGTTATGGTTTTCTCCCTCAGCTTTAGATTTTTCCCTGGAGAATTCCTCTCCACATTATTGTCCATTTTCCAGTGATGGTAGAATGTGCTCCAACAGTTTTCAAAGTTTTGTGTTTTAAGTAGTAGAACCCTTTCTTCAGAGGAAATCTCACCTGGAACCACAAAGTGAAAAGAGGAGCAGATCTGGTTGAAACAGGGAGCGAGGCCTGGAATCCTCTTGGCTAAGACTCATTCCACCCCACTCCCACTGCCCCTACTCACCCCCACAGGGAGTCCATGGACCTATGGCTCTGCAGAATGTTGCCTAGAACTCTGATTTAATTCTTGGTGTCCTTTCACTCAGTTGTCAGAGAAAATGTCTCGGTTGATCACTCATCACTGGCTTCCAGGTCACCACTTTCTCTTGGTTCTCCTATCTCACCAGTCTCTCCGTCTGTCTCCTTTGCTGCATCGTTCCCCATTTTCCTGACTCCTAAATGTGGGAATATTCTGGAGCTTAGTTCTTAGACCTCTTCTCCAGCTATTCTTTGATTTTGAGAACTCACTCCTTATGAGACCTCATCCAGTTCCACAGTTCTTAAATTATGTGCAGATGATTTTCAAATTTATATCTGCAGTCCCAGTCTCTCCTTGAACTCCAGACATCTCCCTTGGGATGTCTCAAAGGCACCTCAAATGAAGATACGTAAAACTGAACTCATGATTCCGTACATTCCCCCACGTCATCTCCTTCCCATCTCAGTTAATGGAAATTTTTTGACCCAGTTGCTGACTCCTCTCTCTCAGTTCAGGACATGAGCAAATCCTGTGTTACTTCTTCATACTATGTCCTGAATGTGTCCACTTTTGAGCACTTCTCCCACTCTGGATCAAGCCACCATCATCTCTCACCTGGCTTCCCTGCTCCATCCTTTGTTCCTTAGTCTCCTCTCCACACAGAAGCCAGAGGCATCCTTTTATATTACAGTCAGGTCATATTACTGCTTGGTCAAAACCCTCCAATGGCTTCTCGTTTCACTGAAATAGAATGCAGTGCCTTCACCATGGCTGGCCAGGACCTACATGATTTGGCCTCTGTACCTTTGTGATCTCACCTCCTGCCATTCTTTTCCTCACTCACTTCACTCCGGTCACAGTGACCTCCTGCCATTTTCTAAACAAGCTCAGCGTGTTCCTGAATCACCCATGGAGCTGATACAGCAGTAGATCAAGGCTCACAAGCCAGGAGCTGGTGCTGGGTTGTGAGCTGTCTGTGCCTGGCCTCCTTTCTCAGGGCCAGCTGAAGGGAGGCTCTGGGCTCAAGGCTTGGCATCTGGCCATCTGTTTCCAGCAGGTTCTGAGAGTGCTGCCCTCAGAGAAGCTGCTAACTTAGAAACAGAACAGCAATAGAGTTCAGTGGGTCCAGAGAACTCCCTGGGTCCACCTCTGGCCTCCTGTCACCGCTCTCCTTTAAAAGAAGGACATTTTAAGAAATCCCAGGGAAAAGTCATGAGAAACATGGGATATGAACTAAAGTGAAATGAAGATTCGCAGTATTGAGTATTTTTCAGCATTGGGTAAAGTTTTGGGATAAGATGTGTACTTGGGAGGGCAAGAAAAGGCCAGAAAAAGTTGACACAGAGGAGGGAGGAGAGGAAGAGAGTTGGGGCTCCTTCAGTTTTGAGTGAGATACTTACCCTCAGACCCTCAGAATAGTCACACCCAGTCTCCTTTAGGCTTCTCTGTACCAGCAAGGCCTTTGGGTTTAGGTTGTTTCCTCTGTGGTAGCAAAGAAGGCCCCCAAAATTTGCATAGACAGCTCTATAGCATCAACCAAAAAGTTTTTGACTCATCCCCTTGACCCCCTCCTGCACCTGTCAACAGGGGAAACTCCAGGTGGTGAGGTTCCGTTTCCTGCTTCCCTGTTCTGGACCATTTTTCTCCCTGGTGGGTGGAAGTGGAGGGGGTAGGTTCTCCATCAGCATGGTTCCATCCCCTCTCTCTTTATTCTGTTTCTTTCTACCAAGCTCTATGTTTCCATTTCCAGCTGAAAGTTAAGGATAGCAGGGTTTATTAAAAACATTTTTAAATCAAGAGATTAAACTCTGATAATGGTGGAATTTCAAACATGAGTCAGTGTATAAATCAGATTGTAGAGTTTGAAGATACTTCCGTGTTCTCAAAGCCACAGAAATTAATTCCTAGACATTGTTTCCTCCTTTGGGCAACTTCTGCAGGTGCCCACAAAGAGATAGGGTAGGGCCCTTGTAAGGGCTCTGGGTCCCCGAATCTATGTCTCCTTCTTTGGGTTCAGTACACCATCTTCTACATACTGCTGAGCTCCTGCATGCTGTGTGACACCCTGAGAGTTAGCCTCAGATAGCTGGCTTGAGCATTCTCTCATTCTGTTTTGATAACGTTGGGTAGGGCACAATCTGTGGGATCTGTTTGGATTGGCAGTTCTCCCTCTGGACATGGGGTGTATCAAAGCAGCAGACAGGCTGCCTGCTGAGCCATTTTCCTGACATCAGGACTACTGCTCTGGCTGCTACCAGACATGAACAGTAATCATAGGGAGAGTGCCTGAAATGGCTGGACATTAAATGCAAAAGGAAAAGTACTACTCAGAGGTGTGGAATTTATTTGCATTGATTCAGAGAACCAAAGAAAAAAGTTAGTGAAGAATACAATATTCCCAGCCTGTGTGCCAATTGAAATTAGAAACCATCTTACTATTCTTTCCCAGTTCTCCTCCAATTCACTGGTGGCTCTTGTCCAGGATCTTTTGCTGATTCCTCTTTGTCTCCAGAGTGGTTAATATTGAAGGGCCCCAGGACTCAGTCCTTGGTCCTCTTTTTTCCTCTGTCTCACTTAGTCCATTGTTGACTTCATCCAGCTTCAAGTCTTTAAATACCACCTGTATGTTGATGATTCCCAGAGCTCTCAACTGCCTTCCAGTCCCATGTATCCAACTGCCTATGGAACAGCTCCACTTGGAGGTCACAGTCAACATGCCCCACTGAATTCCTGATCTTCTCCCTGCTCACATGCTCCACCAATGGTCTTCTCCATCTCAGTTGATGGTAGCTTCCTTCTTCCTGTAACTCAGCCAAAAACATTGGAGCCATTCTTGACTCCTCATCTTCTTTCACATCCCACATCAATCAGTCAGGAAATAGCCAGGTCAGGTATAGTTTCAAAGTATGTACATCCAGAATCCAATCACCTTGTACCGTCTTCTTTGGTACCACACAAGTCCAAACCATCATTATCTTTTGCCTTGATAAGTATAAGAGCCTCTTATCCTCTTATTAAGTCTTCCTGCTTCTACCCTAGCCCCTTCAGTCTATGCTCGATGCAGCAACAAGAGTGATCCTTTAAGAAAGTAGGTGATTGTGTCACACTCTTTTGCTCGAAATCCTACAATCGTTTCTTATTTCCCTCGGAGAACATGTCAACATCTTTACAGTGACCTGCTTAATCCCCTGTGACCCGTCCCCTAACACCACTCTGACCTCATCTCTGATCAGTTTCCTGTTTCTCATTCTGCTCCAGCGACACTGGCCTCCTTGCTGTGTCTGGAACACCTCAGGACCTTTATAGAGGCTGTCCCTTCTGCCTGGAGTACTTTCCCCCCAGATACCTTCATGGCAAATCTCTTTATCTTCTTCAAATCCTAGCTAAAATGTAACTTTTCAATGAAGTCTTCCTAGACCCCCTGTTTAAAATCTTAATCTTGATCTCTCTTACTCTGTCCTACGGTTTCTTTATCACCTTTTTATATACTGTGCTATTTACTTATTAAATATGCTTGCTTTTTATTGTCTGCTTTCCTTTTTTAGAATGTAAGCTCCATAAAGGCAGGGATTTTGTTTGTTCATTTGAACCACGACTGGCAAATGGTGGGTTTGTTAAATGAATTAATGAATAAAATGCAATGGAATTGTGAAGAGTGTTGCAAGGCAGCCAAAAGGAAAGACAGGCAGCAGGGGGTCATAGAGCACAGGAGGTTAAGTTGTGGCCAGGTACAGTTGAAGACCAGAAAGATTCAAGGTAGTTATTGGAGCCAATGTTGTGGGTCAGAATCGTCAATTCAGTACCTCTCTGGAGTCTGTTACCTGGTCACTGATAATGAGCCAATCAGATTAAAAGAAAAATCAGCGATCCTACTAGTCAATCCTGTGTAGAGGCATGACTTCTAGATTAGTCTCTTTTTCCTTACCTTGGTTATGGGGAGGCTACATCATACTTCATGATGCAAATCCTCCAACAAATATGGTTCTTGAGTAGGATATGGAAGTGAATACTTGAATATGTTTTTCCTGTTTCATGCAGACATACAAAATGAAAGGGAAAATGCTACATAGTTTCAAGGAAAATGCTATATTTGCGGAATCGGAGCTGGATTGAGCTAAATGGGGAAATTTTTTGGTGGTGAATTCTATGCCCATACATATTTGGTGTGCAAGTTGACATTTAAATTGTCATCTTTGCATATACCACAGCCACTTCTATCACAGCTTATGGGCTAAGGCACAGAGAAGTGACAGTATTGGTAAAGAGCAAATCATTCGACTGTTTCAGGACCACAACCCAGAGGAATGCCCAAACCCTGCTTTATCTTTCTGCCTCTAGTTCTGCTACTTCTGTCCTTGTTGGCTTCTCCTTTAACTTGGTGCTACTGACAATGTCTTCGCCCTATGGATATGGTAATTATTAGTAGCATTCCCTTTCGCTCTCAAGGATCCTAGTTCAGATAATAAATGTTGGGGGTACCCTACATCTAGGGCTCAGGTTGGCCTGTCTGCCCCACCCCCACGCTCCCTCCCATTGGCTTTGGCTATGTTGAAAACTTGATTATGTCGAAGTTCACTCTCCCCAGACGTTCAAAGTTTCTCTCAGTTCAGACCATGTAATTTGGCCATTGACTAATAAGGTGGATCAAAAAGTTTCTGGTTACCAGCAGTAGAGAAGTAGCGCTATCTGAGAACACAAACCCCAGCCCACTCCTTGGGCTTGAGTGACCAGGAACCACACTGGCTGGCAGACGGTGCAGAGCAGCTTAGTGTCCTGGGAAGTGGAGTCTGTGGATTTTTTGTTGGTTATATGGGCACATCATGTCCCCTCTCTGGGCCTTGTTATCTTCATCTGCAAAGGACAGGAATCAACCTAGTGATCTGTTGGGTCCCTTCAAGTGCTAAGAAGCTATGCAGTAGCACAGCATTAGCGTGTAAGAGCCTGGCCTTTGGAGATAGAGCTGAACTCAAATCCTGGCTTGTCAATGCGAAGATGTTCAATTTTGAACAGGTTATATAAACTCAGTTTTCTCATGGTTATAATGGGAATTATGCTCATTCATAGGCTTTTTAAATGATGATTAAATGAAATGATATATAAGAAAATACCTGGTGAAGAGTCTGGTACAAAATCACTCAATGAAGGATGTTGGCTACTATGACCTTGCATGTCATCTGCATGGGATTGCTTTCAAAACACTATTTCCTGCAAAAGTTGCACCTGCAGAGGGTCAGCTAGGTGGCTGTTGTCATCTTTATTTTATCAATGAGAAGAGTGAAGCTCAGAGAAGTCAGATGGTTTAATAGAGCCGGTGTGTGATAGCACTAGGACCTTGCCAGATATAGTGGAGGAAGCAAGAGGTGCGTCAGTCAGACATTCACTGAGGGGATGTAGCCGTATTCACCTACTCAGCAGGGCAGACCTTTAATCACAGTCATTTATGTAAAAAAATTCTCCAGAGTTAACACAAAAGGAGAGCCCATTGTAAGCATCTGATGATGCCAGGGAGAACAAAACACTTTCTACTTCTTTGACAATGAAATAGCCCCATTCTTTTTCCTTTTGGATAAATTTGATATGTTACAATTTGTAAATTTGTGGTGTACAGTGTGCTGCTTTGGTCAACTTATATATTGTAATATGATTGCCATTGAAGCAATAGTTATCACATTATGTCATTATAGTACAGCCTTATTGGTTATCTCCAGATACTGTGCATTAGATCTCTATGTGTAGCCTATGTGTACTTTTGTTTGATTGTTCTCCTGTCTTGTGACACTGCAGTAGCAGATGCTGCTAACGTCATCATGGGATCAGACTGTTTCTCATCAGCCTCTCTGATCATAGTTCCTGAGATCTGGGTTTCAAGTATTCACCTCTGCTCTTCACCACTAGTCCATTAGTATCTGTTATGGGGTCTTGTTCTCTCTTAAAATAGCATTGAGATTCTTTATCCTTTTTAAAAAATACTTTTTTTTAAAAATAAGAGAATAGATCTTAAATATTCTCAACACACACACACACACAAATTGCAGTTATGTGAGGTGATGAAAGTGTTAACTAACCTTATTGTGGTAATCATTTTGCAACATATGTGTGTAAAAATCATCAAGTTGTATACCTTAAACTTACACAATGTCATATGTCAATTATATCTCACTAAAGCTGGAAAGCTTTTTTTTATTCCTTTGCTTTCTATTCACCAAGGTAATACATGCTTACTGCAGAAAAGTTGAAAGATATAGAAATATATAAAGGAGAAAACACTAATCTCGGAAATGACCACTATTAACTTTTCTACATTTCATTCCAGATTTCTTTCTATAGCATATGCATACACCAATTTTACATAATTATTATCTTTTATATGTTTTGTTTTATAATCTTAATTTTATACTTAAAGTCTTTATATGAACATTTCTTATGAAGTGATTTCTTATTAAAATGATTTGAAAACATAGCTTGCAATGAATGTGTGATAGTCCATTACAGGCAGGTGCCAAAATTTATTTAACCCATTTCTCACTGTTGGACACGAAGTCTTTCCAACATTTTCACTCTTATAAATAATACCTGATGAAAACTTTTGCAAACCTTTATCCACATCGCTGATTATTTCCTTGGCAACATTTCCTGTCTAAGAGAACTGAGGGTGACTAGCAAGGATGCATCCGTGTTGGGAGCAGCTGAATGACAGAAATGCCTTTTGCGGGAGCCTCATACTGCCAGTAGGTGTCACCTTTGCCTCACAATTTTCCTCTTACCCACTTTTCTCAGGATGGTTTCGGAAAATCAGGAACAAAATAAATTTGTGAGTCAGCGGAGTTCAACTCCCAATATTAAAGTCTCCCACAAGGGACACATATCAACAGTGTCTGAAGGCTGCCGGCCTGGTTATTTTACTTTCTCTGTTGAGTTGATTTCATCCAACCCAGCAGCATGTTTGCTGCTAACCTGATTCTGAGAAAAAGTGTTCGGTCTGGATTGCTGGCAAAACTCCATCCTTTCAAACTCTCTAGGAAAAAAACCCACCCCCCACACACAGAAAAGTGTGAAAAAATAAATAAAAAGCTACTGCTTATTGAGTGCTTTCTCAAAGCATGGAATAATTAAAAATTCACAACAGTTTTAAAAGATAAGTATTATTATTAATACCCCTTTCTAGATAAGGAAACTGAGGCTCAGAGAGGCTAACTTGGCCGATGGATCACAACTAATTCACGGCTTAAGGTAGCATTTAAACCCGGGAACATTTATCTCTGAAGCCTGTGACTTTTGACAATATTCTCTGCTTGTTGAACATATAGATTCTGAGGCCCCATCCTAGGCCTATTGGACCAGAATATCTGGGCAGAGGATCCTAGAATTTGCATTTCAATGATATTCTTGGTAGACGCTGATTTCATCTGTTCTATGACCAACTGAACCAACTAGAAGTCATGACTAGAGAGGCTGGGTTGACCTTGGGCAGTTGGAGTCTTGAGTCACTTGTCCAGTTCTCATTTTATGTCAGCAGCAAAGGTCTTGAAATACAGTTCTTTAGGGTTGGCTTGGCAGAGAGCGTATGATATATTTTGAAATTGAGAGCTTGTTGCCTGGGCAACCACTTTCCTTTCTTTTGCTAAAAAAAAGTCTCTGAAACTCTTTTCATTCCTTTGCAGAACAGCAGTGTGGTTTACTGACTGGGCCTGTGCTTCCAAGTCAGACAGACCTGCTACTGATGATCTGTCTGATCTGGGCCAGGTGACTTAAGCTCGAAATCTCAGTATCTTCTTCTGAAAACTGGGCATAATTACACCCACTTCATAGGGTTGAAGTGAGTATTAAATAAATTAATAACAGTAAAAGGGAGATATCCAGAACTTACCTGATAATAGGTGTTGAGGGAATGATGAGAAAAATCATTTAATTAAATAACAGGGATGGAAAAAAAGTTATTTTAAACATAGATAACTGTCATTTTTCTAACCATTTAAAAACAGTTTTATCGAGGTATATTTACATCCATACAATAAAGTTCACTCATTGTAAGTGTACAATTAGATAATTTCTAGTAAATTTATTGAGTTGTGCAGCTATTGCCAAAATCCATGTTAGAACACTTTCATCACACCTCTTGCCTTTTTGCAGTTACTCATTTATCCCAGCCTCAGGGAAAGATTTATCTGCTTTCTATCTCCATAGATTTTCCATTTCTGGACTTTTCATATGAATGGGATTATACCATACATAGTCTTTAATGTCTGGCTTCTTTATGTGGCATAAGGTTTTTGAGGTTCATCCATGTTGTAACATGTAGCATGTGCTTTCCTTTTTGTTGCTGGATAATATTCCATTGCATGGATATGCTGCTACATTTTGTTTATCCATTCATGACTAGTATTTTCTCCAAAATCTCACCAATGTTTGTTATTGTCTCTTTCTCTCTCTCTTTTGGATTATAGCTGTTCTAGTAGTTGTGTGGAAGCATTACAGTGTGGCTTTCATTTCCATTTCCCTAATGAATGATGATGTTGATTATCTTTTCATGTGCTTTTTTGACACAAGTATATTTTCTTTAATGAAATGTCCATAGTGACTTTTTGTAACTAACTTCTTTCACTTATAATGTTTTCAATGCTCATTCATGTTGTAGCATGTATCAGTATTTAATTCTTTTTTTTTCAAAGCAATTTTTTTCTGAGTTTCAGGTGTACAAAACAATGTAATAGTTAGACATTTACACCCCTCATAAAGTGAGAACCCACCCCCCAAGCTACTACCCCTCTGACATCTTTATAGCTGTTCCAGCACTATTGACTATCTTCCCTACGTTGTATTCCACATCCCGTGACTATATACCTATATATTTTGTTACAGTTGACACTCAATATTATTCTACTTCAGCTTCAGGTGTATAGTGCATTGGACACAGTCTATGAAGTGTCCCTGCTAAGTCCAGTGCCCATCTAGTACCTTACATGATCTTTACAACATTGTTGTCTATATTCCCCATACTGTATTAACTACCAATTTCTAGTTCTTAACACCTTCACCTTTTTCACCCTGCCCCCAACCCCATTCCTATCTATCATGCTGATAGATCTAGTACCTTTCTGGCAACTACCTAGTTATTACAATATTATTGACTATATTCCTTATGCTGTACCCTACATCCCCATGAGTACTGTGTAACAACCAATTTGTACTTCAATCCCTTCCCCTTTCTCCCATCTTTAACCCCCCCTCCCATCTTAAAGAAGTCCCTCTAAGATTCCTTGTAATACTGGTTTGGTGGTGATGAATTCCTTCAGCTTTTTCTTGTCAAGGAAGCTCCTTATATGTCCTTCAATTCTAAATGATAGCTTTGCTGGGTAGAGTAATCTTGGTTGTATATCATTGCTTTTCATCGCTTGGAATATTTCCTGCCATTCCCTTCTTGCCTGCCAAGTTTCTGTTGAGAAATCAGCTGCCAGTCTTATGGGGGCTCCCTTGTAGGTAACTAACTTCTTTTCTCTTGCCCCTTTTAAGATTCTCTCTTTGTCTTTAATCTTTGGCATTTTAATTATGATGTATCTTGGTGTTGGCCTCTTTGGGTTTATCTTGTTTGGGACTCTGTGCTTTCTAAGCTTGTACGTCTATTTCCTTCACCAGGTTAGGGAAGTTTTCTGTCATTATTTCTTCAAATAGGCTTTCAATTCCTTGCTCTCTCTCTTTTCCTTCTGATACCCCTATAATTCAAATGTTGGTAGCTCGATATTGTCCTAGAGGCCCCTTAAACTCTCCTCAATTTTTTGAATTCTTTTTTCTTTTTTCTGTTCTGGTTGGGTGTTTTCTGGTACTTTATCTTCTACATCGCTGGTTGGATCCTCTGCTTCATCTAATCTACTGTTGCCTTCTTGTAATATATTCTTCATTTCCATTATTGCATGCTTTATTTCTGACTAGTTCTTTTTCATGGTTTTCATCTCCACCTTTATGCTTCCTATCACTCTGTTGAAGTTCTCCCTGAGATCATTGAGCATTCTTATAACCAGTGTTTGGAGCTCTGCCTCTGATAGATTGCTTATCTCCATTTCACTTAGTTCTTTTTCTGGAGCTTTGTTCTGTTCTTTTATTTGGGACACGTTTCTTTGTCTCCCCATTTGGCTGCCTCCCTGTGTTTGTCTCTATGTATTAGGCAGGGCTGCTATGTCTTCTGGTCTTAGTAGAGTGGCCTTATGTAGTAGGTGTACTGTGGGGTTCAATGGTGCAGTCTTTGTGGCCACTTGAGACATGCACTCAAGGTGTGTCCCTTTTGTGTGTTGTGTGTGCCCTCCTCATGTAGTTGAGCCTTGCTTGATAATTGCACATCAGTGGGAGGGTCTGACTGTTGGGCTCACTTGTTGTGAGGACTGGCCTTGACTACAGTGGAAGAGTTGTTTTGCAGCAGCCGATCCTATAAAGCAGGATCTCCCTCAGCAGGACTCTGGTGCCTGCCTAATCTGCCCCTTGGGTGTGTCATTCTAGGAGGTGGCTGGGTGATGCTCCAGCTCATTTTGAAGCTGGCCACTGGGGATGCCAGCCCCAGGACCACCTTGGAGGGGGTCCACTGTAGGTCAAGTTCAGCTATAGCCTGTGCCCCACCCGGGGCGACCTGGCAGGAGCCACAAAGAAATCTGCAGATGTCTCCCACCTGTGCTGTGCTTGGGAGAGCCTTGGGAGGCCAAGTTATGAACCAAGGCCGGCTGCCGCTAGTGCTGAGCTTAGGGCTGCTCAGCCAGAGGTACAGGACACGCTCAAGCTGATGCTGCTTGTCTGGGTTCCGAGAACGTTTGAGAGACCCTAGGAAAGTCTGCAGCTTGAGTCAAGGCAGGTGGTTTGCATGAAAAAGACACCGGAAGCAGCCTGGGTGTGCCGGAAAGTTGAGTGGGGCCAGGGTGTGATGAACAAACGGTGGAGACTCAGGTTTGACAGCCACCTGTGTCCGCAAGTGGGGAAGGGGAAAGGCTCAGCAAAGAAACAATAGCCTCTACCAGCTCCGCCATCCAGGAAAAAGCCCCTGTCAGAAGCCAGACAACTCAGTTCCCCACCATATATCCCTGCTGACTTTCGAGCTGCTGCCCTAGGGCTGGAGCTCAGAGCGAGTGATCCTGTTGGTGGGTAAGGCTGCGCACGGTCACTTTAAGAGGAGCACCTGGGAGTACAGGTGGCTTCAGTCTCACTCAGTCACAATCTCTGATAGTTTTCACAAGCAGAATTTATGGAGACTCTTCTCCCTGGCACTGAACCCTGGGCTGGGGTGGGGCTGGGACCTGTCGCTCCTCTGGGGGTTGGGAGGACCCCCACAGCCAAAATATCCCTCTTGATCTTTAATGGTCACAGGCGGGTGTGGGACCAGCCCATTCCATGTCTCTGTCCTTCCTACCAGTGTGGAGGTGGCTTCTTCTGTGCTCCCTAGTTGAAAGGCTTCAGTTTAGCTTGATTTTAGGTGATTCTCAATAATGGTTGTTTTGTAGATTGGTTGTAATTTTGATGTGGTTGTGAGAGAAGGTAAACACAGCGTTTACCTACTGCACCATCTTGGTAATCCTCTCTTTAATTCTTGTTTATGACTAGATAATATTCCATTATTTAAATACATCATTTTTGTTTATCCATTCATCAGTTGATGGACATCTGGATTGTTTCTGCTTTTGGTCTATTATGGATATTGCTGTTGTGAATATTTGGATACAAGATTTTGTGTGGACATATGTTTTCAGTTCTCTTGGATATATACCTAGGAGTAGAATTGCTGGATAATGAGGTAACTATATTTAAATTTTTGAGGAATTGCCAAACTCTTTCTAAAAGCAGCTGCACCATTTTATGTTCCCATTAGAAATACCAAGGATTCCTATTTTTCCACATTTTACCAACACTTGTTATTACCTGTCTTTTTTATTATAACACCCTAATAGATGAGAAAGAGTATCTCATTGCGGTTCTGAGTGGCATTTTACGAATGACTAATTATGTTGAGCATCATCTTCATGAGCTTATTGGAGATATATATATATATATATCTTTGGAAAAATGACTATATAGGCCTTTCATCCACTTTTTAATTAGGTTATGTGTCTTTTTATTATTAAGTTGTAAGTGTTCCTTAAATATTCTGAGTACAAGTTCCTTACGTAATATATGATTTGGAAACGTTCCTCCCATTTTATGAGTTGTCTTTTCACTTTTTTTGTGCAATCAATTTTTATTCATTTAGTATGGTATTAAGATATTTGCAGGCATATCAATAATACACATTGCCAATTTTATAAAATCAAAATTGTAATTCACATAGGAAAATAATTTAAAATGACTAATCTGATTTTTATCTTTTTTATTTCTAGCTTTATTGAGCTATAATTGATATGTAACATTGTGTAAACTTAAGGTGTACAATGTGATGATTTGATACATGTACATACTGCAAAATATTTACCACAATAAGATGAGTTAATACATTAAAACTCTTAGTAGAAAACATAGGTAAGCTCCTTGACATTGGTCTTACAATAATTTTTTAGATTTGACACCTAAAGCAAAGGTAACAAAAGCAAAAATCAGTAAGTGGGACTACATTAAACTAAAATGCTCTGTACAGCAAAGGAAATCATCAAAAAAAAAAAAAAAAGGCAACATACGGAATGGGAGAAAACATTTGCAAGTCATGTATCTGGAAAGGGTTAATATCCTGAATATACAGATGGTGCCAAAAAAATGTATACACTTTTTGAGAAAGGAAAACTGTATTAAAATTGTAATACTCAATATATACTGCTAACAAAAGATGAAAACAAGTCACACTTGACTTCTGCAATTACAAGAGGTACTCAAAGTGGTTACCATCAGCGTCCAGACACTTCTGATTACGGCGAACTACTGCTTGAGCAACGTTGACTAAAGTGTCCACTTGGATGCATTGCTTTGGCACCCCCAGTATAAAGAACTCAAACAACTCAAAAACAAAAAAAACAATCAATCTGATTTAAAAATGGGCAGAGGATCTGAACAGACATTTTTCCAAAGAAGACATACAGATGGCCAAAAGATGCTCAATGTTACTAACCATCAGAGGGACGCAAATCGAAACCACATGAAATATCACCTCACATCTGTTAGAATGGACATAATAAAAAAAGACAAGAAATAAGAGGTGTTGGTGAGGATGTGGAGAAAAGGGAATCCTGTGCATTATCAGTAGGGATGTAAATTCGCGCAGCCACTATGGAAAACAGTATGGAGGTTTCTCAAAAAATTAAAGATAGAGTTACCATATAACTCAGCAATTGCACTTTTGGGCATTTATTCAAATAAAATGAAAACACAAATTTGTGAGGTCTGACAATTAAGTTTGTGAACTCATCCTAGGAAAAGTGCTACTTACCTCATTGCTGAATATCACTATGGTCACCTTCGAAGTACTCCCCTTGGGAAGTTACGCACCGATGCCAGTGCTTAGTCCACCCTTCAAACCAATTTTGGAATTCTTTTTCTGGAATGGCCATCAGGGCGGTCATCATATTACCCTTGATGTCCTGAAGGTCATCAAAATGTCTTCCTTTCAATATTTCCTTTATCTTTGGGTAAAGAAAGAAGTCATTAGGGGCCAGATCAGGAGAGTACAGAGTGTGTTCCAATACAGTTATTTGTTTACTGGCTAAAAACTCCCTCACAGACAGTGCCGTGTGAGCTGCTGCATTGTTGTGATGCAAGAACCATGAATTCTTGGCGAAAAGTTCAGGTTGTCTAACTTTTTCACGCAGCCTTTTCAGCACTTCCAAACAGTAAACTTGGTTAACTGTTTGTCCAGTTGGTACAAATTCATAATGAATAATCCTTCTGATATCAAAAAAGGTTAGCAACAGTGTTGCAACAAGCTCACAAACTTAATTGTCAAACCTGTTGTATATTGAGTATTATAATTTTATACCGTTTTCCTTTCTTAAAATGTGTATACATTTTTTTGGCATCCTCTGTATGTATATGTACATGTATATGTATACACACACACGACCATGTTTATTGCAGCATTATTTACAATAGCCAAGATATGGAAACAACTTAAGTGTCTGTTGATGGCTGCTATATTATTTTCCTAGGGCTGCTGTAAAAAAATAGTATAAGCAGAGTGGCTTAAAATAACAGAAATTTATTCTTTCAAAGTTCTGGAGGCTGGAGGTCTGAAATAAAGGCATTGGTAGTGCTGTTCTCCCTTCAGGCCCTCCTGGGGGAGAGCATCCACTGCCTCCCACAACTTTTGGCAGCCCCAGGTGTCTCTTGGCTTGTGGCAGCATCACTCCAATTTCTGCTTCCATTGTCATCTTCCCTCTGTGTCTCTTCAGATTTCACTCCCTTTAGAAGACACCAGTCATGTTGGATTAGCACCCCCTTCACTCCAGAATAACCTCATCTTAAATAATCACATCTGTAGTGACCCTATTTCTAAATAAGGTCATTCTGAGGTACTGGGGGTTAGGAGTTCAACGTATCTTTTGAGGGGGAATACAAATCAACACATAATAGCTGTTGAGTGTTCTGGAGTTTCTTGGGAGGAGAGGAGAGATTATGTAGTGATTCTGGATTTACAGGCTGTGGGTGGGAGATGGAATATAAAGCATGAGGAGTGGGGACGACTATCCTTTGATATTCCAAGTCAGGACATGAACTTGAAGACCTGGAAAAATACTGTGGGTAATTAGGGAAAAGAGAATTTGCCCACATCTGATACTAGACATCATGTTAATATTAAATTGAATGTTTTTGTTAGTTAAACTTTTGATGTCCTGGATATTTTGTTTGCATGTAGATGTGTGGGTAAGTGGGGGCTGCTTTTCACTGGTGGCCCCCTCCACAGCCACGCTGGCTCTCCACGGCTGCTGCTCAGGCTGTTTGATGTGTGTTCCGTTCTGATTGATACCATTTCAGTTGTTAAATTTTTTAAATACCACCCCTGGGAATGCCCTCTTAAATAAATCATTGGTCTAAGTAATGAGGAAGCGGACTCAGCACAGACACATTTTTGAAAACATTGATGATAAAAGGGAAGGTTATAGTAGCTTGATGGGAGAGCAAGGTTAATTTATTTTATTTTATAATTCTATTAGTGTTTTTAATTTTACCTTTTACATTTTGTGATTTGAATGTATTTATTGTCCGACAGGAAGACTTGAGGCCCTGATGTGGGCAGGAAATTTTGGGGTCAGGCACATCGGCACTGGGTTAACACTAGAAGGGAGCTAAGCGTTCCTGTGTGGGTAATTATTTTACTCCAGGCCTCACCTTTCTCAGAGTGAGGGTAGCTGGAATGAGTACCCTAACTCATGGATGCTTTCTTATTTTGGAATCCATCCTGGCCATCTGGCAGGTAGGGAAATGGCTGTTTTCTCCTCATGGGGACCGTGGCACTTGGGCACACATACACATAGCACTGCCCTAGGCAAGCATCTGGGGAGAGGCCAGGCCATTCTGGATTTCCTTTCTTTTCTTCTGTCCTTTAGTGGCCAACTCACTTAGTTTCCAATGGGAATAAAGATCCATTGACTTGTTTCCATACTATTTTTACTAGTAGAATTACATCTAAGAGTTTTATGCTTCTGGGGTAATATAATTTATTTTAACATGACATTTACTTCCTTCTAGTAACTTTAGGCTTAGTTTGTTCTTCTTTTCTTACTTGTTTGAGGGATAAAGTCGTTTGAGATCTTTCTTTTTTCTTAATGTAGGCATTTGTCACTATAAACTTCTATCTCTGAACAGCTTTTGCTGCATCCCATAAGTTCTGGTATGCGGTGTTTGCATTTTCGCTTGAATCAAAATGTTGTGTGATTTCCCTGTCGATTTCTTCTTTTACCAATTGATTGTTCAGGAGTATATTGTTTCATCTCCATATATTTGTGAATTTTCTAGTTTTCTTCTTAGAATTGATTTCTAGTTTCCTACCACTGGTAATTTCTGGGCTTGTCTCAGAGGGAATTGCTCTGTGTGCAGCTGTATACTTAGTATGTCTGTGGGTAGAGGGAAGTCCAGGAGGGAAGTATAGTCACCATCTTGGTTCCCGTTAACTTCTGAATCTTATTATTTTCTGTAGTCAAATTAATACATTGCAATTAGAGAAAGTTTTGAGGGTTAAAAAGTAGAGAAAAAAAATTACTCCAAGTATTACCATCCAGAGAAAACTACAGTTAATCGTTTGGTGTATTTCTTGCCAGACTCCTTTCTTTGCATTGTGATTATCCTGAATGCACATTTTTTTCCTTGCCATATAAACTTCATTATAGCATAAATACTTTCCATGTTACAGCAAGTTTTTATAAATATTTTAATGGCTGCATCATGTGAATGGGTGGTAGTTTATATAACCACTCACTAGTTTTGCCATCAAACCAAGTTTTGAACAGTTTTTGGCACCCAGTATGTAGATATAGATATCTATATCTACATACTGGGTGCCAAAAAACAAGTGGACACTTTGGTCAACGTTGCTCTTAGTTTGGAATCCATCCTGGCCATCTGGCAGGCAGGGATATGGCTGTTTTCTCCTCGTGGGAGAAATCAGAAGTGTCTGGACGCTGATGGTAACCATTTTGAGTACCTCTTGTAATTGCAGAAGTCAAACGTGACTTGTATGCTTCTTTTGTTACTGGTATATATTGAGTATTACAATTTTAATATAGTTTTCCTTTCTTAAAATGTGTGTACATTCTTTTGGCACCCTCTGTATATATAAATTTAAAAAGGAAAGGAATCCTGCCATGTAGGATGACATGATGGACCTTGAGGGCATGATGCTAAGTGAAATAAGCCAGACAGAGAAAGACAAATAATGTATGATCTCACTTTATATGTGGAATCTAAAAACATTGAACTCATAGAAACAGAGAATAGAATGGTAGTTGCCAGGGGCTGAGGGGTGAAGGAAATGGGGAGATGTTGGTTCAAGGACAGAGACTTCCAATTATAAGTAAGTTCTGGGGAGTTAAGGTACAGCACGGTGACTGTGGTGAACACTACTGTGTTGTATACCTGAAAGTTGCTATGAAAGCAGAGTTTTAATGTTCACACTATAAAAACAACCGCAGCTAAATGGTAATTATGTGAGGTGAAGGATGTGTTAACTAAGCTTATTGTGGCAAACATTTTGCAATATATATACAATATCATCTTATTGTATACTTTAAACTTACACAATGTTATATGTTGATTATATCTCAATGAAGCTGGAAAAACAAAACACCAGACCAAGAAAAAACAAAACAAAACCCAGTGAAGTGTCTTGGTGTGCTGCTTAGACTACCCTGGCAGTCCGAGGACTGTGCAGTCTCTCCCTCAGTCTAAAAGATGAATTTTCAGAGTTATTCTGAGAAAACACCACCAGAGGATGCTCAAGATTCAAGGAAGTTAGAGCAAATCTCACTGATTTTTGTTCTACTTCTATCTGAGCTTTGCAGGTTCTTTTGTTGTAAATCCATTGAGAATTGAAGGCAAATGTCCATTTCTCAGATCCCATGAGCTCCCCAAAGTGAAAAAGGGGTGGTTTTGCCCTTTGTTTCACCTAGTGAAATAGACAGTAAGGAAATGGCAAACCAGGCTGCCTGTGATAAGGATAATTACATGGGTAGCACTTGGATCCTTTCAGGGAGACGTGAACACTATTTCACCTTCCTCTGTTACACCAGAGGATGGTGATAACGACCATACAACTGGTTAACATTTATTGCGTTTTTTACTTGGCACCAGGCACCAAGCTAATGACTTTATATTCTTTATCACATTTAATTCTCATGTACATTGTCTCGGTTAGTTGACACAATGTTATTACCCCTATCTTGCAGTTTCAGAGGAAACTGAAGCATAGAGAGGTTACCCTCCTAATAAGTGGCTGAGCTGAGATTTAAACTCAAGGTCTCTGATCCCAGAGCTGCACATTCAATCCCTTAACGATAAAAGGGTTAAACGATTAATATAAACTATGCTTCCTGGTTGTTATCCCATCTTGACAGACGAAGCTCTGTCTGCCAGAGGTCGGATCAGGTAAGGGACTTGTTCCTGGTTCCAGCTGGCCCGAGAAGAAGCCTAAACTAGGTGTTCCTTGTTCCTTCTCTTGGTCCAGAGTGTTTTCCTTCTTTATCTTGCAAGCTCAGCATTTGCAAAAGGCCATGAGGAAGAAAGAGGACAAGATGGGGCTCAATGGTGGGGACACCTTGAGGGGATCTTAACAGAAAAGAAACAGTAGAAGGCTGCCACGTGGCAGACCATCCTATCCCCAGACTCTTCTGGGCTGTGGCCACCTTGACCCTGGCTTGGGTCATGGGGCTGATGGGAGATTGCCTACATTTTGGGTGCTGAGTAGAGCAAGCTGGGGTGGATGGGGCTGCTTGAAAAAGCAAAACAAACAAAAACAAACAAACAAACAAACAAACACACAAACAAACAAACAAACCCACTATGTAACCTTCTTTGAGTCTTCCTAGCTTTGGAAGTGCTTGGTCAGCTCTACCAACAGTAGGTGGCAGCAACCCCTTCTTGGAAGGGACAGGTGCTTTGGGCTCCTTTTTGTCACTCTTAGTTTTGTCCATGGCAGTGTCTGAACACAAAGCGACATGATCTTACAATCTTATTCCTGTGCTTGTTGTTCTTTCTCTGTCCAGGCTGCTACCCCTTAAGCCACTTGTCTTAAGAGCAAGGCTCCCAACTGTCACTCACACAACCTTTGTCCTACCTTACGCCCAGCCCATCCTCACTATCATCAGCAGCTGCCTTTGCATGGAAACTTCACCCTCACAGTGATCTGGGACGTCAAAGCCTGGCAGAGCCGTGGAGGCCTCCTCCTGCTGAGGGTCAAGACACTGTCCTCAGGAGTCTGTTTCTGCCATACACAGTGCTGTGTGCAGGGACAGACGGCACACACCTCTCCGGGAGACGGTGAGGTGCCAGACCAGCTAGGTGAAATCCTCAGGAATTGTGAATGAGTGAATGAATGCTCTCTGATAGAAAAGTGTTCTGGGGGAACAATGGAGAGCCCCAGTGTTTCTACCTAAAACACATGCTATAAATGATGAATGAGAAAACCAGGCTCTAAATCTTCTTCCCTTCCTTCCTCCCTCCCTCCCTCCCTCCCTCCCTCCCTCCCTCCCTCCCTTGTCTCTCCCTTTTTCCTTCCCTCCCTCTCTCATTCCCTCTCTCCCTCCCTCCTTCTCCCTCCCTCCTTTTTTTCCTTCCTTCCCTCTTTCCTTTTTTTCTAATAACCTTGTAGGCACACGGCTACATATTTCAGTTGCAGGCAACAGTTTTGGTGATCTCTTATAGTAACCTAGGCTAAAAAAATATTGGGCTGTGAATTGGTAGTAAAGCCAGAATTAGAATAGAGTTGGCTCAACTGATGTATGAATGCTTCTGGCTGCCAGTTTTCTTTTTTGAGATTTAGAGATTTGGACAAGAGCTTTTGGAAATTTTAAGACTCTCATTAATTCTAACATTTTATTTTGGGGGAAAATTGGGAATTTCAAATTGATGTTTCAGGGAGGACAGTGTTACAAATCTTTTGTAATACAATGTGGGGAAGGGTGTTGTGTGGGTCCTTAATCTCCTGGGTGTCATGGATGCAAGGAGTGAGACTTTTGTCAAGGCCACCTACATGGTGTGACCTACCATAGGGTTTCTAAACTGAATCCACATAGAATACTCTTCAAACTAGTGTAGTAATTGCACAAAGCTGACCATTTATAACCTGCTGGGCTTGCTTGTGTGTCTTAAACACTCTTAAGACAAATAAATTGTCCCAGTGGTCTGTCTATGTTTGGTGCCTCCCTCTTTTTCATCCCTGTGTACAGAGCCGAACTGAGCTGGCTGCTTGCTCTTGGTGCAAATATAATGGTCCAATTGTCCCCTCCTGCCAGGCAGCGGGCTCTGGAGCACACCCAGAGCCCTGTGGGAACCCACAGAAGGGAGGTGGCTATTTGGACATTTAGTCTGTAGTGGAGACAAGTTAACGATCCTGCCTGGGGCATTCCAAAGTTTATTTAACGATAAAATTGGCCCCAAATTCTCCACCGGGGCTTGTAAGTTCTGTGCAGTGCAAAATGGGGGTGAGAATACAGTTAAACATACATCCTCAAGGCGTTTTAGGTTGTGAGGAAATGGTAATTCCCCTCTGTAATTTGAAAATACCACTTAAAAAATTGTGCCCAAAGACTTTTTTTTTCCTAATCCAGCTCCTATAAAGCAGGGGGAAAAAAAGGTAGCTTCATCTATGACCACGCTTGTCAAAACTACTGATTAAAGAGTGAAAAATTCATCACTGGTGTCATGTGGATAAAGAAAATGCCGCTCTCTGATTGAATTATATGCACACGTATTTTTCTGAATTCAGTCAAACTGATTCATATTGATGTAACCTAAATGTGCCATTGGCCTGAAACTCAGGCAGTAAATTGGATGTGAAAGTCTTTAATAAAACAATATGCGTTCTCCAAATCTCAACTTCCTAACATTATGACTCCAGGTATTGAGTTTCTAGTTTTGCTGGAGTTGGTGACAAACCTGAGCCAAGGTATTGCCAAGGGAATAGGGCTGTTGCTAGGAGGTCATCTCTGAGGGCAGGAACTTGGGGTGTTAATGAACATGGATAACAGGGAAATTGAGAATAGGATTGTCACCTGCTGATGACAGCACCACCACTAGTACCTTGTACTGACGGGCCTTTCCTTTTAAAGCCTAGGGCTAAGGAAGGAGGCTCTGGGAGGAAAGTAAGGTGGGGCCAGAGGCTCTTAGTCTTCATTTCATTTTCTGTTCCTTCTGTTCTGACAAGGACAGGAGTGACAGTGAGTGAGTGGTCGGGGAGAGTGCATCTCAGGGCAGAATGAGAAAAGCATAGTCTCCCAACTTCCCTTGTGGATTCTTCCCTCGGTTAGACTTGTGCAAAAGTGTAGGCTGGCTGGTTCCAGACTCCCAGGAGGTCTCTGTAGAGGAAACATTCACTCTGAAATAGTATAGGTTGGGCCAGGGAAGTGTTGTAATGCACACGTGGAGACCCAACTATTTTAAAATGTGGAAAGAAATTGCTTTGAAAATATAGATTGTTCTGTGACGCTAGAGAGATTAGGCAAAGGCACGTCTTGGCTGTAGTTTGGGCCAATGATGGAGCAGGGCAGGCCTTCAAATAAAAAGGGGACTAGGTCAGGAAATGAGAAGATTCATGGAAAGAATGGACAAAAGAGAGGAGGGGGAAGGATATACCACCAAGAAGGAAGCTCATCGTAAGCCCTGGGCTTTAGTGAACAATAATAATATGTTATTAATGGCTTATTGGTAATAACAAATGTATGTAAACAGTGAACAGGGGAACTGGGGAGGCAGGTATATGGGAACTCTTACTTTGAACCCAATTATTCTCTAAACCTAACCTCCCCCCCCCACACACACACTAAAAATTCTATGAGAGAGAGAGAGAGAAAGAGGAGAATGTCGTAGGGACACTGAGCAACGGGCCCTCGTGCTAGTGAAGGCTACAGTTGGGTTGAAGGTGGAAAGGAGAGAAGTTTCAGAATGCAGAGACAGAGTGGGCCCTGTCCTTAAAGCCAGGAGAAGACATGCACAGTTAGTCACAATTTCCTCAGGATCGAGGGAGGTGGGAGAGCAACAACGTCAGTGAACTCGGAGACGAGAACTTGGGCAGGCCTCTACAAGGACCGTCATCCTCCAAGTCTAGATAGGAACTAGACCTGAGGAGAAGACTGAGGGAACGTCTGATGAATAACAATAACCGTCACTTTTTGAGCACTGATTCTATGAGACATTGTGTTCATAAGCCCTTCACAGACATTATTTTATTCACTTTTCGTAAAAAACCCACTACAATGGGCACTATTTTTTATCTCCACTTTTGGGATGAAGAAGCGGAGGTTCGGGGAGGTTGAGTCACTTATTGAGGATCACGCAGCTTGCAAGTGTCAAGAGCAGGGTTTGGACCCAAGTCGGCTAATGCCACAGGCTGGCTCCTAGCCATTGTGCTTGATTCCCTGAGCGTAGCTCTCTGAAGAGTTTTTTGCTTCAGAAGCAGTACTTTGAAACTCTTAGTTAAGATGACTAACTGTCATGAAATTATGCTTTTAATATTTGCCTCTGTAATTAGTTTCTACCACACCACACAATTCCTTACTCTACAAAAACCTCAGTTGTCTGATGACATTTGTTTGCTGTGCTGGAGAGAAACACAGAGGCTGAGCTATGCTGTTAGAGAAAAAGACGAGGACAGCAACTTTTCTTTCTTCTTGTTACAGAATCAATCCCTGTTTGTTGTACGTGATTTAGAAATGATAAGCACAAAAAATTTGCACATGGTTGTTACTCCTATTTTCAAAGGGGGAACAGGAACTCTTCTGAGAGCTGCATGCAGTTGAGTGCAATGCAGCCGATTTCCTGCACCATGCCATGTGCCAGGCAGAGGACCAGGTATTAAGAAAGAAAAATGAAGTCCTTGTTCTAAAGGAGGTCATGATCATGGCAGGTATGTGAAAAAAACAGCTTCACTTTGTGTGATAAACTTGAAACTCTGTTTAATACCCATATCCAATCCAGTTTACGCCACTGCTGACTCCAGAGAATTCACAGGGATGGAGGCACTACCTCCTCTAGCAGACACTGGAATACGGAATCTCAGCTGCTGAACCTTCATTTTGAGGGTATAGGTTGTTTTTTGTACACTGTGTGAAAATGGCCCAGATGAGAAAAATCAAAGCTGTGTGCAAAACCAAACCTACGCACACTCCCAGCATCACACAAAGCTCACACGACATTCCTGGCTGCCTCCAGTCTTAGACAATAGAAAAGGAAGCTACTCAAGCACTGATAGATTCAACTTCAAGTAACTCTGGATCCAGAGTCCCTGTTCTGTGCCAGATATGATGATGACAGATATGATGATGGTCCTTGGGGAGAGATAACAGGAGTGAGTGCAGCATCCAGCTGCGGAATTCCCAAGGTGAACTGGGCTTAGCTTATCCACCGTGCCTTCTATAGAGGCCCAAATGAATTACCACAGACCTGTGATGACTCAAGGAGTAGTGTACTTCAGAGACGTGGTGGTGTGAATGTAAGCTTTCCTCCAGAGTTCACAGGGACCACATACTGGACAGCTCAGCTGTATACAATCTATAACAATGCATCTAGCTGCCAGTTACAGGGCTGTGCAAGCTAGAAGACCTGAAAATACACATGGGACATGTACATTGTAATCAGAGACTTGGGTGGTTACTAACTTTTCCCAACTCATTATCCACAATTTGGAAGTATACTGCTTATCTCAAGTAATTTATTTAGCAAGATTATATGTGCACTATGTATCAGGCGCAGTTCTAGGCACTGCAGACATTGCAATGCGCAAAAATGTAAACCATTGTACATGTCAATTATACCTCAGGAAAGTGTTTTTTTAAAGAAATGTAAGCCATTGTGAAGCTTACATTTGTGTGTGTGTGTAAGAGAGAAAGAGAGAGAGAGAGAGAGAGAGAGAGAGAGAACCTATCAATCAATCAATTGAATGTATAGTATGTTAGATGATAAGTGTGATAGAGAAAATTGAAGAAGGGCAAGCGGGGAAGATGACTGTTGAGGGCGGGGGTGAGGTTAGGCAAATGGAAGGCAGTGAGGTCACAGAGGCCGTGCAAGGCCAGATAGGCCCTGACTTTTCCTAGGAGGGAGAAAGGAAGCAACTGCAAAGTTTGGGCAGGGAAATTACATAATCTGATGTTTTTTTTAGGACAATTTTGGATGCTTTGCTGAGAAACAACTCTAGGGGTAGCAGGGCAGAAGTACGATCAATTACAGGCTGTTGCAACCCTCTGAATGACAGATGACAATGGCTTGGACCAAGATGGTAGCAGCAGAGGTGGTGACAAATAGTTGGATTCTGGATACATTTTGTAAGTTGTATGAACAGGATTCCACAAGAGATTGGATGTAGGATATTAGAGAAAGAGAGGATCTGAGCTGCAGGAAGGGTGAAATTGCCAATAACTGAGATGGAGAGGAATGGGGAGGAGCAGACTTAAGGGCAAATATAGAAGCTTAGTTTAGGGCATGTAAGTCTGAGATGGTTATTAGACATCCAAGTGGAGATGGCTATTTTACACAAGTCTGCAGTTCAGGGGACAGGTCTGGGCTAGAGATAAATTATGTTTTGCCAAAGCGAGTGGAGTATTTACAGCCACAAGCCTGGATGAGGTCACCACGGTGGTGAGTGTAAATAGAGAGGAAAAGCCAGAGCAGAGTTCTGAGGCTCTGTCTTCGCTCCAGCAATGGAGGCACGTAACAGGGGACAGGTTTTCCTACCAGTGTGTAGTTACTCCACAGGAATAAGAATATATACAGCTTTTATCATCAGCTCGAAAGAATGGTTATTTCAGCATCAACCAAATGCCAGAATTAGCTGGAACATTAGAGGTCTTTTCAAGCACAACTGCCATATTTTGGAGACGAAGAAACTGAGGCCTAGAGAAGAGAAGTGAATTGCTCCTTGTAGATTCGCAATTTTGTAGAGTTGGTGTGTGTGTGTGTGTGTGTGTGTGTGTGTGTGTGTGTGTGTGTTGTGGTGGGGATGGCAGTGTTCTTCATGTGTTGGGTGAGCCAGTAAGTGACCTTGCCTTTTCTCAGGTGTGGACCCCTCAGAGCCCTAGGATCTAAGACATGGAGGATCTAAGGCGATGGAGCCGAGATGGGATCAAACTTTAAAGTTTGTTTTCATTCCTTCCCCTCCTTTTCTGAGGTGCTAGTGCTCTGAGATTTTATAACAAATTCCCGTTAGGGGATGATTAGGTCTTATATCTTAAATGTTTGTGTGGGATTATTGTATTTTTTTGTGCTGGTTCTTCCAAGGTTATTTGCATTTAAGCCCTTCTATCTTCTCTTCCATGGTAGAACGGAAGGCTTTGCAATGGTAGGGTGGTTGATGGAGTTAGACACCATGAAAATGAAGAGCATGGGCTTTGGAAACAAAACAGTTGGCTTTAAATCTTGCCTCTGCCCTTTACTAGCTGTGAGATCTTTGGCAAGTCATGTAGCCTTAACCCTGGGTTTTCTCTGAAGGGTTGCTAGGAAGATTAAATGAGGTAATGTATGTTTAAAACATAACATGGGGCCTGCTGCATTATGAGGGGTGAATTAATGGGGGAAATAATTCAGGTTCTACCTGCCAAGTGCCTGGGCTGCAGCCTGATCTCCAGCTGGCATGCACACTGGTTATTTAGTGCTGGCACCTGTATGGACTGGTTGTTGCTCATAGTCTGGAGGGTTCAGGAAAGACATAAGTCTTAATTAGGGCCTTTAAAGATGGGTAGAATTATTCTTTCACTGAGAATCAACAACCTACCCCGAAAATCTTATGTCATTGATTTTTTAGTGATCAATTCATTTTGAAAAATGCATATTAGCAAGAAATTAGACATTTCTTGTTTGAACTAATTAGCTATCCATTTTGAAGAATTTTTAAGTAGAAAATATTTGGGTCACATTTTTAACTGAAGCCCTAAAAGTGTTTGCCATTAATTTAGTTCTGACTTTCACGGCCTGAGAGTTGTAGGAAAAGGGATGAACTTTGCTTGATTTATTGTTTTATATATTTTAGTCAGGAGTGAAAATGAGCTTTTGATGTGATTACTGGTCTCTTTAGAATTTCTAGTGTGGATGATTTTCATGAGAAATTTATTTCCTCAGTTTTACCTATCAATTGTAACGCAAAAATATTGAAATAGTGAATGGGTTTCTGAACTCAGAAAATGCATTAAGCCGTTAAGGCTGTGACAATGACATTGGTGTTAAATATATCATAACTGTTGCAACACAAAGCGAATTTTGTCCTCTGGGGAGCTCGCAGCTGGTCTATTTCGAGTTTAGTGAGGTTTCAAGCATTCTGTTGAAGTCCATTTAAATTGCCCTATTCATTTTCTGAAGTGTACATGTTTGCATGTTTATCTTTGTGGGTGCTGTCAGTTTTAAAATCCATACGTAGCTTATCCCTTTGCCAGTATCAGGGAAAGGCCTCAGTTCTGTGTCTTTAAGGTACCATAATAACTGAGTTCACACTTGTGGTGTTAATGGATAAACACTCCAATTAAGCGGCAGAAATTGTCAGAATGGATAAAAAGGCAAGACCCAACTCTGTAGGACTAGGAGAGGTGCAGTTGAAATATAAAGATGCAGATAGATTAAAAAATGAATGGATGGGACAAGGTGTGCCATAGAAACAGCATATGAAGGTTGAGATGACTGTATTAATATCAAACAAATCAGACTTCAAGAAAAAGAGTATTGCCAGAGGTAAAAAGGAATGATAAGGAAAACAAAACCAACATAGTTGTGTGACTAAAATAGCCTCAGAATATATGAAACATAAATTGACATAATTATAGGGAGATTATTCCAGAATTTTAGTAGGAGATTTTATTAACTTTTTCTCAGGAATTTATAGGACAACTCGCCAAAAATCAGGAAAGACATAGAGAATCTGAACACATTATCAACAGTCTTGATTTAATTAATAATTATGGAGGCCAGCCCGGTGGCTCAGGGGGTTAGAGCTCCATGCTCCTAACTCCGAAGACTGCTGGTTCAGTTCCCACATGGGCCAGTGGGCTCTCAACCACAAGTTTGCTGGTTCAACAACTTGAGTCCTGCAAGGGATGGTGGGCTGTGCCCCCTGCAACTAGCAATGACAACTGGACCTGGAGCTGAGCTGTGCCCTCCACAACTAAGACTGAAAGGACAACAACTTGAAGCTGAACGGCACCCTCCACAACTAAGACTGAAAGGACAACAAGTTGACGTGGAAAAAAGGCCTGGAAGTACGCACTGTTCCCCAACAAAGTCCTGTTCCCCCAATAAAATCTTTAAAAAATAATAATAATTATGGAACTCCCCATCACTCAACAACTGGAAAATAAACATTCATTTTAGTGTACAATACACATTTGTTTTATTGTACATGGTATACTCATATTGGGGTCATATAACACACCTTAATAAATTTACAAGGGCTGAAATAATGTTCATGTTCTCTGATTACAATGAAATCAGTTAGAAATCAATAACATTAAGATATTTGGGTGAATCCCAAATATTTTGCAATTAAAAAACACTTTTTTTAAAATTAAAGTTTATTGGGGTGACAATTGTTAGTAAAGTTACATAGATTTCAGGTGTACAATTTTGTATTACATCATATATAAATCCCATTGAAAAAACACATTTTAAAATATTGATAAGTCAAAGATGAAGTCACACAATAAATTAGAAGATATTTTTAATTCAGTGATAAAGGAAGTATAATATATCAAAATTTGTGAGCTGCAGCTAAAGAAGTGTTTGGAGGAAAATTTGTAGCTTTAAATGCTTGTAGTAGAAAAGAAAAAAGAACAATGACCTAAAGTACCACCCCGAGACACTAGAAAAAGAAGAGCAAAGTAAATCGAAAGTGAAAAGAAGATAATAAAAAAAGACAAGGGCCAATATCAATGAAACAGAAACATATGATCCAAAAGCAGGTTTTTTGAAAAGATCAACAAAATAGATAAATTCCTACTTAAACTGATGCAGAAAAAGAACCTAAATCACGAATATTGGGAAGAGGAGTTACCACTATAGATTTTACAGCTGCTGAAGGATAATGAGAGAGTATTGTGAACAAGTGTACGCCAAAAAGTGAGATAATTTATGAAATAGACAAATTTCTTGTAAAATTGATATAAGATGAAGCAGAAAATCTGAATAGCCTCATTAGAAAACAATGAAATTGAATTCATTATCAAAAACCTTCATGCAGTGAAAACTTCAAGCTCAGATGATTTCACTGGTGAATTCTATAGAATATTCAATGGAATAATAACCCAAACTCTTTTGGAGAATAGAAGAGAACACTTTCCGCCTCAGTTTTTTGATGCCAGCATAACCCTGAAAAAGAGAATTAAAAAAGAAATCTAGACCATTATCCTTTATAAACCTAGCTGCAAAAATCCTTGAAAAGATTTATGAAATTGAATTCAACACTATATAAAAAGAATAATACAAAAAACTTTTATGTGGAAATTGAAATGCTGATTCTAAAATTTAGAAATGACCTAAATAAGCCCAAGCAATTTTTAAAAAAGAACAAAGTTCAAGGACTTAGACTTGATTTTAAGGCTTATTGTACAGTTAACTAACACTGTGGTATTTGTGAAAAGACAGTCACATAGATCAATAGAAGTAAAATAGATCAATAGAAGAGAATAGAGTCCAGAAATAGTTCCACATATGTATATTCAATTGATTTTCAACAAATGGTGCTGGAGTAACTGATCTCCATATGAAAAGAGAAAACATCAATCCTTGCCTTACTCCATATACAATATTAACTCAAAATTAATTACAGACCTAATTGTAAAAGCAAATACTATAAAAAGTTTAAAAGAAAACATGGGAGAAAATTTTGTGACTTTGGGTAGGCAAGAATTTCTTAAATATAACACATGAAGCACAAACCGCAAAAGAAAAAAAATAAATTGGATTTCATTAAAATGAAAAACTTCTGCTCATCCAGAGATACCAGTAAGAACATAAAAATGCAGGCCATGGAATGTAAGAAAATATTTGCAATGCATATGTCTGACAAAGAACTCAATTCCAGAATATATACAGAATTCTGCTTACAACTGAATAGTAAGACACACAACTCAGTTTAAAAAAATGAGCAAAAGATTTGTACATATAAATATAAAATTGTTCAACTATTTTGAAAGAGCATGGCAGTTTTTAAAAAAATCACACATATATTTACTCTACAAACCAAAATACCTCTCTTAGGCATTTACCCAAGAGAAATACAAACTTATGTGCATAAAAAGATTTGTACACAAATATTCATAGCACCATTATTTACGATAATCCAAAGCTGAAAACAACCCATCAATATTTGCTGATAGGACAAACAAAATGTAATATATCAATGTGATGAAAAATTATTCAGCAATTAAAAAGAATGAACTACTGATAGACACAGTAACGTGGATGAATTTCCAGTCATTATGCTGAGTGAAAGAAGCCAGACACAAGAGTGCAAACTGTATGATTCCATATATATAAAATTCTAAAAAATGCAAACAAATCTAAAGTAACAAAAGAGTACATCAGTTGAGGCCGCGGTGGAGAGAAAAAAAATCTTTTGAGGGTGATGGAAATGTTTTGTATTTTGATTGTAGTGGTTTCATGTGTGTATGTAGAGGGTTGGGGCTTTGAGCCACAGGATGTCAGCCCAACCTCCATATCAGCTCAACCTCTGGGGATGGGAGGAAGGCTGGAGATTGAGTCACAAGGCCAATGATTCAATCAACCAAGCCTATGTAATGAAACACCAATAAAAACTCAGGTGACCTTTCCTGGTTGGCAATATCATTTGAGTATTGTCACACTTTAATGTCAGGAGGGTAACACATCCCTGAGAATGACAGAAGCTTCACTTTTGGAACTCTTCCAGTTTTATCCCAATGCATCTCTTCCTTTGGCTGGTTCTAATGTCTGTCCTTTTTGCTACAATAAACTGCAACTATAGTGCATTTCTGAGTCTGTGAGTCATTCTAGTGGATTATCAAACCCGAGGGAGTCTGTGGGAATCCCCAAATTTGTAGCCAGATGGTCTGAAATGAGAATGGCTTTGGGGATCACCAAACTTGTGGCTGGTGTCTTAAGTGAGGTCCCTGAGATAACATATTATATGAAAAGGGTTTGAAAGTGAAATTTTATGCAGTGGGCAAATTTTATGCAGTATAACCTCTGCTCTCAGCTCTGTAAGTCAAATATGCTGCTACTTTCTCTTGGATGGCATTTTGGGGTAGATATTCACATTATTTCATGACTGTGGTGGCCATGTGCTACTTTAACGTATTTTCCCCTTTCTTTTCTGTAATAGGCTCACTCAGAATTTCCCTCTCACCATCTTCCTAGCCCTCCCCATCCCATACATACCTCTGTTTCTGGGACAGATGACCCCAACCAACTTCATATCGAATGTGCCCTTTTTGGTTTAAACCAAATCAGCACATTCCTTTCACCTGATCACGTTGATTGACTCATGTGACCCATTTTGGTCCAATCAACTGTGGAGAGACATTTTCTAGGGGCCTCTTAGAAGGACATTTTGTTGAAATTTCAAAAAGCCTACATGACAAGACACTCTCTTCCTGCTGGATGTTAACAAGAAAGTAAAGAGCTCCAGAAGACCTTGGAATCTGTATTCCAACCACAGGATGGAACCTTAAGATAAAGAAGACACTGCAGGAGGCTATCTTTGGTTCCATGTTGAACTGCTAGATCACGCCTCATCTGAAGTTCACATGACTTCTGAAATTTTCAGTTATGTGAATCCATGTAAAGAGAGGAAATATTAAGGACTAAGGAGAATGACATTTGTCAAAGGAAAAAAATACCAACTAGTACAGAGCTCGGATCTGAGTTGATTAATTGTTTCTAATTATGTATACTACACTATTACTACTACTGTTTTTCAATATCAGGGGCTTGGTATTCCGTTTCACTGAAATAGAAGTTGGGAGGCTTAGAATCCAGTCTTTTTTTTTTTTTTTTTTATCACTATCTGGCTGGAGTGACCATGAACCTGTTTCCTTATCTGTAATGTGGGAGGCTAGAGGAAATTAATAAGGCTCCTCCACGCCTTGAGTGGGAATTTTGAGTAAACCCTTTTACTTTGGAGTCACCTCTATGACGGGCATGATGACCATGTCAGAAGTGAGGCTGTCCTGTGGAATTAGCAATACCGCTCTTAATGAGTCTCTTTGTGTTTGGGGCTGATTAGTCCTCTAAGCATCTTTAGAAGGTGAGGGTACTTCTCAATGTCTCAACTATCATGGACTGCTCAGGGAAAAAGATTTAACCATATATTTTGCTTTGCTTGGAGCCCAAAATTCTGGTGGGAAAATATGTGAACTTTGTCCATTTTGGAATTTTGATATATACTGAAGTTTCTGAGGTACTTAGGGGGTCCACAGGAAGCAAAGGGAAGAGAGAGACAAAACTCTGATTTAAAATATATCATTTTGTGTGAAGAAGAATTTCAGCTGGCTGGGCCAAGTTGAGCACAGGGCCTCAATATTAGAGAGCAGAGATTATGTGCAGCTGGGCTTATCAACCTAGACATGGCCTTTACTCCCCCACATCATCACCAGGTCCCCTTCCAAACCCTGTGGTGCTTGCTCATCTACAGAGAATGGGGTTGCGGAACAAAGGAGAGAACCAGAATGATTCAACAGCTCTGTGTGGGAATCCCCTTTGCAGGAGGTCTGGTGAGAAGCAGATGTTTCTCAAATACTTGGAGAGGGAGAAGAGAAGCTGAGCTTGGTTTAGTGAAGACCAATTGGCCTTAGTGGGTGATGGAGCAACAGTGGTCAACAGGGCAGGACAAAAGAGGACAGGCAGAGACCACGATCAAGTATATGACAGCCCCACCCCTTTCTTTGTGACTCCTAGGAGGTAATCAGTTCAAGAACCCACCAACTGGTGGATATTTGGGTTATAGTCCTGGAAGTTCTTTGGACTGATTGGAGGAAGGAATTCCAAAACAAGTTTGGACTTCCAGCTAGGAAGTAGGTGTGTGTGTGTGTCTGCAGGGTGGTGGTAGTGGTGGTGGTGCTTCGGTACTGAGTACTGAGATTTGGATCTTATTTGCAACCCTCCTGTACCCATTGGTTGGTCTAGCTTGGGATGTACTGGTTGTCCCCAATATTTAGAATCATAACTTCCTGTTGTTATCTTATAGGTTATCTTGTCTATGGCAAGTGCCTGTTGTCTACGGTTGCCCTAAGTGCCATGGACGATATTGTCCTTCCCTTGGCTACTCACGTCCACACTGCTTGGTCTCATGATCCTTCCTCCCTACAAGGGCCACTGCTTTCTTTATTCTTAGATATTTCTCTACAGACAATTAGATTAGAACATTTCTAAAATAGAGTTTTTATTGTTAAAAATATCATTTTTATTTGAGAAAAGTTAGAACAAATAGATAAACAAAAAAATAAAGGGGAAATAAGAAAATTCTTCCACTTAGATCTAACTACTGTCAGTTCAGTACTAACTCCTGTAGTCTCCTTTTTATACGTGTTTATTCAGTCAACAAACATGAGTCTATTGCATTTGCAAAAATGAATCACTCTGTATATGCAGTTTCGTAATTTGCTTTTTCACTTAACAATACATTGTGAACAACTTTCCATGGATAAACTTAAAATCATTCCTCAGGTGTGTCTTGCAAATCACCTGACACTGATTCTTGGGGGATGCTCTCTTTAATTAAAACTTAAGTTCCATATGCAGATTTTTTCTTTCCATCTCTAAATTTGCTTATTCCAAGAAGCCCATTTGTTAAAAATTATGATCAGAAGGACTGAAAGAAGAGAAATCTTTCTTTCCATTTAAGAACCACATAAAAATGCTCTGAATGTATATTTGACATTATCATCTGCTTCACAGATTTCTTTGGCTGGTATCCATTTTAATTGTTTTTCTGTCTGCCACGTGGACTTTGCGAAACCATCAACTTGTCTTCACTGGGGAGATAGGGTAGAAGAGAGCTGGTGGTGGAAGGTGGGAATGGGGGGAAGGGGAAGAGGTGAGAGTGACCAGCACTTACTCCGCATCCAGCGGACTAGGGTACCTGTGGATGAATATTAACATTATTCTACTGAGGAATCATACACTGAGATTTACTTTGGAGGCAAATCTATCTTTCTCTTCAAACCAAACAGAATCTAAATGGCCAAATGCAGACTTTCTTTTTGGGAGGCAATGTTTTTTGCAGAATATTAACAGGTGGCTTCTGCATACATACCAATAAAGCGTTTTGTGATCAAGCAAACATGGGAAATGTTATATTTTAGATACACACATTTCTTCAATGCAGGACTTCCCAGAGCATTTAGCATGCTAATATACACTGTGAATCTCCAAAAAGAAGGAAGTAGTCAATGTCAACTTTTCTTAAACTCACACATGCCGTCTCTTTTGAAGTTGGGTGTTCACATATCATCCCTTTGGAAAACGCTAGTCTTAGAAATACAGTTCTCTACTGATACTGAAGTCAGGAAAAAACAAAAGTGGTCCCATTGTTCTACTTAGGATTAAGATGTTACCTTGTAATTTGCTTTTCTGGGGGTACTTCAGTCAAAAGCTACCTTCTAATTGGGAAGCGGGGTGTGACAGAAGTTATTCTCGGGGATTTTAAGTGAGAAACTCTAAGTTGAGATGCTTTCCTGAGCAATCTTTTGGTCTCCTTATCTTACTTGCTTGGGAAGTTTTCAAAATAACAGGTGCTGGCTGAGAGATGAAAAGTGTGTTTATCGGTCTTGGTTTTTTCCCTCTTATATTCTTCAAACTCTTCTCCTTTATGGGGGTTGTCATCTTGGAATGAAACCCAGGCAGCCTTCCTTTCTGAAGCCAGTCAAGGGGCTCTCCAGTTGCCTCCTGCCCAACCCACTCTTCTTCTGAGTCAAGTGATTTACTGCCCGAGGCTGAGTTGGGGAAAGTCCTTCGCCTTAGGACCTGGGGCTGTGCTTGGAACTGCCTCTAACCACAACTATTCTTATCAAAAAAATTTACCAGAAAGCTCAGACCCCAGAAGAGGACCTCTGATGGAGGAGTGGTGAGTGTTTAAAAAAAGGAGGCAGGGCAGCATTCCTGGTCATCCATAAATTAAAACAAACAAAGGAAAATCACATCCAACTGCAGTCAATTGCTCCTGTAAGAGAAGGAGTGTAATTCAAAGAGGTTTATGTATTTTGGCGGAGGATGGGGTGTGTGGGGGAGTTTAAAAGCATAGAATAACATGACCAGGAACCAACTCCAGCCGCTGGCCAGCTCATGCTTCCTCACTCTGTCCAGCTAATGTGCCTTGAGCCAATTTTTTTCTTCCTTCTTTATCCCTATTTGATCTCTCCCATGTCTGAGACTCCAGGGGGTGTTAAAAGAAGGGCTGCATGCATCCATGATAATATCTTACATTTTCACGATTAGGCACATTTCAAAGCACAGTCGTGTATTGTATTCTGTCTTATTCTTACACCAAGTCTGTGAACGAGCATAGGATTTATCCCCATTGTAGAGATGAGGAACTGAAACAGAGACAAGCCTGAAATCATAAAGCAAGTTAATGGCAGAGCCAGGTGGGGACTCTGCTTCCCAGCCAGGGGTCCAGGTTTTTCTGATCTAAGGCCATTTGGGTTGCCACACTGATCCTCTGGGCTTTGGCATCGCAAATGAAAAAGAACTAACCTTTGGTCACAATAGCCCACTCACTGCAGGTTGAATCAAGATCACGAAGGGTGTTTATCAGAAAATTTATTTGGGTCACCTGTCAAGCACCAGGGCTTGAGTTGAGATTGTGGAAATAATGCTTGCTCTCACAAGTGAGTAAGTCACCACCATTTGTGTTTGGCAGAGACTTGATCAATACTCTTCATCAAGTCGTTGAAAGGTGTGCCCTGATTGGAGATTATTGGCACAGGGGGCTATAGGTGGGCTAACTAGAAGTGAGATATTCTCTGTGTGATCAGTGAGCAGTTCGTATTTGACTTTCTCTAGTTGGTCCTAAGTGGGAAGTGAAAGCAATAATTAGAGTAACTATCAGTTATTGATCAAGTCCTGGCCATTTTGAACCTAGAGCTACAGGGGTTGTTTTTTTGGCTTCCTATGCTGGTTCCTGCAGACAGTACATTGTCTTCCCAGGCTGGTTGGTGTGGATGGTAGCTTGGCTTCCTAGGTGGGCTGCTGCAAGCTATGGGTCACAGTTCTGTTTTTACATATGTTCTGGCCCTTGTCTGCTTGTGTATGCAATTTCTCAGGATTGAGAGGGGTGAAGGAACAAGGCGCGGACCTGGTAAGTGCATGGAAGTGAGCATTCTGGCACCACCTGGGAATTAGTAAAGCTCTGCCCCTACCTTTTGGGCCAGGCACTGTTGAGTGTTATTAGGAGACAGAAGGAGTTGAGAATTAGTCTTGTAGTCTTCATAGCCTCTCTGGCCCAATTTTATTTCCCTTGGTCGTTTTAGTTTCTGCTGTTTGAGAAGGGCTTTGCAGTGGAGTATTGCTTATTATTTCGGAGATAGTGAGCTTTCGGATGTTATTAGCAAGTGTGGACCTGGATCTCTACCACCTGGTCCTGGATCCTTTGGATATTTCTTGATTCTGCTTTTTGGAGAGATTCTATTTTGACTGGAAGAAATGGAGATGATTTTTTAAAGGTGACATAACAAAGAAACTTTGAAGAATGGATAGATATTTGAGCAAGTTAAAAACGTACTTGAAAGAGGAAAGGGCGGGGTAATAGGAGCATGTATGGAGAAGAAAGATTGTAGTCACAAAATGGTAAATAGCCTGGTAGAGTAGTAAGACTGGCATGGGATAAGATTGGAGGGACTTTGAATGTCATTCTTAGGAGCTTGAATTTTATTGGTGTGGGAAGCCTTCCTGCTTTTGAACAGGATGTGAAATGATCAAAGTTGCATACTTAAGACAATTACTCTGGCAGAAGGGTGTGTGCTGACTTCGAAAAACAAGGCAAGTTCGAAGTGGGGGTAAACTAGTCTTTTAAGTATTTTCAACAAAGAAGAAAGACGTTTGACTTGAAGTCGACATGTCTTTTGGAAGGCAATTATCAACATACTCCAAATTAAATGCTTTTAAGACATCCACCTTTTATATGCACATGAATCATGAATCTGCTTTAGCTCTTACATGGAGTGTCTGTCTGAAGCTATTCCATAGGCTCAGCTGTGAGCCCAGGGAAAAGCCCTCAATAGCCAATTCTAAAATGTAGCTGGTAACAGCAGGTATGATCAAGAGGGAGTGAAGGCAGGGAATAGCAATTTAGGGAGCAAAGAAAGGCGGCTTGGTTTGCTTGGCAAAGGGCAGCAGGGTGGAGAGTGGATCAGCGTACAGCAAAATGAGGGAGAACCTTAAAAGGATTCTATCATAGCATGTCCTTGAAACTTAGGATTGTTATTTTTAAAATATTTTAAATTATGCAAAGATTTGAGTACATTTTTAATTGATCTAAAATCCTGGTTTGGGGATAAATGTCTAATATAAAGTCATTTGCTTGTAAATGATCTAAAAGCCTTAAAATGAGTGCATGGTCTGATCCAATCTGAATTAACCTTAGTGAAACAATCAGATGAGTTTACAGCAAGATGATGTGTGCATGAAGATGTTTTTCACATTATTTATAATAGTAAAAAATAGTCACAATAGGAAAATAATTAAATACATTATGATATATTTAAGCTATGATATTATGCAGCCTTAAAAATAACGATACAACTATATGTTGACTTGGAAAGACATCCATGGTGTGGGGACAGAGCCAGGAGTGCAGTTTTCAGGCTCTCGGCCTCACGTGGAAAGGTGCTGGCTCAGGTAGTAAATGGCCATCAACTGTGATTGGATGGCCATCAGCTGTGGCTAGTTGGCCGTCAGCTGTAACCAGTGAGCCATTGGCCACTAATATAACTGCTGTGGCTACACTAGCAGCAAATGGGGGTTGCAAGAAGATGGTGGCTGAGCTAGAAAGAGCAGATTGCAGCTAGCAAGTGGGGTTGGTTATATGGCAGAGAAGCAGACGGCGGGTTGCAGATTGTGTGGATCCTGCTTCCTGTGTCTCCAACCCAGCCGCCAGTGAGACTATAGTGGTATAACTCCCCTATCTATGGCTCCATGGGTGTTCCTTTTTGGCCTCACCATATCCTGGTTCTTATGTGGGGAGCAGGAGCTGAGACCCTGCCTGATACCCTGCGTGACACATGGTATGGTAGTATGAAGTTTTAAAGAAAGGAGGTATCTAAACGATGCGTATATATTCCCATTCTAGTAAGAATATATGTATTCTAACTAATGTATGTATGTATATATGTTTTGTTATATATATATATTTTTCCAGATACCTATACATAAGAACATTAAGGATTATATATATACACACATACATATATATGTATATATATCTGGATATGGGTATATGTATATATATCTGGAAGGCTACATAGCAAATACTAACAGTGGTTTTATCTAGTTTGATATGGCTTCTTTATTTTCTTCTTTAAATATTTCTGTATTTTCTAATTTTTTTTTGTCATGAGAAAATAAAAATTCATTGAAAAGGTTTACTTCTGTAAAAAGAAATAGAGTGATTTGACCCTCCTGGAACTTCTTTGGCATAAAAATAAATGGTATTTACTTTCTTTGTAATATACATATATACATATTTACAAATAGACAAATATTTACAAATTATATGAATTTATATATAGTGTGTGTTTGAGTTCCAGTAGCTAGATATACATATCTACTTATAGAAAGGCCATATATGCATAGCTTTGGAAACCTAGAAAATACACTTTCTGATGTGGTTAAAGCTCCTTTTGTAAGAAGACTGAGTGTCTCTGCATAATGGTGTGTTTTTCCTTAGACATTACAGTCCCTTCCAGGTGGAAAAAAATCACTACCTTAACTCTGGATCTTTCAACCTGAGCTTTTGAGGGTAGTTGCATAGCAACTGCTTTGGTGTGAATTACTATTCTTGGTTCTCTGGGGGATGATATTGATTTGTACAATAAAATGTGCGTTCAGATCCTTTGCTGGTTATCACAGGATAAAAGAGCTGCCTAAGCTTGGACCTTTTAGGAGCCCTTTGAAAACAGACACATCTGACAGGGGAGACAGGATAAAGGATATTGTTTGTTCCATTGAAGATAGTGGATTGAATACACGGCAGCTATAAACTCTGAAATTCAAGGGTACAAATTCCTCAAGAAATGAATCATTTCCCTTTTTTTCATCAACTTTTACTGAGTTCCTACTAGGTACGAGGCATTGTACTGGTCATTAGAGATACCATAATTCTAATACGTGTTCTCTGTCATCTGGGAGCTTACACTCCAGTGAGGAAGAAAAGCACCCCAATTAATAACTTTAATACCTGATGCTAAGTGACAGAAGTATGTACAGAAGTATTATGGGACACTGAGGGGTATTTAGTGTCACCTGGGGATTGTTCCATAATTGTTTCTTGAGCAGTGACTATGTGTCTTGGCAATAGGGATACAAAGATGAATGAGACTTGGCTCCTGGACATAAGGATTTTACAATCTGACAGGGGAGACATGAAAAAAAAATTCAACCTAATACAACTTGGTAAATGTTCAGCTAGCACAAGGATTAAAGTAGGAGGGCACAGAGGTGGAGACTAATGAATGATTAATGCCTATTTAATACTGTGCTGTTTGCAGGGCCCTTCAGACATACATTACCTCATTTGAAGTTTGTAAACAGGGAAACTGAGGCTTGGAGATGTTGTGACTTGTCTAAGGTTGGCGTATTAGTAACAAAATACCATTAGTGAGTTAAACCACAGACATTTATTTTCTCACAGTTCTGGAGATGAGGAGTCCCAGATTGAGGTATAGCGGCGGGGTTGGTTCCTGGTGAGAACCCTCTTCCTGGCTTGCAGGGAGCAGTTTCACATGCGAGAGAAAGAGAACAAGGAAGCTCCCTGGTGTCTCTTCTTATAAGGACACTAAACTTATCAGACCAGGGCCCTACCTTTATGACCTCATTTAATTTTAATTATTTCCTTGGAATTTGGAGAACTTATCTCCAAATATAGCCACACTGGAGGGTGGAGGGGTTAGGGTTTCAACAGATAGATTTTGGGGGACACAAACATTTAGTCCATAACAGTTGGGCTGTGAACTTAGGGTTTCAGCCTTCAAATTGTGTGTGTGTGTGTGTTTCATAAACCACACTAGATCTCTCAGGCAATTTTTTCCAGTGTGATGAATCAGTGACTCTCTCAGAAGGAGCTCTGACATTTGGAATCTCTGGTTATGCTTTCTCCTCCAACCTGCCTTTAGGCTTGCTGAGATTTGGTCCTTTCCACAGTACCCTGGGTTTATACTCATTTGGGGCTTGTCACTTGGAACCTCTGTTTTAAGGAGGGGGTGAGGGTGAGGGTTGAGATGGAACAGGCCTTGTGAGGACTGAGGCTGGGAAGTTGGACTGAGATCAGGACCTGGAGGTTAGTTCTGTTTTAAAAGAGGAAGATGCCTGGGGAAGTTCCCATTACCTGGTCCAAGATGAGACAGCAGCCTGCTGGAGGAGTAGGGATGGGGAGGGTGGAAGGAGGCCAAGGGCAGCAGTGAGGGCCCCTGGGCTGGGAATGGGCATTTTGCCAACAGTAGTCGGTGCTGCTCCATATTGCAGGCCACATCCTCTTACCCTTCCCTTCTAGGAGAGCAAGACCCTTCCTCCTGCTTGTGTGGGGCTGATGTTTCTCCTTCTTGGCCTCCTCCAGCCTCATGATCACCTATCTTGATTTTCACCTTCAAATTATCAGGGGGACCTTAAAATAGCATTGGTGCTCATTCCCCATCCTGATATTCTGATTTAACTGGGGTATGACCTAGGATTTCTATATTTTGAAAGCTTCTCAAATGACTTCAAAGAATGAAAATCAGACACATTCCCTCTGCCCTGTGTATGGAGCATGTACTGTGACTCCGGAGCTTCCGACAGCCTCATATACTTGGATCCTCTCAAGACCTGTGGGGTAGACAGGTATCATGACCTTAAAGATGAAAACTTGGGACTGCATTTGGACTGTGAGTTAGTAGGCAGGAGGCACAGGTAGGAAGAAAAGCCAACCTGAGTATGAGGAAGTCAGGAAAGAATGATTTTAAGTTCCTTTGCTGGTTTGGTCAGACCTGGTTTCATTCATTTATTCATTGGACAAATATTTACTGAACATTTAATATGCACCATAGCCCTTGGCATGTGGCAGGGGCTGGCAATGGTGGCACAGGCAGACCACCCGCTCTGGGGCCCAGCTGTGGGTAGTAGGTCTCTGGAGAAGTGTGGATTGTCAGAGTATTGTAGAACTAGAAAACATATTGTCAGGCACAGTTTCGTCTACATGACTCAAATACTGAAACAACAAAACTAATTTGTTTTTCCATTTAAAATTAAGCCTAGTCAGAATGTGTAATCCTGTTGTGATGAAGGTTTGCAAACTGTGAAAAAAGGGTAATTATGACAGGTTTAAACTATGGCTTGGTGACCAGGAAAAGAGAACACATAGCTTTAGACTCACAAATTCCACTCTGGTGAAACTGACCGCTCTGACATTCAGAAATGTCCATTCATCTCTGCTCAGGGACATTCCACTAAACAAAGCCAGTTGATAGCTCACATTCTGAAGATTTTTCCAATATTATTACTAAGGCATTTTCCATTGTTTTGTTTTAATTCAAGAGGGTTTTTATTTAAGATGTAGAGGTCATAAGTTTTATATCCTTAGGTTTGATTTAAAACCTAGCCATGACAGATAGTAAACAATGGTCTCATTTTCTTGCAATAGTTCGTGACATTGTGGTAAGAAACTAAACTTGGCAGCTCAATATAACAGAACGTTTTAGGAGTTAAACAGGCCCAAATAGGAATCCTGATTCTGTCATCTACATTGTTGGAATCTAAGGACAAGTTACTCAACGATTTTAAGCCTCTGTTTCTCCAACTTTAAAATGGGGATAGCGATATGATAAAGTGTATACATGACTTGAACAATCCCTACTTGTAATTGGCTTTTGATGAGTGTTACTTTTTCTAATGACATGCCACATCCATCCACGACTTCGGGGCCCAGGTTTTAGGAGGCAGAGAGTACAGAAGGTCTTAGTTAAAATTCTTCTTTGGGAAAGAGACCACATAACTTCTACTGTGAATTATAAATATCAAAAGAAGATAAATATCATGTTTTTATGGTTGTAAGTTATATTTGATTTGTATGTTTGTGAATAGTTGAATGGTAAGCAGCCATAACGGCTTTATGTTGAAGTAACAGGAAAAACAAGAATACCTGTCCATAAAGCCCTATCTGTGTGCCAGGCACTTTACATATGCCATCTTTTTTTATCCTCACAACTCTCAAAGAGAGGTGTGATCATCTCTATTTTAAATAAGGAAACTAAAGACTAGACAGGTTAATTGTCTTTCTTCAAGTCACACAACCCGGCAGAGCTAGGATTCCAAGCCAAGGGTTGCTAGTAAATCACTGAAGATGGTAGCTGTTATAGTAATAATGAATAGATAATCAGTATTATTTGTTGACTAGACTCAATCATGAGGTTAGCATTCAGTACCAATATGTTGAAACTTGTTGAACAAATAGAATCAGTGCCTGCAAGTAGGGAGTGCTTAGCTTTCTAAGAGGATTATTTTCTGAATGGGGGCTTATGGTGAGTGAATGGAATGTGTCCCCTAAAGAATCCAGGGCCCTTTGTGGTGGTGGCAGCTATAATGCAATGATTGCACACTAATAATTTTGATGTTTGCCTTATAGTTCATTGAATGGATGAACAATTATTTCCTTAAATATTTTGCCTCTGTTGGACATTTTGGTTGAGTACAATTTTTCCATATCACCAATGGGCTCATTTGAGTATTTTCCTGAATAATTAACTTGCTCGTATTTTGGTTTCTTTAACAGTCTTTGCAGGTATATCTTTTGGGAGACATGTACAGTGTTTTGACATTTATGTTGTAATGACACGTAAAGGCTTTAAGATCTATAGTAAGGCTAGAATTTATCCTGTGAATACATTGAGCAACAACAGAATATATGCTTTGTAATGATAAAAAAAGTCTCAATAATTTTTTTGTAGTCAGTCTAATGATTTCAACTAATCTTTAATATACATGAATTTAGCTTCTATTAAGAGCAGAAAGCTTGGATTCCTTTCAGGTCTCCCTTCATACTTATCTTCAAGAATTTAATCTTTTTCTGAGTATCAGTCTGTAGTTGGTTATGTTTTCTCCATTTATATGCATTTATCCGGGTCAAAATGTGGTTAGAGTGATGACATACAAAGGAAATTCAGGACTCTTGACCCAGAGCCAGAGGCCTGAATAAACATTCCTGTGTCTGAGATTTTGGGGTTGGGGAAGACCTCTGGACTTGTCTCCTCAAAATTTCAGGAGTTTACTGCATTTCTGAAAAAGGAAGATGCCTAGAAAATGTAGCCTTGGTGATAAAAAATACATAGTGATCATTACATAGACATTTGAAATATCTGACTCTTAAAATTAGGCAGATGATGTTAAAAAGTTGTCGGTGGTGTAGATGAAGGAGAAAGTGGTTGGTGAGTAGGATCTTAATAAGTCATTTACTGAGGCAAGAAAACAAAACCTAAAAACAACATCTGGGCAAATACTATTAAAAACACAGCAACACAAAACTCCTAAGAATATAACCAAAACCAGACTCCAGCCTTCCTAGCTTATATAATCCCAGAAAAGATTCATGTAGGGGATTAATTGGCTGTGTAAGGTCTCCATGGCCAAGAGGAACTGAGGGGGTCAAACCTCCAGGAGTCCTCACATTTCTGGTTTCCCATTAGATTTTATCTGCTGTTACAAGCAGTAGGATCTGGCAAGAGGGATACAAAAGACTCAGTGATTCAACTTTCAGAGCAGCTGGGGGAAGAAGCAAGGCCATACCTCTCAGTTAATAATCCTCTGTGCTTTAGACCACAGTGTGAGAATTTGGAGGTATGAGGGCAGGGGGAGGCTACAGCAGGAATCTTGGCCTGGGATCAGTTTTAGGGAGTTTTACATGAAGGTATTTACTTTTGGAAGATAATATTAGCTCACTTATTTCCTATGGAAACTGGAAAATAAACACTTCCTTTAAAATAAACACATGCACATACTTAATTTCTATTTGTACTCTTTCCTCAACTAGTGAGTGAGAAAGAAGTTTGCGTGTGTGTGTTGTGTGTGTGTGTGTGTGTACGCGCACGTGCTTCTTTGTGGCTACATTTTTGGTTTATTTCAACTTATTTCATGCTGGCTGCCAAGCAGACATGGATGGATGGATTTTGATCAGGGTAAAGGCAGTTTGCCCATTATCTGCAATGGTGGGACTTATGCCTACCCGTGGGTAGGCCTCCCTGAAATTCAGCTTGTCTGTCAACATGCTGATGCAGCAAGATTGATGTATTTTTGAGGTGGAATTCTTTTTCAAAGTCTGTTTGGGCCAGCTCCTGGTCTGGTGCCATGCCTTACATAATAATGTATATCATGAAACTTTGCTGAGAAAGAAAAAACAGGCCCTTGTTTCTGAAGTGCCCTTCAGTTTAGGGTAATCCCATTTGCCCGTATACTTCTGGTAAAATCTTTTTTTCTAGTAGCGTTAGAGTGAATCCAGGGTGCAGAAAAGAGGAATGTATCGTGCTTGGGGGTTTATCTGTCACCACTTTTATGAAAGAGCCAGGCTGTCTTACTGATGACTAATTCAATGCCACTCTTCTAAGGTAGCAGGTAGTCACTTAGTACATGCATTTAGTCAGTCTCTGAGGTAAAAGAAGGTGTGCTGATTCCTACGTAGGAACAAAAGGGACTAGTTCTAGTAATATTAAAAAGAATGATGGTATTACACCTTCTCCTTCCATTGATTTTGAATGCTGTATCAAGTGTAGCATTGTTGGGGGTGTGCTACCAGTTACTCATGCTGCCTATCAAATCACCCCACAGTTTCTGTCGGTCTGAGATTTGGAAAGGGCTGTGATGGATGATTCGGGCGTGGGATCTCACAGGGGTTGTAGTCAAAGTGACTGGAGCTGAAACAGCAGGAGCCTGAAGGAGTTAGAATCTGGCTGGACATCTCTGTGTCTCCATGTAGTTTCAGGGCTTCTCCAGGTGGTCTCTCCACTTGGGATAATTTGGGCTTCCTCACAGCATCATGGCCTCAGGGAATTGGACTGTTTACATGGTAGCTTAGGGTTCTGATGCTAGTACTTCAATGAGCCAAAAGGAAGTTGCCTCACCCCTTCTAAGTTAGCTTCAGAAGTCATGCAGTGTCACTTCTGCTGCATTTCTCTTGGTTCCAGGCAAGTTACTAGTGAACTCAGAAATAAAGGGAGGGAAAATAGACCCCACTTTTTGATAGGAAGTGTAGCAAGTTCATACTGTAGTACAGCATGTAGGATGCTTCCATGTTTGGAAAATACAATTTGTCATAGGTACATCACTGTTCATGACAAAAAGTTCACCATAAGGGTAGTCTGACAGGAAATTAGACTTTCAGGAAGCTCTGTGATCTCAAAATCTTCAATAACGGTTCGATTGGTAAAATATACATTGTTCATTCTATGATATCTGATTCCTTTTTTTTACATTTAAAATAAGTATCATTGAAGTATAGTTTACAATCAATAAAATGCATACATTTTAAGTGAACAGTTCAATACATTTTGATAAATGTATACAACTATGGGATAACCACCCCAGTCAAGACACAGAATATTTCTATGACCCTCCAAATTCCCTGCTCCTTTGTGATAAATCCTTGCCATCCTTAACCTCAGGCAACCACTGATCTGGCTTTCTGTTACTATTGATTAATGTTGCCTGTCCTAGATTTTCATGGAATCTTATAAAATAAACTCTTTTGTTGGCAAAATATTTTTGAGATTCATTCATTTTGTTGTATGTATCAGTATTATTGCTGGATAGCATTCCATTGAATGGATATATGACATTTGTTTATCCATTTTCCAGTTGATAGACATTTGCATTGTTTCCAGTTTTTGGCTATTACGAATAAAGCTGGTATGAATATTTATGTCCATATTTTTGAGTGGACATATATTTTCATTTTTGGGGGGTAAATACCTATGAGTAGGATTGCTGGGTCATCTTGAAAGTTTATAGATTGAACTTTATAAGTAATTGGCGTTCTGTTTTCCAAAGTGGTTGTTCCATTTTACATTCCCATATCTTCACCAAGCTTGATGGTGTCAATCTTTAATTTTAGATAATTCATTGGTGTATAGAGGTTTAAATCAGCACTTTCCTTATGATCAAAGACATTGAGCATCATTTCATTCATTTCTTAGACATTTGTATATCTTCTTTAGTGAAGCATCTGATCAAATCTCCAACTCATTAAAAAATTCTTTTTGTCTTCTTCCTGTCTAGTTGCAGGAGTTCTTTAAACATTTTTGATACAAGATCTTCATTAGGTATGTTTATTGTGACTATTTTCTTTCAGTCTCTGGTTGGTTTTTTATTCTTTACTAGTATTTTTGGACTAGGAGAAGTTTTTAATTTTGATAAATTTTAATATATAATTAGTTCTTTTATGTTTTGTGCTTTTATCTGCTCTATCTAAAAACGTTCTTTTCTATCCTATGGCCACAAAGATTTTCTCTCATATATTTTCCTAGTTTTATAGTTTTAACATCTATTTCTATGATCAATTTTGAGTTGATTTTTATTTATGGTGTGAGGTAAGGGTGATGATTTATTTTTATTTGTTTAATATGGTATCTGTTTTTTAGAACTATGTTGAAAACACTATACTTTACTTATTAAATTACCTTGGCACCCTTGTTGAAAATTAATTGACTATGTTTGGTTCTATTTCTGAACTGTCTATTTTGTTTCATTTACTTATATGCCTGTCCTTATGTAAATGTCATACTGTCTCTATTTCTATAGCTTTATAGACAGTCTCAAATTCTGATAGTTTAAGTTCTCCACACTTATTTTTTTTCAACATTGTTTTGACTATTCTACGTCCTTTGCATGATATCACTATAAGTTTTAAAAATAGCCAGTCAATTTCTTTTAAAAAGCCTCCTGGAATTTTGATTGGAGTTGCATTGATTCTATAGATTGATTCAGGGAAAAATGACTGTTTAATAATATTGAGTCAATTCATAAACATGGTATGTCTCTTGATTTATTTGGGGCTTTAAAAATTTCTCTCAGAGGTGGTTAATTAGATTTCGGCATAGCAGTCTTACACACTTTTTCTTAAACTTATGTCTAGGTATTTTATGTTTTTTGATACTATTGTAAATGGTATTATTTTGGGGAATAGCTTACGGTGGTTTGACTCAGGCTCTATTAGGAGGTTGCAGTAAAGCTACTGGCTAATGCTGCAGTCATCGAAGGCTTGCCTGGTGCTGGAGGATCTGCTTCCAAACTCAGTTACATGACTTTTGGCTGGAGGATTTCATTCCTCACCAAGTGGGCCTCTTCTCAACAGTGTGATGGCTGGATGCCCCCAGGGATGCGGGAGGGGGGTGGGTGGAGGGGGGTGGGAAGAGAGAGAGAGAGAGAGAGAGAGAGAGAGAGAGAAACTTCTCTATTGTTTTTCTGTTTTCTAGTTCATTTATTTCTGCTCTTTATTATTTCCTTTCTTCTATTGACTTAGGGTTTAAGTTAGGTCATTTTTTAGCATCTTGAATAGAAAGTTTAGATTATTGATTTTAAAATGTATTCTTTCTCATGTAAGCATTTAAAGTGGTATATTTCTCTTTAAGCACTGCTGTGGCTGCATCCTACACATTTTGATATGTTTTGTATTTGTTATTATTCAGTTAAAAATATTTTCAAATTTCCCTTGTGATTTCTTCTTTGATCCATGGCTTGTGCGGAAGTGTTTTTACATGATTTCAAAAAATGTGAGGATCCTCCAGTTTTTTGTTTTTTGTTTTTGTTATTCATTTTTAATTTATTTCCATTGTGATCAGAGAATATACTTGATATGATTTCACTTCTTTAAAATGAGACTTCTTCTATGGCCCACCATAGGTCTACCTTGGTGAATGTTCCATTTGCACTTGAAAAGAATGAATATTTGACCATGTTACATGTAATGTTTAAAAAATATCAATTAGGTCATATTGTTTGATTGAATTTTCAGGTCTTCTATTAATGTATCCTTACTGAAGTTTTAAAAATCCATTTGTTCTATCAGTTACTGCGAGAGAAGTGTTGAAATCTTTGTCTCCATATATGTTTGTTAATTTTTCCCTTCTGTTAGTTTTTCTCCATGTATTTTGAAGCTCTGTAATTAGATGCATACACATTTAGGATTGCTGTATCTTCATGAAGACTGACCCAGTTATCATGAGAAAACCTATCTCCTTCTCTGTGTTAATTTTTCTAGTCCTGATGTCTACTCTGTCTGAAATTAATGTATTTTCTCCAGCTTTTTTATGATTAGTGTTTGTATGGCATATATTCTTTTATTCTTTTATTATTAATGTCTCTTTCAATATGTTTGAAGTGTATTTCTTACAGACAGTGTATAACTGGATGTTTTTAAAAACCTTATATGACAATTTATGTTACATAATTATAGTGCTTAGATCATTTACATTTAATGTATTATTAACATGTTTGGATTTAAGTTTATCATCTTGCTCTTTGTTTTCTATTTGTCTTATACTTTCTTTTCTCCATTTCCACTTTTTCTGATCTTTTTGGATTAATTTAGCATTTTATTTTATTTCTAATATTGGCTAATTTTTATACCTTTTTATTGGTGGTCTTTCTAGTGTTTACAATACGCATCTTTAAACCATTATAGTCTACTTTCAAGTAATGTACTACCACTTCATATAAATGTAAAAACATTAACGTTATATACTTTCATTTCTCCCCTCTCATCCTTTGTGCTATTGTTGTCATAACTTTTCCTTATACATAGATTATAAATCTCAAAATAAATAGTTTTCATTTTTGTTTTAAAGTGTATGTTATCTTTTAAACAGATTTAAAAATAAAATAAATCTCTTTTATATTTGTTTGCACATTTACTACTTCTGTAGTTCATTGTTCCTTTTGTATATCTGAGTTTCCATCCGTTATCATTTTCCTTCAGCCTGAAGCATTTCCTTTTACATTTATTGTAGTGTAGGTCTACCAATCATGAACAATCTCAGCCCATTTATCTGAAAATGTCCTCATTTTGCTTTTATTTTTGAACCATATTTTTAATGGATATAGAATTTTAGGTTTACTTTTTTTCTTCCTTTCAGTACGTTTAAGAATGTCATGCAATGGTCTTTTGGCTTACTTTGTTTCTGATATAAAGTCAGTGATTCTCTTATCTTTGTTCTTCCATAGTAGATGTGTCTTTTTTCCCCTGTGTCTAGTTTTAGTAGTTTCTCTCTACTTCTAGTTTTCAGCAATTCTAATATGATATACCTTAAGATGTTTTTCTTTGTGTTTATACCGTGTGAACTGTGTTGACATTCTTCAACTTGTGGGTATATATATTGTTAATCAAATTTTGAAAAACTTTGGCCATTATTTTTTATAATTTTATTTCTGTGTCTTCATGTTCAATAATTCTTTCTTTTCTAATATGTAATCTGCTGTTACTCTTATTCAGTAAAATTATCATTTCAGATCACGTATTTTTTCAGTTCTAGAAGTTCCAGTTAGTTTTCTTTTATATCTTCAATTTCTTTATTTCTTTTGTTTATATTTTCCTTTAAAACTTTGAACATATGTGAATGTCATTTAAAACATCTTTGTGAATTCTGTCATCTCTGGAATTTCTGTGTATCTTTCTACTGAATGATTATTTCCCCCCTCATTACAGATCCCATTTTCTTGTTTCTTATTAGGTCTGATTATTTTTGATAGGATACTACACATTGATGTCACATTGCTAAGTGGATTTTGGTATCTTAAAGATTGTTGGACTTTATTTTGGGAAGCAGTTAAGTTACATGCAGTTCAGCTTGATCCTCTTGAGGTTTGTTTTTTTAGTGCAGGTCAGTAGTGCCTTCACTCTAGTATAGTTTAGCCCTAATACTTCTGGAGTTTCTTCTAAATACACTGCTTGTTCAATGAGATTTCTCCACCACAACTGGTTAGAACTTGGATGACTCCCAGCCCTGTATGAGTTCAGGGAATTGTTCAGCTTTGTTAGTTGTTCTTTCACTTGTAGTTGTTCTTTGCCTGGTTTCGTGGTGTCTTACCACACATATGCAGAACTGGCTATTTTGCCAAGGACTCAAGGGGCCACCTATGCAGATTTCTGGTGTTTTCTCTTTGTAACTTCTCTTTGGTACTTTGCCTTGAAAATCAAGCTGTCCTAGACTCACCAAATTCTAATATTATTTCTTTAATTCAGTGAGATCCTGTGATCTACTTGAATTCCACTTTTATACAATCTAGGCTCCAGGTAGAAACCTGGGACATTTTTAGAGCCAATCTAATTTGTTTACTTTATTTCAGGAATTAAGTCCTGTGCAGTGTTCAGTCCATGTTTGAAAAGAGTTTTTCATATATCTGTCCTTTAAAAAAGTAGTTTGTATTGGGAAGGCAAGTCTAAGTCCAGTTACTATATCATATATTAGAAGTAGAAGTCATGAAATCGAATTTTAAGGCAAAAAGTAATCATCTTTTCCTATTACTTTTTGTAGGCATATATCTGATGACTGATTAAAAATTCTCTTAGGTCAGCTTTTAGATATTAAGACTTTCCAATAAGAGAACTAGGCTCTTAGGGTTATATTAAGTTGATGTGTCCTTTGCCCACTGGACAGGATTCCAAAATAATTTGGCGGAAACTTGGCTTCAATCTCTTTTAACAAATATCAAGATATCCTTCATTTTCTTCTTACTCATTCTGTTTTTCTACAGAAAATGAATTCAAAACAGCTGGAAGAGAGACACATCAGATCATAAGGGATTGGGCTGCTTTGGATTGCAGTTACAATGCATACCTTTTGCAGAGCCATTAGGGTGGTATACAAAGAGAGGTCTCTTATTGCTATCTTGGCTAACATTGTGGTTTTATGTTCCCATAATTTGGAAGCTATGACTTAGGAAAAACCATGGTACCTGGCTGACAAATCAATTGACATAAATGTGCTAACCATATACTGGCAGATGGCCTGGTCTGTTAGCTGGCTTCTGAGACATGATAAACACAGAGGCCTCACAGACATATCACCACTATCTCCAGCCTCTGAAAGTTCTGGAATCAGAATCTGGAGCAAGTTCATTGCTCTCTATTTTCACTGGAAATGGACCAAAGAAACGGCCAAAGGCTCTTTCTGTGTCTAACACTCATCACACAATACAACATTGTTTGTCAAGATGTTTGGGTTCTTGATGGGCTTAGAAAGTTAAATAAACATATATACATATATACATTATCTATCTGAATATATGTGTGCTATATATGTACATGTTATCTTTATAGTTTATATAATGTTTTAATATCTAGAGGAAGCTAGTGGAAGACAGTTTCTTAATTCCCTCATCTGTAATAAATGGATAATATTAATTCCTACTTCAAAGGGTAGAAGGGTGTGAGAAATTAAAACATGTAAATAATTTATTGCCTAGTACATAGTGCCTTAATACTTCATTACTACTGTTATTATTATTATTCTATGTTATATTTGCAAGCTAGTGCTTCTTGGTTAACCCTAAGACTCATTTTATAGACGATTCTATGAGCTTGCCCCCCCTCTGGACTTGTTTTAGCTTTTTTGTGTGTATGTGTGGTATTTGTCTATAAACCCTATTTCGCATATGTTTTAGAAACACATGTTAATGGTTGAGGTAACAAATCTACCTGCATATTCAGATATATCTGCCAACACCACGTAGAGAACTGAGGTAAGAAAATTCAAGTTAAGTTGTGGTCATTCACAGATGTTGGGTAGAAAAGCAGACTTCTCACTTGGTAGGTGTGGTTCTCTTGTCTGAGACTTGGATCCAGGTGTGACAGGCAGGAATAGAATTGTAAAATGTGGAGTGGGAAAGGCATAACAAATTGAAAGGCATCATAGAAGTCACCAGGCCCTTTTTAAAGAGAAGGAACTAAGAAACATACTACTACCTGTGCTGATCATTTACCTGTTAACTCTGAGCCCCAAACCTCTGTTCTGTGATGCTTAGAGCTCTGCCAAACACATATCCCAGACTCTTTTGCCAGCTGACTTCCTATTGAGTTCTGTTGATTTCTATCACTAGAGGGAGACTGGGAGGTAGGAGTTGGGGAACAAAGGTTCCCTTTCTTATTTCTATTTGGTCTTGTCAGTGTTGCCTTGACTTTGGAAGTTTACACTTGTCTTTGTCTTCTTTAAGCTTTGTCAGAATTAGCTATGTCTTACCCTCTCAGAAATATCATTGGTAGCCAGGATTTTCCCCTTTCCCAGTGTCGTGGGATTCTTTTTCTGAGATTTTGAGATTCTATCAGCAGCAGGGAAGTACTACCACCTCAGAGGACTAAGTCCCAGCTTAGTAGGTAGCTTTCTGAGCTTCAGGGTTTTGATAACACCCAATCTCTTCCTTTTCATCACCTAGTCCTAAGTTTTATAGAGTCTTCCTTTAGTTATCATCTCTAGCTTATCTTAGTTTTCTCTGTTGTTCTTTTATTTCTCCAACACCTGTGAAACCAATTCCTTATATTAAACCTTCTCTATTTAATTATCTGGTATAATTTCTCCTTCCTTCCTTCTTTCCTTCCTTCCTTCCTTCCTTCCTTCCTTCCTTCCTTCCTTCCTTCCTTTTCCTTCCTTCCTTCCTTCCTTCCTTCCTTCCTTCCTTCCTTCCTTCCTTCCTTTCTTCCTTCCTTCCTTCCTTCCCTGGATAGACTGATTCCAATAGGAATAATCCTATTACACAGACTATAAATGATAGAATTCTTGGAATGTTTTGGTTATGACCTTGGCCTTCAATGTAGCATTGAGATTCTTTCCAAAGGAAAATGGGATACTCTTACTCAGTCCATGGCATGCAGTGGCATAATCATGGAATTATCAGCTATGCTCACTGGGATAAAGTTCCTGTTAGTGTAAGTTCCTTGGGGGACGAAATGACTGCTGCACTTGACTATTATGTAGTAATAATGACTGCGAGATCTGTGGCATGAGATAGATTTTTCAATCTGCACTGGAAGAATAACAAAAATAAATTACAAGCTCAGGGTTTAAAATTCTCAACCTAAGTCAGAGAACCAGAGAATTTCTATGACTGTATTTTAAAAGGCCATTATATTTCGCATAGTTGTGGAACAAGTATTATTGAAAGTAAATTCCAAATTTAATTGTGTGGATTGCAGAATTACAATATAAATTGAAATCACAGACTTGCCAAATTTCTTATATGAAAAGAAATTGAATGAGAAGGAGTGGGACCCTGAGATTTGAAATAAGGATATTCGGGGTGGACTCAGAAAAAGCTGAACTATTTGAACCCCTCCCAAGTGTCTTTGAACCTTCTCGCTAGGAGAACAAGCTCCTCCTTCCAAGTCTGAGATGATCTTTTCCTTGCTTGAAAACTCCGTTTAATTTCATCTAACCCTTGTCTTGTGAGAGAAAACCCCAGCAAAACTCACTTTTCATTGCCTCTAGACTTATAGTTAGAGTCAGATCCCGTCAGGTACAGGAGTACAAATGTAAATCTGACCTGTGAAGAGACTACAGACATGATTTAGTTCATTTATCATTTGAAACCTGGTGAGTATGGAGTATGTATGGGAATAAATTCTAAGTGCATTAAACTAAGGAGACTGGAATAAAATATGAAGTCAGGCTCAATTTATTGGTATGGGTGCATTTATCAGAGATACTGGATTTAACGTGTTAGCTTAACTAGCTTAAAGTGGCTCTGATAGGATGTTTGATTGGTTGAGTGAAACTTGGGCTAAACAGTGGCCTACATTCTGTTACGCTGAGATGTCAGAACTTCTGTGACATAAGGTAGAGTGGAGGTCAACAAATTGTGGTCCATGGGTCAAATCTGTGAACTGGTTTTTATATTTTAAAGGGTTATAAAAAGAACAAGGAAGAGAAGAGAAGGAGAAAAGGAGGAGAAGGAAGAGGAGGAGAACCATTTGCGGCCTGCAAAGCTTAAAATATTATGCTATCTGGACTTTCATAGCAAAAGTTGAGGACCTCTGAGATAGCGAAAAGAATCAAAGGTTTATGGTGGTAAGAATAATGAAATAGTTTTATCATGTGCATCTTCTTTACATCTTCCAAGTGTATTTACAACCAGGACATACGTGGGGTCAAGCAGGACATAACTGGGAGAAGTGGACTCTCTTACTCCTCAGTGTTTGCATGGAAGGGAGAATAGTGATGCACAAAGATTCCTCCTTGCCTGAACTCCTGTTCTCTGGTACCCTTGGGAGAGGGAGAACATGAGATGTTAAACATCAGCAAACCCTTGGATAAGGACCGGTTCTTTGTTGGGGCTTTTCTTCCTTTAGTAGCCATAGCTTCCTGGAGGGAGAGAAGACAGATATTTCTGGGACCCAAGCTTCCAAACACCTTATTCAGGTTGAGGTAAAGTTTTCTAAGATGAAGTTGTCATGCATAACTCCACACACCTCTTTAACCAGTACTGAGGCTGATAAAGTGATTACTGATTGGGTGATTGGTTTCCATGGTACCACAAATTCTTTTTGGGAGAAATTCTGTTCCTTTTCCAGCTTACCTTTTCCAACTCACATACTTTTTAAAAAAAGCAATGTTTGTAGTTCCTGCCACTCTAGTGTCAACGAGAGAATTTATTTTATAATGTGTATGAACTGGCAACTTCTCAGGGAAAAAAGCATTGTTGTCAGAATGAAGTCATCTGTTTGGAGAGCAAAACCTCAAGTATCATTCAAGGGGCGGTAACCCAGTGCCCTCTGCATGCTCAGCCCTTTGGCACACAGAGCCATTGTCCAAACCTGTTTCCAAAGCAACTGAATTCTCCCCTGAAATTACTTGGCATCTCCTCTCTCAAAGGGTCTGGAGTAAGTCCTTTCAAGGCCCTTACTTTAAGGCAGCTTGTCCCTGATTGAAATCAAGATCATTGCCAGCTAAAGAATTTAGCAATACCCTAATGTAGACTCACCTAATAAATTTTTATAGTCTACAGGCCAAGGTGTGTGTTTGGAGGTTGGGCTGTATTTGATGTCCTCGTCATGTCTGAAACATGTATATGGTCAAGACAATATCAGGCCTTCTGAGTTATTTTCCAAATAGTATTGTATCAGGATATACCGTGTTTCCCCCAAAATAAGACCTAGCCGGAGCATCAGGTCTAATGTGTCTTTTGGAATAAAAATTAATATAAGACCGGGTATTATATTATATTGTATTGTATTATATTATATTATACCAGGTATTATATTATATTATGTTATATTATACCCAGTCTTATACTAAAATAAGACCGGGTTTTATATTAATTTTTGTTCCAAAAGACACATTAGAGCTGATGGTCTGGCTAGGTCTTATTTTCAGGTAAACGCAGCATAATGCTGACAAGACAGCTTTTGCTTATGCATTTAACTAAATTGAGTATGGAGTAAATAGCAATTCTTTACAGACTCTATTCTGACTGTGGTACAGTGGGGTCTGGGGAAAGAAAAGACTAGGCCTTCTTTTGAATTTCTAAGTCTTTACTTTTTAAAAAGTCTTAAAAAAGAAAAAACTCAACACAATGAAAGCTTAATTTAAAAACGGATGTCCAGACTGAATTGGTGGGTCAAAACTAACAAAAGTGGAATTTAATATAAGTGTAAAAATCCTGTGATTAGGTTAAAAAATCAGTTTCCTAAATAACTACCAGGTGGGGAAACTCTTTATTTTACAGTTACCGGGAATCATTTTCTATTAAAGAAACCCGACTTGTACCACTTCTTCTACCCGCCCCCCAAACCCCCACACCCAGAAAAGCCTCTCTTGGGCCTTGTGCAAACAAAGAATAATTTAAATCTCATTTTAAAAAAGATTAAACAGAATCCTTCATTGTTGAAAGGTATCCATTAATTAAGAGCAAAAGAGTAAGAGCATTTTAACTATACAGCTGAACTAACAAAATTTGATATTTGGACTATTAAAACCTAAAATCCAGGTCAATCATTGAAAATAAAATTGGACACATACAGAAAGTAAAAATGTAACTGAGAAAATGCAAGTGTCTCCGCAGAGAAAAGAAGGCATTGGGGTTCCATGGATAATCCATGAATGAAGTATGTTGGATAAACTTTGGTCTCTTGATTAAACCCAGGACGGTTTTGGCATTTGTGGGGAATGAAAGAAGGAAATGGGCTCTATTAGGTCACATGAGGATGGCTGCAGCCAACTGAAAGTAAGACTCATCCAAAAGGCCATGTGTGGCTGGTCTAGAACAAATCTCTCACCTGCCGTGGTGCATTATAGTTTCAAAGCACCTTCACCTTCATTATCTGTCTTGCTCCTTCTGTCTTACAGATGTGGTCATTGATGGTCTGAGAGAAGAAATTGCTTCAAGTTCCCAGAGCCAATTAGCAGCAGTCCTGCGACTGGTCTCTCAGTCCCTTGCTTTTTCGTATTAATGACCTCATCTAGCAGAATGCATCCCTCAAAAGTTGTTATCTGGGAAATGTTAACCCTAATTTCTTCCTTGAATTAAAATTGATTGAGGGTATAAATGGGGGTTGAGCAGCTCCTTAACCAGTCTCTCCTCACTGACATAGTCTGTGAGCTCCCCTCTTAAGTCATCTGGGCCACTGATTCTTGTTTCTTTGCAGTGGGCTCTCCAGATAGACTGGGAATTGGCATTCCTGAGGGTTTGCTGCCCCTTCTTGAAGTAATAGAGCATGGGATAGTCTTTTTAGGAAGCAATGGGACCCACACAAGCTGTCACTTCTGACTCACATGCAAATGCCCTCATCTTTCCAGAGAGCAGAATTTCTATGGATACTGAATTGGGGGAACCATTGCCTTTAACTCTTTCTTCCTATTCTTCTCATATTCACCACCCCGTTTCCTTGTCATTGATCACATTTCTAGCTAATCCAGAATATTCTCTTGTCTTTGTAAACCTGGCAGCATGGGTTCACTAACAAATACTCATATTCTGGCTGTTTGGATGGGTTTGGGGTTCTCAGCCACATAACCTCATCGCTGGTCTTGCCATGCATTCCCATGATGTCATCTCTGGCCCCTGTGTGGGCAAATCTCAACCTGTCAAACCAGTCCTGCTGGGTCGCAGACTCATTTACTTGATTATTCACTTCAACACCACTCTTTGCTCCCTCCCCACTTTGGCCATATGTCATTCCATATCTCCGTGCTTCAGAAACTTAGTTGAAAGGTGGAAATTACATGGATTCAGTTTTCTCAATCATTACACTGCTAAAAAGTATTTATTAAGTGCCTAATTGTGCAGGGTGCTATATAAAAAGGATGATGATGTGAAAATAATAACAGTCTCTTACATTTTATGACAGTTAATGCTATCATAACCCCATGATGTCCTGTAATATATCAACTCCAGCTGTTTATATCTTACACATTTGTGTCAGGAGATGTGGGATAGTTTTGGAAGACCCAGGACTCTAATTGCAGGAAGGACACAGAAGTCTTATGGGCAAAGGAGCTACGAGAATGACCTCAAGGGCCCATTGAAAGCCTTTGGCATATCCTTACAAAACACCATTTTTAGGCAATGGGGGCTTGGGAGAAGGCCAATAGACATCGCCTCAGTTTAGAACCATGAGAAGGTGACTTGGAGGAAAGGGAACAAGAGTGGTATTGTTTAATGTTCCAGAGTTGGTCCTATGTCAAATAGCCTATGTCAAATGTTTAAATGGTTAGACTCTTGCTAAACTCAAAACAGCCTTCGCTCCCTACAACTCATTACTGAGATGTTAATAACTATGGCACAAGAAAAGACATCCATGGTCAAAGAAATTAGGAAATGAGTTATCCTTAACACCAGCATATTAAAGGCTCTGAAATGTCCTGCAGCAAAGGAAAGACTTAAATTTTGTTTGACCCAGAGTTTCCCAAAAGTACTGGATCATGGAACCATTTTGGGGAGGAGCACTTGTGAGCATATGTGTATCCCTAGTAGGGGTCTCTCAAACTTATTTTGAGAAGTACTGAATTTGACCAGGTTTTGTAACAGAGGGAGATAATGATAATGAAAGAAACAGTCTTGGGGATAAGAAGGAAATAGAACAGTGCCTGTTATGAGAGACGGAAAGATCGGAGTGGGGTGGTGGTGACTTTTGTTATTGTTGGCTGTATGGTCCATCACTGTTGTGAGGTCTCTAAACCTCGTTAGCTCACTGTGACTTTTGTTCTGGGAAGGACAATACTTGTTTTTCTTCCCGTCAAAGCACATCTTCAGTTTAGGGAGAATGTCAGAAGATTCTAGGGTTGGGTCCTCGTAGAGTTTGAATCTAGGATCAATGGGTTCAAAACTTCACTCTTGATTTCTTCACCGCATGTGTGGCCAGGAAGCAGGTACTTGTTAGAAATTACATTGTTGACCCTCACCTACTTTTAGGAATCTTTTTCCAGTTTTTGCATGATTTTCCCTGGAGGAGGTTTGGGATTAGGCTGCTCAACCTACCAGATGACATGCATCCAAAGCTGCTATTTCTGGAAACTCTTGACCATATACAAATACCTAAAATGCTTTTTCCCTTGTTAAAATATAAGACCTGGTTTTGGTGAGATTTTAATCATAAATTGATTTTGCTTGGAAGGGCCCCAATATTTGGTCTATTTTTTAGGATGAACTTTGAAGTTCAGTTCCAGGGCTTTTGAGCACATGTTCTTTAACAAATAACCTGATGTATTTGAATGGTGTTCCTACATTTCTGAAACAGCACTAAAGGATGTTATTTTTTGGTGTGGCTGGGAATTAAAATACCTTGTTAAACTTTTGAACCATACATCCCTGTGCCTAGCTAGCTCGGCAGATGAGGAGAGAGAATGCCTTCTTTTTTTTGGAATGGGGTGGTACCAAGTGCAATTTTCTCCCAACATAGCTTTGCTTTATTTGAAGAAGTTTATTAGACAAGACTAGTCTTTAGGCAATAATAGAGATTCTTTGAGAACCAAATATTTACACTTTGAATTAGCTGTAGAAATATTTACTGATTTTTGTGATTTTTAGCTTAGATCCTGTTACTCATTGTATTCAATTCATGCTTTTGCTCTTGGGAATGAAGTTTGAGCTAATATATGAAATGTATAAATAACTAATGTAACGAAGGATATTTTTAAACTGCAGAATAACTTTTCCATTGAGAAAGGTTTAGGAATAATTTAAAATGAATCTGAGGCTGATATTAAACTTTAGAATAGAATAAATTTTGGAGGTAAGAAAAACAGTTTTTTAAAAAATAAATATGCTTTCATTGAATAAGCTTTATGACTTTTTCAAGTTATGTGCCTTTTTTTTTTTTTTTACTACTTTCAGGTGTACAAACAACATAATGATTAGACATTCACACTCCTCACAAAGTGATAACCCCAACAAGTCTATCCATCTGACACTGTACATAGCTATTATAGTACGATGGACTATATTCCCTATGCTGTACTTTACATCCTGTGAGTATATATATATATATATATATATATATATATATATATATATGGGGGGGCAAAAAATATATACACATGACTTGTATTCATCTTTTGTTATTGGTATATATTGAGTATTACAATTTTAATACAGTTGTTTCCTTTCTTAAAATATGTATACATTTTTGGTACCCTCTGTGTGTGTATATATATATATAATGTGTTTGTATTTTTAATTATAGTTGACATTCAATATTATTTTATATTAGTTTCAGGTGTACCGCACAGTGGTTAGGCATTTATATAATCTATGAAGTGATCTCCCCGATAAGTCTGTACCCATCTGATACCCTACATAGTCTTTATAACATTATTGACTATATTCCCCTTACTGTACTTCACATCCCTGTGACTGTGTTGTGAATACCAATTTGTACTTCCTAATCCCTTCACCTTTCTCACCCATTCCCCCAACCCCCTACCACTAGCAACCATGAGTTTTTCTCTGAATTTCTGAGTCTATTTCTGTTTTGTTTGTTCCTTTATTCTGTTGTTTAGATTCCACATATAAGTGAGATCATATGGTATTTGTCTTTTTCAGTCTGACTTATTTCACTTAGCATAATATCCTCTAGGTCCATACATGTTGTTGCAAATGGTAAGATTTCATTCTTTTTCATGGCAGAGTAATACTCCATTGTACAAATGTACCACCATTTCTTTAACTAATCGTCTATTGATGGGCATTTCGGTTGTTCCATTTCTTGGCTATTGCAAATAGTGCTGTAGTAAACACAAGGGTGCATATATTTTTTCAAATTAGTGTTTTGGATTTCTTCGGAAAAATACCCTAGGGAGGAATTGCAGGGTCATAAAATAGTTCTAGTTTTAATTTTTTGAGGGATCTCTATGGCTCTTTATATGAAGGTTGAGACTTCCAGGAAGGGGGCCGAAATGTTTCACAGCTAAGGTCTATTTTGATTATCTTTGATTTGAATTCATTGCTCTTAATTTGCCATTTTTTATGCTATTATTTTTACACGGGTAAATGAAGGGTACTCTGCTGGTCAATGTTTTGACATTTTTATTAGATAAATTTGAAAATCACTTATTCATGCCAATTCCATGATCCTCTGGAGCTTCAAATGAAAGAGTCTGCAATATCCCGGTCATGCAACACCTCAAGAAGGACTTACATTTATCCTTAAAAATGAAGTTTCATTTGGTATATGTTTGGCTAACATATTGCAGAGCTGAAAACTTGGGCAGACAAGCGTTTTGAAAAGATTATTCCACCAATTTAAAAGTGATTATATAACATCTGTGAACTCAGTGTACGTTTCAAGAAAAATGTTGTTGGCTTCATCTTCATGGTCAAGTCATACCTTCAGCAATGAAACCCAGCGATGTCCTTCTGAGCTGTCACGATCGATTCTTCAACTGTCCTGTTTCTTTTTCATGTTTCAGGGTAATGACTGCATATGAATGAAATCTGGGTTTCATGTAGCATAGGTTTTAATGAAAAAAGATAATAACATTCTTTTAATTTCCCTCTTTTTGTTCCAGGATCAATGTCATGTATTGTGTTCCTTTAAAATCAGAATTTTCAGATTTTTTTGTAAAAATAGCAGTTATACATAAAAAAAAAATGTAAGCTGATTTCAGATTCTTCCAAATTCATTCCAAGAAAGGGTCCACTTTGGACAATTTTGTGAATACCCTCAGTCTGTGTGATTTCCATGGGGGTGGTGTTTTTTAGTAGAACAGTAATTTGGTAGGATTTCAGGGTTTACAGATCACCACTGCTGCTTTCTATATCATTAAAACAGCAACAATACAGGTTATTCTGTAGACAATTGAAAAAATTCCTCATTAGCTTTTGGGATGATCAAATGTTAAGCAGAAGCAAACCCTCACTCAGGCGGGTACTGTAATTCACATTCCCTCAGAGGAGGTACATGGGGAGGGGGCAGGGATGGTAATGCACAGGAAGAGACAGAGGGCAAGCCTTTCTAGATTTGTTTTTAAAACCCAGAAATCAGTCCAGAAATAAGAGAATTCCCAGGCATAGAAGCAGCAGATGAGAGACTTAGACTTTGTTCCAATTTTAGGAAATGATTCCCTTGGGCTGGGGAGGGGTGCAGTCTGGGGTGTTGCACCCTGTCTCCTGCAGTGCAGAGGCCCTGGGACCAGAGAACAATGCCTAGAGGGAGCATCCAGGTCCAGCTGAGCTTCATTCTGATATCCACGGGCAGGAGTGGCCCTCAGACAACCTTTGTTTCCTGTGTGCTTTCTTTTATTATGATTATTTTTTAAATTTTAAAGCAATTACCATTATTTAAAGCGTAGGATTTATGGACCACATTCCTACATGGGAACTCTTGACAGGGTTGTACAGTTCCTGTTCCTTTTAGGTGGGACATGAGTGCTCCCAACTTCCGCAGTCTCCTTCACTCAGGAAGGTCCCTCTTCATCTGGCTTTGCTCATTTATAGGATTTAGTCTGATCTACCTAGCCTCCCAGAATCCTCCGGTGACCCCAGCATGGATTAGAAATGGCAGAGCCCCAACAGGCAGCTCAGTGTCACTTGTATGGACAGTTGTGACGACCAAGGACCCTCTCCCAAAACCTTCAGCTCTTGACACAACCCTGGGAGAGGTGAGGGTCCTGGAAATGACTGAGGTTAAGTTTCCTGTCATCTCTTTGGAGTGAGGCTCAAAACAGAGATTAAGTTGTTTATGAGCTCTGCCATTTCTTGCACAGTTGAGCTTGTTTATATATCAAGAATCATATCCTGTTCTCACTTTTAAATTTCATTAAATGTTTAGTGAGTGCTTACTATGAACAGGCGCTCTTATAGATACTTGGAATAGAGTGAATACAACAAAACTCTCTTTATGGAGCTTATATCCGAGCAGAAAGAGAGTCCCCATCTTATTTGATATTAGAAGCATTTGACGCAATTAATGGCTCCCTCTTTCTTAGAACTCTTCCTTCATTTGGCTTCCAAAACACGCACCTGGTTTTCCTTCTTTTCACTGGCTACTTCTTCCTGTCTTCTTTGCTGGTTCGTCCTCGTCTCCCTGATCTGTTACTGTCGGGGAACTGAGAACTCAGTCCTACACGCATTTCTTCTCCTCTCTGATTACAATTACTCTGTTTTGGTTATTATTTAGTCTCCTAATTTAAAATAGCATCTATATGCTAATGACTTTCAAATTTGTATCTCCAGCCCAGATTACTACATTGAAGTCAAGACTTCCCCATCTATTCAACCTCATTATCTGGATGTCTAATAGGCATTTCAAATTTGATGTGGCCCTGTTCCTCTCCAGAAGGCTTGCTCACCCTGAGGAGTTTTTCTTCGCAGTTAGTGGCATTATGTCTATTCAGTTGCTTTGGAATCAGAGGATGGTTGGAATCAACTTCAAATTATTCTTGAAGACTCTCTTACAAACACCACATCCAATTTATTGCAAAATTTTTTGACTCTACCTTCAAGGTATATCCAGAATCCAACCACATCTCAACACTTCCCCTGTTACCAGTTTGGTCCAAGCCACTGTTCACTTTCACCTAGATTAGTACAGCAGTGTCTTCTGCTGGTCTTCCTGCTATTGTCCTTGTCCTTCTGCAGTCTGTTTTCCATGCAGCCCTCAGAGCGATGCTATTGACACATGAGTTATGTCACATCTGAAACTCTCAATCAATGGCTTCCCATTTCCCTCAGAGTAAGAGCTGGGGGATGACACATGCGGCCCTGTATTATCATTACCTCGCTTGTCTCATTACTAGTCAGTCACGCTCCCCTTCCGTCAATCTGCTCTGGCCTCTTTGCCTGTCCCTAGGACCTTGCATTTATTGTCCTTTTGCCCCAAATTCTCTTCCCTCAGATATCATAGCTTCTCAGCGAGGCCTCCCCTGATTACCATATTTGTAATTGGAATGACCCACTCCAAAAAACCATCTATCTCCCTTTCTTGACTGATGCTTCCCCACAGCACTTATCAATACCTGAATCCTGTGCATTTTACTTATTTATTTTATTAATTGCCTGATTCTATTTAATAAAATGTAAGCTCCCTGAGGCAGGATGGTTGTGGTTTCTGCTGCATCCCTAATGCCCACACTGTGCTCAAGAAATACATGTTGAATGAATGTATAAATGAATGAATCTCAGAGGACAGTGTACCTGACCTGATAAGTGGGTTTCAGGGAAAAGGTATGTTGGTTTATTCCATATTCACTTACTGAGGACCTGCTATGTGTCAGGCAGTGTGGTCATTATGAGGAAAATTAGAGAAAATAAGACTGTCCCTTTTCCATTCCAAGTGCATGTGGTGACATTGTTCTCCTTATTCGAATCTGCCTAAGAGGTCAAGGCTGCTTTACCTGGCAGTGCAACGTAGGGAGCTGTGGGACAAGTTTTTCCATTTTTTTCCTTTTGAAAATCTAAGGAACTGCATCAAATGCTTCTGGAAACCCTTTTAAGAAATTTGATTTCATCATTTTTTTCTATCTACCTAATAGAGCTAGAAGAGAACAGGAATGAGAAGGAGACAAACTTTTACTAAACTAGTTTTACTATTAGAATATCATGCAACTGCTTTGGTAGCTTAAGAAAATGAAGTTTGGGGATTATTTTTTGACATTAAATGTATCCTTATAAGCTCATTTTTCTGTGTCTGGGATAATTGAGATGTGGCTGAATTGTATTCTTTTTTTTTTTTTTTTAAGTTTATTGGGGTGACAATTACTAGTAAAATTACATAGCTTTCAGGTGTACAATTCTGTCATCTATAAATCCCATTGTGTGTTTACCACCCAGAGTCAGTTCTCCTTCCATCACCATATATTTGATCCCCCTTACCCTCATCTCCCACCCCCACCCCCCTTACCCTCTGGTAACCACTAAACTATTGTCTGTGCTATGAGTTTTCGTTTTTTATTTGTTTGTCTTGTTCTTTTGTTGTTTTTGGTTTATATACCACATATCAGTGAAATCATATGGTTCTCTGCTTTTTCTGTCTGACTTATTTCGCTTAGCATTATAATCTCAAGATCCATCCATGTTGTCACAAATGGTCCTATATCATCTTTTCTTACCGCCGAATAGTATTCCATTGTGTATATATACCACAACTTCTTTATCCATTCATCTATCGAAGGACATTTTGGTTGTTTCCATGTCTTGGCCATCGTAAATAAAGCTGCAATGAACATTGGAGCACACGTGTCTTTATGGATAAATGTTTTCAGATTTTTTTGGTAGATACCCAGGAGAGGGATTGCTGGGTCATACGGTAATTCTACTCGTAATTTTTTGAAGAACCTCCACACTGCCTTCCATAGCGGCTGCACTAGTCTGCATTCCTACCAACAGTGTATGAGGGTTCATTTTTCTCCAAGCCTCTCCAACACTTGTTACTATTTGTCTTGTTGATGATAGCCATTCTAACTGGGGTGAGGTGATATCTCATTGTGGTTTTGATTTGCATTTCTCTGATGATTAGTGATGTTGAGCATTTTTTCATATGTCTATTTGCCATTTGTATGTCCTCTTTGGAAAAATGTCTCTTTAGGTCGTCTGCCCGTTTTTCAGTTGGGTTGTTTGTTTTTTTGTTGTTGAGTTGCATGAGTTCTTTGTATATTTTGGATATTAGCCCCTTATCGGAGGCACTGTTTGCAAAAATCTTCTCCCATTCAGTTGGTTGCCTCTTTATTTTGTTGATGGTTTCTTTGCTGTACAGAAGCTTTTAAGTTTGATATAGTCCCATTCATTTATTTTAGCTTTTACTTCCATTGCCTTGGGAGTCAAATTCATAAAATGTTCTTTGAACCCAAGGTCCATAAGTTTAGTACCTATGTTTTCTTCTATGCAGTTTATTGTTTCAGGTCTTATGCTTAAGTCTTTGATCCATTTTGAATTAATTTTTGTACATGGTGACAGATAGCAGTCCAGTTTGAATTGTATTCTTTGTAAAGGGCAGGCCAGGGTATATTCTAATTTGAATTTTCAAAAGAGCCTCTTACCATCACTACAGCTCTGGGCCAAATGCAGTGTTGGGTAGCAGTGAAATGGTTGATTAAGAATTATTTTACGTTGAATATGTTTCAACACATTCAAATGTTATTTTAAAGTAATCTAGGAAAAGCCACAATTTGACAGGGGAAGCAGAGAGCTCATCACACATTCATGTGAGACTCCAAAATAGGTGAAGTCAAGGTTCCTAGACAGATAAAGATTGTGAATATGGGAGGCCCATGATCCTTATAAATGTGACATAGTGTTCTAAACACTCTTCTAGAACATGGAGGAAGTCATATCATAAACTGCGCAGAATATTGCCTGATGGAAGGGGTAGGAATGGAGAAGTGTCCTCTGTTAGAAAGAGACTACCATTGTGGGAAGAGCAGTAGGGTCCCTATGTACATCTTCTATGCTAAGGCAACTCTAGTAATAAGGATTTTTCATAAACACAACAAACAAATCAGAGACAAACAAAAAGTTTACAGTTCTCTCTCTCTCTCACCACTGACAACAGACTTTCTCCCATTCTTTCCCATGATTATACCCCAAAGAAGCTCTGGCATTTAACAGGAAAATACAAAACTTCAGAAGACCCAGGTAGAGTTTTGAGGGAAAAAACTAACAAAAGCTTTAATCTCAGACCCTGGGAGGCGTCTCGCCTCTGTAAGTAGAAGCAGATTTGATATCATTCCTTTAATTAAAACCATCTGATGCATAAAACCCCTTCTCAGTTGCCCTGAATAACTTATTTTCCAACTCCATCTTCAAACAGTTTGTCTTCCAATAAAGCATGTTATCATTTGTTCAAAAGACTGATAACCCAAGAATCGTGAATAATGGAAAAATGACAAAACGCGCTATACATAATCAGTTGGCAAAGGAAGGAGAAATAACAGCTGCTTGACTGTTGTAACATATATTTTTAAACTGAGCTTGTAAATCAGTATGGATGCCAAGTCACAGATTTTCTCCAACAAGCTCAAGATGGCTTAAGGCCAGGCAGATAGGAGTTTGTTGGTGGCTTTCTTCTACCCCTGAGCCTTTGGCTTTGTGAGGACATTGGGCAGGGAAAGGTATTTTTAGAGCCATCGTTGCTCAGCATCCCAGAGCCTTCAATGTAAATGTCAACTGGAACCAGACAGTGCTTGAATTACAGACACATTTCTATCAGCTGTACAGTGTCAACCTCCATGAATGCAGGTAGGCACTGATTTATGGGGGGAAAAAAATCAATGTCATGTATGGAAATAAATAAAAATCAATTTATGGGAAAAACCAAAGTTGATTGTCATATTTTGGTAAATCAAAATAAATATTCAATGCAATAATGGAATTTGATCTTAACAAGACTCTATGAATAATCATTTTGCAAGATAAGGAGCTTTTGGAGCACCATGGCGGTTCAGTTGACTTAAGTTGAAACCCCAACCCCAACTCTTCCCAATTTTGGTTCTGTGACAGTCGGTAAGGGATTTAACCTTGAGGAAACTGTCTTCTTATCTATGAATTGAACACCATAACATCTTATTTATGTAGTTCTATTAAAATGAAATCATGATAAATAAGTGATTTTTTGGTTTTATTAATTTTTTAAAATCATGAAATTGAAATATACAGAGAATAATCCAACATCTACCCATGTACTAATCACTAGGTTTAAAAATCAGTAACATTTGTCTTATTTTCTTTTTAGAAACAAAATATTAGCAATACAATTGATTGCTCCTTATTCCATCCTTTCCCTTTCTTAACAGAATTATCTACTATCCTGAAATTGGTTTATATCTTTTCCATCCATATTTTTATGTTCATTGTGTATGTATGTATCCTTAAACAATATACAGTATTGTTTTGCAAGTTTTCATATTTACATAAATAAAATAGTTTTAAATCTTTGTGCAATTGCCTTTCATGTAACATTGATTTTAAGATTTAGCCATATTTATACATTAACACATCGTGTATTCATTTAAGCTACTATCTAGTGTCCCATTTCTTCAGTGGTAAACTTTAAGCCTGCTTCTAAATTTTTGCTACTCAAACAAAGTCTCAATGAGCATCCTTGTACATCTCTTCTTGGGCATATGTGAGATGATTCTCTGATTATTGTGTCCAGAAATAAAATTCTGGACCATATGAATGGGCCTCTTCAGCTGTGCTAGATATTGCCAAATTGCTCATGAAAGTCTATGTACGTGCCACATAGGAGAGTTCCAGTTTCTCCATTTCCTCCTCAACAATTAGTATTTTCGACATTTTGTTTTTTCTGAAGTGATATCTCACATCAACTTGCATTTCTTTTATAGCTTCTGAGGCTGAGAAATTTTAGGTGTTTCAGTTTTCTGTAAATTGCCTATTTACACCCTTTACCCATTTTATTGTTGTATTCTTTATATTTTTCTTACCGATTTATAAGAATTATACTTATTTTTAAATTTATGTGTGGAAAATAGCTTTTCCCAAGTATGTGATTTATGTTTTAGGTCATAGTATCCTATATCATGAAAATTTAAAATTTCAATTTAATCAAATTCAATATAATAATAAAAAAGAAATCAACCTTTGCCTTTATGGCTTGTGCCCTTGGCACTTCCCTTTGGAAACAATTTCCTTATGTTAACAAAAATATTCTCTCCCTATTTTTTTCTTTCAAAGTTTTAAAATTCACATTTGGGTTTTTAATTTGTTTATGAAGTGAAGTTGGGATAAGTTGTACATTTTCTTTTTTTTCGTTTTCTTTTTTTTTTTTTTTGCATATGGACAACCTTAGTTGAAACAACATGAATTGATTGTGTGGTTTATCATTTTCCATTGACTTGTAATGACACCTTGTATACATGTGTTTTTTCTCCCCCTGACTTTTCTATTTCATCAGCCTGTTTTCTCTTTCTTTGGACAAATACCACATTTTCTTAAAGTTAATATAACTTTATTTGTTTTCATACTTGCACATCTCCTTAGTCATTAAATGGTCGGACGATTCTTGGCCCTTTTCTTCTCCATATGACTTTCATCAACTTGTAAATTTTTGCAAAACACCCTGGGTCAGTTTGATAGAAATTGCATTAAAATTTATAGATCAGTATGGGTAGAAATGATATCTTAATGATACTGAGACTCCCATCTGTTACCATTATGTATTTCTCCATTTAATTAGTTTTCTGGTCATTCAGTGACTTGTTAAAATTTTTTCCAAAAATGTTGAACATCTTATGTTACATATATTCCCTGTTACTTAATGTTTTTTTGTTGATGCTGTGAAAGGGTCCTTTTTTAAAAATTAAAATTTTCTGCTTGGTTGTTGCTTGTACTCACTGAGGTTCCAATTATCTGTGTATGTTCTTGTGTTTCTCTGTGTAATTTAATTATTAGCAAATAATGGTAATTTTTTTCTTTCTAATCCTTAATTTCTTATTTATTTTTCTTATCTTGCTGCACTGGCTAGACCCACCAATATTATGATGAGCAGAAAGTGTAATAATAGACATTGTCATCTTATTCCCAATCCTAAATAAATTGCTTCTAATATTTCACCATTAAGTATGATGTTCATTATAATGAAGCACCATGTATCAGGTTAAGGTTATTCCCTTCTATTCCTAATTTGCTAAGAGTATGTTTTTCTTTTTTAATAATGAACCAATGTCCAAATTTATTGGATGTATTTTGGGGGGGCATGTATTGGGATAATTTTATGGCTTTTCTTCTTTAAAGTGTAAGTTACATTAGTAGATTACCAATAATTGAATCATCTTTGCGGTGTCTGGGGGTATACTCTATTTGGTCATAATTTCACACACATGTGTGCACATATTCTCAGAATTGGATTTATTTTGCTAGTATTTTATTTAGAAGTTTTATATCTATATCATTAGTGAGATTAAGCAGCAATTTTTTATTTTGTCCATACAGTACTTAGATAAAGTATTAAGGTTATACTAACTTCATAAAATGAATAGTGGACCTTTCTCTCTTTCTCTAAACTCTGACTTATTTGCATAAAATACGAATTATTTGCTGCTTGAAGATTTGGTAAATGTTGCTTATAAAACTTTTGTGGCATTTTTGTGTGTGTGGGTGTGGTTAGATCTTAAACTATTGATCATTTTAAACTTCACATAGAGGAATGCTGATTTTCCATCTTTCTTTTAGTCAATGTTGGTAATTTATATTTTTCTAGGATTTTTATTTGTTTTACATTTAATACAAGCATAAAGTTTTACATAATATTATCATATGCTTTAAAAAATTATGGTCTATTTTTAGTTATATCTCTTTTTTATTCCTAATACTTAGCCCTAATCTTTTTTCTTTTTTTTCCTTGATAGGGCTTCCAGATATTTGTATTTCCTGTGTGTGTTTCTTCCCAGAAAAAAATCAGTTTTTATTTTGCTGATCAACTCTAGTATTTCTTTGTTTTCTCTTCTATTAAATTCTGCTTTTACGTTTGCTATTTCCTTCAGACTTCCTGTGTTGTTCTTCTAACTTCTTGAGTTGTTGGGCTTTTAACTGTTCTTTTTCTTCCCTAGCATGTTTTTAAAGGTATATACATTTCCTTTTAAAGAATACTTAGGCTACTTCTTGCACTTTATGTTTTCATTTTTATTCAGTTTCAAGTATTAAAAATTTCCAGCATGATGTCTTCATTGATTATGAATGATTAGAAACATTTTTTTAAATTTCTAAGTGTATATTTCACCTATCCTTTAGTTTTCGGCTTCTACTTTTATTGCCTTTTATAATAATTTTAATGCTGTTATATTTTATCTCTTTCAGATTGTTTTCTGTTTTCTAGTTCTAGGTTTCCTAATTGACCTGTTTACAGGTCTGTTGGAAGCCCCAGGGTTTCAATGGTCCAGGACCCATTTTCATGTTAATTTCTCAGCTTGCTATTTGTTTAAGCACAGGTAGTGTAAATTTAACCCTCACGTCTACCTGTGTCACAGGTTTGAGACTTTTTCTTCTTCTCACACAAATTTTCTCCACTTTCTAGAATCCCTGTAGATGACAAGCTATCCCACTACTCACCTGGACTGTGAGAGGCTGCCCTTCTGGAGTCTTTGTTATACATGAGACTCAGTTTTAGCCTCTGTCCTATCAGGGGGTGAAAGAAAAATACCACGTGTTCCTGGTGGACATTGAAACTCCAGTCCCAGCCAGGATACCTCCTGGGCTAGCTTGCATACTTACCACTCTAGTGTTGAGTAACTTCATTTCAGCAATTCTCTTTTGAGATAAGCTGTATATTAAATACAGTTTTGGTTATATTTTAGAATTTCTAATTTTCTAGGGGTAGAAGGGGAGGCATTGTCAGAATAGGCAAACTTGTAGAGACACTTTTTATCTTGTACTGCAAACTATCATTCCTAAAGTACATTATTCTTATAAATAATTGTTTTTATGTATTAACTTTGCTTAATGCAAGGTACACATACATTAATTTAAATTAAATTCACGTAGAGAGGGGAAATCTAAGTATGAATTGCAATTCTGTTCTAAGGTTGTTGTAAGCCTTGGAAAACAGGATGATTCCTGGCTGCAGGAAGAAAACATAATTCTATTTACTGCTGATTTATAAGAATCTTTACATTTACATCATTGTTAATTCACTGGACAAAGATCAGTCAGACCCTGCTGGGTTGTGTACAGCCAAGAAGCTCAAAGGGATGTGTATGGTTTTTTATATCTAAAATGATGGATTTTGGCATTTTGATAGACTGACAACCTTTGCACTCGTCTGCTTTTTCACTGACTTCATAGAAATGGGCTTCTTTCCCAAACGGAGAATACTAAGAATTTATTTCCTAAAGAACATTTTTTCCCATTCTAGGCCTGACAGAATGAAGTTTTTGTCGGCAATAGAGATTTCTGTTGGTTGGCCAGAGTGCCTGTCTACTAAAATCCTGAAATATTAGCTGATACATTCAACTTAATTTGAATCCTCTCTCATTTTAAAAATGTGTCTTACTCCTAGATTTTTATTTTGCATTGTTATAGAAACCCATTTCAAAAAGCAGAGAAGCAGTTACTAAACTAAACTCAGATTACTTCACACCAGGTCTGTTTATGGTTTTGTTGTGAATGTAATTTGGAAGTTTAGAAAAACTCAGTAATTTGATTATATGATTTGATTCTTGAAGGTGCTACCAGAGTTTAGGTACCTAATGTGATCAAGAATCTACTAATAAGCTTGAAAATTCATATTTAAAAGATGGAGATCCCTTAAATAATTGGTAAAAGAAATATAAACAGGATCCTAACAATAAATAGCTAATTTTTCTTCTAAGCTTTTGACATTGATGAATATTTAGTCATTAGAAAAAAAGAGTGAGGATCAATCTTACTTTCTGTTAAAAGCTTTTTGTCTCTTTGACCAAAAGACTTGAGGGGAGGTCAGGATGAAGGTGGAGAGAAGGCTAATCAACCACCTCTGTGACAAAATGTTCTCACATTTTCTTAAGTGGTCTATGGGAGGCCAGCCCTAAAGCATCATCAGATAATTTAAAAATAAACTTGCAAGCAATAATTTCTTTCAAGACACGAACAATCTGACAACTGGCCATATTGAATCTTCTTGACACTTTCTACTATTTCAACTCTAGAGTCAGTACACTGAATGCATCGTGAATCAGTGTTTTTTAGCACTCTACTTGCCAGTTGGTGCAGGTAATTTCTATTCCTGAAATAACATGTTTATTAGCATTAGGTAAAAACTATTTTGAACCATTCTGTCAAAGATACCTATCACAGGGATTAAGGAGAGAATGGGATTGCGTGGGTTCGAATCCCAGCTCTGCTGCTATCTAGTGGTTACCCTTGACAAAGCTGCATCAGAGCCTCGTTTTGTAAAATACACATAATAATAGAACCACCCTCACTGGGTAGTTGGGAGCATTAGACTATACATGGAAAGCATGTGTCTCCCATACAGTGACAGTCATTGTAATTAAATATGCATGTATTCTACATGGAAATACATTCAAAGTACTTAACAACTTGAAGTATAGCTCTTAACAACATACTAATGATTGAAACAGTATCTACCATCCTTTTGGGAAACAAAATGTGATTTTTCTGTTGAGGAATCAATCGATCTGTTTAGGTTGATGATTCTATGGAAAAAAAATAATGACTATCTTTTCAGATATTTCAACCTCTTTAGAAGTGAACCCTAGACAACTAAGTTCAAATTTTAGCTCTAGTTATGTCTTACTGATCACTCATCTTTCTAATCCAAAATTTAATGAAAGAAATCTGATTTTCACATCTGGGCAAGGAGAACTTAAATATCAATTGGGTTTTATTCATGCTGCCTTGTCTAATTCCTTTAATTGCCTTTGCAATGTCATTTTGCTGCCCCCTCCCTTTCTTTTGCTGTTCAGAACTGAGGCTTTTCCAACTAGAACGATCCATCCTGACTTTTGAAATGCTAGCTTTCCAGCTGGTAATGGAGTGTGTGTAAACTACACATAGCATAGCTTGTGAATTTCTGGTTTGCATTAGACCATCATGGTTTATTGTTCTGAAGGGTCTTGAAGGAGAGTTCAAACTCATGATGACATGCAACCACTCCAGGGTGAGCTGTTCCTTTAAAATGACTGTTCACTTGACTTTGTTGTGTTTAGAAATCACTTGGGTAAATCTTTAGATACAGTTCATCACCGTCATGTATTAAATGAGGATAATCTGAATCCCTTGAAAATATGCATAAAATATGTAATTGACCTTGAACATAAGCACAAATGATTTACTGGTAAATATTTGTTTTACTAGACCACTTCCTTGGGCTGCAGTCTGTACTCCAAAGACGCTGGTAAAACCCACATTTTTAAAAATTCATTCACGATGGTCCTAAGTCAGTGGCTACTTCTAAAGCTTTTTTTTTTCTGAGTCAAAAAGTAATAAGAGACAGAGTAAAGGAACTTTTTATTAATTCTACTGTTGACTTACCTGACAGCAGTTTCCATTGCTCCCTGTGCTGATTTGCTGTTATTCATTAGACCTCCTCTTTGCCCTTGGCAGTCAAGACCCTCCACATCAGAATTTTACAATTACCTCTCTGATCCTCCTAGCAATGTTTCTTTTTCTCTGCAGTCAGGTGTGTGACGACCAGCCCTCATGTCAGTTGTTCTTATTTGTGACCTCATACTTTGGGGCTCTCCTACCCTTTTTCCAGCTCTGAACTATCATCTCTAGCTCCCTTCTGACCTCTTGGTCTAAAAATTCCCTTAGACTTGATGAATCATTACCCCCGCCCCCAACTCCCTGAGAAATTTGTCATGTCCAGTTCCACGGACCTAGACATTCCTGAGTATAGAAATCAATCTGTATACACAGTGAAGAATATTCTCACATATTGCTTTGGATGTCCCGAATTCCCAGTGTGATCACTGGTGGCCCCCATCCCTTCTCCGTCTTATCCTAGTTGGATTGTAAGGACAAAGATAGTCTTTTATTTCTTTGGCATCTCATGTTGAAAAACTACTCCAACATCCATGAACATGTATTTTGTTCACCTGTGTCTGGTGTATCTTTGTTTTCAAATGACTGTTATAGTGCATATTGAGCATTTTACTGTTGAAGGCAATATCTAAAATAAGTATTCAGATGCACTCTTTCAAATATAACAGCATAAAAGCAATATATTGTCTAGACTTATTATTCTGCTTTCTCATTATCTAAAAATCTAGAGGGAAAGTTGGGCAAAAATAGCAGAAGAAAATGAAGAGTTTGGAAAAGCTCGTCTTGAGAAAGTCAAGGATGGGATGCAGGGATATGTGGACAACAAACAGGGTAAAAGCTTTTTCCAACTACATGATATGTCCATAATTGCCTATTCATTTCTTTTTTATAGTGTCCGTTGCCTCATAAAAATAAATCATCACGAGAAAAAGTTGTGTCATCACGAGAAAAAGTTGTTGGTATTTCATATAAGAAGGCACCTTATTAAATTTTGTTAAATTTACATTTATACCAATTCAGTTTTCCTGGATCTCAACCTATGAGATCAGAGTTCTGAAAAGGGTTAATAAATTAAATTGACTGCAGTGTGCCTGCCTAGTCTGCTAATGTGTAGTAATTTATGAATATTGCAATTATTCATAGCTATTAAAGAATAGAGAATATTCCAAGCGTGCCTAACAAACCCATTATCTTTGAAAAACTGCATGTATATAGATGATTCCCAGGGTAATAGGAGTTTTCATTCCACGTGTTTGAAGATGTTTTCTTGAGAAGTTTGATCTTTCACAGAATCTCTGCCTGCTAACACCAATGATGTCTACTCACCACTGGAAGGAGGTTCTTTGTACCCAAAATGGCCCTTCTTAACTTTACTGTCCTTGGAATTAGGAAGAAAAGAGAAAGCTAGAATATATTTACTTGTCAGGCTGGGCACAATCCCATGAGGCACTTTGTGTTAAACTTCTGGAGAAACATAGGAAGCCTTGGGATAAAGTTAGGGAACAAGAAAAGGCTTGTGCTGACATCTGCAGTTATTGTAACTTTGAAAGTCTATAAATGTGATAGCATCATGAACCTCATTTTTTGGAGTTCCTTCATTAAGGTATTCAATAAAAATGCATTGAGTGCCTATGATGTGTTTGGTGCTGGGGATAGGTGATAAAGAAAACAGTCTAACTTCATGGGGTTTATGTTACAATGGGGGAGACAGATGGTAGTGGACAGTTACACAGTTTTATACACACACACACATGCTCACACACACGCACATATTAACCACTGGCTGTGGGATGTGCTAAGAAGGGAAGGTCCAGAGTGTTCTATGAGTGTCCATGTATGATGGGGTTGGAGAAGTCTTCTTTGGGGGACTGAGGTTTGCACTGAGACATGAAGGAGGTGACATTAATCAAGTCTGGGGGAGGTGTGGGTGAGTAGGGGAACAGAAAGAAGAAGTGTGATGGTTATATTTATGTGTCAACTTGGCTAGGCTATGGTGCCCGGTTGTTTGGCCAAACACCAGTATAGATGATATCATGAAGGTTACTTTTTAAAAAAACATGTTTGACTTTTAAATCAGTAGACTTTGATTCCAGCATATTACCCTCCATAGGTGGGTGGGCTTCATCCACTCAGTTGAAGGCCTTAACAGCAAAGACAGAAGGCTACCAAAGGAAGGAATCAGAATTTTGCCTTCAAACTGCAACACAGAAATTCTGCCTGAGTTTCCAGCCTTTGAACATCAACTCTTGCTGGAATTTCAGCCTGCTGGTCTGCCCTGTGGACTTTGGACTTGTCAGCCCTACAATCATGTGAGCCAATTCCTTAAAACAAATCTCTCTCTCTTTACATAGATGAATGGAGAGATAGATGGATAGATAGATAGATAGATATAGGTATACATGTAGATATAGATATATCATGTTTCCCTGAAAATAAAACCTCGCTGGACAATCAGCTCTCATGCATCGTTTGGAGCAAAAATTAACATAAGACCAAGTGTTATTTTACTATAATATAAGACCGGGTCTTATACAATATATAACATAATATAATATGATATGATATAATATAATATAATATAATATAATATAATATAATATAATATAATACCGGGTCTTATACTAATTTTTGCTCCAAAAGACGCATGAGAGCTGATTGTCCGGTTAGGTCTTATTTTTGGGGAAACGGTATCTCCTATTGGTTCTGTTTCTCTGGAGAACCCTAACTACCACTGGTGACTTTAGCAAAAGGAACCACATGTGCAAAGGCTCTGAGGTGGAACAGAGCTGGTGCTTGAGGGAATAAAAAATGGGCACTGTTGCTGAAACATGGAGAACTAGTGACTGGAAGACTATCCAGGTCAGAATTTTCTGTTGTGACGCCCTTTATGGAGAGTTGGGACCTTAAACACAGCTGCAGATATTAATTCCTTGAATTTATACAGGACTCTCTTCTTTTAAATACACTCACTCTTCAAAATTTGTAGTTATTAAGTGTATATTATGCATTCTTACACTTTTCTTACCACCATGTAAGATTTTCATAAATCACTTCATATAGTAGAATTTCCAGTCTTTCCCCTTCTCTCTTCTCCCTTTTCCTTTCTGCACAGGGTGTTGCCTCCCTAGACACTTCCTCTTTTGACCTTCAAATTACTGTGCACTTGAGCATTTCTGTTGTCTGAGTCTTTAGGTCTAACTTTACACTTTGGTTCCACAGTTTATCCACTCTCATTCATCCTTCACTATAATATTTAGTTCTGAGACCTCAACTTTCTTTTGAGAAATTATCCGTGTCTCATTCTGATCTGTCTTGGGGGTCCACCAGTAAAGATGCCTTGCCTTCCTTAAGCTGAAATGTGGGATGTGGGCATTTGAATCTTGGGCAAGATAAGAAATGGCTGGAGCTGGTTCATCTTCATGGTATCTCCCTCAAGAAACAGCCCTGCTGTTACTGCTTTGTAATAGGTCCTCAGCTCTGCTTCAGTTTTTATCATTTCTGAAACCTGGATTTTCAGTTTTACCTTCAACGCTGTAAGCTACCCCATTTACCCTAGTATATCTCTTCTCTCCTTAAGTTAACCAGAAACAGTTTCTGTGGCTTGCAGCCCAGGGAGCCTACAGTTCCAGTACGAAAGGGGAAGGGTGAAGAGTTTGGTGTTGCTAGAGAGAATAGTGTGTGTGGGAGTACTTGGAGGCAGTTTGGGACCAGGTTTTCAAGGGTGACAGAAAAAGACCCCAAAGAACTTGGAAAAAATGCTATCCTCTGAGAGAACATGGTGGAATGTGTTCAGCTGTTGAGAAAGTGAAGCAAGAACCAGTCGGGTTCATCAGTGAGTTTGTTATTGAAAAGTTCCAGAATCTCTCCCAGAAGTCCAAAGGACAGGCAATATCAGGGAAATGGCATGAATTCTATGCAGAATGTGGGAACCATTCTGTTTTGTGCCAACAGAAAATGTCTGGTCAGTCTGGGTTGTAGAAAATAGACACCCAATAAAGTGATGTCATGGAAGAGAGCTCCCTGTATGTGGTACAGGCACCTGCAGTGACATGGGACAGCCCGGTGGTCACAGCCAGAACCATCATCCTCTTAAGGCTCTAAATAGCGAAACAACTCACTCTCCTGAGTGAACTCCATGGCCATAAAGAACCTTATTATAAAATGGCTGTTCGTGTAACTATGCTTCTGGGGGAGGAATATGCAGCTCAGGCCAAAATGAGGATTAGGGCTTGTTGAGCACATAAGCTTTAACGAAAAGTAATATGCTGACAATTTTGGTTCCTACATGAATCTTGTGGGATTAGTTAATGTGGGTCTACTGCCTATGTACCGATCGAATTTCTGAGTTTATGAATCTGAGGATAAGGCTGTAGACTGTCATGAATTCGTTCGTTCAAATTATGAAGCCAGAACTTCTTTGCACTTCTATAAAGCCACAATGTTTTCTGTTCTATCTTGTAGGCAAAGGTTGCCTACCCAAGAAGTTTGTTTAGGAAGGGAGCAACATGATCAGATTAGAAAGACTCCTGGTGTCAGGGCAGAGAGATTCTGGCAAAAGGTTGTTTCTATGAAGTCCCAGAGGATAGCACAAGAGATCTGAACTAAGGAAACAGCAGCGGGGACAGTGGAGAGGCCAGCTGCTGGACTGAACTAGGGTCTTTCGATCTCTATGACCTGTTGGATGAAAGGGTAAGGGATTGGCTAGAATCAAGAATAACTAAAGAATGTCTTAGTTGTCATTTTTTCTTTCATTAAATAACCTTATTTGAATTCCCACAAACAATGTTAAAATAGTTAAATGGTGGCAGGATGAAAAAGAGAATCTGAGTTAAATTAGTGCTAGGTCAGCTCAGCGCACTAAACCACAAATTCTCTAAGAGGTTTAGCAACATATTGGATAAATGAAATTAATCCTTTAGAGCCACAAGCTGACATATGCAGATGCTATGAATCCATAAACTATACTGTGAGCATTAGAAAAGGAAGATAAAAAATGCAAGTGAACACATCTGTATTCTGTCCTGCAAATAAAGCCTAGTTCACACTGTCATTTTCTGTGGTCGTGTGGAACCAGGAGGAGGCTCTGACATGTTCGCACTGTTGACCTTTACAGTCCAACACGTTCTTGGTTGTTCCCCTGCCCCTGCAAAAACGTGAAGCTTTGCAGTCAGGTCACTGCTGAACATGAGGCGCTACCCTAAATTTAGAAAAGGCTGTGATTCTAACAGCCAAGTGACAAAAACCAGACAATTTCAAGTTCTCGCTGACTGTTCTGGGTTACATTTCCTCCAGGCAAAGTCAGAGCTGCCAGTGGCATTCATGAAAATGGCCAGCCTGTCAGAAGAATCACCAGGAGGTGCTGCCGATAAGAAGTTACCGAGGATTAAAACTGTCCTCCACTTTTGACCTCAGAGTTAAAATATTTCTTTCGTTTTTAAATATATTTAAAAGCCAGACCTGGAAGTGCATTTGGTGACTTTTCACTAGCTTGCATGAAATAAAGGGTTGTGTGGTCATGTAATGAATTTAGGCTCATTACCACAACCAGTCATGACGTTGGAGAGCAGACTTTCGGCTTCAATCTGTGAGAAACAGTTGCAGATTTGCCAATAAATCATAGAATACAGTAGTTCATATGTGACTCTGGAGTCTCAGACACAGACGTCTTGAAAATTGGACCTCACCGATGCCTGAAAGAACCAGAAACCCGTCTCATCTGATTCCTTTGAGCTTATCAATACTTCACTTTCAGGGGCACAAAGAAGGCTTTGTGCTGCTGAGCTGATAGGCTCCACTGCAGGGAATGTGCATGGCAGAGAATGTGCCAACACACTTAGAAAAGAAAATAGAAAGACAGTGTAGACACTGTCAAAATAAAGTGCCATGTTTTTATTCACTCTATGGGGCCACATCCTTATGCTGAACAGATCCAGGGACATCAAAATGCTGGCTTCGCTTCTTAAGGAAATGCCTCCTGACTTCTGTATATTCTCTTCTGATTAGCAGTCCTATGTTTCACATGCTTCAAATGCCAATAAGCTTAAGTTTATTAAGAAATAGCACAAGCTTCTCAATCTGGGATAAGAAAAAGTATATCTGTTGTTCTATTTTAACATATGGGTGCAGATAGAAATCATGGTGAGGGAGCCCAGTTTCTGGGGTTCTAATCCCCAGCTCAGGGGGTCTCGACATTTTTGCATTCAATGCTATCTTTTGAATGCTGTACATTTTGATGGGAAATCTCCAAACATTAAATAAACAGCACAAACATCAGTGTAACTAGTCCTACTGTAAAATCATGTTTTGCAGCATCTGTAAAACTAGCTACAGTTATTGCCGTAGTCACTTTCACCTTTTATCATGATGTTGCTGTTTTAGTAAATTTATTGTCCTGCCCATGTTCTCTTGTATACTCATGAGGAGAGTATATTACATTTCCCGTAAACACACTTTCTTTCTTTGAACACACTGCTTTTTAGCACTTGTTCTAAACTTGTTACTCCCTGCTCTGTAACTCCACTCTGCAAACCCATGAATCTTAACATTTCATCTGGCACACACTGCTGGAATGGTAAGTTTTACTCTGTTGTAGCAAAAATAAATTTTATACAGAGATGAAAACTTGGCAGCAGATTTACGTGGCTCTTGAGCATGCTTGGCACAGTGCCTTCACATGATATTGGCACCTTGGATAATCTCAGGCAAGTCACAGAAATTTTGTGTCTCAATTTCTCCTTCTGCATAATCTGAGTAAATTTGGTTTCTATAAAAATACCAAAGAAAGCATTGTGGACTCTCTAAAGGTAATCGGCTATGTAAGCTTGTTGCAGGTTGGACTCTCCAGGAAACTGACTCTGAGATGGAGATCAGCTCACCACAGGAAGGGTACTGGAGAATATTTTTAGGATCAAGAAGTGTGTAAGGAATGGAACAAGTAGGACATGGCAGAAGGAGAGATTGGCTGTGGTTCCATCTAATAAGGGCTCAGCCAACCCCGTGGGAAGCTCTGAGGCTGGCTTTACATTTAGATTTGTGCCAAGTGTGAGTGAGGTAGCAAACTCTTTATCTAGGTTGACCAGTCACTGAATACAGCCTGCCCTGGGCAGGGGCAGTGACTTTGGGTGAGAGGTCTCTTCTGTCGAAGCGCTTCCCAGAGAAGGCTCTCCGCAATCTTTCCAGGTGGTGGGGAGCCAATTCTTCATTCCTGAAGTGGGGATTTGGGTCACCCAGTGCAGTATACACAATGAAAACCAAGCCAGAAGCAGCAGAGGTGAACAACTCTGCTTTCCTTTATGGTGGTTGGTGGTTTCCAACGAAGACAGAATTATGGCATGAATGGTTATAGAGATAATTCCTTTTCTTGACCTCCAGCACTGTCACACAAAGTTCTGGGACCCCCGTAGATGTGCTGTAGATGTGGCGTCAAGGGTTCTAGCAGGGGAACTGCCAAAGGATTCTTCCTCAGATTGGGTTAATCTCTTTGCTTTCAACAAGCCTTGTGTTCTTTTTGCACTCAGTATTATGTAATCTGGCTATATTTCCTCTCTAATGTTCAAAGTGGAATATTTATAACACTATGTCTCTCAAGTCTTGGTTGTTTATGCAAAAATGATCAGGTGTTTAAAAGAGAGCATGACATTTAGTTGTTATGTCTTCTAAGTCTTATTAGGTAGGAGATTACTCCTAATCTCTCCCCTTTTATGACTTTAATATTTTAAAGAAAACAGGCCAGTTATCTTGTACACTGTTCCTTATGCTGGATGTGCCTGATTGTTTCCTCATAAGGTTGTTTAACTTGTTCTCTTCAGGGAAGGAATTAGATAGACTTAAATACTTGATAAGATTCAGGTTAAACATTCAGTAAGAATACTTGATTATATCCAATTTTTAAAAAGAAAAGTTATAAAATGCATTTTGGACCTTCAAGATACGTGAAGTAAAAATTAATAGAAGTAAGGGGAAATAGATGATTCTAAAACTGTATTTGGAGATTTAAAACTCCTCTCTCAGCAACTGATAGAAAAACAAGGCAAAAAGGAAAAAAAATCAGTAAAGATATAGAGGATCTAAACAAGACACTCAGCCAAGTTGAGCTAATTGATATTTATAAAACATTAATACCTCAATACTTAAGAATAAACATTCTTTTTAAGTGCATGGTATGCTCATCAAGATAGATCATATGCTGCACCACGAACCAAGATTCAATAATTCAAAAAATATGGAATTTATACGGAATAAATTCTTTGATCATAATGTCATTAAACTATAAGTCAATAATAATAGATATCTAGGAACCGCCAACATTTTGGAAATTACAAAAACACTTCTAAATAATTTGTGGGTAAAATAAATCACAAACAAAATTAGAAAATATTTTAAACTAAAATAAATAAAAGTACAACTTACCAAAATTTATAGGAAGCAGCTAAAACAATGCTTGTTTATAGGAAATTTTATAGATTTACATGCTTGTATTTGAATAGAAAGATCAACTCAATAATTGAGGATCCACTTAAAGCACAGAAAAAGAAGACTGAAGTAAACCTAAAGTAAACAGGAGGAAGGAATTTAAAAAGACAAGAGCAGAAATGAAAAAAAAGGAAAACATAGCAACTACAAATCTCATAGTTTGTTGGTGGGAGTTTAAGATAGTGCATTCACTCCGGAAAATGGTCTAGAGGTTTCTTTTAAAACTAACCATATATCTACCGTAGGACCCAGCAATTCTTATTCTAGGTAATTATCCAAAAGAAATATAAAAAATATGTTCACAAAAAGCATCTGTATGAGAATTTTTATATAAGTTTTATTAATAATAACCAAAGTCTAGAAACAATCCAGGAGGAATACTTACTTCTCAGCAATAAAAAGGAATGAACTACTGATATATCCAACAACATGGATGATTCTCAAAGGTATCATTTCGAGTGGCAGAAACTAACTGCAAAAGAATATATAGTGTATAATTCTATTTATGTGACATTCTAGAATGGGCAAAACTAATCTACGGTGAAAAACATCAGAACTGTGCTTATCTCTGAAGATGGGGTTGGAGGAGAAGACTGACTGGGAAAGGTAATGAAAGAACTTCTTGGTAATGTTGTATTTCTGGATATGGACTTGGGTTACACAGATATATGCATTTGTTAAAACTCAACAACTGTGATTTAATATTTGTACATTTCATTCATTGTATGTAAATTTTCCAACAAAAGGAAAAAACTTGTAAATAAACATTGAATTCCACTTAATGGTCTGCAAATGGAATATTTAAGGGTAAAAACTGTACTGATGCACTTCACTTTGAAATATGTCAAAAAATATGGCTTGTTGGGCAAAGAATGCATATAGATAAACATAAAGATGTGGTAAAACAAGTATAACAGAAAATTCTTTCAACTCTGCTCTTTGAAAATTATCAACAAAATTGTTGAGGTAAAGACATTTTGGGGACAAGTGGGTGAAGTTCAATAAGGACTGGATATTAAATGACATTAGGAAATTATTTTTGCTAGTTTTCTTCAGTGTTTTAGTGGTATTCTTAGGAGAACTTATATATGAGAACTTATTCTTAGGAGAAGTGAGGTAAAATATTTAGTAGTTGAATGGTTGGGAATGGTTTAGAAAAAGTTTAGATAATAGAGCAAATATGGCAAATTGTTAACAATTGTTGAATCTAGAACATGATTACTGGGCTGTTTATTGTCCTTTTATTATAAAATAGAAAAAGTAAAGAGTAGAAGTAGTGAGATATTACGTCAAAGGGCAGAGAATAAAAAGAATGAAAACTTTGCTCCTGAGAGATCTACAATTTCCAGTAGTCTTTCAAAAGGATCAACGTTAGTTTGGTCGCTAAAGGAACATATTACTGGACCTTATTCAGAAGGCCACATCGTCAGTACTCTCTTGTGGCTTTCTGACTATTTTACTTCTCTAGACCATTCTGATTTCAGAGCTTGAATGCGAACATCTATGTTCACGAACTTGCCTTTTTGTCCTGATTCTGGACTACATTGTTTATGAATTTGATGCTGTATTTTTTTTCACCACAGATTAAGACCTGAGTTTTTGGATTCAATCTAGTCATGAAACCTTAATTCTTAAACTTTGCTTCACTAGAGATCCACTAGACACTTAACAATAAATTTACTGTCAAAAAGAAACGTAGGAGGAAGTGTGGGTATAACACAGCGAAGTGTCTGTATTTGTTTAGGCTTTGCTTCTGTTGGGTGACTGTACCCTGAAAAATGACATAGAAACATAGACTGTGCACACAACTCTGGGCCAGGAGAGAAGGTTGGGGGACAGATGTTCTCACAAAGATAAGTCATCGTGGCTGTGAATGTATTGGGAAGCAGCATTTGGCTATCTTTTTGGTCTCATTTTATGTTTGTGTCTGGGTCTGGGTGCACTTACGGCTATGTGGATTTGCTCCAGGAGCTGGAAGGCCTTCTTTGGAAAAATTATGCTTTGCTTCATTTCATTGAAAATTCCTCAGCTAACATACTTTCCTATTATGGAATCTAGCTCTCTAAAGGTTTCGTGGCTGAAAATAGATAAATTTCTTGATAAAAATGTAAATAGAGTGAATCTCAGAGTATCTCAAGCTGCCTTTGTTTTAACTCCCTGTATGATTCTGATGAAAGGTTGGGAGTCCTTACATTGGACACTAAAGATTAGTGGGCCCCAAAGCTAGCTGTCCCCAAGGATTCCACGGAGAGGTCTTTTAAAATGTAGATTTCTGGTTTCAATGAAAAAATCTATAGAATCTTTTTTTTTTTTTTTTTTAGCTACTCAAGTGACTTAGATGGTAAGCAAATTTGTAGACCTACACACCAGTGCTTCTCAAACTTTAACGTGTCTATGAATCACCAGGATATCTTCTTAAAATGCGATTCTAATTCATTAGGTCAGAGGTGGGGCTCAAGATTGTGTATTGTTAACAGAGCTCCCTGATGCTGCTGCTGGACTGCAGACCACACTGTGAAGAGTGAGGAACCAGACTGTATCCCAAAATCTTTTCCCTAAAACTTGGGTCATGGCTTCCTTTTCCAGAGAGCCTATGCAGTCAGCATTCAGCATGTGACAAACTTTCTTCTCACCTCCTAGCGTGGTATCTCTTCACTTTGAAATACTGTTTGAACAGGCGATAACTCAGATTAGGTGAACCATCCACCTTGTTTGCCCAGCAGAGTCCTAGTTTACCCTATTATCCTGGCATAATTACTAAAATCCCCTCTGTCACATTCACTCTTAGAAGTGTCTCCCTTTGAAAGATAAATTATTAGGTAAATTAGAAAGGTAACCCTTTCTAAACTCACAAACATTGAGATGTGATATGTTACAATGTACAGAAGATAGGTTGTGTAACCAAAATCCTGTGTAGGTTCAAATTCTACAACCTTAAGCAAGTCAAGCCTGAATTATCTCATGGGTAAAAAAAAAAGAGGTTTACTATGAGGATTTATAGAAATGATACAAAAAGCGTCTAGCACAGTGAGTGGCTGGCACAGAGTAGGCACCCATTTATTTAGACCCTATCTCCTTATGGTCAATGAAGTGAGCATCTACCCTACTTTGGAATGATAAAAATTGAGTGGTACTATCAAGTTAGGATCAGAAGCAGCTGTAGTAGTAAAATGATGCATCTGTTAACATTTGTGTTTCAGTGCAACTCTCATGAGCCTCTTAGCGAATCTGTCTCTGAACCCAATAGTCACATGTGATTGCTATGTTATCATGTGCACTTCAGTGCTATGTTGATAAACCTACCTAAATCCTGAACTAGGAAAATAAAGGTCTTAACATTTATTGAGTTCCAACTACGTACCAGGTGGAGGGAATTCCAAATTGGAAGAGATCATTAATGTCATTGTAGGACAAGGTATAGAAAAGTTTAATATCTCTATAAACAGAAAGACTTGACAGATTTCTGGGGAAACCTCTACATCCAGTATTTTAGACTTCAAAAACTCATAGAAAGACTTAGAAAACTACAAAAACAGGAAGATGAGGTGGGTAGAAATTGAGGAAACTTGGTGCCTTGGTTATATTCTTACTGCTGTAAAATCCCCATGAAAACACACCCAGCAATTAAGGAAATTTGAACAAGATATGATCGATGATTGGCTCCTGGAACTCCCATCAATGATCTATGAAGGCTTACCTGGATCATCTCATTAATCTTGCAGTAAGTAACACGACTATTTTAAAGAATTAGAAATTTGGGGATACCATTTGAGTGGTTATGGCAGGGTTTTCCTTTATTAGGAATCTGAGCCAGGCTCATGCTGTACATGCATTATCTTATCGAATATCTAAAATAACTTCATGGAGTCAATAGTATTATTATCTCATTTTACAGATGAGGAAACTGAGACAGGAAATTTAGTTTCATGTAAGGTCACGTAGCAAGTGAGAGACAGGACTAAGATCCATACTTGGGTATGTCTAACTTTGAGATCCTTATTCTTGACCACCATGTATGGTTTCTGTGTGTTAATGCTTCCATTCTTTCTATACGTATTTCAAAAACAACATTTTATTATTCTACAGTCCAATGTAATCAAACTTGGGAATTGGGCTCTGGTGCAGGGACTATGTGAAGTATATGTAAATATGAAGCAAAGACAGCAATCCACTGCACGGACTTGGAATTGGGGCAATTAAACAAAATGTACTCATTTATTTTACAATTTTATTGAGGTAAAATTGAAGTACAATGAATTGCACATATTTAGGGTGTACAGTTTTATCAGTTTTGACAGATGCATACACCTATGAAACTATCACCATAATCAAGTTAACAATTATTTCTCTCTCCCTAAAATTTCCTCCAGCTACTTTGTAATCCATTCCCTCTCTCTGTCAAGATCTACAGGCAAACACTGACCTGCTTTTTGTCACTATAGATTAGTTTACATTTTTTTAGAATTTTATATAAATAGAATCATACAGTATATACTCGCTGTTGCTGTGCTTCTTTCACTTGGCATAATGATTTTTGAGATTCATCTGAAATTTCAATTTGTTGAACATACCAGTAGTTTGTTTCTTTTTATTGCAGAGTAGGTTTGCATTATATGTACAAACCAAAAGTGATTTATCCATTTAGATGTTGATGGACATTTGTGCTGTTCCCATTTTTTGACTATGATAGATAAAGTTTCTATGAACATTTGTGTACAAGTCTTACTGTGGATATGCTTTCATTTCTCTTGGGTGAAAACTTAGGAGTGGACTAGATAGGGGTATGGTAGGTATATGTTGAACTTTTTAAGAAACTGCCAAGCTGTTTTCCAAAATGTTTATAGTTTTTACATTCTCAACAGCAGTGCTCCTCATCTTCACCAACACTTGGATTGTTGGTTTCAAAAATATATATTAGCCATTCTATTGTATGTATAGTGGTATCTCCTTACAAAATGTAATATAAAATTTCATATATATATAAAACATATATATATATATGTATATACATATACATATACATATACATATACATATACATATATATATATATATATATATACACATAGCAGGAGGTAAACAGGATCATCCTTTATTGGTGTTTAGAATAAAAGACTTATACAATCAGACTGCAATATGCTTAGGAAGCTAATTTTTTGTTGTTGTTGGTTCATTGTTTTATGACTAATGAATGTTGAAATATATAAAGTATTTAACTTATCAATTCTGGGCTTTATGATTATAAGATCTCAATCCCGGATTAGCACACAAACTTGATTTAGCAAGGAGAACTTGCTAAGATAGTAGAAATTCATGGAGTACAGGTATGCTTGTGGCATTATGAAACATCAGATTGTGTGTAGCACTGAAGGTTTTTTTTGACGATTTTACATAGGTCGTGAATATTTTTTTAGACTCTTACACAGTTATTCTAACCAGAGATAAAGATACTGGCTACAGAATCTTGTATGCCCACTCCTACTGATGAATGAGAAGTCTGAAGCAATGTGACTTTTCCAATTAAGGTGCCAAAGAAGACTCAGTTGAGGACGTCAGAAGGTGTAGGAGTAAACACATGAATTTTGAATTAGATGAATGTGAATATGATTATTGATTGTGAATATGATTATTGATTATATATAACATAAAGCTTATATGTTTTTGTTCTGGACACTTACTTTTTGAGCCTCAGTTTCCTTGTATCTACTTACAAAAATCTTTGTAAAGAATAAATGAACAATATACTGACAACTAAGTTTGGGAACTCATCTTAGAAAAAGTGCTACATACCTCATTGCTGAATGTCACTATGGTCACCTTTGAAGTACTCCCCTTGTGAAACTATGCACTGACACCAGCATCTAGTCCACTCTTCAAAGCAATTTTGGAATTCTTTTTTCTGGAATGGCCATCAGAGCTGTCATCATATTACCCTTGATGTCTTAAATGTCATCAAAATGTCTTCCTTTCAATATTTCCTTTATCTTCAGGTAAAGAAAGAAGTCATTGGGGGCCAGATCAGGTGAGTAGGGAGGGTGTTCCAATACAGTGATTTGTTTATTGGCTAAAAACTCCCTCACAGACAGTGCTGTGTGAGCTGGTGCATTGTCATGATGCAAGAACCATGAATTGTTGGCGAAAAGTTCAGGTCGTCTAACTTTTTCACGCAGCCTTTTCAGCACTTCCAAATAGTAAACTTAGTACAAATTCATAATGAATAATCCCTCTGATATAAAAAAAGGTTAGCAACATCATTGCAACAAATTCGCAAACTAAATTGTCAGACCTCACATGTAAAGCCCTTGACATAGAGTAACAGTTAAATCAATAGTAATTCCTTTACTTTTCATAGGTCAGTATTTAAAACATTGAAACAGTATATTCACTATTTTTTAAAATTAAATTTATTGAGGTGACAATGGTTAGGAAAATTGCATAGCCCCAGCGGGCTCTGGTGCCTGCTGAGGTTGCCCTTTGGGTGTGCCTCTTGTGGGGCTAATTGGACAGTGATCTGCTGTGATTTGAAGTCCATCTCCAAGTATGTTGGTTCTGGGGCCTCATGGGTGGGGCTCCAGTGCAGGCCCAGGTCACCCATGGCCTGTGACCAGCCGGGGACTACATGGTAGGAGCTATAAAGCTATCTGTGGATGTTTGCTGCCTATTCTAAAGAACATTTTGATGATATCCTTTGATACATGATTGGATAAAGAAGATGTGGTATATATGTATAATGGAATACTACTCTGCCATAAGAAAAGATGAAATACTGCATTTACAACAACATGGATAGATCTTGAGATTATTATGCTAAGCGAAATAAGTCAGTCAGAAAAAGTTGAGAACCATATGACTTCACTCATATGTGGGATATAAAACTGAAAGCAACAAAGGCACAAGACAAACAAAGAAACAAAAGCTCATAGACACAGACAACAGTTTAGTGGTTACCAGAAGATAAGGGTGGAGGGGGGTGGGAGATGAGGGTAAGGGGAATCAAATACACAGTGATGGAAAGAGAACTGACTCGGTGGTGAGCACACAATGTGATATATAGATGATGTATTTAGAGTTGTACACTTGAAACCTAGGAGAGGACATACTGCAAACCGAGGACAGCAGCCAACATTACCAGGCCAGGGGTAGCTCGGCAAAAAGCCAGGAGATCCCAAGCCTGGTGCTACCTACTGGCTCCCTTAAGGATCAGCCACTGATAAAGCCTTGTATGGTACACAAGTTGGGTGAGTCAGGGCCTCAGGGAATCACTGGAGTGGGTACAGTTGTGTTCACCAGTTTAATGTAGACTGTGGTTTGGTGCCAGTGCTGAGCCTAAAGCTCCTCAGCAAAAATCTCAGAACACATTGAAGCCAGTTGCCCCATCTGGGGCCCAAGCACTACCGTGGTTTAACAAGGAAGAGTGCAATTTGGGTGGGGCTGGCTGCTTCGGAGGAAGTGCCTCTGGCATTGGGGAGGTGGGTAGGGCAGGTTACTAGTGAGTCATCAGGAGCTCCAGACCAATCAGATTCAGATTTGGCCCATGGGGGCGGGCTCAACACAGGAAAGATGGCACCTGCCTGCTGGCTGCACGGGAGGAATACTCTACTCAGGGAAAATGGCGAATGTCCTCCAGCCCTGCCCCAAAGTCACATACCTCAGTCTGCTTCCTGTATTCCTCTAACATTTCCTGAGTCACCGTCCCTCCGCCTGAACCCAAGGTAAGTGCCTGGGGTGAGAGAGTCTTTGTGTGGGCCGTTTAAGAGGATGTCTTTTTTGCCCATAGTCTTCCATCCCACCTGGGTGGTCAGAATCCCCACTGTTTTTCACAGGCTGATGTTGTGGGGGTTCCTCTTTTAGGCACCAGTATGCTAAGCTGGGGAGGCCAGTGTGGGGTTGAGGTCTCTTAACCCCTTCAGGGGGAACCTCTGTGGCTGAGATATCTCTCCAGGTTCTCATCCTTTATAAGGAGGTTTGGGGCCAGCCTATCTCCCATGTACCAGTCTTGACATGGCTTCTTTATATCCTTAGTTATAAAACTTCTGTTCGGCCCGACTTCAGATGGTTCTCCAGGTTGATTGTTCTATAATTTAGTTGTAATTTTAATGTGTTCATGAAAGGAAGCAGGCACAGTGTTTATCTATTCTGCCATCTTGGATCTCTCATGGGATATTTTGTCTTGTGGGTTGGTTAATAGTTAAAGCCAAGAACGTCTTGGTTATGAATGTTGTGACTATCAGCTTTTGTAAGTTTATTTTGAATGGGAACGGAATTTCTTTTTCTGCTGTAAATTTCTTCAGGTTTTGTGGCTGTTTCACTTTGTAAAAGTACCTGATGTATAATACAACCAAAGCTAAAGCTCTGTCTGCAAAGTTGAGAGCTATTAAGACTCTGGTTTTCTAAAACATTCAAAATAGACTGTGAATGACTACACACAAATCAGATCTCCACAAGAGTGACAGAAGAATAAGGACTGCTTATAGTGATCGAAATCCAGAAGAGTCCTTCTGAGAGGCACACAGGGACGATGACAGGAGGTTAATGTAGCTAGCTGACTTCTTGGCTGCCTGTTAAGCCAATTAATGACAAGGTACACCTGGCAGCTGAATTTTTCTCTCCAATTTTTTCTTAAAAAAAAAAAGTATATTTAAGAAAGAAAGCTAGGAAGAAAGGGGAAAAAAAGGAAGAATAAGAAAGTTGTTTTTCTAGTTTATTGTTTTTCTCCCCCCACAATTTGTTCTTCAATTTCTTTTTTAGAAATATATGCAATAATGTGTTTTTGGATTCATCTGAAAAAGTGAGTGTTTCTATTTCCAGTAGGACCTCAACCAGGTTTGAGATACTATCAAGTTTAATTGACAGCTCTTCAGTAGAAAGTCTGAAAATTCAAATCCTCATTCCTCTCTATAAGTGGAGTTTTTCTTTAAGATTGTCAAATAAATATGTTTTGGGAAGATGGTAATTAAGAGTGAACAGATGGCCATTTTTAGCTGCTATATTAAGTCTAGATATTTAATAGAATCATTTGCCTGCTGGAGTTAGTGAGTGTGATGTAGTACACTGGTTGGCAAGACATCAAGTTTGTCAAAGCTAATTGGGAACCATGATAAAGATTCAAATTCCTTATACGGTTTTTAGAACTGGGGAAGTGTTACAGTGCGGGGGAAGATTGCTACACTATGCCAAAACCTTACACCGAGGCTCTGTAGACTCAAGAATACAAAAACAGAATTATACTGTTTCCAACCAACAACATTGTGGTAGAGTGAAAAGGGCACTGAATACTTGCTTCTACTTTCTGCTTTGCCCTTCAGTGACTTTATGACCTGGGGCAAGTCCCTGAATCCCTCTGGGCCCTAGAGTCCTCGTATATCAAATGGAGGGTTGGGCTTAAAATTCAGTTAAGTTATTTTCCAGAGCGTTGTCCAGCTAGGAAGGTCTTACTAGAGCAAAGGACACTTCCATACCTTTGTGTATTGTGGATACTTTTCTGTCTTCTTGTTAGTGGAGTGCAAATTACTACTCAGAGCTTCCAAGCACCAGGGTTTCAGTCTGCACCCTTCTCCTTCATGCACTTGATATTTCAAGGATTTTAAAAACTAGAGATGGGTGAGCTACAGATTTCATAAAAATCCAGGAGCTGAGCTTGTAGCTAATAGTATATCAGTAGTAGTTAAGGAGCTCAGAGGTTTGTAAGAAACTCCAATAAGGCAGCAACCAGAACGTTCTGCACCTGTCCAGCCCATGTGCGTGAGGTGAAGGACGGACAGAAGATGAAGCCACACTCTGAGAATTTTTCAGTTTTTATGTACAATCTATGTATGCTATGTTTATATATATTTAAATAAAATTTTTCTTTGGAAAACGTTTAGTCAGAGTGTGGCCAAAAGATTTTCAGTTAGACTAAGTGATGAGAGCTGTTGTGAGGTTTACTTCACAGCAAAGATAATATTTAATGAAGCTAATTACCTGTAGAACTTGTAGAAGAAAGGGCATTGCAATACAATATAAAACTTTGCTATTCAGAAACATTTACTATTCAGAAACAATAATAGGTATAATTTCACTAAAGGAGAAGGAAGGTAATGTCTTCACAGCCCAGGGTTTGCCAAGTTCATAAGTCACCTAGGAAAAAGGTATTTATGATTATTATTATCCCCAACATCTTAAACTTATTATTGTGAAGTACACGTTCCTGTAATCATTGTCAGGAATGAGGTCTGTTTTTCAAATAATGGATATTCATGGATATTAGAGGCAGATGACAGCTTCCCTGAGAGGGAGTGCGAGACTTGCAAGATGACAGCACACCCTAACTCACAGTCCACCATTTTGGTAGAGGAAGTCAGGGCTCTTAGGACAATGTTCCTACGTAGTTGTGGCTGAATCAGGTTGGGCACTGGGCCCCCTCACCCAAAATGTTTGGATGCTTCTGTCTGAGAATGAACAATTGGCCAGATGGATTATAGGCCTGCCTTGGGTTGTGTTTCTTACAGTTTTAATTAGACCTCAATTCATCAAATACATACCAAGTGCCCAGAATCAGGCAAGGATGAGATGTCTTTCCAGCAAGCATTTTCTTCCCTCATGATCAATGTCAAAACACTTCTTACATTGTATATAATTCATTGATTAATGAGTGAATCTAAAACTTAAAAATCTCTCAATTTACTTTAGAATAAGATTTCCCCATTCTACAATCTCTTTGCCTCTCCATGGAGCTGCCAGTAGTTTTGGTTAAAGAACGGATGGCAAAAGGTGTGGAGAAGATGATAATTGCTATTTGGAAATTCAAAATGATTGGAAAAACAAATGGAAATACCGTGTTTCCCCAAAAACAAGACCTAGCAGGACAATCAGCACTAATGCATCTTTTGGAGCAAAAATTAATATAAGACCTGGTATTATATTATATTATATTATATTATATTATATTATATTATATTATATTATTATATGATAGACCCAGTCTTATATTATAGTAAAATAAGACTGGGTGTAATATTAATTTTTGCTCTAAAGATGCATTAGAGCTGATTGTCCAGCTAGGTCTTGTTTTTGGGGAAACATGGTATTAAACTTTCAGAATTTAGTTTCTACCAAACAATCATCTATATAAATTCTTCACTATGACTGTGTATCACATGTGTCAAAAGCAAAAGCAATCAGGTATGGAAAGTAAACGGGATTGAGAATCATACCAATTTAAAAAAAATAAAAAAAAAAATATATTTGTGTGCGTATAGAGGGATGCTTTATTAATGAATTGAAATATCATGTAACAATTTAAAAAACAAAACATGAATTGTAACTTTAGTTTGAAGCATACATATGTCCATTGTCATCTTAACTCATGGTTGCTGATTTTTTTAACTCCCACATTTGTTACATGGCTACCTCCTTCTTGTTTTGGGGCATGGGGAGCTCATGTCTTCCCTGATTACATTATCTAAAAAAAAACCCAAACTCCCATCTTAAAAAAGCCCCCGCCTGTCTAGTCTAAGATCCAAAAGTACAATTATGGCAGAGACCACAACTTGCGCCTTTCATTCCTTTATTATTAAAATAGAAGTACTCTCCAAGTTTTAGGTGGGCACCTGACTGCCCAAATAAATTCTGCATTTCTCAGGTGTCCTTGTAATTAGCTGTGGCATGTGACTAAGTTTGGGCCAATGGGAAATGAGAGGAATGAAAATAGATCACGTGTGGGTCATCTCCTCAATAACAAGCCACTTGCCCTGGACATTCTCTTTCTTTCCCACAGGCTGAAATGCAGACATGGTGCTTGTGAGCTGCACTAAACAAGTGCATAAGCACACCCTAGGGCATGAACAGGGAAATCAAAGGAAAGTCATTGCAGATATAGCCACCTTCCATCCCTGGACGGGTCACCTCTGGGAGCAAAAAATATATACTATTCTATTTAATTTGAGCATCTGTATTTCTGATCTCTCTGTTACTGAAATTCAGCTATACCCTAAATAATATACCATCTATTTTATTTTCTTCATAACAATTACTGCTATCTGTATTTATCTTATTTATCTGTTTGTTTACTTGTTTATTGTCTGTCTCCCTTCACTGGAATGTAATTTCCATAAGAGCAGAAATCTTCTGTTAACTTCTACATTCCCAGTGGCTAGAATAGTGCTTGACATATTGTAGGTGCTCAATAAATATTTGTGAATGAATGAATGAGTTAATTGAATGTGGAAAGTAGTAATTAGTGCACTAGTTGTAAGAGTTCATTTGAATGGATTGTTATAAGGCTACTGAGAAAAAGGATAACTGAGCATCTGTAGGAATATGGCTCTGATTTGAGTCACATCATCATCTTTCACGGATAAAGTCAAGTTGTTCTACCCCATGCCACACTCCAGTTTCACTCATAAGAGGCCAAGGCTTAGGGCTAGTTTGAAAGTGGCAGTTACTTAGCTCTTTTGTTGCTCCAAATGGGATAGTTTGGTGGGATAGGATAAGATGAGAAGAAGTGGGGAAAGCGAGAGCAAAAGGAGTATTCTTCTATCTAAAACTTGAGGGTTATGAACAGGGTGACTAAATAATTCAGTGGCCCAACTGTACACTTTGGGGGTGCTATGAATAATTACACCGGGACGATAAATATAAAGAGGGGCTGTGTCAGGCTAACCGACGCCACAACCTAGTTAAGCATCAATTCACAGGGAAAACTTGCCTGCGTTCTTAAAAGATAGACCCCACATTTGAGAAATGTCACGTGCAAGTATGTAATGAGTGACAAGCTCACCAGGAAACACAGAAGTGGTTCTTAACTTTTCTCCGGTGACTGGATGTCACTCAACGTATCAGCTCCCAGGACGTTTAGCCTTCAGATTAATGCCACTTTGGTTCACTGACGAATATGAAGTAAAAGGCATCAATACAAAAGAACGAAAATATTAAGGTTTCAAGGTCAGAAAGGGCTTTAGTGCAGCAGAACTGTTTAAGAAGGTTTACTTTCAGCCACAGTCCAGAGGCCAAAAGAACACAATTTAGGACATCTATGAGCTGAAAGGAGCAGCTGCCCATTCTTGGGAGAAATAAACATTTTGAACAGAGGGTCATGGAAATGGGCAAGAGATGAACACAAACACGAGATGTGGTAAAGAGGAAGGTGAAGAAACAACTTGCAGAAGGAAAGATGTATGTATGATGAGGAATTTAGCAAGGCATCAAAGCCGTAGTGGTCTGTTATGGGTTACGGTAGAGTCCATGGGGTTTTTTGAGTAGCTCCTCAGCAGCTTTATGAGACATACGGTGAGATAACAGCAGTGGGGTTCCTTTGGTCATTCATCCCACACATATTTATTGAGGGGCTACCAACTGCCTGGTGACGAACTGGTGGGGGGAGGGGATTATCTCTTTATCCTCATGCCAGGATCAACATCAATACATGAAATGTTCTCAAGAGTGATCACATTCATTCACACTTGGTACATCACAAAAGAGTCATGCAAATGAGCACCTTAGCCAAGAATGATATTTACAATTAAATCTATAACGAGGAGAAGACAGAAGAGTATGAGACCATGGTATCACTTATTTAACCAGCACTCCTGTTCTGGGAGCTTTTTACAGTGTAAAGACAGATGCGTGCTCTCTCACAGTAAACCAGAATGCAGCCTGACTCCTATGGGGCCATATTCATTGAGTGATGAGATATTTTATATTTGGACTTTACTGATTAGTGAAAGTCAGTAAAATCCTTTAACCTGAGTTTCACTATAATTGGTAGGGAGAACAATAACACAGATGAGAGTTTACTTGGCCTTGAGTAAAGAAGTATTTTTGGGAGAAAATTAGGAAGGGCAGACTGAGGTTTCTGGTTGAGTAAAATCCTGCTTGGAAATGATTGATTTTAGAGTACGCTCCAGATTACAGTGGTTCTCAGACTTTATCACGCATAAGAATACACTTAAAATGCAGATTTCTGGGCCCATTCACAGAGAATCTGAATTCAGTGATCCAGGAGTAGGTGTAGAAAACTGCATTTGCAATAAGCTTCTCAGGTGATTTTTGAACAACTCATTCTTGGACCACACCTCGAGGATCTCGGTCTAGAAAAACCACCCGATTGCCTGGAAGCTTCTGATGGGATTGCAGAGATCTGAGGTAGGTTTTTGGAAGCAAGCTGACACAAGCTTCCAGAGGACAAGATGCTGCTTTAGTTTTTCATCCCTAATTAATAGTATCTGGAACCTACAGTAGCTGGCATGTGCTTTAGAGCTATTTTAAACAAGACAAAACAAATGATGTGCAGCTGCAAACCGTTACCTTGAAATATAAATTCAGCTGCAGTTTGTATTCAATTTCTTACAGATGTGGCACAGAAATGTGATAGGACTTTCTAAAGCCCATAATGCTGGAGTGGTGACCTACAAGGATCTGACAAGGGCAACCTGCATTGGGGCACACGTGACCATTATTATTTTTTAAAGTTATGACCATGTAAATAGGCAACATGGCCAAAGATAAGTGCCTCAGCATTTCATTTCAACAGTGCTTATATTTCCCTGACTACAGCACAAAATCGCCTGTGAATAGACTGTCTATGCATTTTTATTTCTCTTCATGGGCAATATGATAGCTGCCATGTTCCACTAAAATTATTATACATCACAGCAACCTTAACTTTCTGACACTTGTTTGCTATTTAGTGAACCATGTTAGTGGAGAAATTTGCAGAGAATGACTGTGGCTGATTTGAAATGCTCTTGGGGCTCACTCTTCATCTTTGCCTCACCTGGGGGAGCTGCTGAATATTCCTGTAGTCATGTTCATGGAGTGTATTCTCAAACTTTAGAGTGTATCACAATTCCTTGGGTGGTGTTTGTTTAAAATGCAGTTTCCTAGACCTCATATGCAGATATTCTGACTCAGGCCTAGAGGGGACTTGATGAATGAACATTTTTTAACAAGACCCTCGTACAATTCTGAGGCAGGGGGTCTACTGATTTCACTTTGAGAAGACCATTAGATTAGTAGGAAAGGGTGATGCAAAGGAGCAGAAATTGTGGTCTCTGCAATTGATGCACATAAATAGAAGAGAGAAGGTAAAGATGTTCGTGACACGAAGGTGATCAACGAACCTGTATTAATGGCCAACATTTATTGAACACTTGCTATGTTCCAGGCACATGTGTTAACTCATTTATGTTTCACAGCCAGGTTCTGTTACTGCCTTCATTCACAATTAAGTAATCGAGGCAGAGAGAGGTTAATTATTTTGCCCAGAATGCCTTAAGAATAGCTATGAAGTAACAGGGTTAGATTTGAGCAGGCAGTTTGGCCCCCTAAACACATATTCTAATTCCAACACTGTACAACCTCCAGCTAGTGTGTTTTGTTTTCAGAATTCAAACTTACGGAGTATGTAGTGTTTATTTATTCTGTATATGAAAATTCCTATGACAAAAGCATTGTAATGCAGGCACTCAGCTCCTGCTCCCCACACAAGAACGCAGGATATGGTGAGGACAAAAAGGAACACCCACGGAGCCATAAATAGGGGAGTCATACCACTATAGTCTCGCTGGCGGCTGGTCGAGACACAAAAGCAAACATCCACCAGTACCCCAATGTGGAGTCTTCCTGCACCCCAGTCTCGCTGGTGGCCGGGCGAGACACAGGAAGTAGGATCAACATGATCCACAATCCACAGTCTGCTTGCTAACAGCACTTGCTAGTGTAGCCACTGCAGTTATGTTAGTGGCTAATGGCTCACTGGTTACAGCTGACGGCCACCCAGCCACAGCGGATGGTCACCTGATTACAGCTCATGGCCATTTACTACCTGAGCCAGCACCTTACTATGTGAGGTCAAGAGCCTGGAAACTGCTCTCTGGGACTCTGTCCCTGTAGCATATTCTGTTTTCTCTTAAAAAACGAATTTGTATTTTTTTAATTAAAATAATTAATTTATGGTTGCATTTGTATTAAAAAAATCAAACATGCACTGTAATAAATTCCAGCTAGGAACTACACTTAACATTGATGAGGGATATAGAAATGAAAGACTTTGGAGGAGCTTACAGTGTAATGATAACGAAAAGAGCAGCTCACAGTCCAGGACAATCTACAACTTGGTATTGGTGAGTGGTACAGTGAAAAGCAGCATAGTTTTTAGTGGAAGCATAGGGCAGTAGAGGTTGGGGGTCATGGCATCCAACTATTAACTGGATCTCCGTTAGACTGATTTAGGAGACTTCGTGAAAGAAATAAGGCCTAAATGACATTTGAAGAATGTGCCATAGAGTTCATGAAAATCTAAATGTCTACCATTGTTTCATTCTCTTTTGAGGAAAGCTCTTTCCAAATAGATTTGTTATGCTTTAAGTCATGTGACTGTAACTCTGGTCATGACAGCTTAGGTTGGAGACTGGTGCCCAATTCCAAGGCTACTGTTTAGAAAGAAGGTAACAATCCATTTGTTTAGGGAATGTGAGTGGAAGATAAACCTAGAAAGCAATGACAACTGTGTTTGAGGCAATGACAAGATGTCAAGGGCACCGATACTCAAAGCATGAGCCATGAATCTGTGCAAATCCATGAACTGTCTGTTACTGGTATGTGAAGAGACAAGTATTGAAATTGAGAGTAAGAGTAAAAATTGTCATAGTGATTGAGCACTGCCAGAATATCTAAGCCAATGACTAGTGGCTGTATTAGTTATCTATTAATGCAAAACAGATAATCCTCAAACTTTGTGGCTTTAAACAGCTATAAACATCTTTTATTTCACGCAATTTCTGTAGTTCAGGAAATCAGGATCTTCTTAGCTGGTTGTTTCTGGCCCAGGATATCTCATGAGTTTGCAGTCAATGTGTTGGCTGGGGCTGCAGTCATACGAAGGGTAGACTGGGGAAGGGGATCCACTTCCAAGCTGACTCACTCCCACACCTGTTGGCGGGAGACCTCAGTTCTTTTCCCCATGGGCCTTTCTGTAAAGCTGTTTCCTCATCCTCACAAAATAGCAGCTGGCTTTTCCAGAGCTAATGATCCAAGAGACAGAAGCTGCAATGCTTTGATGACTAGTCTGAAAAATCACACACAGTAACTTCTGCCACATTCTATTCATTAGAAACAACTCACTAAGTTCAGCCCACACTCCAAGGGAGGGAAGTAGGATTCCACCTTTTGAAGAGAGGAGTGTCAAAAAATATGTGGACCTTTTTAAAAACTCTCCAGTGAATGCATCTTTTTGAACAGGGTATAGATAAATTAGGGTCTTATGGACTTTGCATATCAAGTTGTATGTGGCAAGGGCTGTGAAGCAGTCAAGTTCAGTTGGACCACTTATTCCACTAAAGTGTGGATTCTGAAAGAGATGGTCTTTTACCAACGATAGGTTTAGAGGCACTAGCCTAGAGCCTGGTATCCTAAAGTTCTAGTCTTCAAAGATTGTTACTCATATAACCACAAATTAATGTTGAAAATCTATGTACCACATTCTAAACACTAAAAAATTTTATAAGTTTAAAAATTTGTAAGAATATAATTTCTGATATGTTACAAATATTGATATTTCAAAGAAAACAGTTACATTTCTCTTTTAATTGCATGCAATTGAATCTAAATAACACAGTGGTTGGATACTACTCACAAATGTCCAGTTAAAAACACATGAACAAGACTTTTTAACATTTGTAAGTTACATATGTTTATTTTTATCTATCTATCTATCTATCTATATCTATCTATCTATCTATCCTTTAACTCACTTTTCCATTTCACTTCATTCAGAAAAAATTCTTAATGAAAACTAATTTTTATTGAAAACCTTTTATCAATCATCCTATCATAATTGTATTTCTATAAATTAAAATTTCAAGATTCATTCTGTAATTTAAGGCTCTAAGAGTTAAAACTTTTTGGTTTGAATTGAATTACCTTAACAAGTGTAATTAGTACACAATTAATCAAAATATGATAAATATATTATAAATATTGATAAATAACTGTACAAAAGCAAAATTTTATTGGAATTGCTTTTTTAAATGAGATTAATAGAACTTTTTAAGTTTGTGATTCCACTGGATGAAAATGACTTATTGCCAAAACAAGAGGGAGTTCAGCATTAATTTATACCTAGTTTGTATTTTCATAAATGTCTGTGTAAGAAGTTTTGTTCTCATAAACAGATAAGTGTGAATAGACTAAGTTTCATTATAGTAATGTCACTCAGTTTTTTTTGACTACTTCTGGCTTCTGTACCAAAAACCACATGGGGATCTGTCATAAAAAAGTCATTTCTAATGATTTAGTAGCTGATAATTAGGTTCTACTTTAATATCATTTAAACCAAAGAATTTAAAATAGCTCTGCCCTTCAAAGTGATAAGTTATATAGTCATTACGGTAATTTATTTCTCAGTTTCTGAGAAAATGCTAAAAAAGCCCATCTGTATCCTTGAAAAGTCTTCACCAAGTCTTAAGAAATGACTATAAATTTTATCTGGTACACTTACACTTAGAGGCACTCCTTTTAATCTAATATGTTTAGAAAGTTAGGAAATAAAAATATTGCTACTTTCAACACAATTTTACCAATACAGTATTTTCTTTCAAATGCTTTTAACTTCTCACATGCTTTAAAAATATACAATGAAAACTTTTAGCTCATTGAATTAATGAAAAATGTTGACTATCTGACCTAATTGTCAAAGCCAGTGCCCTTTGTCAAAGAAATTAACCAAGCTAGACATATTCATACTTTATGTTAGAAAAAGTCTAATTTTTTTAAATAAAATAAATATACCATTATATTTATTTTATGTGATTTTATAAAATCCCTTAAAAATAACTTACAGATCATAGAGGTGACAACAATCATGTCAAGATAAAATATTATAAGTTATATAATTAATTGTTATGTTATGTTATAAAAAGAGAAATCTATATTCTATTTCATATTACTCAATTTGTTATAAAGCGATATAAAATTTAGTTGAATTTATTACATATTCAAGGAAACTATGATGAGTATTATGAAAACAATGTGTGGATGTGTAGTGAAGCTTATTTTTGATCATACCTTTAAGTCTTTTACTTTTAAAATATTAAACACATTTATTTTATATTCTGTATCTAATTCCACTATCTAATGAATTTGCATATCTCATCTTGTTTTATTTTCCTTTACCTCTCACTCATGGTATCTTGCTCCGTTTCTGTTTTGTGATTTTTTTATTGTGAGCTCATATCGGTTGTAATTCTATCCGTGGGATATTGTTGAGGCTGAATTTAAGCATGCATTCTGCTAGGCAAGATTTTTGTTGCTTCTGTCAGTCACCTGTGGGCCTTAAATCTGAGTTCACTTTAAATTAGGCATTAGAACAAGCTCCATCTTAAATTGTCTCTCTTTTTAATTTTTAGAACCATTCAAACAGTATGTAGATCCAGTTCTAAAATGTACGTGAAGGTTGTCCAGTGGCCATTCATTCTTAGGGAATCTCTGAAAAAAAGACTTTTCCCCACCTGCAAGTCCCAGGAGACATTCCTTACTGTTGGCTTGTGCAGATGAAGGAATTTCCCCCCTTGTTCACCCTTTTTCTGAAGGTATATTCCTTCCGGGGTCCCCTCCTTTTGTATAGGGTAATCTTACCTCGGGCTCCTGTTTCTGCCCTGTTCCAAGGCTGTTTCTTAAGCGCCCCCTACAGGCCAAAGCCCTAAACCACCTGGATTCACACAGGCACGCAAATATAGGAATTCACAGAATCACGTAATTATTCATGCTACTTCACTCAGTTGTTCTATTATCCTCCTTACCCATGTTTGTTAGGTGTTTTTATCCATAAATAAGAAAATGTCTCCATTTATTTAAAAAAAATTGAGCATAATTATTTGCTTTGATCCTGCTAAATGATAGATTTACAAAGAAAAGATAAAATAGCTTCTGTTTATGTGGAACTCACTGTCTAAATATAGAGACAGATGCAATGGCGCATTAAGTGATGACATAGAGGCATTGGCAAGAGCCTGTGAAACAAATAACCAGATGAGAAATTGGGGAAGGGATACAAGAGAGATCTCACTTGATGTAGTCTTGAAAAAAGATGAGAGAACCCACACAGAAGGCGAGGACGACTGCTTTTCTGATGGAAGGAATAGTTGGAGCAAAAGCCTGAAGGTGTAAAATGGCATGTTACATAAAAGTTAGCATCGGTGGGGCATGGACTATTTAATATTTACATTAGTTAAACAATCAGAACTTTTGACATTAAACAGTTGCTACTAGGAGAACCCAAAGTTGCTTTGAAATGTAAAAAGAGTTTTCTCCACTCTGTTTCAAGTTGATTAAAGGGAGTGTTTTTGGCAGCAAAGCAACTATGCAGAGTTGGCTCAAGGAAGTTTATAGATGCCATTTTAAACTGTAGGTGTTTGGGGCCTTGTTTAACAGTATCTTGGAACACAATAGCAATCTATTGTGATTTCAAGCTTGTATAGTGGAAAATGAATTGCAAATGTTAGGAACTGGTCCTGATTAGCCTTAGTATTTTCTTATATTGACCTCAAAATATCAAAGTAAAACAGGAAGATCTAGCTTCATATTGAATAATTGCCCCACAGTGGGGTATAAAAACTAAACCATTTTATTTCGTTTTATTACTGATTTCATCTATACTCCATTAAATCTCTTTCCCCATCACTTGATGACATCTTAGGCAGATTCTGTAACTTTCCAGTGATCTTTTGCAATTAAAAGCTGTCTTCAATTCTATCTAAATTTCCCCTTCTCACCTCCCAGTGCAGCCTTCACCTATGGTTCCAAGGGCTGTTGTGGGAATGGGATGTGGTCTGCTCATTCACTCTTCCAGCATTCCAGCACTGGATTGGAGGGTGAGAAGGGGCGTGGTCTGTGTCAGGGTCACCTCCTCTGTCTACTTCTAGGTGACAACAGCTTACCTATTAGGTGAAGGGAGAAGAATAGAAAAAGGGAAATGGCTTTTTCCCTGCTATTGAGGATGTCATCATCTCTCCATTGGTTTTGCCAGGTATATCATGGAAGGTTTTCACATGCTGGTTTTCTGTGGGGATCGTGTACATCCTCACGGTGGCGCCCCCATAATCACAATTCCTTAATGAGGGAGACCCGGCTCTTGCCTGAATTTTTAACTCTTCCTCAGTTCATTTGATTGTGTTCCCCAAAGGTTTTTTAGACTCTCTTTGACTCTCTGAAATCCCTGAGAAGAAGGGGTGAGGAGGCTTGCTGTCAGGCACTTAAACATTTGGTAACTCTAGAACGTGCGGCACTTGAAACCTCCTGTTTTCAAATCTGAGTTCTAGTCACCAGCTTCAGCGCAACAACAAAAAGTCCAATCCAACATCTTTTCACACTGTTTTATTTTAGCAAATATTTTCTTTGGGTTAAGTAGAAGGGACTCTCCAATTATACTGGGTTTTTGTGGTTAGTTGTGGCGCTACATTTTAAGGGAGACACTGAAACTCAAGACCCTCATTCTCCTGCCCCATACAAATTAGAGAAACTAGTTGGGATTGCCAGATAAAGTGATGGTACGAAGATTAGAGGCGTCTTAATTGATGACACGTTCGGTGGAATATTGAATATGCTTAACCTGGAGAAGAAAAGATTTGGGGATTATGTAACTATCTTTAAATATATGATGGATTTTCAGGTACCATGGAAATGAGGACTTCTGCACCTGGGAAGTTGCAAGGAGATTAATGTCATTCTAAGTAGAATTCCTGAAAACCGGGGCATTCTCAAGGTGAAATTGACTTAGAAGGCATTGAGCTCCCTATTATTGAAAATATTTGTGCATAATTTGAATATTACTTGGTAGGGATGTTGTCGAGGGACTTCAACAATAGTTGTAAATCATGAGTTGACTTTAAAAATTCCTTTCAACCTTTGGTTCTTTTACTCAAGAGAATGACATAATATAGCTAACCACGTTAGTCAATACTTATGAAGACTCAAAATATTGGTAGGATCAACATTGATCTGGGTTCTGATTCTCAGCTTTTTAGTTTTTCACTTAAAGACACAATATTTGCAATTTTCATGTGTTATTTTGTAAAAACACAATATATTGATGCATTAGCTAGAACATTTATGTGTTTATGTTAATGGGCAACATATATTCTTAGGTAGAACACTTATGTCTATTTTTTAGGGCACCTTTTTACTAGCCTCATTGTGCAAAGACTCAAAACCAAGTAATTTGATGGCTTTAGGAAGAGCATTGAGTATTATTGCTTTTCCAACATATACTATTCCTGGAATATTGGTGTTTCAATGCTAACTCTTATGAAACAGATTACAATTAAAATTCCATTGGAATTTTTTGAACTTGAAAAAGTTATTTCAAAGGTTAATTCAAAGAACATAATGGAGAAAATAGGAAAAACTTTTGAAAGTGGAGAGTTTATAGCCCCATTTATATTTTATTAAAATGTTACAATTAAAACTGTAATATTGGTATATTGATAGATTGATAGAAGAAATAATAGCTAGCCCCAAAATAGACTCTATTGTATTAAAGAATTTAATACATTTTTAAGGAAGCATCACAAATCAGAAGGGTGAGGAGGATTTATTCAATAAATTTTAGTTGCACACATCTAATTAGCAATACAAGAAAGTGGAGAAAACAGGTTCAGATCCACATTTCATACCTTATTTCAAACTATATCCTATGTTGATTAGGAAAGTATTATTAATAAAACCATAACAAAACCTAGATTAAAATAGAAAAATATTTTAAATCTAAGGATTAGGAAGGGCTTTTAAATTAAAAAGCGATAGAAGAAATAACAGAGGGAAATAAAAATATTTAGAAATGTAAAACATCAAGGAAAACTTATGCAATGAAAGGAAAAACTGGAAAAGTAATTGGCAATATATATGACAAACGAAATGCTTAATTTCTTTACCAAATAGAGCTCATTCAAATTCATAAGAAAAATCACTAAAACTAACGAGACAGAAGGCATTGAACACACAATTCACAGAAGAGAAAAATCAAAAGGCATACGTATGGAAAAATGTTCAGCCTCATTAAAAAATGTGAATTAAAATGAGATGTAATTTTACCTTCTAAATTACCAAAGATTTAATTGATTTAAAGACTAATCATACTGATGAGAGAGCAGAGGAAAGCAATCTAGTAATGTGTCAAGAGTAAAATGTCAATATTCTTTGGCTCCGTAATTCTATTTCTGGAATTTATCCTGAGGAAATAATACAAAGCAGAGCAAAAGTTTTACATTTTTACAGAATATTGAAAACCATAATTAAAAAAAAAAAAAACTAAGAAGGCAATATTTAAGTAAATTATGTCATTTCCATATTAAAGAATATTGTGATGACCTTCAGATTCTGTTCATGAGCAGTTTTAATAATATGGGAAAATGCTTTTTTTCATAATGCCAGGCAAAAAAATAAATGTAGTTCCTTATAATATGCTTGACAAAAAAGACTAGAGGGAGGGTCATCAAAACATTAACAAAAAATTGCCATCAGTGCCAGGGATAATATCACTACATTTTGGACCATATTGCGTAATCCCAGCCAAATTCTTATTCTTTGGCTGTTTTCTCTAAACGCCATGTGGCTTACCACCCTTCTGTTAACTCATAATTTCCTCAGTCTGACAATAAATTTAACTTCATTACCTCTTTCTTTCCATCAGTGATATCAGCAGGTAACCTTGATGGTGCTTGAGATATTTTGGCCTCTTGATCAGGTTTGGAAGTCTCTTTAGATTTTTTGAGAAACACATTTGCAAACAGATTTGGATGAAGTTCTGCAAATGACTGCTGTCACTTATTTTTAAGTTTATTCTACTAGCTTTAGTTTTACAGAATCACCCTCTCAGTTAGTCCACTGATTCTGGGACTATTTATTTGGGGCCTATAGCCTGATTTGTGCTGACTATACCTTCTATTATATTATCTTTTGTTCCCCTACTCACCCACCTAACCTTTAATTTTTTCCTTTGGTTAGTTACAGTGTCAATTTTGTCTATTCGGAGGGTTGCATGTGTGGGAGGAAATTTTCAAGCAATATGACCCAGTTTAGGAATCTTGGTCTTCCAATCAGGAATGCAGGTAGATAAAATTCTTTGGTGTTTGCTCATAGAACACATCACTTTTCTTTTTCGAGCCATTTTTTATCCTGTCAAAGAGACATAGTTAGGCATCATGGATGCACAAGACCTGCTACTTGTTTGCCTGATTCTAACAGGAATGAGGTTAGTTTGCCATGTCTCTTTCTTAGTAAACTCATGCTGACTTCAGGCAATCATTGTGCCGTTTCAAAGCGCTCATAAGCTTTGTTTACGAACCCCTCCTAACGTTTGCCAGAGATACACGCAATAATAAATAATTTTTCCTTGTTTTTTTTTTTTTTAAATCAGGAAATCTGCTCATGTCCAGTTTTATCCTTCATGTCTTGCTCTTCATGATTTCTCAAAGGTTGTCATAATCATACATGCATGTTATTTTAGTCCACTGAAATATAATTTGAATGTAGAGACCTAAATTCATTTAGCATGATTGCAGGCTTTCTTTCAAACTTACCTTACATCTAGGTCTTTAATTCCCTACTAATGATGTTTGTTCTGTCCTTTTCGGATGCAAGACCATTCTTGGAAAAAATAAAGCCACACTAGAATGAAGTAATTGTTTTTCTATGTAATCTGTTTACATTAAACCATCCTCTCCAGTAAATTTAAAACCTACTGTGTTCTTCTCACTCTCAATATAGTTTGTTGATTTAAATATTTTTTATAAATCTCAGCTACTTAATGCTTCTTGGAGATTTTTGACAGTCTGTTGCTGTGACCTTATGCAAATTATTTAACCTTGGTTTTCTCATTTGTATAAAAGGGAATAATAATAGTATTTTATATTGTCGAGTTATTATAAATATTGAATGAATCAATATTTGTGAAGGGCCTAGAGAGTCAGCACTATCTATATGTTAAATAAATACATTTTTTAAAGTGTGTGCTCCCCAGAGAATCCCTATCCCCATTTTGTATATACCATCTGTTTTGTTTGGTCATTGGGATTATCGTAATTGAAAGGTCAGAATTTACTTCTTCATTAATGAATGCTGTAGAGTAGCCTCAGCTTTTTATGAAGCACATAAAATATATTTGATCATTTGATGCATTACTTATTATTAAACTCTTTAAATCTCTTAATCATTCTGATTGTAGCTCACCAAACCTTTAATAATGTTTATAAATGATAACTTTTGAAAATGTTTTTATGACTTTTATGTGTTCTGGCTTTTGAATATATTTTCTTTTTCAATTCTTTTTTAAAACAAATAACTGATATCATTTTTCATTCTTACAGAGAATAATAATAGTTTAGTACAAAGTATATTTTTCTTCCCCACTGATATATGTTTGAATGATGACAAATGATTTAAATCTCATCTACTAAGTTATATAAGATTTATAGCTCTTATCTACAAAGTGATTAGCAGATTTATGTGCTAGAAAGTTCTGATATTTTTCTGATTATTTGATATAAATTAATTTATTCAACTTGTATGTAGAGCATATTTCTTGTCCTAATTTGAAAACCTGTATATTTATGTAGATTTCCCCATCCCAAACTTTTATGGCTTCTATCTAGATTTTCCAACTCTGATTAAATAACTTTATTTAATAACCAGCTTTGGTCCTTTTCATAAGTTTAGGAAAAGAAACTGAAATGTATATATTTAACACATATTTATGATGCAATCCCTACATGTCTAAATGCATAAAATCATATATATTTTTTGCCTCTTTTTCCTTTGGAGGATGTGTAAAACTCAAAGTTTCTAAAGTCCCTCCTGCCCCTGTTGAGCAGTAGTAAAAAAGCTCTGTAGGAGAATATACAAAAGTTTTACTGATTTAGAAAATGTACAGTTCCCTGAAATCCTTTGAGCAGGATTTGGCTAAGTGAAGAGCAGAATATAACAAAAGTACTTAGGAAATGAATCACTCAGCTCTGTGAAAGTCGGTGAGCTATTTCCAACTTCCAGCCATGATGACAGTGGTTGGCAAAGTGTGCCTGTCTTCTTCTGGCATTTCCAGTCCATCCAAGTGAGCAGGAGCAAAGGGAGGAGTTAACAGTGTTTCATGCTTCATGCTTATTGTACACGCACTACCTCTCTAGAGAATGTGAACAAAAGTGACCCAGAAGGACATTTCAAGGTCTCTTTTCTTGCTCTCGCCTGCTTTGCCAGCCTTATTCATGTTTCCCCTGCCACCTGGACAGCAGCTGGGTGCTGAGGGAGCTCTGAGCAGGGTTGCAGTTCTATTTTGCTCTCTCTTCACTACCAGCGGAGTCTTTCTCAGTTCCTTCCCATTTCACACCAGGACCCTGGCTCCTTTCCCTTCCACAGCCCCATCACCCTGCCTGACTTGAATTCCTGGCAGCCTCTACGATTTCCTGTTGGGGAGCCCAGCAAGTCTGAGTCTTCTCACCTCTGTGTACTTCTGTTCCTTTTCGGGACCACAGGAATGTTTATCCTGTTTTTGAGCACAGTTATGTCTTTTTAGTGCATTAAAAATATTTATTAATGTGATGTGGATTGGGGGGCAGGGAGCACAGTTCATAGCTTACACAGTTATTTTGGCCAGCAATTTAACATAACTGTTTTTAAGATTTTGGAGTCTGTCTTTCTTTGTTCATACATTTGTACACACACACAAATGCACACGTGTGTGTATGCATATATATCGTCTTAAGATAAATGCAATCATGTTATACATTTTGTTATACAATTTATTATAATATTAAAGTACAAGCATTCAACACATCTTCCTTTCTTCTTTCTCTTCCTTTCCTTCCTCATTGCTTATATAGTATTCCTTAATATTCATATAACACAATTTGTTTTAGCAATTGCTTCGTTATTAATAGTTGACATTTCAATTGTTTCTTATCTTTCACAATTAAAAACTAAAACTATGCTATAATTAGCGTACATTTTCATATATATATATGTATATATATATATATATTTTTTGTTTGTTTGTTTGTTTGTTTTGTTTTGTTTTGTTTTGTTTTCTCTGAACATGTGAAAGCATTCTGCAGTGTAGATTCTCCAAAGTTAAACTTCTGATACAAAGATCATGACTACTTTAAATTTGGGGGACTCTACTAAATTGTCCTTCAAGAGGGCTGCACCAAGTGTGTCTTATTTCCTCAAACCCTAGACCAGACTGTATCACGAGGTAATATTCATATGAAATGATAATATTTGTACCACACCTTGGTGTAGATAGGAGATGCTTCTGCGCTGGGATGCAACTGGCTGGGAGCTCTGTGGGCCTCAGGCATCTCCTCAACACCCCACGAGTGAAGAGAGAAGTAGCTCAGCACCTGTACTGAGTTCCTAGCACAGCCATGGTTTAGAAACTCTGGGCCAGACAACAACATAATATCAGCCTTTTAACTTCTGTCCATTTGATGAGTGATAATATGTCATTATTATTTTAATCTGCATTCTCCTCATAACTAGTGAGATTTAGAGTCTTTTCATATCTTTTTTTGCCATTTGTATTTCTTCCTCCATGAATACCTTTTTGCTTGCCTATTTCTTATTGATTTGTAGAAACTCTTGTTCATACTATGTATGTAATTCTTTATCTAAGATATAGATATAGATATCAGATAGATAGGCTGATGCCTCTTTTTTAACTTGCATATAATATATTTTGCCATTAAAAATGTTGAATTTCTGAATCATTAAATATTTCAATCTTTTAGCTTTTAACTTTGGGGATTTAGAAACTTTGTCACCAAATTATTTCACATAATTATCTTTAATACTTTTATAGTATTGGAACTCCATATGAAATTTATTTTAGGGTCTAATTTGAAATGGAAATCTAATTTAGCTTCTTTTGAAATGGCCATCACAAGATCATTCATCATGTGATTTTAATTATACCTTAATTATTCTAAATCCCCATAATATGACAGTCTGTTTTGGACTCCCTTTCTCTTCCACAACCCTCCACCTAATTCCTTAACAAGACCACTGGTTTTATAATACTGTACTTTGAAACCTTGTGGACACTAAGGCATGTTTTTCTTCCCTTACAATCATAGTATACTTTCCCTCCAGCATTATTGCCATGATGAGCTGCAGAGAATAAAGGCAGGGCACTAGTTCAATTGTTGGGATGAAATGAATAGGAGAGATCTGGCAGTGTGACAAAGCTGAGACTGTGATTTGTGAAGTGACCAGAGCACTACTCTTGAGTGAGAACTGATAATCGCGGACCAGGATGTATAAGCTCTTCCTGGGGTTCCTGTCATGTGGCATGTGCCTGCTGATATGGTGAAATTGGGAAGAAAATGTTTTTATAAAAACCCTTTCTCAGCACTAGCAGCTGGTGGAGGCTAAGGAGTATTCAGGTTACAGTTGAATCGACTTTAGAGTTTGCGCTGATTGGGCTCTGAAATTTTATGAACTTCTAATCAGCAGATATCCCCAGGCTTGCCTCAATCTAAAATTACCCAGTCTTACCCCTGAGTAGAGAAGATGAGCTCAACTATTCTAGAAAAACCATCATAACTACCGGACGTAGTGTACTGACGTAGGGTATGAGCTTGGCTGCTGTAACCAAGAGACCCCAAAATAGAGTGACTCAAACAATATTTCTGTCTTATATAACAAGGCAGGTAGGAAGCCCTGCCCCTTGGGGTTACACAGTGACTTGATTCCTTCTGTCCTGTTTTTCTACCAACTTAGAGGGTGGCTCCATTCACATGATTGGATAAATGATTTACCAGCACCATATCCTTATTCTGGCTCTCAGGAAAGGGCAAAGAAAAGAAGTAGAAACAAAAACTTTCTTTGAAAAATAAGATGGGAAAGTTGCACATATCACTTCTGCTCATATCCTTTGGTTAAAATTTAGTCACAGGGCCATATATTTATGCAAGGGATTCTGGGAAATGTATATTTAGCTGGGTAGTCACTGTCCTGCTGAAATTCAGTGGGAAAAGTGTTCTTTTATTAAAATGAAGAAGGGGGAAATATATCCTAGGAATATTTAGCAACCTCTGCCACATCTAGTTCTGTTTCGATACCCGAAAAATGAAGAAAAAATACATTTGCATGATACAAAATCAAAGTATACACATATATATCTAAAGCTGTCTATTAGGTTGGTGCAAAAGTAATTGCAGTTTTCGCAAGTTTAACCTTTTGAACTGTGATTACTTTTGCACCAACCTACTAGATCTACTTATATTTCATCATTTCTAGGACACACATTTTTACCCTAACCAGCTCTGAAACTGGAATGTGTCTTAACAATCATGTGTCTTACAGGCTCCATCAGCCAGGAAACAGTGATGGTGTGGTTGACATCATCTGCACATTCATAAACTCGGCCATTTAAAGAATAAGCTCTCCACAGGAAAAAATATTTAAAGACCATTTGAGAAAGGAAAATGAGTATTGGTTTTGCTTTACAACCTTCTATTGCCACCTGGACAAGTCAAGAATTCTTCAGCATCAAAGATGGCAGAATGGAGTAGGTAACAATATTGTCCACTAATGCTCTTGATGCCGTGGAGAACACTAACGGGTGGAAAAACACAAACTTTGATGACTCTGATTGGAAAAATGAATTATTAAGAGATTAAATTTGAATGCATAGAGTTCTTTCATTTATTTAAGTCACATATTCCTTTTTATGTGTGTACAAGACTGATATATGATAAAAACTCCTTTTTCTAAATAAGTCCAGAAGTGCTAAGTGATTTGAAAGCATTGAAGCTGTCAAAAATAGACAAAGGAGATTACTAGATCTTCTTTCAGTGCAGCACTGGGTTTCATTTTCTATACTTGGCTATTTTACAAGTCTGTGGGGGCAGAAGTTAGCTTGTAGAGTTATGTCCAGTAGAAATGCAACTAATTTCTGTCCAGTGGAACAGATCAGCCCAGTGATTATGGCAATAGCCTTGTCTGATATTAACTAGTTGTTTTTTTTTCAGTCCAACCCAGCAACCTATTAAATCACCCCCACATACCTAGCTTCTCAAATTCTCTTTGGATTTGGTTCTAATATTTTATTGGTTCCTTCAATAATTAGTGAGTTAAAAAAAAATCTTTGACATGTGTTTATTTTAAATTTGCATGAGAGTATTGCTCTTTAAACTTTTGAAAACTATGCTGTAACAAGTCATAGGTTGCTTGGTCTTTCCTTGTGGTACATAAAATAATGGCGTGACTCATGATTCACGGCATGTTAGATCTGATGAATTATGGCATCACTGAAGCAACAACTTCTATTTCATAAGTGAGCCAATTAAAAGACATTAGTGAGACTAAGTCACAAGTGGTTTGAGTATGCCCATCTCAAAATATTTTGATGACGCTTTAATCTGCAAACACTTTGTAGTAGGCATTTGTCATGATTGTTTTCCTGCCGAGCGTCTGAAACTTGTGTTTGGGGAATCGCCTGTCTGTGATATCTTATAGAACATTGAACTGTCTTCCCACTATAGCAGCTAAACATAGCAGTCACTTGTTTCCCCGGTTTCCTTTGAAGCTGGGACACAGGTATATGATACACTGCTCTAAACTTTTAGTTGGAGACTGATGCCTCAAAGAAACAAGACGTGCAGAAATCCCATCTGGTGGTGACATGGGCTGTGTAAGATGAAGATCTCAGGGTGGCAGTGTCAGTTTTGTGGCCTGGTTTGATGGCCTGGGTCCTCTGAGGCCTGTGAGTCTGCCTCTCCAGCACCTTGGAAATTCTTGAGCCACTTAACATTCTTTTAACAACTTCTCAATCTTCCTCAGTCAATGAGAGTCTGTTTTTGTTGCTTGAAACAGTGAATACTGGCTGGAACAGACATTGCGATGAGAATGGTCAATAGGCAGCAGTGCTTCTGGGAATAGATTTGGTTTTCTACCTGGCCTGGTGTGTTGGTGACTCAAACTAATTGTATTTGAGATGACAGAAAATGTTTTCATTGAATGTAGATGAAGAAACCCAAAGGCTAGGGAGCTAGGGATATTGCAGAGGATTTAATTGGCAACCTGTTCTGCCACCCCCAGTTACGGCCCTTGAGGTAGCCTCCAAGACACTCCCTTTAACAAAGTACTGAAGGCAGTCCCAGCATCTCTGAAAGCAGTGGGGGGATCAAAGATAGTTAATGTAGCCTGGATGGGGCTAAAGGCAGTGAAAAAACATGAGTGTCCTAGAGTTTTCTCCTGGTTTTCTGACTATTCCTTTTTCGTCCCCTTGATGGTTGCTCTGTGCAGGCTGATGACATAAATGAAAGACACTGCATTTGAAACAGCTCCATGGTTTCAACAGTGATATCAGGATCTGCAAGATTCTGGCCCTGGGCTAACGGGTGATGCCTGGGGACCTAGAATGTTGTAGTAGCCTCCTAGTCAAGGGGTAGGGATTGATTTGGTCATGTAATAAATTTTTAGCCATATCTCTCCCATAGTCAGACCAGGGGAGGCAGGCAGGGCATGACCCAGTTCCTTAGGGTGTAATTGGAATAGATGTAGTCAGCATCTGGCAGAATTCCTGATGTATGGGTGAGAGCCACTATGGCAGGAGGGGCAAATGAAAAACCTCTGGAACTCATCCTCCACATGAAAATTGTAAATCAAAAGGGATATTGCACCCATGAGGAGATTGTATAATTTTACTTAGTTCTCCAGCCTTCCTGACAATTCTTAAGCATCCCAATATCCTTTTTAAAAAAAATTGTTCTGCTTAAACCAACTGAAGCCAGTTCCATTTGAAGTGCCCTGATACAACCATATATGATTATCTTCCCAATGAATTATATAATTAAACCTAAAAATAAGAAAAAAGAAGGTGTAGTCTTCGCAATTTGGTATATGTATCAAAGGTATGTAACTGCATTTTGAACAGAGAAAATTAGCTCCTGTGACAAAACAGCCATGAGCTTCTTTAGGCACTTTGAAGTTTACCAACTACGTAGCCAAGAGGCCGGGGTTAGACTGGTGTGTTTTACTGATTTAAACAATCGGTGCACACCACTTTATTGGACCACAGGCAAAAGTCCTGAGGTTTGGTCAAAATCAGAATGCTGCAGTATTACAGAACAGGGATCTGGAGAAACATAAATATACTAAAATCTCTGGGATCACTCTACTACAAACAATAATCGAGCCTCATGCTGCCATTCCCGGAAAAATAATATCTGTCTTCTAATAGGAAAATAGTTCTAGGAAGAACATGCATTTAGAAAATATAATTTGCAGAGAGAACAACACGCATACATTTAAGGGACCATAAAACCCTCTGTATAATAAATGCAGTTTAATAAAAAAAAGAGAGACAAAATTAAATTAGGTTAAAAGAATTAAGATAGTCTCTTGCTGTATCAATGACACAAACCATACTTACAAAGACACTGTTTATCTTTGTTTATATAATATTAATTTATATAATCCTGAGCAAAAGCCAAAGAATAGACTTCAGAGGTTTTTTTTGTTTTGTTTTTGTTTCAAACTCAGAATCACCAGGAACTATAGACGTCTTTCATATTCAAGCATTTGTTCATCTAACACAATTTTTTCAGAACCTCTCTTTTCCAGGCATGGCCGGGGCTGGGACATAAAAAACAAAAACAAAAAAAACAAAAACATGATACATTTGAGCAACTGAAAGCAATTGTTGGAACATAGAGACCATAAAGAGCTGCAGTAAGCAAAGACCAGATGATATGGTCCTTTTAGATTGCATTAGAGAAATTAGACATTATACAATGTATAAAGGGGAGACATTGAAATGCTTTACGTAAGACACGAACACAAACAGATTTGTGTTTTAGAAAGATCACAGCTGCCGCATGGTGAATGGATTGGATGGGGGCCAAGAGTGGGTGTGTCAGTATCAAGTAGGCGGAGGTGCAGGAGATGAGGGGAGGGAATGAAGGTAACAGTTGGAAGAATTCAACAGAAATATAGGCGGTGAAATTAATAGCTAGGAATTGATTAGGTAAGTGTGTGTGTATGGAGAATAGAGGGGAGCACAGATTCTGATTTGATCAGTAAGGTGGCTGGTGATGCCAATCTCAATTATAAATTACACAAGAAGAACAGGAATGGGCTGGTGTAAATGCTGAGTTTGCTGCTAGGTCTGATGAGTTCCAAGTGTCTGAGGGGCACACAAATTAAGATGTCCGAAAGGCTGCCGGATTCATGAATCACAGAGCAGAGATTAGGCTGAAGGCACGGGTTTTGAAATCAACTTCACCCTGCAGGCGGTTGAAGCCAATAGGTTAATGTTGGAGAAAACCTTGAGGAACAAGCATAAGGGCTGTGGCTTCTACAAAGAAGACTGAGAATCAGGAGGCAAGTCAGGACCAGAGATGTCATAGAAGCAGAGGACAGAAAGTGAGATTTGGGAAGAGGGGTTAAGGCCTGAGAGGTCGTCAATGAATTGTGCGGTTAGGCTCTTATTCATGAGTTGTTGCTAAGAAGGAGAGTCATGCTATCGACTGTAAAATGGCAGTTCTTCTTCTTCTTCTTTTCTTCCTCCTCTTCTACTTCCTCTTTCAGAACCCTTCCATCCTTTTTTCTCTTTCTCTTCAGTTCTCTCCTCCTCATACCCGCCCCCTCCTCGTTCTTCTTCGCAAACCTCTCTTATACTCTATGAACGATAGTATACTGAAAAATTCAGCTACATTCTTCACATATTTTAGGCTCACAGAAAAACTGAGAGGAAGGTACACAGCTTTCTCATGTACCCCTGGCCCCACACATGCACAGCCTCGCAGACTATCAAAACCCTGCACCAGAGTGGTGCATTGTTACAGCTGAGGAGCCTACACTGACACGTCATCATCACCCAGAGCCCGTAGTTTACAGCCCATCGTTCACTCTTGGTTTTGTCCATTCTACGGTTTTGGACAAATGTATAACGACATCCATCCATCATTATAGTATGATACAGGGTGTTTCCACTCCCTTAAAAATCCTGTGATCTTCCTATTCATCCCTCTCTCCCCCACCCCTTGGCAACCACTGATTTTTTTTACTGTGTCCATAGTTTCGCCTTTTCCTGGTTACTTTTTAAACATTAAGTGATAAAAACTTTGCTCCCATGAGCCTCTCTGAGTCAGTTCCTGGTTCCAGCATCAGTGACCTGTCAGAAAGTTACTAGTCACATAAAAGGAGCCAAAAGGGAGAACTAAGCATTTTTCTGTGAAGTGCTGCATTTAACTTTCTAAGGATTGCCTGTTTTAAACCTTTGTGGGGACAAAGGTTAACTTGTGGATCTTTTCCAAAAGATATGAAAAAAAAAAAAAATTCCTTGTCTAATGGCAGAGAGAACCCAAAAAGCTTAAAGCCTCATAAGACATAAACCAATTTTTAATACACACCCAGCTCCTCAAATGTTTTTTGACCAGTTCTAATGTCTTAATATTTAAAACTCAGAGATGAGTGAGTTAAATATTTGACAAGTTAATTTTTTATATTTGCCTGAGAGTCATGATTCTACCCTTTTGAAAAGTATATTTCAACAGATGTTATTTTGTTGCAGGCATAGGGAAGCAAAGTATTGATGGTGCTCTGTGAATGGAAAGGCAGCCTAAACACAGACACTCAGCTGCTACTTCTAGCTTATTCTCCTGACAGGACCATGGATTGTTGTGTTATGAAAGCAGGCTTCTCTCTTTCAAGTTGGCAGCTTTAATTGAAAAAGACTGGAGTTGGAAAGACACTGACAAATGGACATCAGTTTTATAATCAGAGCAGCAGTTACTGTCAGCTTCCCACTCAGCCCCAGCTCCTGTAGCCATATTAGATAGTCGTAACTTTGTAAGTGACTGAATGTCATGCGGGAGACCCTGCTCGCTGCACCATTTGTCATGCAGGGTGTCATGCGGGGTCTCTGGTCCTGCTCCCTGCATAAGAATGCAGGACATGGTGAGGCCAAAAAGGAACACCCATGGAGCCATAGGTAGGGGAGTCATAGCACTATAGTCTCACTGGAGGCTGGAGCCACATGACCTGCGACCTGCTGTCTGCTTTTCTGCCTGCCAACCAACCGACTCACTAGCTGCAATCTACCGTGCTAACTGCAATCCACTTTTGCTAGCTCAGCCACCATCTTCTTGCTAGCCCCCATTTGCTGCTAGCGTAGCCATGGCAATTATATTAGTGGCCAATGGCTCATTGGTTACAGCTGACGGCCAAGTAGCCACAGCTAATGGCCATTTACTACCCAAGTGAGCACCTTTCCATGTGAGGCCAAGAGCCTGGAAACTGCACTCCTGGCTCTGTCCCCACACTGAACCCAGGTGAAATAAGGAGACTGAGGCTTTGCCCCTCTGCTCTCTGTCCCTCCCTCACTGTAGTGGACACATATGCATGCTATGTATGTTTATGTTTGCTATGTGACTATAGCTACTTGGTGATGATTCCTTAGTCTACCTAAAGGGGCCAATAGTTTTAGAGTCCTGAGAAGATAGGTAGATCAACTTGGGGGATAGAAAGAAGGCAGAAGACAGACCTAAAAGTTCTACAAAACCTGAAGATGCAAAGAACCCACCGTTCAGAGTCAGAAGTCAGGAGGGGCAGGAGGCCACTAGGCTCTGAGCATCTTAAGGAGTGGAGACATTTTTCTGTATCTGCCTAGCACAGTGTTTGATACTTAGCAGAAGCTTAGCTAAACATTTTAAAGGAACGATTGGCTCAGGTGACTATGTGAAAGAGAAAGCTTGAAATGAGAAATAGCAGATGTTTTTGAAGGGAAAATGATAGAAAAATTGTGGTTGAGGAAGGCTTTGGGAGGCTGAACAGAAAGGAAGTGTGCTCAGGGAGACTTGTCTCCTGACCCAGGCTAAACCTTGTATCCTCCCTGTGCTCTAGAAAGAGCCCTGAGCTGAGAATGCACAGGTCTGCACTCTGCCATGGACAATTCCAATGATATGGAATCAGTCTCCCCAGATGAAAACTACAAATAACACCATCTGCTCTGCCTCCACCACAGGGATGTTGAGGCTGAAAGGTAACCTGTGTGAAAACGCTCTGCAAATTCCAAGCACTACTCACAAGTAGGTATTTATACGAGTATGACCAGGTATTGCAGCAAAGGCAGGGAAGCCCTGCATCACCCATCTTAGCACTAGAAGCGGTTTTCAAATCATCATAAAACATCTTAGTCACGGGAAAATGAAGTTCCTCGAGAGCAATTTCAGTGTCTCAAGACGGCAGCAGCACCCCTATATTTCTGATGATTGTTGGATTAAGCAAGGTGTCTGTGAAGGAAATGTCAGCAGGGCTCTCCCCTTACCCGGAGGCTGCATCCAACCACAGGGTCTGTTTTGTTTGGCCTGGGTTTGCTGATGATCTATGACAACCAATTCCGGATGTTTTAGAAACAATTAGCTTGACAGTTTGATGAACGAGGGTAACATTTGGGTATCATCTGCACTGCAATGAAAGACAGATGATTCTTTTTGACAGAAACAATCAGTCCCAATGTGGAAATGGAGAAGCCAGAGCCCTGAGGCTCATACTGTCTTAAGATGTGGTGCCTGATCAAAACCTGCTTGAGATGAGGCCCAACAGTCACGGTGACCATCCTGATCTGGACGTAGGGTGGAGCTTCAGGGCACACAATATGTTTTAGAAAAGCCCTATGTGACTGAAACAAAGAGAAAGGCAGGCAAGTTCAGCTGTGGCAGTCGTAAAATCAGTAGGCCAGTCTGGAACCTGGGATTCACTTAGACTCACACCTTTTTTTTTTTTTTTTAAGTTTGTGTCCTGTTTTATTCCTGAATCAAAACTTTAAGTTGATATGCAATTACATACCATAAACTTCACCTATTAAAATTGTTCAATTTAGTGGTTTTTAGCATATTCACAGATATGTGCAACCATCACTACTCTATAGTTCCAGAATATTTTCATCATCTGTACTCATTAGTCCCCTATTCCCCTTTCTGGCATCCACAGATCTGGTCTTTGTCTCTATGGATTTGCCTATTCTGGACACTTCATATAAATGGAATCATACAATATGTGGTCTTTTATGTCTAGATTATTTCAGTTAGCATAATATTTTTGAGGTTCATCCATGTTGTAGCATGTATTAGTACTTCATTCTTTTTATGGTCTGATAATATTCCATTGTAAGAATATACTGCATTTTGTTTATCCATTCATCAGTTGATGGACATTTATTTGGGTTGTTTATACTTTTTGACTATTATGAATAATGCTGCTATGAATATTCATGTACAAGTTTTTGTGTGGATGTATATTTTCAATTCTCTTGGGTATATACATCCTGGGAGAGGAATTGCTGTGTATATGGTAACTCTGTGTGTAACTTTTGGAGGACCCATTCCTTAGATTTTCACATGATCCCGGTGAGCATTAGTGTGTCTCCTCATCTCTGCAAAACGCCCTGAATTCTTTACAAGAGGATGGTGCCAGTAGAGAAATGTGTAGAGCAGGTGACGTCAGGGATGGCATGAGTCGGTACTGCCCTTTCAGACGTCTGAGTCTCTGACAGCCCCAGAAACGCTGGTTTCTCATGAGAAGGGAAGCGTATCCATCCTGTTCCTGAGGAGCAGGCTCGTCTGCCATTAGCCAGGACTTCCAGTGGGGAAGGAGCCAATGATTTGACATCTGGAGCAACTGGTTTCCTTATTTTCTTTTGTACATCAGGCCATCCAGAGAAATGAATTCACACCTACTGTGTACCCAGCACACTGTGAGGTTGGCCTTGGCTCTCGAGAGGTTAGCTCGTGGAACAAGTCACACATCCCAAGCAAAAAGTTTTTGACCCAATACCAAATTGTGTGGTATAGATTATAGGCTTTTCGGGGAACAGAGCATTTGGAGTAGGCTGTGAATATATGTGGGGGCCCCACATTCACAGGCTCCCCAGGGAGAGTGGTGTGAGGCTAAGTTGGCTCTAGTTGTACATACGTCATCCATCTTGGGATGGAAGAGGCATCTACTTTGCTTCCTTTTCCTCCCCCAGGCATTGTCTGGCATAAAAGTCATAAGACTGATGAGCCCTGCTGCGACAATGATAGGATTTGTTTTCGAACCATGGTAATCCCGAGCCAAAGGGCCTGGACGACATATGGGCCTTGTTCTAATGTTCTGTGAAGAGCAATGAGTCACCTGGGCAAGTCACCCAACCTTCTAGATTCTGGCCATAGAATAGGGTAGGTCTTTCTGGACACCAGATGCCTCTGTGATTTGCTTTCTTTCTGGTATATGACTCACGTGGAATGATTTTAAAAATTGCTGTGGACTGAACAGTCTTTCTGTTCCTTTCTGCAGTTGAGTCTGGGTACACGGAGATGAAGCTGAATCAGTATTTTTTTCCACACTTAATTCAATTCCGCACAGCAGGATCTGGATGAGGCGAGAAATCAGGAAGCAAAGGAACCCAGGGCGAATGTGAGAAAGGAAAGTTCTGGTTCAGCTTAAAGTTAAAGCAACACCAGGGGTATACAAGGCATTATGCTAATCAAAGTTTTGTTTCTGAATAAGAAGCACAGACATTTTGGGTAACAGAAATAGGAGGCATTTGAGTGGCTTGGGGCAGTTTTGTCCTAAGGGTTATATTTCAATTTCCTAGAAATCACTGTTCCCTAAAGAACACAAAGAGTGAGGGTTTGGCTTTCTAGTCACCACTGATCAGTTTAATATTATGGTAACAGCAGTACAGCAGTTTTGTAGAAAAGGAAACAAAAAACCCAGAGTCCTTTGGATTTAATAACACAGTAATTTAGAGCAGATACACTCAATACCAGATACATTCAAAGCCAGATACATATGGCATAGAAAATATTTAAGTTGGTCAATTCAACACGTTTGAAAAGAGTGAATTTGGCATAAGTCTTTGAGAAAGACAGAGTTATAGGGAAGGACTCCCAGCATGTTGGAGATTCCACATGGGGTGGCCACCGAATCACTAGAATTTGAGGTCCCTGTTGAATGTCTGGAAAGGACTTTGATAATCAAACCCAAGAGCTAATATTTTATGAGAGCTTATTATTTGTGCCAGGCACGATTTTGAGTGTTTCACATATATTCATTCCTTTAATCACCAAAACAATTCCATGGGCATGATGGCTGCTAGTTACTCTCAAATACTTCAGAAAGAAAATAATAGAGTGGAAAAAGAAAGGAAGGAAGAAAGGAAGGAAGGAAGGAAGGAAGGAAGGAAGGAAGGAAGGAAGGAAGGAAAGAAAGAAAGAAAGAAAATGACAAAGGAAATGGGGAAATTATTACTACAAAGCGGTAATCTGAATAAAGAGTAATAGAATTTCTTTGTACTATTCTAGCAACTTTTCTGTAGGTTTGAAATTATATCAAAATAAGCACTTACCAAAAACACCCCTATAATGAGATTTTATTATTATTTCTCATTTTAGTATGAGAAAACTGAGGGACAGAGAAATCAGAAGCAAAGGTACTTTGAGAAGTTAGGTTACTTGCTTTTGGCCACTTGATACTCAATGGTGAAGTCAGGATTCCAGATTTATTGTTCAGGGGATTGACAGGTGAGGGAGATATAGACCGACATATTGTCATTGTTCATGTATGTATTTTGCTTTTTGTTATTCCAGAAGCATATTTTTTTTGAAAGACATTGAATTTTAATTTTCTGGAATATCTCATAAAATCAGGGATCAAATGAAAGTTATGGTGCTATCAGCCATCAACAGGTGCTATGCTATTGCTTCTTGGTTCCTTTTTGCTTGGGGACTACAGAGCCACACAGCATAGTGATTCAATAAATGTATATATTGTGAAATGATCACTGCAGTAAGTCTGGTTAACACCTATCACCACAAATATTAATAGTTACAGTTTTTTGTATGAAAATTTTTCTTGATCACAGTTTCTTTTGATGAGCCTTAGAGACATGAAGGGCTTAGAAATTCTCATAGTCAGTGGGAAGGGCAGGAGGAAGGGCTGAGCCTTCTGATTCCAGCGCTGGTGCCTTGAGCAACTCTTTGGGATACTCTTCCCTTCGTGCCTTCACACAACCTCGGCGGTCATAAGGGCAGTCCAGGGCCCCTCACTCCTCTATCATTGAGTTTCTCTTGGACCCCAAAATGGGAACCAGAACTTGGCTAAAGACTGCCCATATCAGTCTTTGTTGAATTCAGGCTTAGGGAGAGAGAGGACCTCTCTGGAAACAACAAATCTCATTGTTCCGGCCTCCTCTGCTCACTCGCTTGTTATTGCTTAGAAAAGATTGATCACTGGTGAGAAGAAATAGGAACCCAAGTTATTAGGAATGTTTCCCAAGGATATAACACCTTTTTAATCCCAAAGAAGTTCATAAATTGTCCAGCTGTGCCAGAGGCACGTGGTTGCAGGGGGTGGAAGCCAACTGGCGTTCTAAGTGGAACAAATGGAAAATTTTGGCTGTGGAAGCCAAAGGGAGTTCTGCACCTTAATTAAGAAAGCACTCTGCAATATTGAAAGTCTAGGCAGAGAAGTCAAGACCTTGCTTCTGACTTCATTATGATGAACCCTGGTTCATTAGAACTTAGTTAACACAAATTGGAAAGAATCAAAGCCGAAGCCCATTGAACTTGGTCTAGTTTAGGAATTAAAACCCGATAGTTCAACTTCTGTCCTTGAAAACAGTCCTCCACTTTCTTATATTATAGGTAACAAACCTGACATCCTTTTTAAGGGTACAGAAGTTATGTGCTTCTCTAGGGGAAACGGACTCTGGTGTTGTTGAAATATTATATTTAAAGGGCAATTTTTATTTAAGGTTCTCTAATTCAATAAAAATGGAGCTTCATATCAACCAAGAGCTTGTTTAAGATCATTTTTTGCTCTCTGGCTCCTTGCAAAAGTCAAATCAGTAAACTATGCAGGACAAAATGTTACTCAGGTTGGATAACTTCATATTAATGAAATGTAAATAAAGCCAGAGAAAGGGAAATTTTAGAAATCCAAATAAACACCCTTCATGTGATTTGTCTTCCCAAACAGTTCCTCAGATTTTCTTTCCTCTGTGGTCATGTCTCAAATGCCTTTTAGTGATAACCCTGGATACTCCACATTTCAACAAGATATAAATATTTCTCTCTTGTGTTCTTGTTTGCTATTTCTGTTAGAAACATGAAAGCCACATCAGCTAGATGGAAATCCTAGAGGGATGTAGAAACAAAAGATCAATTGTTTGACAATAAACATGGCAAATCCCATGTGATTAAATAAATGCTTATAAATGAAAGCGAGAAGATTGCACTTTGAATTGTTAACTATAAAGTTAGAACTAGAAAAGCTGGTGGTGGGAGTTGTATTTCAACACAACATTTGAAAAGTCTTCGATGACGAAGCAGAGATCAAGAGATATGTGAGAGTTGACTTTTTCTATTACTGAGGTTGTTTTGTTCTTGGCTTAACAAAATGGATCTAGGATAATCTAGTTTTCATAGACTCCTGATAATAAAGTGGCTTTGAGTATGTTGCCATTGTTGAAAGGGAACGACACCTCTCTGTAACCGCAATGTTCAGTATGAATTGGGGAAGTAGAATTTAAATTTGTCTTTCATTACTGACCAGCGAGAGGCACCATAAGCCAGGCCCATACATCTGTCAGAAAAATCAGTTCTCTCCTGGTAAGCTCTCTCTGTCTCAGGATCATGTGAGATTCACCACACAACGCTCAGAAAACATGAGATCATCTTTACATAATGAGAGAGTGAGAGCTGGGACCTGATTTCATATTTTTTCCCACAGATTTTGCTTTCCACTCTTGTCAGTCATATTTGAAAAGCTGACAGTTACCAGGGACTGTGGCCAGCACAAGGGGGAATGTGTCATTATTGGCTGTGTTGGCCATAGCAACATGTCTGCCTCAGAGCGGATTCAGTGTGAATGAACAAACAGAAAAATGTGTCAGAAGGTATGCAACTGAAAAAGGCCAAAGGTGAGGGTTGGGGCCATCCATCAGAAACTTTCAATGACTTATAACAGAATGTTCACATAGTCATTTTACTTTTCAATAAGTTCTCAAGCTGATGAAGAAAATAATTGATGGTGGCTTATTGCTAGTTGGCAATGTCTCAAAAAGTCTATGATAGAGAAGAACCCTCATTTCTTATAACCTCAGTCAGTGCTGAATTACATCAATGAACAAATGATCAAGCACCAAAAACATTGAGTTAGTGGCAGCTGAAGCATCAAATAAAAATAAGACATATTTCTTACTCACAAGAGAAGCTCAGAATCATTTGGAAAAAAAGATGCATAAAGATGTTTTTCCAATACAATAAGATGAGAGCTATAATAAATGTATGGAGAAAGTACTGCAGGAACACAGATGGAGGGTCAATAGATTCTGCTTGGGAAAGTCTGAGAAAGAAACAGAGTGCAAGAGAATTTGGCTTCCTCGAACGAGAAATAGAATTTACCAAAAAGAAGGATCTAAGTAAAGAAGTACATCAGATGTGAAGGCAGGAAGTCAGGAATGTGCTTGGCATTTTCACAGTATAAGTGTAGGGAAGTTTCATTGCCAACATATCTGTGTGTCAAGAGATATATTCTCTCAATATATCCAATTTTCAAGACTATTGTCTCACTTTGGATTCAAAACTCGAATTCAAAATGCAATGACCTCTTTGCTCCAATTGTCTCAGATGGCCCCTTAGAAATGATGAATACATTGGTCCCATTGGTGGAATTATTTCTGGGGAGATGCCAAACTCACAGAGAAGTTCCCCAGAGCCCTGCATCCAGCCTTGAATAAGCAGAGAGAAACAACTGCTCCAGTGTGGCATCATATACAGGGAAAGACAGAGAGCGTTGGAGTTCTAGGTCAGCCAGGCCTGCGGTCAACAGAAGGTGGAGCTGAAGGCTGGAGGCTGAAGCCAGAACCAGGTCGTCCGCTGTAGATCCAGCAAAGAAGAGCAGAGGGGACTTTACACCAGTAGGTACCAGAAGAAGCTTCCCGCTATGGGCCTCAGCTTCCTCTTTTGTAAAATGCACTAGTTTACATAAATCAGTCATTGGCAAACTTTGTTCCTTAGAGTGCTAGGATTCCATAAAGGTGCTTCTGAGGCTGGAGATGAGAAAGAGTAAGGCCTAGTTGGAAAGGCTCACCTCTCCACCCTCAACTCAACCAGAGTATTTTGATTCCGTTTGTTTTCATATTGGCAATCCACATGAGATATAATGTAAAAAAGTGTATTTTACTGCTCAAAAAAAATTCAGTCTCTTGGACTAGAGAATCCAGTTCTGACTCTATGATTCTAAGCCTTGCTTACTTCATCTACAATCTCATGATAGTTGATTTATGCCTCTCTATAACACACCCAATTTTACCTTGTGTTATTTTTCACGTTTCAAAGATGTGCATTACTTTTACTCTTAGAATTTTTTTTTGCTCCATAGAGGCAAGTTCACGGCTGTTAAACTCTGTCTCGCCAAACTGACCTCCTTCCTGTTCTTCACATTCACCAAGCTCATACCTTAGGACCTTCGCACTTACGATTTCCTCTGTCTGGAATTGTTTTTTCCAGATCTCCATAGAACTTGCTCCTTTACTTCCTTTAGGTTCCTTGTCAAATGTGTCCATGAGAATTATCTGATGGCCTTTCATGAGCAGCTAACATACAAAATAGAAGCACATGTGCCTTGTGCGCGCACATACACGTTCCAGAGGCTCCTTATTCAGTTTTGTTTTTCTCTGTAGCACTTACCATCACTTGCATATTTCATGTTCCATTATTTGCCCTCATTTCTGTCTCATCTCACCAGAATGTAAATTTCAGGGGACAGGGACTTTCTCCATTTTGGTCACTGCTCTATGCCTGGAAGAGAGCCTGGCACGGAGACAACCCTCATTCACTGGAGGCATTTGAGATTTAGCTCCTGTCCAGCCAATACCTTATGTTTTATAAAGATAAGATCCACCAGTAGTGATTTACAGTTCAACCAGGTTTTCTTTTTGTCTGTAACATCCAAGCCAGTGACCCAATAAAACCCACCTTCTCTAGTAGTAACACTAACTGGACAGTCATTTAAAAAAAAAGAGCTTGGGGTTAGGAGTTGAGGATTTGGATTTGGATCTGAACAGTAAAATATACTAATGGGGTGGTTTTTAGGTAAGTTACTTAATATTTTTTGTGGGAAATGAGTAAACTCGTCATATCACCTCTAGTTGGAACCGACAAAAATTTTGCAAAGTAAATAAATAGAGACCTCTTTTTAAACTAAAACGCTGAAAGTTTCATAGAAAAATATCAAATAGATCGAAAGATATGAATATTTTACGGAAAGTCTAATTTTGGTGAGAAAATGTCAAAAAAGCCCCACGTTACGACGCGATTTGGCGGGAAAATGCCCGCTTACAAAGTTAATATCTCCAAGCTTCAGTTTTCCTATTTGTAAAATGAGATAGTGATATACCTGTCGACCAGGTTGCTATGAGGATTACATAAAGCATGATATATGAAAATTGCATGGTAGTCTGTAAAGGATCGGGTTAGATGTGGCTTCCAGAGATTGAGGCAGTAGAGGACTTGACCTCTAAATTGCCCTTGAGCCAATACTAACTCTATGACTTCTGGTACTCACCTAATTTCTCTGGAAATGGAGATAAGAGTGCCCCTGTTTGTTTGAAGGTAGGAAAGTAAATCAGGTTATCTAATTGAAACATCTTTTAATTTTATTATCCTTTTGATGGTTTTAGTGAAATGAGTAAGAAAATATTCAGCAAAGAAAGTATTCTTATTGATACTACAAAGTTTTCAAATTAATAGTCCTCTGGAACAGCCCCTTTCAGCCGTGAAGGATCATGTGTTACCATCTGGGAAAGCTCCTTCACTTTCTTTTGGAATGTATGCTAATTTCTGTTTCTCCACATTCTTGCCATGTGCCTCAAACTCCTAGGCTAAAGGGGAAAAAAATCCATTTATCTATGAAATGCACCTGACACTTAGCATGAATTGCCTCCCTAAGAAGATATTTTATATTTATTACCATTGATATAAAATACTTGAACTCTCAGGAAGCTGTGTGTCAAAAGGTACTGAATACGGAAGAGAGAGTTAAGAATTTGAGTTTTTTCCTGGTTCTGTCACTGACCTGTTAAGTGACCATGGGCAGGTTGCCATTTCTCTGGGCCTCAGTTTCTGTGTGTGTATGTGTGTAATAGGGAAGGGGGGGAAATCCTATAAAGTGCTGACTGCAGTCTCTCAGGGAGAGAACCACCTCTGCTTAAGAACACACCTTATATGGGTATGTTTGGTTATGAAAATGAGACCCACTGGACACAGCTTCACTGGAGTAGGAGTGAAACAAAAAGAATTGTTTCTCTACATTATAGGAGAAAAAGACGTTAGTGAGGTGGCCCAGGAAGAGAGAGATGCTGGAAGAGGGCCTATGAATTGGAGGTAGAGGGGACAGGAGAGATGGCCCAGCAGAATGGCTAGAGGCCGGGACTCAAATGGAGAAATGGCCCCTGAGAAGCTATAAGTGACAGGAAAGGCCAACGGACTCTTAGAACAGAGACAACAAGTGTCCAGTGAGGAGACATTTTCTGGAAGGACCAGGGAGCAGATCTCCTGGACTTACAGACACATTTGTTCTGGGCGTTCTCCTCTTAACATGCAGTCTTCCTTTTCTTGGCCCCAGCTCTCTGCTAGAACCTTCTTTCCTTCGAGTTCCCATGGCTGTGCTTGAGGTACCAAGTCCCTGGTCCTCTAGTTAGAATTGCCTTTCTCAGAACACATCCTTTCAGGGGGAGTAGCGGACAATATTAGTGTTCCTACTTAGATCCCCTAAGATCTTTTCTTTTCTTCCTTGACCATTTTTACACACAGTCCCTCACTCCTCTGTTGTACAGTTGATTCTAACTGCCAGCATTTGAAGCTCTTTGGAAATCTGCTTTTAGTTCTACCAAAGCCCGTGCAGAGAGCCCTTAGCCCAAAGTGCCTGGGAATTTATTCTCTACAGTTCTGCCCATGGCACAGCATGCTTGCCTCACTCAGAAGTGTAACTTACATGGCAGAGGTCCCCTGCAAGACCCTGCCGAAGCCACCTCTGCAAGGCTTTGCCTGACGCTGCAGCTTTGCTTGACTTCCTCCCTTCTCCTTTCGGCCTCCCCGACTCTCTTGATAGTCTGCTCCAGAAGCACTTTCTTAATAAATCACTTGCTCACAAATCTCAAATCCTCATCTCAGGGAGCCCTACCTAAAAACACTCCCATCTCCTAAAACGTAGGTCCCTTTAAGAATCTAATGAAAGTTCTGGGCACTTTTGCTACAAGAAAATGTACATATGCCTGTAATTGGCTTGCCTTTGCTCCATGATCTTGGAAGTGTAAAAAAATGTCTCATCCTTAATTTTTCCAAATCCTATCTGACTCAGCCTTCCACCCACCAGGTGGTTGAGAAATCCAAGTTCAATTATTTGTGGAAGGGTCTTTCTCAGTCTTCCTCGCTATTCACTTGAGGTCACACAGGAAACTTGGCCCAGAAATAATGGGGAGAGCTTCAGGCTTTCATTCCAATACTCTCAGTGTTTTTGTCCTTCACTCAGAAGTGCAAGTGCTAAGGTGCAGCTCTGCTCAGGGATCTGTGCGGAGCTTCCCAACTGCAGCTCTAGTGTTCAGGCTCTCTAGGTGTGCAGGAAACACACACCCAACCATTCTCATGGAAAGCCCTGATACCTCTGGACTACTCTGTGTGAGCTGTCTTATCATAAGAACTTATACTGACAGCACCTCTCCCCTCACTTCCTGCCCCCAGTTCTAGTCTCAAGAAATACCTCTCACTACCACCACTGATCCTTTTCACCTCCATCCACCAGCCATATACCCCTTGCCTTCCCTTTTCCAGGGCAATTCCCATCTCTGTCTTCTGCCCTCAGCAAAGAAGTGAATGGAGGTGATATTCAGGGGAGAACTAGATCCAAGGAGCACTGAAAAGTGAAACTTGTCTATCTCTCCAGGAAGGGGAAGGGAGAAATTAACCTTTGATTCATTTCCTAAAGACAAAAACTGATTAAGGCAGGCATTAATTATTCAATAAAATATCACCGCTTGCATACAATATTGCCTATAACATTAGAAAGTATATTATTGCCAGGACTCCAGGTTATAAATATCTGAAGTATGAAAGAAAATTATCACACAGCCTATCTCTATCAGCCGGCGATGAGGACAGTCGACTAGCAAGAAAATGTCTCTCCTTGATCTAGAATCTCTATCTTATGCCTGTGGCTTTTTGCTCATCAAATACCAAAGCTACGTTAGTTGAAAGCTAACGTGAGGCACAAATACCAGTAACCAGAACCTTTGGTTTTTACCAAAGTACCCAATTAATAAGCAAGCATAGGGACCTTGAAATCAGGATGCAGGTGCTGGATTGGAAAGATGTGAAGGACAATGCTCCCTCAAGTCCTTGGGCGTAGGGCCAAGAATATGAGATTGGTGCCATTTTCTTACCATTTTTGACATCATGTTGCTATTATGACAATACTTTTTGAATCTGTGTCAAAACCAATGTTGTTCAGGGTTTGGGCTCATGAGATGGTGACAGGCCTTGGGCAAAATATTTGGGCCAGGTGATGCCAATGGTAAACATTCCCAGTGGTCAGATAGAGGTCCAGGGACCATCACCTTCTCATGGATAGTGACCATATATTATTCATCTTTATGTACCTAGCAAATAACATAATACTCGGTACTTAAGTTGGTCTAATTCATCTTGTATTAACTTTGTTCATGGGTTAGCATGAAGGGTTGTATTGATGAACTTTATAAATACCTCCCTTTGGAAAAGGGGTATATTTTTACATTTGCACTTGACATGTACTTCAAAATCTTGAGAGAAATATATAAGGCCACATTCCTTAAATATTCAAATTAAAATGACGCCCCTATCCCATTATTGCACAAATGTCTCAACACCAGGGTTCCTCCTCCTATATAAGAACTCCAGGAACTTTCTTAATCTAACCACAAGGCAGTTACTCCTGCCTTGTGCTCCTCTTGGAGTGGGAACCAGAAATGCCTTTGACTTAGTTTGGGGAACCAGATACTCCAGAAAGAGCCACTGTGTGACTGTTGCTCCCACCATAGTTGGCGGCCTGTTATTGATGCTGAAACTGGACCATGTGAAGGATGGTCTCTGACCCCTGCAGCCGCACATGGTTTCCACCCCTTACATCCAGAGGGCTGCTCTTACTCTTGACTCCTAATCAGGATAAGAACTCAGATGCAGCTCCTTGGGGCTGGAGTATGTCATAACCACTGCTTGATATTCAAAAATAAAACTCAGTCATGGCATTTGAGGAAGGAGGAAGTACAGTGGTACCTCAGTTCTCGAATGTAATCCATTCCAGAAGACCATGCGAGTTCTGAAACGTTCAAAAACAGCTGACAGCTAGGCCTCAGGATCTTGCACTCAGCGGAAGCCATGAGACATGTTAGACTTCCGAGGCGTGTTTGAAAACCAAAGCATTTACCTCTGGGTTTACGGGGCATTTGTAAACCGAAATGTTCGTCAATAGAGACGTTCGAAAACCAAGGTACTACTTACTGTATATGTCTATTTGGGAATATAGTTATGATTCCTTTCATAGCGTGAAAATAGCCCACACCAGGTAGGTGAACCAAGCATGCACACATTCTCTGTTATTCTTATGTTTGTAAGTCCAAGGTTTTATTGGAAGCCACTCTTCAACAAGTGAAAACAGAACTATCTACAAAACATCTTTTATTCATTTGTTCACCAGAAAGAAAGAATGGTATATTAATACTTCAGTAGATACCCTTATAAAATATAAAATGACAGCAGTGATTGCTACAAAGAGTCTTGTTGGTTTTGGCATCATATTAATAATTATGGGGTATTCTTTTGGCTTTGATAGAAGAAAAAAAGTTATTTGAACTAAAGTCTGTTTTTAAAGTCTGATTCCAACTTTGAGAACATAGAAATTTGTTTGCCACTCATATATCTGGAACATGTAAGGAAGTGGTTACAATATGGTCGAATGGTCTGCCATCAATGGAAGCACAGCCAAAGGTCATGCCTGAGTCCCTCCACTAGAATAGGTATCCCATAAATCAGGATGTTGTACAAAACACCTCCATTAAATTGTGATGTGACTTCCACTGAAAGAGACACAGTGATGGGACACTTTTGACACCATGCACATGAAATATTCCTTTAAAAAGAATTCCTAACATTTGCTTCATTTTGCTTGCTAGTGTTATTTTACTTGAAAGATATACTTGTTTATTCCACACTTTTTCTAAAATACATCAAGTGGTTCAGATAATAAAGAATAACAAACTGATAAGAAAGACATAGAAAATCAAACCTACAAGTATATAAGGGAATCAGCAATAAATTTGTTAACCAAGAGGGCTAAGCCAATTATTGTGATGAAACATTAATTTTGACCCAAGATTTCTGATATGCAGGGCAAAAAGAGTGACATGATAGGTGACATAATTCTTATCCACTTGAATAAAGCATTCCAGTTCTTCATGATAGAAAACCCTTCTCTAGTAATAAATTTTAAAAGGCATCTATGGTATTGAGGAGACTCAGGCTGAAACTGTAATAGCTCTCTAAACAAAATACTAAACATTTTTAAGTGAAATTAAATAAAGTTTAGAAGTCCATGTCTTCTGTATTAGTCAGGATAAGCTAAGTCTTGCTGTGGTAACAAGCAAACCCTCAAATCTCAGTGGCTTAACCTAGGAAATTTTAACTTCTTGCTCACATCATAGTATCATGCTGCCAGTGTAGCTTTCCTGGGTCATTTTCATTTATGTAGAAACTCAGAGATCTGGTCTCCTTCTATCTTGTAACTCTGCCAACTAGCAGCAGTCCTTACTTTCCAGTGTATAGATAAGGGAGAGAGAGGAGGTGAGGGTAGAAGAGTACATGAGAAAATTTAGACACAAGGCCTGAAAGAGATACATATTCTTTTCACCCATGTCGCATTGGCCAGAATTCAGTCACGTGCTCCTAATTTATTTGCAAGGGCAGCTGCCACATCTGGCCAATTTTTGTCAAATCTCATTTTCATCTTGGAGCAGTTCTTCCTCTCATCTTTAAGTCTGTTTTGAAATGCCTTAGTCCCTGGGATTTCCAGAGAGATGGAAGTTCACCAAGCATACAAATATAAAGTAAAATTATTATATTAATATAATGAAAAATATATGTATCTGTATCAATCAACTTCATACTAAATGTTGGGATAATTTTAAATCATGTTTCTATAAAGGATGAAATTTTTATACACTCAAAATGAATATATACATTAATATAATCATTAGATGAGGTGACTCTGTGTCCTCTCTGCCTCCTCATCCAGAGCAGCTCTGATTTTAATTGTTTATGTATTGTGGTTCCAAATAAGAGTCTTTTATATGAGAATTTCCCATATGGGGAAAAGATTTGAGAAATACTGAATTTGGACAGGCAGCTCCTTTGGTTCTGGCCACTTAAGGATCAGAACATTTTAAATTTAGATCCAGAAACCAGAAAAGATCTCACAGATGCAAATAAGAGGTGATCAGAGACGCATCAGACAAAAGACAGTTTTCAAAATAGCCGTATTATTCTTGCTTTGAGCCCCAAGTTAGCAACAGTATGAGCTTCCACTGATCTGAAACAGCGCTCGATGGAGTTTTGGAAAATTAATCAGCTTCCATTTGAAAACACTTGCATTTCCACACTTTCATTTTATGAAGCGTCACACCCATACCTTTGGCTTTGAGGTTTGCTCCATTCAGATCCATATTGGAAAGGCCTGACTTCCTATCACAGCCAGGATTTTCTTCAGCCCCAGGGATTGGTTTGGTTTTGTGCCATTTTATCCCAGTTTATTCCTTCCATCTGATTCAAATGTTTCATTACCAACTCATGGTTGTCCTTCAGAAAAAGGGGGGAAAAAGAGATAGAAAAAGAAGAAGCAAAACAGCACCTCTCTTAAAACAGGGAAACATTCTGGTTTGAATTTCCTGTCAGATTCTGGGCAGGTTAGTTGGCAGTTGGTGATGTGGACATATTTCAGATTTCAGAGTAAATTTCACAGAGCTTTATTGCCTCCCTCTGGACCCCCGTTAGAGAACAAGAAGATGCTAGGCTTAGCTTAGTAACCACGCTTTTCATTAGCCAGCTGCCCTTCTGGATCTCATCAGAAGTGCTTTCTCTTCATCGTCTTAGGGCTTTTGACTCCATCTGTGCATTGAATCAGCAGCAGCATTTTACAGTGGGAGGGAAATAGGACTTAGGAAGAAAAAGCCTGATGTCACCACAGTCCCCCTGCATGGCAGCCACTGCCTTTGCTATTGTTATTGTTGTCTTCATAAGCTTTTTATTGTAGAATACTTCTAGGTATACAGAAAAGTTAGAACAGTAGTGGAAAGAGATCCTATGTATCCCACACCCAGTCTCCCCCAGTGTTAGCCTCTGACATTACTATGAGACATTTCTCACCCTAATAAACCAATGATGATACATTATTATTATCTAAAGTTCATACGTTATTTGAATTCCCTTAGTTGTAACCTAATACCTTTTTTCTGTTCTAAGATATGTCATCCTGGATCCCATACTACATTTTAGTTGTCATGTGTCTTCCACTGTGTGTGTGTGTATGTGTGTGTGTGTACTAGGCTGTGATGTGATATGTATGTGGGTCATGGCCACCCAAATTGAAAGCCAGTAGTATAGAGCAAATTATAATTAGCCATTCCTTTAAACATCTCACAGTCATTGAAAAGAGAATGTTAAGGAGCATTCCAAATATTAGAAGTATTTCTGAAGCTAGTCTATTATAGTAAAACAAACAAACAAACAAACAGAAAAAAACGGAGAGGAGACAGTTATAGTTACAGAAAATTGAACAGCAAATCAAAGGTATCCCAGAAATGGAGAGAATTCAGGCCCAAATACCATTCAGGTCTATAGGGACCGATAGAGTTTTCAAAGCAAGCGCTAATGCGGTCCTGCCAGTGATGTTCATTTCTTTCAGGAATGCTGTTTGTCCTTAGTGACTCATAGCAATCACTTTACTGACATGTTTTTTTGCAAGTGTCAGATGTGGTGAGTTGCCTGGGTCTAGAAAAAGTTTGATACGTAGGTTTGGGATTCATTGGCTGTTTCCCATGGGAAAGTCAGTTGATTCAAGATGAAAGGCTGTCCCGGTCAGCTGTTTTAGGCCATACACAGATGGCTGAAGGCAGGGAAGGCGGGGTATGTACATTTGTCCTAATCCTTAGTCCAGATCAGTTAATATGGAGTTTCTGCCTTATTCACGATGGAGGGTAGGAAGCAATAAGGTAAAAAGTGATGATTTTCAAAATATTTCTAAATGCTTTTTTTTAGTGTAACCTCTAACCTTACAAATTCCTGCACTTAGGGTGTTCTTATAGGCTTTGGAAGGGTGCAGGACAGAGAGAGAGAACGAGAGAAATAGATTCAGTATTTTAGTATTTCTGGCTACCTAAGAATAAAATCTCTATGGTGTAGACAGGATTTGACTGGGATAACTCATCATTTATGTTTTAAGACAAAGTGAACAGAATCTGTACACTTAGTGGTTGTACATAAATAGGATTAAAGTGCGTGTTTTAATTTTTTAAAATTAATTTCTTGAACTTAGAATCTATTGTTGGAAGGAAATATCAGAAACTTTTATTCTTTCTCTTTACTTCCAGGTAGGTAACTCAGTCACAACCAGCTGTTCACTTTTTACTAAAGAAAACGTGATTTTCACTTTGATTTCCTAGGTCTTTTTCATTTTAGTAATTAAAATGAAGTTGAATAGATTACTTGGAAAAAGTAAAGCAGGATAATGATCAATTGTTTTATTAAACAGTAATTGAAGAATTCGTAGGTAATTCAACTCATTCATATTTATTTTCACTGGCTTCATCCCCCCACCTTTTGACTATTTCAATGAGTTATAAAAATAACGAGGGAAACAAAATTCTATAGAAGTAGATCCATTCTACTACTTGCCAAGTGATCTGGTAGTTTGGGGTTAAGCAAGGGAGTTGAAATGGTGAAATAATGCATCTATATTAATTTGTTCCCTCTCATTAAAATTATGAGGGGAGAGTTATTTCTAAATTTGGGATATTTACCACCTCTCCTGTTCTCTCTCTCTCTCTCTCTCTCTCTCTCTCTCTCTCTCTCTCTCCTCTCACCCTTCTTCCCTCTCTCATCCATCCATCTCCAGTTGGGGCTGGTTTGCCTTAACATCTCAGCACCTACTTGGCTTTTCATATTGACTTTTGATTCATTAAAGATACTTTGCTGTTTCCAATCTACTTAGGCCTGGTGTTTCCGTTGGGAAAGTAAATGGCAAAAGACCACATGACAGCCAACGGCAAACACTGCTGAAGGCCACAGCTGCTGCTTAAGAGGGAAAGCATGGGCTGGTTCGAAAGCCAAAGCAGTGTGGGGAGGACCAGTAAGAGATGGGATAAGGGTAAAAAAGCTCTGCTTTCCCCCCGTTGCCTCTGTTTACGTTCTCCAGTAAGTGGACACCAAGACAGAATTTGAGAGGCAAGATGTTTGTTGGGAGATAATGCTTGTGAATGAGAAAAGGGAGAGGGAGCAGTAGGTGGGGGATACAGCCTCAGACCATGATACAAGTCTGATATCCTTGAAGGGAGAGCAGGAAAAAAGAATTGGGTAGGTAGAACTTCAGACTATAGGACAGCTCTGAGAAATTCTTGGCTAGGCTGAAGGAGGACAGCCCCAAATCAATAATTCCCACCAGAGAAATCCCTCTCCTGGGTGGGAATTCCTGGCTCCTAGTCTGCCTCCCACTGCACACATGCTCACTCATTGACCACGGCTGCTCTGGAAAAGCATAGCCTTGGTGTAAATGTTGCTATGGAGCCCAAAGCTGTAGAAGCTGCAGATTGGCAGATAAGTACACTTCTCACTAAAGATTCTCTCTTAAAGGAAGACCTGAGCAGTGCCTTTGCTTGGCTGCCACACCCATGAATCATATTTGTATCCGAGCTCAAAAAAGGCAAAAATGGGTGAATTCCATCTTGGATATCTGGTCACCCTTCTATTCTTTCCTCTCCTCATCATAAATGATTACAAGAACCACAAAACTGAGTTACAGTGCTAAGAATTTTCCTTTATCTCCTAAAATCCTAAGGCACCTGGCAAAAGTTAGCTTGACCCAATTCAGTTTCTTCCAGCTACCATATGTGGTCCAAAAACCATCTCGAACAATTTGCAGCATGCTGACTCAACTTGTCAGAGCCGGAAGCCTCTTGGCACAAATGAGAAATATCTCACCCCTCAGATCTGTATAGAAAGGGGAATTGATTCACTGGTTTTCATTCTATTTTCTTTTTGTGGTTGGTGTTGCTTTTAAATGTTGGAGGGTGTTGGCTTTTCTATGACTCAGAAGCATAAATCCTTTTCTAAGGTAAAGGATTAATTTTCAGAATGGAAGAAAGTTAGTATCTTCTTGTTTTATAGTCTTAGTGCAAGAATTGATTACACAGAAGCGGTTTTTATAAAATATTACAATTGGGGAAGGAAGACAGGAGCATAAGTGAACTATAAACCAAAAAGCAGTTTCTGACTACCACTCGGTAGGTAAATGCAGCTTCCCGAGGAGCGTTTTAAAATTAGGGTATTAATTTCAATTGAGTCTGTCATGCAAACCATCTGCTTATTTATTTTGACCAACATGTTCACAATTCCTTCTCATATTCCTCATCTATGGGCCCAGATAATAAAATTATTTTCATGTGAAAGATAAATTGGAGCCTGACAAATCAAAGGCTCAAGAGGACACAAAACTCCACCTTTGGATTAACAATTGGCCTCTCCCAGAGTTTCAATTTTTCCAGATGCAAATTCCAGAGATATTCCACAGTCTACCTCTTGGGCTATCGCACATGCAAGCACCCAAGGAATGTATGTGATGCGGTTGATGCAAGGAAAGTGGCATCAGTGGATACGGGATAGAGGAAGTGGGTGTGTGAAGGTTGGAAACCTTTGCAGAGAATTTATTCTATATGTTTGACCTTTTGCTACCCCTCTAAACTGAGCTTCCTGGGAAAATCATATCAATGCAAAAGAAAAGAGAGACAGGATTTGCTTAATTTATTCCACACCCACTGCTAGGCTTCTCATAAATTGTTTTCATTTCTTTAAGATCCAGGTATATAGTCCTGTCCTTTGCTTGCTACTGATTTCATTTTTAATGACAGCATGGTGGAAATCAATGGTTTGCAATGGTTTTCAAAATGGTTTTTGGTAGTAGAGTTCTCTTCAAAAGAAATATAAAGTAAAAGTGAGGATGGAAGATATAAGGAACAGACTATCTAGAGCTCTGTCTGCCCAGCTCTTTTAGGCACGTCCCCAAGTCTCAAGACTCCATGGGACATCGTGAGAAAGTCACTGTTAAAGTGGCAAGTGATTTGGAGTAGGAGTTTAGGTCTGGAGCAGAGATGAGTCTAGTTTGAGTTCAGTTACTATTTCATTTTATAGCGTTAGCAATGATGATAATAATGTAGTGCCCTATAAATACTATTATAATTAGAAAGGTTTGTTATTATAATTAGGAATAATGATTATAAAGATGGTTTATCAGGCATGCTCTATGTGCCAAGCACTTAGCCAAATTACTTAACATGCATATTTTCCCTTTAAATATGAGAGACCTAAAAGGTTTGGGTGAGGTTACTAGGCTTGGAAAGATTAAGTCATTTGCCCACAGCCATACAGCAAGAGATGGGCAGAGAGGGGACACAAACCCAGGTATGTCTGACTCCAGAGCCAGGGCTCCAAGGCCCACGTGTGTGCAGCTTTATAGCCCTCGGGTCCTAATCTGTAAAATAATAGAGGTTGGAGTAAGTGATCACTGAGGTTTTTTTTTGTTTTTTTTTTGAAGAAAACTGTTATTTCCATGATAGTTGTGTGCTGAGCTCTAAAAAGACAAGAATTGTAACCCTCTACCTATTACTATGATCATATACTAGACCCCTACCTTGCTTCTCATCCTTTTTATAGAATGATGACATACTTCACCCTCTGTTATAACTGCGCTCCGCCCCCACCAGTGTAAATCACTACAATTCTACCCAGTTCACAAAATTTAACTGGTATCACCAGTGACTTTACTCTCCTCAACAGTCCTTTTTTCCCCTTATCTCCTTTGGCAGAGAATTTGATATTTTCAGTATCTAACCGAAAGTCAATAGGTCATTCGTTATTCACATAATATTAGCTCAATGCAAAGAGAGTGTCATGGTGTGGTTATTCTCTTAGCTTCGTCCACGGAAAGTCCCTTAAAGCAATGACATCCTTGTAGCAATGAACAGAACCCATGGCTAGATCTTGGTTTCTATATACCGTTCTCCACCAAAAGGAGCACATGGCTGTATTTATGACTTTGAGACGTGCTGTTTACTCACTCTTGAGCGTGTGGGAAAGACACTGTGATCCAGTGGACAGAGGGCACTGGGACGGAGTTAACAGACTGTGTTCATGACTCACCAGCTCAGGGAGCCAGAGTAAGGCAGATTATTTCTGAGGGTCAGTACTTTCTATTGTGAAATAAGAGGGTTATACTTACTTCTTGCAGTCCATTCTCCATTCTGTAGCCAGATCTTGGCGAAAAGTAAATTTGATCCATATCACTTCTTTGCTGCCATCTGTTCACTGACTCCACAGTGCTTCCAGGGTAAATGCCACCCTCTGTAACACGATATAAAATAATCCTTGCTCATTTTTTGTGAACAGCATGTCTTCTGCTCTTGTCCTGTCCCCACCATTGCACCTTATGCTCTGTGATGCAAACTTACTAACTTGAAGTTCCTTTATATGCTGTGCTCTCTCACCTCTGCATCTTACTTTTTAATCATTAAGGATGGTTATTGTAGTGTTGGTTATCAAAATGAAAAGTCAGAAGCAACCTGATGAAGTAAAGCACATTGGAATGGTAGAACCCTCTTTAGTCATTAAAAAAATTATGCCATTAAAGTAATATCTCAAACCAATTCAAAAATGGGCAGAGGACATGAAGAGACATTTCTTCAAAGAGGATATACAGATGGCCAACAGACATGTGAAAAAATGCTCAATGTCAATAATGGTTAGAGAAATGAAAATAAAAACCACAATGAGATACCACCTCACTCCTGTCAGAATGGCTATCATCAATAAATCAACAAACAACAAGTGTCGGCGAGGATGTAGAGAAAAGAGAACCCTTATGCACTGTTTGTGGAATTGCAGATTGGTGCAGCCACTATGGAAAACAGTACGGAAATACCTCAAAAAATTGAAAATGGAACTACTTTATGATCCAACAATTCCACTCCTGGGTATCTATCCAAAGAAATCCAAAACACTAATTTGAAAAATATATAGACGCGTATTGCAGCAATATTCACAATAGCCAAGATATGGAAACAGCCAAAATGCCCATCGATAGATGATTGGATAAAGAAGCCGTGGTACATTTATACAATGAAGTATTACTCAGCCATAAAAATAAAAAAATGAAATCGGGGCCGGCCCGGTGGCTCAGGCTGTTGGAGCTCCGTGCTCCTAACTTTGAAGGCTGCCAGTTTGATTCCCACATGGGCCAGTGGGCTCTCAACCACAAGGTTGCCGGTTCAACTCCTCGAGTCCCAAAAGGGATGGTGGGCTCTGCCCACTGCAACTAAGATTGAACACAGCACCTTGAGCTGAGCTGCCTCCCGGATGGTTCGGTTGGTTGGAGCGCATCCTCTCAACAAGGTTGCTGGTTTGACTTCCGCAAGGGGTGGTGGGTTGCACCCTCTGCAACTAGCAATGGCAACTGGACCTGGAGCTGAGCTGCACCCTCCACAACTAAGACTGAAAGGACAACAACTTGACTTGGGAAAAAAGAAAAAGTCCTGGAAGTACACACTGTTCCCCAATAAAGTCCTGTTGCCCTTCCCCAATAAAGTCTTTAAAAAAAAAAAAAAAAATGAATTCTTACCATTTGCAACAACGTGGGTGGACCTAGAGAATATCATGCTAAGTGAAATAAGTCAGACTAAGAAAGACGAATACCATATAATCTCACTTCTTTGTGAAATCTAAAGAGCAGAATAAACAAACAAACAAAACAAATATAAGCTCAGAGATATAGGGAAAAAATACTAACGGTTGCTAGATGGGAGGGTGGTGGGGATGGGGAAGTTGAAGAGATTAGAAAGTACAAATTAGTAGTAACAATATTGTCATGGGGATACAAAATACAGTATGGGGAATATAATCAATAATGTTGTAAAGATTATGTGGGGGGCCAGATGGGCACTGGACTTATCAGGAAGACCACTTCATAGACTGTGTAGATGCCTGACCACCATGATATACACCTGAAGCTAAAGTTGAATAATATTGAATGTCAACTATAATTAAAAAAAAAAATAAAAAAAAATATATATATATATATTCACAGGATGTGGAGTATAGTCAATGTTATAGTAACAGCTATATATGATGTCAGAGGTGTAATAGAGTGGGGGGTTATCACTTTGTAAGGGGTGTAAATGTCTAACTATTACATTGCTTTGTACACCTGAAACTAATAAGAAAAGTCATTCAGAAGAAAAAAAATAATATCTCAAGAATTGGAAAGGTGTTCAGAATATCTTAGCAAGTTATAAACAGCAAGCTACAAATCAGCATGTAAAATATTGTTAAAATATATAAATATGTATTATATTCAGAGAAAAAATATTGGAAAGATAAATACTAAAAATTACAATTATAGTACCTGGGTGGTGACTTATGGACAACTCTTGGTTTCTTCTTTGCGATTCTGTTTTATATCTCCACCCAATTGGGGTTATGCAGTGATTCTCCATTACTCTTGTAAATACTAGAACTTCTACATCTTTTCTCAGGCTGTTCCTTTATCTGGTACAGTTTATCTTCCTCTTCTTTTCACTTATCTCTCTCTTTTTCATCTGTGCTGGATGTCATTTCCTCCAGGATGCTTTCTTTGGGCCCCCAAACTGAATTAAATACTTCCTACATGTGTCTATAGCCTATATACTGTGTTCTCATTACCTTTACTGAACTGGTCTGTCCTACTAGTCTCTAAGCAGTTAGAAACTATGTCCTGTTCACTGCCATATGCCTAGGGCCTAACATAAAAGCCCAGCACCTCGTAATGGACTTAAATATTTGTTAAATGAATTAATGATCATTCTCTTCTTCTCTGAACCTCAGCTTCCTCATCTATTATGTGACAATAATAACATGTATCTCACAGATTGCAGTGAGGGTTGCCTGAGGTAGGGCATGCGAGAGGGCTTTGCTGACAGGAATCACTACGCTTGTCATAGGCAGGACGAGAAGACCTGCCTTCTTTCTGGTACAGTTTCCTCTAAATGGGGATTGGCAAACTGTGACCCAAAGGCTGAATCCAGCCCATCTCCTGTTTTTGTGTTACCCATGAGTTAAAAATAATTTTTCAATTTTTAAGTGGTTAGATAAAACCAGAAGAAGAGTAATATGTCATAGAACGTGGAAATTGTATGAAATGCAGACTTCAGGGTCCATGAATAGTTTTATTGAGACACAGCCATGCTCATTTGCTATGTACTATGACTGTGTTTGTGCCACATTGCAGAGTTGAGTAGCTATGACAGAGACCTTATGGCCTACAGCTTAAATATTTACCCTAGGACTTTAACAGAAAAAGTATGCCAACCTCTACTCTAAACCAAAAACTTCTTCTGTCCCCTCACTGCCCCAAGCCCTGCTTTGGTCTCGGGTTCTGCTTTGATGTCTTATCCTTAGACACATTTGGTATTTCCTCACGGATTTAGCGAGAAAGCGTTATTTTTTATTTTGCCCGAAACAACCATATGAGTGTCTATGCAGAATGCATCAGGGCGTTTCCCCGAAGATATTTCATATTTGGGCATGCATATTGTGGCGAATTCAGGAACAAAATTACTGGGTTCCCCTGCAAATGATCTCATTACTTGGGCTGTTTGTTAAAGGAAGGGCTCCTTCTGGTTTTCTCAGATTAACATCTGAGTTTGAAATTTGTTCAGATGTGTATGATTTTTTTTATCTGCGTGGGGCTTCCTTTTTACTTCATTAAAAAAAAAAAAAATTAATGGAAAGAAGCTTAAAGCCAAAGCAGTTCCCACTTTAAAGATGAGAGGCTTGGGGGCATTAAAATTAGAGTAGACTCAATCACATGATTGTAAAGTGAAGGGAGCGAGAGAGGAGAGGAGTGGGGTAGTAAGAAGAAGGAGGAGGAGGAGGAAGAGGAGGGAGGGAGGGAGCACGCAGCTAAGAAGTGCAATGGTCATCTAACGAGACAGTGAACTAGAAATCCTGTTTAGGAAGCCTGGAGACCAGGGAGATGGAAGTAGAACACCTCAGCAGTCAGCCTGGCTCTGGGAAGACATTTTTGTGGCAGTTAAATCACTTCCTGCAGAATCTCCATAACTGTTTGGCATCTGAGCCTCTCCTGTTCTGTCTACCCTGTCTGTGTGGTATGGCTGTGGTTGTACGTGAAAGAAAAAACTTAAAATACCCTGTTTCACAGAGGAACGTGGTGTACCTCCTTCCAGAAAGAATCCAGTGACTGCTTGGACTCCGAGCTGCATTCCTCAGCTCCTCTGAGGATGTAGTAAACAAGTTGATGGGACCCAAAGATTCATGAAGAGAAGCTTCAACATTGTGAAATACTCTTGATATCTTGGTTGCTCCATCTGGCACCATACCATGCTTTGTGGAAAAACAATTATTTTGACAATGTTATAGACGGGTCTAACCACGAAACCCACCAACTCCTCCCCTCTCTGCCTTCTAAAATTGTTCCAACAAAATAAAAAACTCCGACTAACACAATATTCCAGGAAGATGAAAAACCAAATACTAAGGGTTAGAGGGGATGATATAAAGTACATATGTGAGCTTTCAGTTTGACCAAGTTTATAACACAGACTGTGTGTGTAAATTCACAATTTGAACCTATAAACTGGAGATATAACACTCTGAGTTGGTTTTGGGAAATTGCATAGACATACATGAGCCAATGCCTGCTACCAAGTATTATTTTTTTCTGAACTCTTTAATTTGAGGGGTTTTTCTTGATTTTTGAGGATTAGCTTAACTGGCCTTGGATAATTCTATTATTCCCCACCCTACACTTTTCTGCAATGCTCTTAAAGAGAAGTTTAAGTTATGTCAACTAGAAACATGTGCTTCAATTTGATCTATGATTGGTATTCTCTTTACAAAGACCTGGCAAATTTTTGGTGCCTATAAACATTTTCCTTTTAGGGAAGGGAGTAGATTTATGGCGCAGAATTCCCTAACCTATATTGGGACAAAGTATCTGGGAAGTGCTTATTACAGAGTGTACCCGTGCACTGGAATAATTTTTTTATGTTCCTGTGCCCAATTACAATGTAGTTTATAACAAAATGGTCTTCTTCCAGACATCACCTTTCCAGAACCCATTTTTTCCCTTCCTGTTACAGTAAGCAAAAAAGCATGTACTTGGGTGATTATTAAAAAATATCAAAATGTACAAAAAATAACAATCATTTATATTTTCCCTTTCCAGTGTTAAATATTTATTGTCTTGGTATATTCTTGTACTTTTAAAAAATGCTGGGTTTTTTTTGTTTATTTAAAAGGGGCTCATTATAAAGAATTTAAAAATAGAGATGTATAAATATAAAAATGAAAAAATTCACCCACAAATCTACCACTCTCCAAAAGATCACTGTTAACATTAGATAAACATCATTTTAGAGTCTAGTTTTTATGCATATATATATATATATATATAGATAGATAGATAGATAGATAGATCAACTAGACATTTTTATTAAGATGAAATCTTGTTATAGAAGATAATTTAATGAAAAGTACTATAATTTTACTTGAATTTAATAGAAGAAAAACTGAAGGAGTTGTTGAAGTCAAATAAATGTTTCTTTAGACAAGATATGTTATTACCTAAAAGTTTCTTCTTAGGTTAAGAAAAGAAATAATAGAAAATAACAATAATTAGAATAATCTTTAAGCTACATGTTTCAATTTTAGACAGGATTCTCAAAATTTCTCCCATTGCTTCCCAAATTTTGTTAGTATTTTTACATTATCTAGACATACAACATCTACATTTTTACTGCAAATATAATTCTCTTAGTTCAATTACTTTAGTATTTAGTTCGATATTTAAATGGATTTAATGCATACTAGTTTCTTAAAAATCTGGACATTTTTATTTCTATGCTCTTTATTTTGATTTGTATTTTAATATCCCTCCCCCCAACAAGAAGTACTTATAAATGCTATATTCCATGAATTCTGTCATATTTGAGGAGTGTACCCATTATCTTTCCAGTCAAACAGCATCTTAACTGGGTACCATGTTCTTGTATCATACCTTCTTTTCTTCAGAACATTGTGAATATTACTCCATTGTTTTTGGCATTACAATTGTTATAAAGAAGTCTGATCCCCCCCCCCCCCCCCCAGTGTACATGATTTACTTTTCTGGCCAGTTACTTAAAGAATTATTTCTTTATCCTTTCATTTCAATGCTGTAATTGGGCTATGCTCAGTGTAGAGTGTTCTGTATCAAATGTTTCTAGAAAATAGAAGACCCTTTAAAGTTACAGCTTCAGGTTTTTTTCTCCCTTATATAAAACCCTTATAAGTTCTCTTCCATCTCCCTTATAAGTTCTCTTCCATCATACGGCTTCATCTTCTTTATTTGTTGGGTTTGCTACTTCAAAGATAAAAATTATCTTCATGTTGGATCATATTTGTCTGTCTTCCATATCTATTAGTTTGTCTCTAAATGCTTTTATCTCTCTTTTTCAGATTTATCATGATTAGTCAATAATTTCATTTGTAGTAATAACTATTGTATTTCTTATTGATCCTCGGTTGTTAATTAGTTCCTAATGCTATTGTTTGAGGCCTTGATATATTTTCTTAGGTCTGCAATTACTTTTTCCATTTTGTTAGGTTGTTGTTATTATCAGGCATTTGTATCCTTGTCTTGTCCAGACCACATAGTTATGAAGTTATTCCAAAGTGTGAAGCAATTTTCCTTCTGCTCCTTGATGTTTTCTTATTGAGTTCTTTGTCTTTCCTTTGATTTCTTCCTTCCTTACCATATAATATTTATGCCAATTCTTTTTATCTTGTTAATGTTTGGGTGATTCCACCTAGACATTCTGTTTGTTCTAATGTACTGAGAATTACTTCTTGATTTTTTTCACATTATTTATAACCAATTTGTTTGCTCTTCCCATCTATAAGTTGGTGGCTGAGTGTCCTTGTGTTATATACACTCTTCTACAACCTAAAATAATGACAACTGAATGAGAGAGCCCAGCTGGAATATTTCCAGTCTTTGTTAAATAACCTAGACCCTGCTCATTGTTTTAGAATTTTGTTAGTGGTCCCTTGTCAGGGTCTACTTGATGAGTGGTCTCCCTTCCTGTGAGAATGTAGCCTTGGCCCTTGGACTATACAGCTGTGTACATTTTTTTCTGTATATCCTGTCCCTATTTCATTGCTTTACCCCCAAACAGCCTTCCCTTGCTCTGAATTATTCAGTTTGAAAAGGGGAAAGGTAATAATTGAGTTGTTTTTTTTTTTCCAGATTTGAATTGATCAACTCAGCGTATAATTTCTGGGAGTATAGGCAGGAGTAAAGGCAAAGCTGTGCTACCTATTTCATTTACAATCATTTGTATGTTTTCTTATTTGCCAGTTTATGAAATTTATAATATTACTCTAATCCCCTTTCCTTGTTTTGTGGCTGTTTGTATTTTTCCTCCTCCCTTTTAATTTTTTTGGTTTTCCTCCTCTTATTGGATACTGGAAAGGGAAATACCACAACTCAGTTTTAGTCTGTAATCTTAAAGATAAAAGAGGATATAGTAAAAGTTATATGCAAGAAATCCAACTGATGATTTACATGTAAATTCTGTATCATAAGCAATTAAAATGGAGGCAGTTGGGAAGAGATATATGATAAGTTGAGAAACAGTAGCAGAGGAAACCTAAGAGAATAGAAGAACAATAGAAAAGAGGGTGAAAACAAAAGAAGAGAAAAATTCAGTTGTTTCTGATAACTGCAAAGCAGTGACAAACTGCTTTGGAGGCCACTATTGTCTGTTTAGACTTCAGGGCATTGGTGTTGGGAATGCTTTATCACTGCTTTGAAATTTTGGTAGGCCCTTCCACTTCTGAAAAACCATCCTTCCTGTTCTGGGAAACAGCTTAGCTGTTTTTATTCTCAAACTCTAAAGTTTATGTTTGAAATAAAGTCTTATTTTCCTATGTAATCTTGAAATATTAACAGATGTTTAAAGGAGTGACTTGAGTTTTAAAAGTTATTTTGTAATCTGAGAACTCTTGACCAATGTGCCAACAATCCTGAAAGTTCCTGTCACTCTGCGTCACAGACTGTAGCAGTAGAGGACACTAAGACAGCAGAGAACATCTGAACATTGGGATGGAGAAAATGGTTAGGGTGATAATGGAATCAGAATCAGGGAGAGAAGAGAAATGGGCCTAGACACTGAGTGCAGGCAAGGGATAGAGTTAGAGACCCAAAGTCCTTGCAAACATCTACCAAGGGATATTGTAGAAACTACATAAAGTAGGAAGTCAAATGTTCAAATAAAAGTGAATAACCATGAGAGCTATAGAGAGCAGAAGCAAAGTGGGCAGGAAATCAGTACTTACTAACAAGGAGTGGAAGCTGAGGTACATTGTTTTCTATCACTTTTATTCTGTCTTGACTATAAGAAGAGCCAATTGTGAGACTGGAAAACTGCAATGATGAGAAAGTATAATTTTGGATGCAGGGGGTAGAGAGAGTAAGAGGGAGAGAGAGTGTGTGTCTATATTTTATCCCTTAGACATCCCCAAAGTGTCTAACTGACATATTTCCTGCTGGCTTTTAGAACTAGGTGATTTGGGGGCCTGTCCTTCAGGTGGCAGCCTTAAAAGTTGGGATGCTAGCTGTATGATCCAAACTTTTCATTCCTCAGGGGAGAAGCTGGGAGTTAGAGGTTTTCTTATTATTGTATGGTGCTCTGTCAAGAGTGGGATTTATGGTGAGAGTGTGTCTCAGTCTTTCCTACCCATTTTGATGTGGGAATTTTTCAATCACCTGATGTATAGGAGTCACTCACCTAGTTTGGTAATTTCTCTCAAAGGGAATTGCTCCATGCATAGCTGTATATTCAGTACATCTGTGGGAGGAGGGAAATTCAGGAGTCTCCTATTCCTCTTTTAAAATACCCCTATTCTTGTGGTTATAAGACATGCCAGGGATTCTTCTTTAAGTGGAAAATGTTTGATTATTTACATATATTGATCACAGTTATTTTAAAGTCTGTGCCTGATCTTTCTAATATCCAGATTACTTGTAGATCATTTCTATTTCCTTTTCCCTCTGGTTTTTCAGTCATTTAGTCTAATCTGATACTTTACCTTTTAAGTTTTGATTGATTGACATTATGTGAAAAAATTATAGTGACTGTTTTAAAATCTAGATGTGGTCTTCCTTCAGAGAGTGTATAGTCTTGGACTGTTCTGATTTAAAGGTTTCGTTCTTAGTAGGGGCTATTTCCAGTTCACGTTTTTCCCTAGGGTACAACCTTTGAGAGATCTTATCTGAAAGTCTGGGATTATTGGTTTGTCTGGGATCCTCTATCTTGGTGAGCTCTGAGTTTCATTTTTGTCTCCCTGTCTCCTTGAGACACTGAAAGCTCTGCTTAACTTCTCAGCTTCTCTACCAATGCTTGTAAATTGGCAAATGACTTGGCAGAAAAGCATCACTGGTTGGTTGTCTGGCTCACTTCAATGTTCTGCTCTTCTCTCCAGAATCTTGGCCCTTCAAGTCCTGACTGCCTTGGTAGTAGCTCTCTGATACCTTCAAATATAAAGATATATGTATGGATTCATTTTTCATTATCTACCAAATTATCCAAACTAGGAACCTGGGTGTCATCTTTAATTTCTCCTGCATCGCCTGCATACAATCAATCACCCAATTCTATTTTACCTTCTAAATATTTCTTTACTCTCTCCCCTCCCTTCTATCTCCACTCATACAGAGCTCAGAATTTACTTTTTTTTTTTTGAGAAATAATGTTCTAAACAATGAATAAATCCCTAGGAAAGAATACAAAAGTCATATTCTGTTCAAATGCTATCATAGCTGAGCTGTGTGCCCCCCAACTCCAATTTCTGACGCTCTTGATCTCTGAGTTCTGTGTCTCTCTAAGTCTAGAAACCTAAGCTTCAGCCACACTTGAACACCATGACCCCAGTTGGGTGGAGAGAGACGAGGAAAGGGAGGAATGGGAGCTTAATACATGTCCCAGCAATAGGAGGAAAAAGCTGGCTGAGAGTGGGCCAAAAGAAGGGTAAGCACTCCAGCCTTAGATCTTCAGATAGGGCTTTGGGATGGGGTTGCCAGATAAAATACATTCAATATTTGGGATACATTGATGCTAAAAAATTTTTTCCTTGCTTATCTGAAATTCAAAAATAATTGGGTATTCTGTATTTTATTTGCTAAATCTGTCAACCCTATGACAGACCAAAAGGGTTCAGGAACTAAAGTATGGGAAGTGTGAAGAGTATGTCTACAGATTAAGATACTGTCATGAGTCACTTAACAATGAGGATATGTTCTGACAAATGTGTTGCCAGGAAATTTCATCATTGTGTGAACACTATATCGTGCACTTACACAAACCTGGCCTAATGTACACCTAGACCATATATGGTATATCACCATAGTGTGGTTCATCATTGACTGAAGTGTTGGTATGCGGTATATGGTCCAGATCCAGATAGATATAGGTATAGGAATATGTATAGATATAGATACACAGATCATTGGTAAGGAAAGAGTTTTTTTATGTAGGAGCTATATTTATAGACCAGTTTGGTACATAGAGATGACCCAAACTGGTCTTCAGTGGCTATATTGTAATTTTGAGTTTATGTGGGCATCTTGCCATTTTTTTATGAAGTAATTCTGTCATCTATTAAATTTTACTCCAAGTAATCTTTTTCACATTTATACTAAGAAAGAACATCGTGTGAGTTCAAAAAATGTGCAAGTGGATGGATGTCTGCTAGCATAATCTGATGAGTAAAATTCATTCTATTGGCTCAGGAACTGTTCATGAAGGCTAATGAATGAATAACTTGGACTAGATTTCCCCTAGCAAATAAACTATCACCTGAGTTGTTCTTTAATTGTGTCCATATCTGTTTTGGTAACAGATGGCCGAGCAAACAGCTCAGTGATTTCTGAAGGTCTTCCCGATCACTACAGCTTTATGGATAGCAGAATTAACAGAGGGAATAAGAGGGGAAGTGTTGATCAGAACTTAGAGTGAAAACAAACTAATGTCTTGAAAGATGCTTCTGCCAATGTCTGGGTCTGTAGAAGCTATCATCATCACAAAGACCCAGAGCTTAATTTATGCGTTAGTGCAATTCAGATATTATCTTTAAGTGCACTTTCAAAAAAAAACAAAAAAAAAAAACTTGCAGGAAATCCTTTGTGAAACAGAGAATCCTTTTGTAATGCAAACCATTCCAAGTTTGGAGATTACAATGAGGGAAAATTTCAACAAGAAGGTGGAGGGAAATGCAGCAGCAGCCAAATCTCACAAAATTAGTAGATGGAGCCACTTTTCACGAAGTGCATCCTCAAGGATTTCCTTGAGAAATGTAAGACACCAGCTGGACTGCAACTGGATTTTTTAGGGTCCTGAGGGAAATGTAAAATCCAGCAGCTATTCTGGAATTGATACTTCTAAGGAAAGAGTACATTTGGCTATGATGCTATCTTTGTACTCTTAAGAAATACCGGGGTTGCCCCCCAAAATGTACACACATAACTTGTATTCATCTTTTGTTATCGATATATGTTGAGTATTACAATTTTAATACAGTTTTTTCCTTTCTTAAAATGTGTGTACATTTTTTTTGGCACCCTCTGTACTTCAGAAGATAAAAATTGACCAGGAGCATTCAACTATTTTCCAGAGGGCTCCGGGGGATGGAGACTCTTCCTGGAGACACTCCATTAATCTTTTGAAAGAAGGACTCATTAAAAAACTGGATTTCCCCCAAAACATATTTGTAATATTTTTTCATGAATTTTAGATGCATTTCTCTATAAGCAATGCGATCTCTGCATCACACAGTACTAGTAGCCTCGGTAGAGCCTACCCTCCATTTATAGCAGGAACTTGGGACCATCACATATTCCTGAACTTGTCTTCAGCCTCCGATTTTTTTTTTAATGACAATTACTCTTTCCACCTTAAAGAGAAGGACCATGCTTTAGACATTCTCTGTATCCTTAATGAGTCTTAGAAAACAACAGATAGTTCTCAATAATTAGTTGCTTTTCTTGATGTTTCTCTGTTTATCTTGTCTACCAGGAAGCTCAGACTTAAATATGAGTTGAATTACGATAATCTTTTTGCTGGTATAATTAATATTGCATATATTTTAATGTGTCAATTACCTTTATTATCTGTATTTCAGTTTTTAAAAGAGCATAAGATGTCAATTTATTAAAAGAAATTGAAATCCTTCTTTTGTTCCAAATTATATTTAACATCCTATATATTTCTAAACTGTGTATGATTAAAAGCAGGGGTTCTTATTCTAGACTACATATATAGGCTTTGAAGGAGTCTGTACTTTATATATATATAATGTATATGTATACACACACACATACACCCATATGTAATTCATTATATATAATTATAAATATATAATACTTTATATGCCTTAAATATAAAATATTATATATGTATATACACACACATATGTATTTCTAAACATATTTGTATACATATACATTATGCGTGTGTGCGCGGCACGCATATGTGTGTGCATTTTTGGAGGGACAGTGCCTCTATCTTCCATTAACTAACCTATGATTCTCCTCTTGCCCAATGCCATCCTCCAAAATTAAAAATGACTGATACAAAGGGACCCAGAAATAAATATCCAATAATATAAATCCACACAGCTCTGCTCTCAATTCTTCCTTCCCAGTCAGTAAACATCATCATTCCTTTTGGCCTCTTCCAAGAATTGTTCTTCTGCCCAAGCAAGTCGATGAATGGCTATTGTGGACCCAATTCAAAGCAAGACACAACTGGCTGGCTTTAGATCCTGAAGGAGGCCCACTGTTATATTATGACCAGAGAGGACTCAGGGCCAGCAGTCAAGGCCCACTTCTGAATGAGGCCGAATCAGAGGGCGTGGGATGGCCTCACTCCTTCCTTTCCTGCTTCCCCAAATACAGAGATGCCGGCTGACTTTGCCAGCCTGTGTGTAGGATCTGATGGGCAGCAGGGGCGCTGGGCCAGAGGTGGCAGAGGGCACCCATAAACCTTGAGGATTTGGGTATCAAGCCATAAAAATCCAATCGACCAAGAAGCCACAGGAGCAGCGTGTTCTGTGTCCATGGGAGGAGGCTGTTCCCTGGAGGCCCAGGTGCTACTTCTCAGAGGTCCTCAGCCGAGTCTCCTGTGCAGGCGTAGGCCGCACGGTGGGGAGAAGTGGAATGTGCCCGCCATCACCTCCCTGTCTCTTCTAGCAGACAGGCCCTGCTCCGACCTGTTTGCTATAATAGTAAGACTCCCACAGGGCCGCAGGCGCACAGCAACTCATGGCTCCCTTGTTTCCTGTAAGTGGCTGTCCTACCACTCTTCCCCCTCATTCTCCTCCCCAGAAAAGGAGGGGTGATTGATTTGATTTGGGGACTTGGGAGCAAGACTTGAGAATTTGGGTCTGAGGACCCTCTGCTCCCCTCTAGCAATGGGACCAGCCTGCCTTACAGGCCGTGTTCCCCATCCCCTGGGCTCCTTTGTGCAGGGGTTTACCAGGGCAGACTCCCTCATGGGAAACTTGGGGGCAGTCCCATGGTGCCGTGGACAGGCTTAATTTTGGGGTGTGATGCTGGCATACTCGTTTCGTCCTCGCATCTAAGCCACAGTTGCCAACAGTTTCATCAGTAATAACAGTGATATCTTTGGTCTCCATCTGCCTGACTCTCTCATGTTTATCTCTTCCTATTGGTTCCAAATAAGAGCAGGTAAGAGAGGGGCTTTGTATTAATTCTCTAAAATTTCAATAATTATTTTTGAAGGCAGGCTTTAGAAAAGCCTGAAACCTTCTGATCTCAGGCACTGTGGGTGGTTAACAATGCAGGAGGTCAACTGGGCTAGTGGATGGAGATCCTGGGGAAATGAGGGGGCAGAGGTGAGTCAGGCAAAGATCTGGTCACCCCCTCCCAGCAACCACAGAAGTCATGGAGCCTTGCCAACGAAATCTGTTGGCTTGGCAGCCTTTCCATTCCTTTCTCTGAGCCAGCCTGACTCCGAGAGATACTAACCAGAGACTGTCGATACCAGTGAATGTCTTGCTGACATATTGAACAAGTGAGGACTGATCTGGGGAGACCATGAATTTTTTGTGTGTGATTCTCCAGCAAACCCCATCTTGGCTGCTTTTTCCTGCCTCCCACCTTTGGATGAAATCTCACATAGAAATCATCATGATTTTGGTTATTCTTTGACAGTAATTAAAAAGCCCTCCAATTACATCTATCCACAAGAATACATTTTATTTGTAATTAAAAAGCCCAGACCGTATAATAGTGAGAAGCAGAGTGGAAGCTCTGCCATCCTCTGCACAGGCCTGGAAAGCTGTGTGAAAAGGGGAGGGGACAGGGCTGCCTTCCTTTGTGTCTCCTGTAGAACACTTCTACGACTCCCTGTTGACTCACTGGGGTGGCCCAGCTGGGCCAGGGGAGGAGGAAGAGGAAGAGGAGAGATTGGAAGGTTCTTGCTTGGTGGCCTCATGTGATCTGAAGTTGGTCTCCTCTGGCCACAGCTCCTCAGGAGCTTCTCCTGCGGGGTCCTTCTAACTACAGCTTCTAACCTTTTCTGCTGTGGTTATTGTGCCCCTTCCAGAAAGCACTCCTGGGTGTGTTCACTTTTAAAATGACCCAAGTCAACATTCCTACCATAAATTCCACCTCTCAGAGTCACACACTGGCAGCCTGGCTTTTAATTGCTGGGGTCTCCAGCTGGTATCCTCTTATGACTGGTAGTGGAGGGCTGGTGGCCTGGTGTGAATGCCGGGGGGTGGAGGCGGCAGAGACTTTGCCCAGGGAGTTCCTGCCAGGGCCTTGGAGGAGGAGGTGGACAGAAACATGGGCCTTGCCCTCTTCCGGCCTGCAGTTGCCTTGCCATTGGCTGGCCACTCTTTTCCTTTGCTTCTCTTAGCCCTTTGCCCTGTCCTTTGACCTTTCCATGGTCATATCATCTGTTCCCTTTCACAGAGTCTTGGCTGCTTGGTGGTACCAGTCTTGGGTAATTTATTTTTTCTGGTCTAACTACGTCTCCCGCTTTCACTTGCTGTGTAGAGAGTGTTTGGGGCAACTTGGTGAAATGTTGAGAGGTTCCCTAGACAATGTCTGACTCTGAGAAAGTTGACTGGGTCTTCAGGAAGTTCGTCTGAGCTGATATGCAGACAGAAGAAAGGGTTTGCTGGGACAAATGAGCAAGGCAGGAGGATGGACACCACCAAACTGAGAGTAGGGGGAAGGAGCTGCCCCAGAGAAACACCGTCTGCCATGCCAGCTGAAAGGCCACAGGGTCCAGCAAACTGCCCTACTGTCATGAGAGACAATTCCACAGAGGGAGGGCTCGGCCACTATTAAGTTCTACAGCATTTAAGGATTCTGAGGAAAACAATAGCGCTGTAGATACCAACTCAATAATACTTTCCAGTCCTAGGATTGTGGAAAAACCCATTTCACCAACCCCCTACAAATAACTCAGAAACTAGTATTCGACTGAAAAGCATTCAGTCTTTATCAGCAGGCTCTTGCTGCCAGCAAAGGTAACACAATGCTTTCCTCTAAAGATGTGCAGTGTTATGAGCTGTGGAACAGATGTTTGAGGTTTATGACTCCCCCTGCTCCAGCCTGATTTCTTTTAAAATAACATCTTTTAGGCGCCTTCTAAGACGCACCGACTGCCTTTGCTAGAGGCCCCTCTCTCTCCTTTAACGCAGACTCTCAACTTCCCTCCCCACCTCCCTGGCTAGGTAGTTCCAGAAATGCTTGGATTTTTGTAAAATTCTGGCCTTTGCATAGGGCTGAAACTGGGCCGACTGCCCTCGTGGTGTGTGGGAGTTAGATCCCCTTGAAGTTGGTCTTGATGTGTTTGCTCTGATGAACTCTACTCATATCTGGTAAAAACGGGATGCATGTTCTTTCTCTCCTGGGCTGAATTCCTGGAGCTAAATCAGGTTTGCTGGGGTTAGCTTTACCTCTTCTTCCCCGTGTAAAAGAAAAACAAGGACAGGTGGTTGCACAAAGGCCCTGGTGAGTAAATCTAAAGCACCTGTGAAAACTCAAAGTCAATATTTCCTTTAACTAAAGGAAAAGAGAGTATACACAATTGTGGGTCTGCCATAGCAGAAATGACCTGGAGAGCAATGACGGGCTCATTAGCTGCTCAGTATGTCCTTAGGGTCACAAAGTTGGGCAGTGACCTTTGCCAAGTTGTTATTACCAAGATATCCCAGTAGTTTGAACAAAAATGCTATGTTTCTATTTCACCTCAAGAAAAACAATGGTAATATCACTTACACTTTCTAAATGCTAGGTGTGCTCCTGGCACTGAACTAAATACTTTATATTGATTATCTTTTTAACCTTCACAACAACCCTACTATTATTTTCATGCATAGATGATAAAACTGATGTTTAGAAAGAAGAATTAATTTGCCCACAGTCATATACTTTGTAATTGCTTCAACCCATGGCTGTTCCGACTTTAAAGTCCATGCTATATTGTCTTTATCAGTTGAGTAAAACTCATCCAAATGTTTTCTTTTCCATTCCCAGGTATTTCAATGATTTACCAACAATGATTTATCACTTGTCGTTCTACAGGCAGTTCTGTTCTCAGTGGTGTTGGGAGCTCCGCTGGGGCACCTCAGTTCTTCTCTGCATGGCCTCCCTTGGCATGTGGTGTCTTGTCCTCCAGGGTAACTCCATGCAGCCTCTGTCCAGAAGCACAGCCTACACTTCCTCACAACACGGCAGCTTTCACATAAAGGCTCCAAGAGCAAGCTTTCCAAGAAAACAAACATGACTGTGTGTGTGCTTATCAAGCCTCTGCTTGTACCTCTCACACTTGCTAAAGCCTCATTGGCTAAACCGAGTCACATGATTATGATCAGCTTTAATATGAGAGGGGACTCTATAAAGAGGTGACAACCAGGAGGTGTCATTCACCGGAAAGCCACAATGTAACAGTTTGCCACATCAGTAATAATGGTCATAGTAACAATATCTATCATTTATTGAACACTTACCATGTGCCAGTCAATGTGATTGCTCTTTAATCACCATAGTAACACAACCTGGTACCTTTATCCTCATTTCATAGTATAGGAAACTGAGGCTCAGAGATTCTGAATAACCTGATACAATGGCGAGAGTGAATTCAAATATTGGTAATTCTATTTGTAAGATCCCAATACAAGAGATAGAAGTATGGTATGTAGGGGGGCGGGAATGTAGAGTGTATTTTTCATGTAACAATAGGCCTTGAAGTTTGAAAGGAAAAAAGGAAGGTACTAGTCAGTGGTGTTCCATGCTGGGTGCTCTAGTGTGTTTGGGGCCGTCCTGTCTCCAGACTGACTTTTTCACATTGACAGTCATCCTTTCCACTTGTGGCATTTTAAATAGAGAACACAGTCAGTAAACAAGATTGCGTATAATTAGGATAATCAAAATATGAAAGAATATAAGGCAACTTTTCTTTTAATCAGCCTATTGTTTTAGTCCTTGGCAAAAAAGAGCCAGTCTTTTCTCTGGTTGTGTTTTCCACAAGTTCTCCCCTGAAACCATTTGGGAAGCAAAGAGCTAGAGAAAGAATGAGAATGGAGGGAGCTATACCCGACAATAATGCATATTTCAAAACATAGCTTAGATTTTTGGAAAATCCCTTCATGAGCATGAAAAGTGCAACAACTTATGTTCAGATGTTTTTGCCAGCTGAAAACCACCATGACACTTGAGCGTGGTTACAAATGTTCTCTCCTTCCCCACTAGCACCCAGGCTGTGTTCCAGGCAATGAACACAGTGTTTGGCCTGTCTCAGAGCTGAGAGTGTATGAAGCGTGGACATTGTTGGGTGAGCCTGCTTGGAAGGGCAGTACTTAAAAGCAAGGGAATCATGTGGAAAGATTAATGGAAACATATTAAAATATGATACCTCCAAAAATAATTTCTTGCAAGCAGTAAGAATTAATGCATTGTGAAACAAACAGAGCTTTCACTATTAACCTCAGGGAAGAGAAAAAAGGGGGGGGGGGTGGCTGGCTCAGTGGAAAATATCGGCTGTGATTTTTTTTTTTTTTGCCTTTTTCATGCTACATGGTACTAATTGATTGAAGGGCTTGGTTGTTGTGGGGGGCGGTGATGCAGAGGGGAAGGGATAAAATTAAACCATGTGATTTTTGGTATATTATGAGGAGGGTTCCCTGTTTTATTTTTACCCTTCTGTCTGTCTCGTTACTTCATTACTGTTTTGGTGTTAGAGGCAATTTTGAATTTTAAGTAGACTGCTTAGGTTTTCTGAATGTAGACATTTGGAGGAAAAGCTGACTAATGGGCCTGCAGAATCACTGGTGTGGGTGTTGACAGGTCTGAATGACACGTGGCGTTTTCCAGTGTCCTCTTCCCTCACCCTGCACCCTCGTGGCAGTAGTTTAATGGTATGAAGATCCTGGAAAATAGCATTTCTTAACCAATTTCTTTCAAAGTTAAGCTCATAAAGAAAGGAGTCATTTTATCTGAGCAAATAACAAATTCTTACAGAAGCTTGTAATCGCTGTCAACTCTCCCCCTCCACCTCCCAAAAATAGACCTTGTGGTGTGAAATGAGGACAGCAAATGATTCATATGTAAGTGAATTTATATGTAAGTGAATTTGTAATTCATTTTAGAAATAAAGCTGAGCTTATAAAGCAGAGTCCAGGAAAAATAAGGAAGAATGAGTAGACTTAAAGGCACATCAGACTACTTGGGCCAAAACAAAAATATTTGGTATAACTTAAAGTCAGTCTACATTTATTTTGTGAAAGGTAATGTGCAATTAAAGTTTCCTCTGTCTGTTGAATAGTCACTTAAGATAGTTTTGTAACATTCATATGGTTGATTTCCAATTTCTGGAGGGATTGTATGCTTTGATCTCGTCAATGGTTCTGTGACAAAGGCTTCTCATGTAATGTCGTTGACAGATGTTAAAAGAGGTTTTGCCACTTTCCCAAGGTCACACAGGTCATAAGAGATAGAACCAGAACTTGAACTTGGATACTATGGCTCTAAAGCTCATTCTCTCTCCATTACATTATTCTGAATCTCACTCTACAAGGTTTTGTAATAATGGTAGCCATGGGCCTGCTCACCTATGATCTGGGTGGTGGAAAGTTTTGGACCTAGAATTAAGAGAGCTAGCTAGGTTAGAGTCTCACCTGATATTACTTAGCCGAGTGATGTGAAATGCATCATTAAAACTTTCTAGCCAATTTTATCATCTGTAAAATGAGGGGAGATATCATTTATCTACAAGGTTGTTGTGAGATTCATGAATGTAGAAGTTCTTTGAAGATGATAAAGTCCTCTATAAAGGTATACTATTATTATTTATTAGCACAGACTATCTGTCCAGCAATTGGCCAGGAGTTATGAGAAATTCAGAAGGCTTTTATATAGTTTGATCTGACAAACTCTCCTTACTTCTTTCCTATCCATTCTAGAGGCTCCATGCCCTAGTCACATTGAACTTTTTAGTTTTTCCAAACATAACTTGCCTTTTCCTATCTCTGTGTCTTTATATATTTTAGTCTTCCTATATGGAATGCTTTTCCCCTAGGCACTCTTATGCATCCTGCAGAGGCCTTTCCCAACTCTCCTGGGTAGCGTTAATTTTTCCTCTTTTGGGCTCCTGTACACTGTGTTCACATCTCTATTGTAGCATTTCCCACAGAGTACTATAATTCATCTGTTTGTATATCTGCTTCTGCCCCTTCCTAAGCCATGAGCTCCTCACGGGCAGATGCTACCATCTGTATCAAGCATGTATACCTGGCACATAGGAAACACCCAAAGGCTTGGTTGCTGAATGAATGATCAGAGGTGTAAAAATTACTGCCCTGACTCACAGGTATATCACAACCTAACTGAGAAGCGAGACATATAGGCATGGAATAATAGCAAAGTAGCAGGACAGTGGGTTATATGACATGGTACATACAGCCCCTGAGCAGCACACAAATTCAGATGAGCAGGAGATCACTGAAAGCTAAAGTAACCAGGGAAGTGAGAGTGTGGAATTAATTAATGAAGTGAAATGAGTGGGGAAGTTCCACTCATTAAACACTCCAGAATTCCTTTAAGAGGGAATCCTACTGGTTTGGAAGCCCCGCTGTAGTAGACACTACTTCTTGCTAAGCACTCAAAGGATCTGAGTGGGGGCAAAACTGTTCGGCAAGAAGAAGAGGATTTACCTGATATACTAGGGAGATCAGGAATGGGGAAGGGGAGAATGGAGGTGGATTAAGGATTATGGCTGAAGGCCACATGCCCAATAAACCTCAATGATGTTGCCTAAATCCTGAAGAGCTTGAGTTGAATAGATTTTTTTTCCCCTGAAAGCAATGGATAGAATTGAATCAGAAACATTCCATGTGACTAGTGTAGCAGGAAGGCAAAGAGAAAAGCCAGGCACAGGTACTCCAAGGGAGCAGAAAAGGACCCTGCTGAGAGTCCAAAGACATAGCTATGAGGTTTGGGCCAGGTTTAAGAAAATCTCTAAGGCATGGAGCTGGGGACAGAAGGAGGGGGAAGCTGACATCTAGATGACAATATCAAATTTTTCCTCCAAAGCAAATAACTGGCCATTGAGTCTTAAGGAATCATTCATGTTAAAACCAAATGATAATTCAGTCCTCCTTACAGACACTCCTGTAGCCAGTGACCCTTAGACACATAGTCCATGAATGTCAGTCCATGATCAGGTTAATAAGAGAGGAAAAGTTTTCCTCTGTTTTTGGCAAAGTGAGGAAAAAAGGGCACCGATGTGAGTCGTTCATCACACCAAATTCATTGAAGAACTGTGTTTATTTTGAAATCAGATTCTTGTACATCTTTTGGTTAGAAACGACCTTTCTTTTAAGAATTGATGGTTTCTTTTTGACATCCTTACGTGGCAAAATTCAGATGTAGCAATTTTATGTCCATCTCCTAAATTTCTTGGGAATTTTACTCGTCTATAAAATCCCAAAGTCTGGGAACCACCTCTCTTAATGTGACCCACAGTACACTTTCGATTTCCTAGTTTGTCCTGAATGAAATGGAAAGAAAGATACATATTTGCAGCTGCTAAATCCACTACTTCTGGTCTTGGTTGGTGTTGTTTAAGGTTAATTTTGTTGAAGGCAATGACATTTGAGTCACATCATCCAGAGCCTCTTCAAATCAAAATCTGTGAGGGGAGGAATTGCCACAGGGTCCGTCTGAAAACTGTCTGCATATGAACAGGGTTCTGTAATCAATATGCTACACAGCAAAGTAAATCCTGCACCTTGTGAAACAATACCTTTCATTGTGTTATTACAAAACAGTGTTTATGTAATGATTACATATTTTCATTTGCATAATTATGCAGTGCACAATTTTATTGTGCTGCACAGTAATTGACCACAAATGGCACACATTTCATGTAAATAGCTACAATTCCTGTAACTTTCTGTAACAGGGCCAGCTTCACAGGCACGCAGCCCGTGTAGTCCCATAGGACCCCACGCTCAGGAGGACCTGTGCTTGTTTTAATGCTCTGCAGTTGCTGTCTTGAAATTGGTATTAGTTTTTGAACAAGGGGTTTCACATTTTCCCTTAACACTGAGCCCTGCAAATCATGTAGCTGGTCTTTTTTTTATATCCAACTGATGAAGGGAATGGCAGAAGATTCTGGGCTGTCTGATTTTTTGCAGAAAAAATAAGTCCCCAAATATGTCCTCACAGCCTAAAATCCCATCTGACAGAGACCATTTAGCTCAATGCAGACCAATCACCTTGGAAGATTAAGGGGTGGGGAGGGGACTCCCCTTCAGTCCCTTTTTTGACATTCCCCATGTGCTGGATATGCCTATAGCTGGAGGTGGGCTCTGCTGTGAGAGGAGCAGAGAGAATAATTGGCAGTGGTTAGGTGGCTAAGGAATAGACTTCAGGACAACAGAAGTGCTTATGGGGTAAACTGTTGTTGTGAGATACGCAGCATAACCTGCCTAGCTCTCCCCCACTCATCTAGAATCTCTTCAGTTGACGTCATGTTGCTCCTTATGGTTTTGAGGTAGTGATTTCTTTGGGGAATTCAAAAAAGTGCCAAGTTCTAAATCCAAGTTGACTCAACATAAAATAAATGTTGTTCACATGGGCTCAGGAACCAGAGGACAGCAGGACAGTGAGCAGCTGGCCTCTGGGCGGCGTGGCTTCAGTGAGAATTTCAATTCTGCCAGTGAGGTCCCGAGAATGTGGGTATGCGGCACTGACTGGTGGTAGGCATGGTGGGCTTTCTTGGGAGCAGAGTGAAACCTGTGTAAGCTGTGAACCTGTCAGCTTTGGAGACCTGTCACCCTTGCCCAAATGCTTTATAAAATTTTTGCACTTGTTCGGTTGATCTTTTGCTTAACCCATGTAGTAGACTTCACACATCATTGGAAATAGTACTTTCGTTATCAGTTATGTTGCGCTTTAACTTTTCTCAAGTTTCTTATATTTTTTTCTCCTCTCTCGCTCTCTCTCTGTCTCTCTCTGTCTCTCTCTGTCTCTTTTTCTCATTCCTCCACATTACACATAAGTACACTTAAAGCTTTACTAATGCCATGTGGTTAACTTAAGACAGTGTGTGTTGCCAGCCACAGGTTAGGACACTGGGTAGGCATGCAGCAAAGACATATTTTGGCAGCAATAGCACTTAAGAAGACAACTTATGGTAATAAGTTATAGTAAATGTTTACAAATTCAGTCTCATATGGGTGTTCAGATTTTGAGTGAAAGCAATCTCATGCACTGATATTTACTTTGAATATGTTCTCCTCTTTTCAGTAACCATGACTAATTCCCCTTTTCACAGAGAGTGGAGAGCAAGTTGGCTTTCAGTCTGGCAACTCTCTCTATCAGAAACACACAAAACCATTTACTATGCACATTCTGATAGTTGGGCATATAGTTACAATGCAGGAGTAAGAAAATTAATGCAAACTCTAAAATCATAATACCAATTAATAAATGAACTAAGCATTGTTGCTAAAGAGGCTGAATCCCTATTCCTCTGATTCTTACTCTGGCTTTTGCTAGGAAGGCAAAGATTCAATAAATTCTGAGATTAATACAGAAAATGAACCAAATCAAATAAAGACAGTTATTCAATATTGTTGATGCCCTGAGATATGTGAGGATACTATGACAAGATCTTTGCTTTCAAGTAACTTATATTGTGAAGAAAATGCATCAGCAATGCAAAGTTAAGCAACCATAAAAGATGTGAATGACACTTGAAGATAACAATATAAGAGAAGCAGAGATGATCGATTTATAAAGGAATGTATGGAGTTGTTGCAGAGCGGTAAGAGATCGTGTGGGGCTGGCAGGAAAGAAAACTGTCTATGGAGGAGGTAGATTTGAGTTGAGTGTTAAAAAGGGGAATTCTAGGCAGGAGAAGGCATGAGCAGAATCACAGAGGTGACAAAAGATCCATGTGCACGAGAGTGAGATGAATAAAGCAATCTGGCTGAGATGAAGTTTTGGGATGATGAATAATTGGAGAGCCCTGGAAAGAGCCAGTGTGTTGGTGTACAGAGGACCTGAAACATTGGGGATAGAACAGTCACCATGCACATGGGAAGCTTCCTCTGACATGGTAACCATCTCTGAATCCACCTTCCCTCTGAGCCATCTTGGCTTTCTTTCTCTTTTTGCTTTTACCTGGAAGCCAAGAGTCCATTTCCATTGGACAGGCCTGCCCTTCCTGGCTGCATTGGTCCAAGTCTAACACAGGTCTAGGCATGGCAAGTGAATGTGGAAGACCATGTGAGAGCTCCTTAAAGCTCATTACTGTTCCAACTTGGACAGGGCCAGTTTTGAAAATGGGGTGGTAAGGTCTTCTTGCCTCAGGATGTGTGGAAATGCTTTCTGCGTGTACAATGGAAACACAGAGGGCTTCTATTCACTACCCCCAGAACCTACTCATCTGGCCCCCCTACCCAAGAGCCTGAGTAGTAATAGGTATGTAATTGGGCATTTGCTCAAAGGGCAAGTATTGCATAAAGATTCATCTCAACCCCTGAGCAAAGTTTTATGAATACAGACCTGATAATGCATTATTATAAGAGAATGGAAAGCACAGACTTGGTGGTGAGGCTTTCAGAGCTAAGTAATTCTGGAGAGTAATTGTACAGCAGGAGAATGATTATACAAACTGCAGACTAAACATTTAAGGCCTGTGTGTGGGGCCAGCTGACAAGTGGAGGTAATTAATAGGCAGTTGCAATGTGGAAGATTCTGGAAAATAGAGTTTTGTCATCTGAAATTTACAGTCTCTGACAGAAGAATATTAATAAGATGAATGTAGTTGGATCAAGTAAAATTGAGAGGGAGGGCATTCTCAAATCACTTTTGGAAAGAATCCCCGGTGGTGTTGGGTTCCCTCTGTCCCTTTATGAAAGAGTGCTGTTGAGTATTACAGTTGGCGAGTGTGTGGGTAAAGGAGATGTCACAAGCAAACGTTACAGCTGTACAAGCAAGCCGCTGGGAAGATTAGACCCTTGTTAGTTTTTATAAAGTTAGGTGTCTGGTCTCTGTTTCTTTGCCTTCCAAAGGCACTTCCTGGAGGAGAGTTACAACATTGCGTCACAGAAAACCCCAGGTGGGCAGCATCTGCTAGAAAGCTGGGAAGACGACAGCTGGCTCTGAGCAGGGCTTGCTCATTTTCTGGCTCAGGTGTGGCTGTGGTGGTGATGGGCCTCAGCCAAACAAGATCCTCTCATCTCTGCTCCCCTTCTCTTGCCCCAGATGCACTGGTTGTTAGAAGGGAGTCCTGGCTTTCTTTGTGTCACAGGGCAAAGGAAGGGAGCATAATGGGCTTTTTGAGAGTCAGGAACCTGGTCTCCAAAGCTGATTTTTAGAACACCATGAAGCTGAGCTTTGATGACCTCTGACTTTTTTTCCTTCCTGTGTTCTTTTGGGACCTTTTCTTCAACAGCACCCTTTTCCTCACTGCTGCCAGATCCCGTTGTCCTCATTCCTAAATGTCTTTCCTTTGAAATACCATCAACATCTTCTTTCCTTTTACTATATGTATCTCACCTTCCAAAATGATCCCTATGCCCACCTCTTCAGAATAGCAATTTCCTCAGTTCCAATCCCAGAAGAAGCAAACAGATTAATTCCAACTAAGATGTGAATGACTGGTACCCTTGGGGGATTAGAAAATTAAGGTGGTGATTCACTACAGAAGATCGTTTGAAGCCAAGTGGTTAAGAATATTTTATACCTGTCCTTTCACATATATTATCCTGTTCATCCCTGTGAAGCAGACAATCTTACTATTTCAATTTTACAGAAGTGAAAACTGAGGCTCAAAAACTTAAGTAATCTACTTAAATAAATAGTTTACCCAGATCTCTGGTTCCCAGAGGCCATGCTCATTGTCTCAAAAATGTATTTGGATAGTTGATTCTTCTCAACTTTTAGAACAACTAATAAGTAAATCTCCATAAACCAATAGTCTGCTAAGGAAATGCCATGGATTGAATTGTGCCTCCACCAAAGTCATACGTTGAAGCCCTCACCACTGTGATGGTATTTGGAGGTGAGGCCTTTGGGGAATAGTTTTACATGTGGTCACGAGGGTGGGGCCCTCGTGATGGGAGTAGTGCCCTTATAGGAAGACAGCCTGCTCTCTTTCTCTCTCCTGGCCCTGTGAGGACACAGCATGAAGACAAGGTAGGATGAGTTCTCACCAGAGCCTCACCATGCTGGCACCCTGCTCTCAGACTTGCATCCCCCAGAACTATGAGAAAATGAATTTCTATTGTTTAAGCCACAGTCTATAATATTTTGTTACAGTAGCCCAAGCTGACTAATACAGGAGAATACAGAGAGAACTGCAACCATTGTGCCAATGTGTGGTCATACCTGTTTACTTACCAAATGCCCACATGGTGAACCCCAAGAAACCAGGGAAGAACTTGGGGGGTGGGGAAGGCCAAAACTAAAAACAATCAGGGAAGTTGGCGGCTCTTTTTTTTTTCTTTTTTACTACGTTTCCCTAAAATTATGTTTTTCTACAAAACCCTGAGTACAGGCCTGTAAAATAGTCCATAATTTCTCTTAGCCCAGTAATATCAGCTTGGAGTGTTCCTCTTCCCACCCAAATTGGGCACAATGTTCCCAGTTGTATTAGTTACAAAAATAAATGCAAAAACCATGCCCGGTCATTTAAAGTAATTCTCTTCCTTGACTTAGTTGGTTCCATCTGGTCTTTGGAATGAAAGAAGTGCCTCTGAATGAGCTTTAGTCTTTGGAAGTTACTTTCCATGATGCCAAAGCCACACATTTGGTGAGTGGCAGATGGTAAAATTTCCCCTGGGGTAAGCCAAATGGGGCTGATTCACATCACCCAAAGGTGATGTCATAATCCAAGATCAACTAAAATTTGCTTAGGCAGAGGAGGAATTCATTGTCTCATAACCAAACAATGAGAGGACGTTAGGAGATTTTAGGGGTAATTCAGATGAGGACTCGATCATCATAAGCTTCTGTCCCCCCAACTCCAGGCCTCTGCTGTTCTCTACTGGGTTCCATTCTGTCTGATAAGTGCTCTCCAAACAGCTGGAAATAAAACCAACAAAAGCAACCAACAGCTCACAGTTGGGGTCTAGCGCTCATCTCCAAGACCAGTTGACATTGATGGTAGCTGTTTTAAACTCCGTGATTGGAATCAGGGAAGGGTTCATCTCCCAAAGATAAGAAATGCTGTTTATAAAAGAAATACAGAAAGGAAATGTGTAGATTCCAAATAAATAATACCAATTCCAAATAAATAAATAATACATGGGTATGCGAATCACAAATAGGTGATGATAAATCTGATTATTCACGTATTACATGTATTCTTGAAATGTAAGTTTCAAAGAAAAATTTGCCTTGTAGCATTTAAAATTTCCACTATTCTTTTTGTATTATTGAAATAGAATTATGAATGAATGGAAAATTTTATTTTAAATGCATAATAAAGCTACACTTAAAAGATGCCGGCTCCTTTTGATTCATGCATTTCAAGACAATGAGTTTTCAAATGGATAGTAACTCTAAGAAAAAGTTTTGAAAAATAATGGTAATGAGGAAGAATTCAATTCGTGAAACATTTATTCACCCATTATTTTCCCTCAAGTACGTATACGGTAACTGTGAAGTAATGAGACCAAAATTTTAAAAAAGTAGCAGGTATATGAGAAACTTAAACCAACAAGTTTAAAATTTAATCATTTTGTTGGTATAATAATAGAAGCTAATACTTATTGAATGTTTACTAAGTGCAGGTAACTAGTATAAAACTTTTATTGGCATTTCCTGAATTAATACTCAAACAAGTTGCTGGCAAACTAAGGTCTGTGGGCCAAATCCAGCCCGCCATCTGTTTTTGTGTGGAGTTTTATTGAAACACAGCAACGCCCAGTCATTTAAGCATTGTCTATGGCTACTTTCATGCTCAGAATTAACGAGTTGCAACAGACACTGTATGGGCTGCCTAAAGAATTTATCATCTGGTCCTTTATAGAAAAAGTTAGCTGATCCCTGCAAAACAATCATATGAAGTAAGTACTATTATCTCCACTTGATCCCAAGGTTACATACTGGGTGGTGAGTCAAACCCAAGTCTGCCCAAATGTAAAGTCCGTGATCTTTTTAGATATTTTCACAGCAGAGAACACAAGTCCTAGAGCCAGATTGTTTGGGTTCGAATCAGACTCCATCACTTAGAAGCTGTTTGCTGGAGATTTTGCTTAACTGCCCAGGTCTCAGATTTCTCCATGACTCTGCCAGTTGCTGCTGCTTGTCATCTTTGACATCGGCCCTTGGACCCTCAGGTGTCTGTCCAAGGCCCTATACCTCAGGGCCTCACACATTTTACAGTAGCTTCCTCAACATTTTCAAAATTCCCCTTAGGTGCCTGGAGACGACTGGAGTGGCAGTCTTATCTGGGCAGGGTCCCAGGACTAATATCCTAGTGGACCCTCGTTCCCATGTCTCCCCTTTAGGGTGTTCTTTGATCTCTACTCTTCATTTACCATATGGAGTCAACCAGATGCCCCAAAGGACTCATATCTATGGGATCATTCTGGGACCCCAGGCCCAGCCCTGATTCCAGAAGCGTAGCCTGTCTAGCGATTAGTCACCAGGACAGCCCAGTCTTTCTTTGTTGAGATTTCATGAGCTTCAGCCACCATATAAGTACAGACACACTAATTTTGATGACTCTCAAGTAGGAGACACAAGTTCATGGCCCACTGCTAACCTTTGGGTTGCCACATGCTGTGTCCATCTGTTGGCTCTCACCCCTCTGTATTCCAATAAATAGCAGCCTCTAGTCTGTTGCACCCCAGGGAAGCAAATATGGCATCACACATCCTTTACCCTGCTCACCTCCCATCGTTGGTACCAGAATGGTCAAAACCCCTCCCTGAGAAGTCTTCCAGAGATGGCTCCTCAGAGAGCTTTCAAGTATTGCTCTACAATGCCAGTAGACCCTCTCTAGGTGTCAATCAATGTGTTGACATTGAATCCCATTTTAAGCCATGTTGATGAGGACCACTCTTCTTTGTTTACCCCCCTCCCTGTGGTGGGGTTTGTGGGAGGCAAAGGTGCTGTCAACATTGAAAGAAATCACATTCTAGGAATCAATGATTACCCAAAAATATGGTTGCAAAATATTCTAGTCTGTGTTTGTTCTAGAAAATTTCAAACAGTGCATTTAACATGATCATAAAGTGAATTAACATTCACATTTCCCTTCATATTATGGGTAAGGCTTTCCTTACCATCCACAAAGACAGTAACAACCCTGGAGAGTGTCCCTGGAAGCTTAGATTCATGGTGGCAGGATGTATGACGAGGTATCATAAGTGATGATATCACCAGCATTAGATAAATGGTATTAAGGACACGCAGAGGTGAGAAGATCTATGTTGTTTCAATGCACACCTGTTCTGAAGAGCCATTGTGTTGTGAGTGTTAATAACAGCATCGTTACCCTTTTCTCCCAGTGGGAGAAAATTAGCACATCTAACAATAAGAACAAAGAGATGATTCTGGCACCTGCAAAGGAAATAATGGTGCCTAGACACTGAACAATCCTCAGTTACACTGACTGAACAATAAACAAATATGAAAGTACCCCTTCTCTAAATTTATTCTAAATTTCCATCGATAAATCATTATGTGTCACGAATTTTGTAAAACATTTAAAAATTCAAGTTGCTTATATAGTCAGGGATCCTGCAAAAAATATATGCCCAGGGCACTCACCCTAGACAGTCCTGTCTGGGGTCACCTTTTCGTTCCTATTAAGTCACCCTTGCTATCATTTGTAGTTTCTCCTATCTCCTTTCAGGTTTGTGCTTTCCTTTATGTTCACTGTTCCTTTAGGTTGCTCTTTCTTTGTTGTCTCCTTTTCAAAAATCAACGTATGCTTTGTAATATTGTGTACCCCTCAATTCCTTTTCAAGCAGATAATTACCACCCTTTCTCTCTGTCTCTTTGATCATCAGCCTTTCTTAGTCTGTCAGGGACTCTCTCTCTCCCCCCCCCCCTTCTCTCTCTCTCTCTCACACACACACACACACACACACACATGCACATGCACACACACCACTGATGAATGTAATGCTCTAATGTGTAGGCAGCATGTTGACACAGAATTTCTTCCTTGCTTTAGGAACTCTGAAACTCATGAAATAAAGAGCCTCATATTTAATACAGGAAAGAGAGTCCAGGATTCTTACCATCATTCTCAGATCTAGAATCTGGACAATCGAGTCATAGTATGCTAAGAATGCCAAGATGCCCAGGATGGCACAAGTGGACATTCCTGTAGATGTCCCGTTGTGTGTGCTCCTGTTTGTGGTTAGAACTTGGCTCTTTAAATCTTGACTTGCCTGTGGATCAAGTGTCCTATGACTTGTGACAGCTGCAGTGTTGGATGAGATAACAGGGTGTTATGTGTCTATATTTTCACTATAGAAAGCTATTGAATTGAAATCACATTTTGTATCATTTAAAAATATTTGGATAGCCTCGGATGCAATTTTTGATTTCGACCAGGAGCTAATATAGTCACTTTTATATGTTGTTCCTCTTTGTTATTATGGATAATATACTGGGGGTGCCAAGAAAATGTATACATATTTTAAGAGCTGTTATCTATGTGTTAATTTTTGAAGTTGAATTGAATTACAATAGCAATGTGTAGTATGATGTTCGCTCAAACGATGGCATTAATCAAACGAATGCTAGCGTCACCATGCTACAGGCAGGACAGTCAAAGAAAATGGCAGAAGCACAGTTGTCATTCGAGGAGTGAAGTAATATTTAAAATTCGAGAATGTTGTGGAAGTACAACAATGGAGGCGTGAGTATGCACCAGAACCTCCAACACGCCTAACGGTTGCACGCATTCGTGATGAGTCTGAGACGCATGGTGCTGTGTGACGTGCCCAGGGAAGATCCGGGAGGCCTCACACAGCAACAAGTCCTGCTGCTTCTCCTGAGGTGCTGGAACAGTTTACACACTCGCCATAGAAGTCTACCAAACAATGTGCGCCGTAATCAGAAGTGTCTGGACGCTGATGGTAACCACTATGAGCACCTCTTGTAACTGCACAAGTCAAATGGGACTTGTAGTCATCTTTTGTTATCGGTATATATTGAGTATTGTAATTTTAATACAGTTTTTTCCTGTCTTAAAATGTGTATACATTTTTTTTTGGCACCCTCTGTATATGCCTTTATTCCTGATGCTATTTGGCTAGCCTAGAAATAGCCAGTGCCACCAGTTAGAACATAAAGTGGGTTGTCCTATTATGTGTTCAGGCAGCAGCAGGGTAGGGCATTTGAAAAATTTACTTGAGCTCATTTAGATAATGTATGGTAAAGGTGACAGGGTTGGGTTGTTTTTTGGTGTTTTTTTTTTGCCAAGTTATACATTAGTGTCTCTTAAGTGGCAGATTAAAAATTTCATAAAGCACTATTGCTGATTAAAAATGTTTGTGTAGGCTTGTTCAGGGCTCCTAAGTGCTCACAGGCTCCAAATCACACTCTTGTCCTTCTTTAAACCAGCGACATTTTAAAAGCATGCTGTAATGGCTCGATCTTAGTGTAGCAAACAATAATAAATTTCTATAGGGCTATATTTTTTATAAGGTAAATAATAAAATGTGTACATAGAGAAAAATAATCCAGATCCATGGAAACATTTGCAAGTATATACATATATACGTATTTAAAAGGTTTCAGTCGTATTGGTCTCTACATCTTTTTAATACGTAAGAGACATGCATTGTACGTTGTTTTCTTTTCCTCAAAAATTCTTTTTCAGAAATTGTGGCATTTCTTACAACCAGTCAAGGCTCCTAAGAAGTCTTACCTTCTTGAGGACATAATATGGTGTGGACTAATGAGGAAATTCTTCTTTGGTGAACATTCATTTTAGTGTCTACTTTATATCCATTTATTCCTTCTTTCATCCCTTCATTCAACAACAGCTCTGGGCGTTGGGTCTGAGGACTGTGCTGTCCCATCAAGAGGATGGGTGTGGTTATAACACTGTGAGAGACCACTGAATAGAGGCCTGTGCAAAGTGTGATGGGGCCAAAAAGGAGAGAACAACTGATTCTTATGCAGGCTTCCCAGAGGAGGCAGCAGTGAGCTGGGAATGGAGGAGCGCCTGCAAAGGCACAGAAGGAACCACCGCAGACAGGTATAAACTACTCTCTCAAGGTTGTGAGCGTGGGTCAGGTGATCCAGGCAGGGCTCTAGGATTTTCAGTGGGAGGGACTTGAACATGTTCTCTGCTCCATGTTCTCCATAATCGATGACCTTGATAGGCTGTTTTAGCCATGGATGACCAGAGGCCAAGTCTCAGTTCTGCTCCTCCTGTCAGATCGAAGACTTTTGCTATTTAGATCTTTCTCAACTCACCGATGGGTCCCGGGCCTGTCAGGCTCCCTGTCCTGTGTGTGTTCCCCACCCACTGTTACAGGTAAAGGGCAGCTACTGCTGCCACCCCTATCGCATGGCAGTCAGGCTTCAGCTGCTGCAATGTTTGGTATCTCTTTTAGGGCCACACTTTCTACTTCACATGTGGGTCACAGGACTCTGGGTCCTATGAAGAACTCAGGGTGGTCCCATAAAAAGGAGAGCAGTGAGATGATGGGGACTCTGGGGTGAGACTTCCCACAATGCACTGATTGGACAGTAGAAGGGCCCTGAGGCATTGAACCCACAACCCCTGGGGCAGGTAGGTGGGGCCTGTGTCAGCATGACAGCTCTTTCCTTTTCCCAGGGTGTCTTTCAAATGTCTCCATTTCCTTTGGTGGTGCCCCCCTCCAGTTCACTGGCTGTCTCTTTGCCAATCAGCTTCTGGAAAGGCATTTACAACACCTCTCCCAGCACTCCTAGATCTCAGCGAACCCTCTGGCCTCTGCTTTGATTTGCCCTTCGTGTACTGGGAAGACCAATTTAACTTTGCGTGGCACTGTTGTGGGAAGGGAAACTGCTGAGGCAAAGCGCTATGAAGAATATCGCCTGCAGTCTTCTGTGCTTCCCTTTTGTTGCTATCTGGATGACAGGGGTAATCTGCCCTCCGCCCTCATCCAATGCTGCCTGGGGCTGGAAACAAGCCTCAAAACATGTTTTAAAATTTCTATTTCCCTCCATCTCCCCCAAGTTTGCCCACCATGCATACACTTGACTTATGTTACACCAGCAGCAAACAATCGTGAGTGACAATGACAAGTTAGCCTGAAGGTAGTTGACTTAAGTTCCGCGAGTATCTGATTAGACACTGTCTCACCCCATTTGAACACGAGGCACGTGCACTTGTAGGGGGACACTTTCTGGAAATGTAACTGCAGGGCTAGACTTTGCTCCTGCAGATCTTCTGCCTGGAATGTTTTCCCCTTCCTTGCCAACAGCCAGAGCAGCCCTGAATCAGGGAAAACTCCTCGTCTAACAGTGGATATTGAGGTCCAGCGATGTCGGGTCATCCTGGCCTTATCTCCTTAAATAATCTAACTCTTAAAAGGGGTCTTCTTTGTTTACTCTCTATTAGCCTGGTTGGGCTGCCATAACAACACACCACTTAAACAACAAAAATTTATTTTCTCACCATTCTGGAGGCTGGAAGTCCTGGATCTGGATTCTAGTCAGGCTAGCTTCTCCTGAGGCCTCTCTCCTTGGCTTGCAGATGGCACCTTCTTGCTGCGTCCTCTGGCCTTTTCTCTGTGTATGTGCAAGGAGAGAGAGCAAGAGCGAGAGCGAGAGAGCGAGAGAGCGAGAGAGAGAGAGAGAGAGAGAGAGAGAACTTACTCATCCTCTTCTTATCAGGACACTAATCCTAGTGGACGAGGGTCTACCCTTATGACCTGACCTCATTTAACCTTAATTACCACTTTAAAGGCCCTATCTCCAGATACAGTCACATTGGAGGATAAGGCTTCAACACATGAATTTAAAGGAAAACATAATTCAATCCATAACATCCTCTGTCTTTGAAATACTTCATTTTTTTCCCCTGCATTCTCTCCAGTGCTTGGGTATTGCATTAATTTCCTATGGATGCTTTAGCAAATTAAAACAAACTTGGTGGCTTAAAACAACAGAAATTTACTCTCTCACGGTTCTGGAGGTGAGAAGTCTGAAATTAGTATCACTGGGCTGAAATGAAGCTGTCAGCAGGACCATACTCCCTCCAGAAATTCTAAGCTCTAACGGAGAATCTGTTTCTTGCCTCTTTTAGCAACTGGTGCCTACCAGCATTCCTTGACTTGTGGCCACATCACACCAATCTCTGACTCTGTAGTAATATCATGTCTTCCTCTTCTGTGGGTCAAATTTTCCTTTACCTCTCTCTTACAAGGTACAACTGTGGTTGCCTTTAGGGACCATCTGGATAAATCCAGGATAACTTCCCATCTCAAGATCTTTACCTTAATCATATCTGTAAAGATCCTTTTTCCAATAAGGCAACATTTTTAGGTCCCAGGGATTAGGACCTGATATTTTTAGGGACCATTATTCAGCAGGTGTAGTGTTCACCTTCTATCATATAATGTTTTAATAGTGACATCATCCTACGAGAGGTGCCCTCATTGGAAGGTCAAGAGACCCAGACATGTCTTTCTTGGGCTGTCCTGTCAGGATCACACCCTCTGAACCATCCTCCTGAAAGCTGGCTCCTTCCTGTCCTGTGACCTTTACCTAGCACCTGAAGGGAGGCTGGGAAGCTGAGGAGTCTCTCTCGGTAGGGGACACTCAGATGATCAGGGGTAAGAAGAAAGGCAAGTGTCTTCTATGCATTCCTACTTTGTGGCTGGTTAGAGGGGTGGACACCTCATTCCTGGAAGCCATTTCACTGGCAATATTTTGTTTGCTTCTAGTTCCAGCCATCTCCAGGGGTGAGGCCTCAGGTAAGGAGAACTTGCTTCCCTTTCTCTTATACAAAAAAGGCCTGCACCTCTTCTGTGTTCACCTATCATGACACAATTTTTTCTTTCAGTTACCAAAAGCACCTAATCAATTTTTAATGTGCTTATGAAGTCCAGAGAGCCAACTGAATTGAAAATGAGCGATTTAAATCAACAGTAAAGTCACTTCTCTCTCTCTCTCTCTTTTTCTTTTCTTTTTTTTTTTTTTCAGAAAGAGGTTACTGCAGAGTGAATCTTCACAAACAGTGCTTTATTTGGTTACAGGGGCCATGGTCTGCTATGAGGATGGGAGAACTTTATTGGATGCTAATCTAATATCTAAGATTGTGTTCATCTGCTCTTCCTTCTTGCCATTTATGGTGAAAAATCTGAGACCAGAGCACCATAAATATTTTGCTTCATGTTTCTAGACCCATCCCAAATTTTATTTTCATGGAATGAGAGTAGGGGTTAGAAGATAATTAGCAATTTTCTTCTCCCACTGTTAACACTGCCTTTGTTTACTTGGCAAAGATATGTCTGAACATTATCGCTTACTCTGAAAAATTTAACATGTAATGTTAATGTTGTCTCAGACTTTTCAAAGTTTCATGTGTTTCTGGGGCATTGGTAATGATTTCTCTTAGAGTGGAGAAAAACTATTATAAGGAAAGCTTCAGGATAAAATCATAATCTCTTCAAGGAGACTGTGTCACTAAGATGCCATTGTTAAGTGGGTGGGCGGAGGAAGCAGAAGGAAGATTAGACAGTGATGTAGAAATATCAACATTTGGCATGAAGCCACCTATAATGCCTTGATATCTTGTGGCCTGAAGGATGAGTGGAACCATGGGAATCACCGAGAGCTTTATATTAATCTCCTCCTGCACTGTCTAATTTGTATTGATTCAAAACTAGGTTTAATTGTAATGGTTGCATTTACCCTTCCTGCACCAGGTAGACAAGCCACCATAACCTTTATTATTTCCTCTGGTGAAGGCCATATTAGGTGACAGGTAAATTTCTTGGAAAAGCCTCTCTCCCTACCCCCTCTTTTTGGGGGTCCCTGGCTAAATTCTGCATTAAGTGAACCCACTCTTCATGCTTTTCATGGTCTCTCTTATGCTCTGTGTGTCCCTCGCCCTAGTCTAGTTCCTAGATGCTTGGGCTCCTGGAGTAAACATCTGGTGAGTTCACATCCCATTGTTGATGGCTTTAAGATGCTGATACTCCTGGGAATATTCTAAGGGGGCTCCATGCCTAGCATAATGCTTTATCCAAAGGAACCCATCTCTTGAGGTAGATTCGGGGCCCTGGGGCAGCTCCTCGAGGAGAAATTGCTTTGAGCAATTTTGTTTCTCCAGGGTCACTCAGGTTCTGCCTATTTCATTTATTAATAATGCTGGTCATTGGTGTGCAGACACCAACCTTTGGGGGTTTTAATGTACATTTCTTGTGACTCCTGTTAAAGATGGAATTTTCCATGGAAGTGGTACCTCAAGGAACTCTTTGTTCAAGATGCAAATGTAATGAAAGGATCTTCGTACTTCTCACTGTGGCTATTTGTGTTGTAAATGTTGGAGTGGAGCCCTGTGCTTTTGTGCTGAGGTGACCATTTTCCTGACAACCTTGTAGGGTAAGGCTCATCTTAGGCGTGAATGTGTTCTTCCCTGATGGGTGGACGGCGCATGTCATCCGTCCATGGGAAGAGGCAGGTCCTCAGACAGGAAACCAGAGTCTGGAAGTCTGGGACTTCTGCCTCTCTCTGGGCTTGTTTTGTGAGTTTGGACTTCAGGGAGTTTGAGAGAACATCAGAGGCTGTTTGCTTCTGCTTCATCGAGTTGGTTTTCTTATGCGGCTGAGACTATTTAGTGATATTTGGACTTTCTTTCCTCTTTTCTGAGGAGCTTTCTCCCTTAATCCTGGGGATGTTCAATCAGAAATTACAACCCAGCCCGGGAAAAGATGGGTTGAGATGGGGCGTGAGGAAACCACTGGTGGGATAGCCGTTTCAGGGTGTTCAGTCTGGGGACTGTAATACGAACTTGTTTCATCTGGTGCTGTTTCTGGAGATACTTAGCCCCTCTCATAAGTGACTTTCCCTGAATACCCAACAGCCTCACTGTTGAAGTGTCCCCAATCTGCCTTCAGGCTATATAGCATAGGCACTACTGACTGCCATAAGCTTTAACAAGATGGTGGCTCATTGCATATAAATTTCTAACCTGGGAACCACCTGTTCAGCAGTATCAGATTCCAGAGTCTCTTCTTATTCCACCGGGAGAGGGCCCAAGTCTTTCAGGCCTGGAACTGAGCGTTTTTCTACTTCAATCCCTGTTTCTTAACCCTACTAGGATGCAGTGTATCCTTTTGTTTGCTTATAACCTTCTTCCTCCTGAGTATGTCTCCCTCCCTAAAAATCTCTCACCAGTCTCCTAAGGTCCCATTTGGGTCTTCCTCTTTCATGAAGCCACCCCAGGTCTTTCACTCTCCAGAGATCAAAGCACTTTTCCCACAGTGATCTTTTGACAATGAATCATGCACACGCCTCATAACTTACTCCAATAATCATTTTATGGTGAGGGTAATACCCACTTCACTTACTCAGCTTTGCTAATTTTGATGCAGGGCAGACATCTGTATCTGCCCTATGAATCTCTGAAACACTAACTCTATTCTGCAGAGAGGCTTTGATTTGAACTGTTTTTATCTGTTTATGAACAGCATCAATATGCTTTCCATGAAGAAATCTGGCTGACCTTCAAAGATGAAGACTGCAGATCTCCCTTGGAAGCCAATGGTCGTGAATTCACTATTGGATTTTTTAAGGTAAAAATGGAAGATAATTACATGCAGTATAGTTGTAAAACAGATTTCATTGTGTTCTACATCACTTCATAAAATAAGCATAGTTCCCCTTCTGCCATATAACTTTCTTTGTAGCATTTTACCACAGAATAATGACTCCCTGATAAGTAAGAAATGTTTCAACCTAGTTCTTAAAGCATTTACTCTAAGATGAAAATGAAACATTCTTGGATGGTAGGCTAGTTGGATGAAATGGTGTGTGGTCAGAATAAAGCATGCAACATTCCAGGTATCATCAGATGAAACAAACGTGTTTTTAGAAATCGGCAAGGGAGACCATCTTCTTCTTCAGAAAATGAATGTATTACTTGGCTAGAATAGTAAGATAAAGTGTGTGGATATAGTTTTGAGTATTGTGATGTTCCCGAGTCCCACACAACCCACCCAGAAATCAACCCATCTCAGCCAATGGTAGTGTATCATTTGGCACCATGTTTCCCCAAAAATAAGACCTAGCCAGACAATCAGCTCTAATGCATCTTTTGGAGCAAAAATTAATATAAGACCCGGTCTTATAGTATATTATATTATATAAAACTGGGTCTTATATTATAGTAAAATAAGACCGGGTCTTATATTAATTTTTGCTCCAAAAGATGCATTAGAGCTGATTGTCTGGGTAGGTCTTATTTTCAGGGAAACACAGCATTTGAAAATTTCTTATTTTGCTGGATCTGACCCCAAAATATAGGTGGAGACAAAGGGCAGCACCCAATAGCCCTATGTATATGGCTTATTGACTTATCTAAAAAAAAAATAAGTCAGTCATTCATTAGTCTGGTGGACTAATTCTAAAGTTTGAGAATTTTATTAGAACTACTCAGTTTGGGACTAGGCTGGTAACAATTTCCAAAGAAGCTCTTATCAGAGAAACCATCATGTTTATTTGTTCTATTGTTTGTTTCACAGTAAAATTCTCACTAGGTTCTGTATTAGGAGGATCAGACCCATTACCTAATGTAGTTTCCTTTTGTGTGTTTTAAAACATTTGTCAACTCATGGACTCCCTCCAGTCCACGACTTCTAGTGTTTTGCGGGGAGACTTGAGAAAAAATGAATTTCAGTAACGTGAAACAGAAATAGATTGTGATTCTGGAGACTTGGGTTCTCTTTTCTGGTCAAATAGGTTAGTCTTTTGCCTGGACAGTGACTTTGACTCACTGAAATGTGATGACTTTATATTTGTGAAGAAGAGCAAAGTTCTCTGATGTTTTGACCTTTTTCAGCAGATTAATTTTGGGCAGAAATAATATTTTGTCTGTTAGCTCTTGCTGTCCAGAGAAAACCTTGCCTACTGTGGTAGGGTCTCTACTTATACAAATTGTACGGTCCCTTTTCTGGTTGTTGGGTCACAGGTGGCTTACCATTCTGAGTTAACAAGTAAAGTATTTTGATAAACTAGGTTAAATGTAAGAGAAAGTTCACAGGCTGAGAACATCAATTCAGCTCTCAGCAGGTGCCCGTCAAAAGTGCTTTTGCAGGAGAAAGCCACAACCAGCTCTGCACCTGCTCCCCAGGGGAGGGACCAGGTATTAAAAGGGCTGCCACAGAACTGACTCGGCAAAACCGTTCATAAGCCGGATGTGGGTTTCCTCTCTAATAGGGGCATGTTTGTTGCCATCTCAACCATACCTCATAGGAGAGACTGTATGTGAAAGAGCTCAGAACCCTTCTGAATGGTTCAATACCTGCAAGGATGCATTAGCGCTTAGATTCTATCCAACAAACTCAGTGCTGGCAAAGCCGTTCTCCAGATGTCACAGAAGGAGCAGAGGAAATGCACAGACATTCCTCATCATTTCACCTACTAGTTTACCCTTTCTTGAGATCACACTGCAGATGAAAAGTAAAATGAAAGAATGAATATGAGCAATCATAATTCAAATGGGGCATGTTTTGAAAGTGTCTAGCCAAAAATTATGAGATACATCAGACTCTTCCTCACTCACAAGACTTAGAAGAGGCTGGGCAGTCTCCATTTGGAACTGGGAACTGTGAGTACGGTGCGGTCAACAGAAAAAGAACACTGGAAAGTTGTGGGATAGAAATATGACTGGGAAATTAAGGCACATCAATGGTCTAAGGGAACTTGTTTCCCCTTCCTACTTCGTTAGTTGTCCTAACTGGGTGTCACCTGCAATTCATAGGTTACTTCAGATCAGATGGTAGAATTACAACTCCAAACCCAGAGATAGAATCATTGAAGTATTTGGAATAGGAAGTTATTTCAAGGAGAAATGAAAGTTATTGTGTACAAGCGTTTGTCTTTGAAGGGGGAAGGGTAGTTAACAATGGGACAGGAATCATTGTGTACATTTCCCGTTCTTGTTTCCTTCATCAACACCCTCAGCACATCTCTGGCTCCTTGGGGGGGCACGTGCTGCCCTCTTTTTCGCCTCTTTAATCTTGTCCATATGGCACCTGCCCCATGGAAATATGTCCTATAGGGATGGGAATGGGGTTGCAAGAGTTTGCTGAAGAGTGTGTTAAAATAAGCGAGGAAAGTCACAGACACAAGTTTTGAGAGGTTGGCATCAGTGTTGACTTCAAAATAAAACGCTGATCCCACATGTTGATTTATCCTAAAGTTGAGAGGCCCTGTTTCTGGAACTTCAAACCTTTGGGAAATAATAAAAAAAAATTACAGAGTAGATGGAAATCACCTCTTACCTTATTTTAAAGGTTCATGTACACTTTAGAGAAGCAATTTTTCTAGCCCTGGGCTGTATAATAAGAAAATATTATTCTTTTATGTTTTTGCTTATTATTACAAACAAGCGAGTTCATTTTAACATTTACTCTTTATTGTGTTGTATGAAATACCTATGCAATGCAAGTATGTACTGTACTAAAATACCCATATTTCCAAAGAAGAATTACGTGGTGTAGCCCACAGTCTCTGCAGAAGCATCATGAGTAACATGTGCCTTTATACTTTACAATCCATTGTTGGCTGCTGTGAAAAGCATAACAGATGAAGAAAAAAGAAAATAAAGCTAAGTATGAATACACGTTTCCAAACATACACATACACGGCTTACAATGGAAACAAGTCAAATGACAACATTCGATGTAATATCTATAAAATGTAGACTCTGCAATAAAAAGCCAAAGGCACATAAAAATATATTTTAACTTTAAAAATAACTTAGTTACAGTAATACTTTGCTTGTGTCTTAACCAACATGTAGCTGACAGTCAAAATTTCGCAATATCGATATAATATATAGGGGTATATAAGAGCTACAAGAAAATCCCCCAAACCCATAAACTTGTTCAAATGTGAAAACAGAGAAAAGTTTTAACACTGAAGAATTTGCTATGGTGAGTCCAAACAATATAGAAAAGAGTCTAGAAAAAAGGCTTAGGTGTTAAATAAGTTTTGACTTCCTCTTGCTCAGAAAATGCTGGAATATTGCAAAGTTCCTCAATGTGACTTGTACAGCCCTTTGTAGCTAGTGCCCATCCTGGCCGAGCCAGATTCCTTACGTGTCTACAAACAAAAAATGTGAGCTGAACATCAGCCATGCCTGTTGAAATGGGTTCTGACCAACTCACTTCCTCTTTTTTCCAGGACAGGGTGTTTTTTTGTTTGTTTGTTTTTTTACACTGTCTTTGCACACAGGGCATAGCAGGTAAAAAAATATTTTGTAGGAACATTATTTTAGAAAACCCATTACACAGCTGTAAATATAGCCAGTGAAGCTCTTCTCTTCAACTGTGGTTCTTTCTTTTCTTTTCTTTTCTTTCTTTCTCTCTCTCTCTCTCTTTTTTTCACACCTTTTATCTCCAAAGGAAAATTGCTGGAGACATCCTGTTACTTGTTTTTATCCATGACATTCAGCACCTCATCCAGAAATGAGGGCCCAAGATCCAGCTGCAGGGAGAGGAGGGAGCCCGTGAGATCAGAGAGGGACTCCTCTGATTTAGTCTTTTCCTTGACAAGCTCGCATGGGACGGGATGGTCAAACATGTCCTCCGCCGGCCAGTCGGGGTACTGTTCGGAGAGGCTGGAGGAGTGGCTGCCCCTGCCCTGGCTGGACTGGGACGCTGACCCACTGGAGCCCCATGAGACGTCCCCCTTGTGGACCGTTCCGTTCTCCAACAGACTGTTTTTCTCTGGAGACTTTTCCTCCATGACGGGCTCACAGCTAAGCCGGGGCAGCTTTGCTGGCCCAAAGGACTCCTGTTTGGAACTAAATGTCACTGGTGACAATAAGGGCAACATGAGTGCTTGGGACCCTCCGATAGTTGGGAGGGAGATGGCGTTTTTGAGCACAGGCGAGGGAGTTTCTGTGAACACAGAGTCGGAGGTGCTATTGGCCCGGAAGAACTCGTTATGCCCAGGAAACTGGCCCAGGCGTGCTTTCTCCTGGTTTCCAGGTAAAAGCTCATAGTTCCCTTGAAGAAAGGAAATATCTCCAAAGACGTCGTGCTGGCCCTCTTTGCCGATGTGAATGGTGTGGCGAAAGTCTCCAAGGGGAGGGCTGATCATGTCGGGAGACAAAATGTCCCTCAGTTTAAATTTCTTTCCTTTCTTGTTATTGGCAGCTTTCAGGTAAATTGGGGTCTTGGCTGGCATTTTGGAATTTGAGAATGTCTCTTTTGAAAGAGGGGAAAAAAGGCCACTTTTTTTCACAGAGTTTGTATGTTTCTGACAATCCTTTTTGATAGGAACTGTCACACCATTTTTCTCAAGTAGCTTCAGAAGTGGGTCTGAAGTGAGATGGTCAGAGAGACCTTCCTGAAGTTGTAGCCAAGTGGGTTTTCTGGAGAGCCGGTTACAACATCTAATCCTTTCCACAACATGGACAAACCTGGAAAAGAAACCAAAGCAGGTTATAATTAGCTGAACCTTTAGGGCTTACTCAGGCCTCCCTTTTTCACAAGAGCCTAGAAGTAATGGCAAGACCAGTCCCATCTAAAGCCAAGCTTTATTTTGTTGTTTCCCTCCATTAAGTAGGGCAAAAACTTTAATCTTAACAAAGATTCACTAATCTTAGCCTTACTTTAGGGAAAAAAAGAAAGAGAGAAATGAAAAAACTCTAAATCTATAACATCACCACTTTTTAAACATGGCCATGGACACAATTTCCTGGACATGTCTAAGATTTTATTTCTTTTCCTCTATTTTGAGAATTGCAGTCCACACATGACCAGAGTGATTTCAGCTCCTGACACATACAACTGGATTTGTTGTAAAATATTTTTTCTGTCTTGCTTCAGCATTCACACTGGCAAGACTAATAATATTGTATTACTCAGTTTTATAGATAAATACAACTTATGCAATAAAATGAATAGTCTGATAAGGGAAGGGGCAGAAAATGTCATTTACTAAGTGAGAGTGACTATTATATGCTAGTGTTCAACAAAATCTTAGTGAAATGCATTCTTACAGATGGGAAAACTGAGATTCAGGAGGCAAAAAGATAGTAATAACAATTAAAAACAAAACAAAACAAAAAAACAAACAAACACCCTTTCTCAATAACATACAGCCAGTTAATGAAAAGAGCCAGAGCTGGAATCAAGTTATGGCAGAGAGAACTGGGCTGTACAGAATGTCAGGATTTGGAAGCATACTGAGATGGAAGAACAAATTTGCTTCAAGAAAAAAATGTGATTGAACACAATAGGTTGGGTCTTCACTTGAGAATACTTTTGAAACACTTACTCATAAACTTGTATCCTCCTCTCCCTGTGGGAGGCAGAATTCCTGGCAACCCTGCCTCCTGGTACTAAAGCTTCTGTAAGTGGAACCTGTGACTTACTTCTAACCAACAGACCATGGTAAAGGTCATGGTATGCAGCACCTTGATGAGGTTACATTTAAAAGATTCCATCTCAGCAGGCTGGAGGGGGACTCCCTTTACTGGTTTTGAACAGGGAAGCTGCCATGTTGAAAGAGCCTACTGAGATGAATTCTGCCAACAACCTGAGGGAAGCTGGAAGTGGATCTCTCCCCAGTCAAGCCTCTGATGAGACTGCAGCTCCAACACCCAGTTCACAGCCTGATATCATGGAGCTCAGCCCTGCTCGCACTCCTGACCCACAGAAACTGTGAGACATTAAATGGATATTATTGTAAGCCACTAAGTTGGTGGTAATTTGTTACCAGCACAGAAAACTAACAGCCTCCCTGCACAGGCTACATGACACAATTAGAAATGATGAGCTACAGGAAGATTTGGGGGCTCTCAGTTTACCGATGAGAAGCTCTTCATCTCTTGAAAATAACCCTCCAGTTCTTTAGCCACATCAGCGGACACGGAGTAGCTAAAACCTCTCCCACTGTGGGAATTCCTGCAATGGCTTTGCTGCGACCTCTCCCTGGCCACAGAGCAAATAAATAAATAAATGCTCCGAGGGGGGGGTTAGATGGCGGCTTGAAGAGAGCCACATTTGCTTTGCAGCAGCTGGAGGCTGGCTACATTTGCCCCATATTTCCTTCCTTTCAGCAAGAGTTTTAAATGCATTTCCCTGTGGCAGGTGGTGAGGACTGCTCCAGCACCCACGGGCAAGGTGACGACGGGCTCTGCTGGAGAAGCCACTTGCACCCAGACCTGTGAAGGCAGACAATGATGAGCTGGAGGGACCCAGCCCACTCTGGCTGTGGGCTTGGGCAGGAGGCCGAGGCAGCATGAGAGCGTTTGTACCCAGAGTGGGCCACCCTCAACGGTGACAAGCAGGACCCCACAATCACCGTCTCTCTCCATTTCTCTTTAGTTCCGACCAAGGCATTGGCTCCACCTCCTGGAAGTGCTGCTCTTGTGGCCACATGGCGAGGCCCCAGGGGTCTGCTTTCCCACTTCAGGTTAGAAATGCATGGAGACAGTGTTACTAAAAGAGACGCTTGCTACAAAGCAAGAAGATGGAAAACCCAGTCATAGGAAGACATTGTCTCGCATAGTTTTAACTCTCATTTGGGTTTTGTAGCAGTAACAAAAGTTTAAATCCTGGGTCTTCCTTCTTCAACATCAGAACTTCCTTCCCCTGTAAGTGCACAACAGGCGAGGGCCGCTGCCAACAGGGGTGGCTGGCGTTGCCCTCCTGCCCTTCTGGGCACAGCACAATGAGTGCCTGCAGGAGCAGCTGGGGCACTGCCTGCAGGAGATGGGGACAGCCCTGTGGGACAGCTGCCTACTGGAGTGGTGTCCTCACACACACAGCCAGGAGGGCAGCTTGCATGGAAAGATACAGTGTTTCTGCCACCACTCAAGGGCATGCAAGGGCTGCCTGTGGTCAGCTGGTGAAGCCAGGGTTATGCAAGGCCAGAAACCGAGGCAGGCCATTTCACATTAAAAAAATAAAAAAACCATGAAGTAATAGCCAGAGTGCAGTTCTCTGTCCCTCTGACTGGATCACTCATATTCACCTTTTCCTTGAATGACAGGCTGCTGGGGAGGAAAAGTGAGGAGAGGGACAGGAGACGCTTGCTGCACTTGGAAGGCTCAGCGAGGAACGAACACCCCATCCTCACTCCCTGTCGGGCCATAGCCATGGCCAGGGCCACAGCCTTGGGCTCTGCTGGCCCCTTGCCAGAGGCTCGTTCAGCCTGGTAGAAAGTGGGTTTTAGGTCAGTGGTGTGGACCCAAGGGTGGCAGGGAAGTGAAAAAATACAGGAAAAAAAAGTAAGAAAAGGGTTAGTGAATGTAGGCTCGATAAGCTGCTGGCAGTGAGGGAGCGGAAAGAACATACCTTAAAAGGCATTTTTCTTTCTTTCTACAAATATTTACATAGTATTTACTGCATGACAGGGACGTAGGCTTCTAGGACTTTGGAAACAATTTATCTTGAACTTCTACTATTGCCAGTGCTAAGAGCTCCTAAACACATTGCAAGTTTCTTTTTTTTTTTTTTAAGGAATTTGGGGCAAAAACGTCAGTTTTACAAGTTTAGGCGAGTTGATGTTTGTGACGGGATGATGGGATGTGGGAGAAATAACTGAGAGCTCTGACCCCATCCCTCTATCTTATCTGTTATCTTTTTTCCTCTAGCTCGGGGCCAACCATGCTGGATCCCAGCAGAGACAATCTAATACCGATGATTTCCTACACTGCTTCCTCCCCTCCTTTCCGAATATTCCAGGCTCCCTAGCTATTATCTAGTGGGCAGCCATGCTGTTTCCTTCCCAGGCTGCCTGCTCTTTCAACATCTTATCTGCCATCGCTAATGCAGAGACTGAATGGGCAGTTTCTCCACTGGTGACCAAGTGGCTGGTGGAGAGGGACGTGTGTGTCTCCTGGGAATCACCAACACTGAATATAACAGTAAATGTTTATTGAGAATGTCTCTACATACTAGGCACTATTCCAACCTTTGACATGTACTAGCTCATTCACAAGAACACATGAGGCTGCTACTATTAATATCCCCTTTTTACAGATGAGGCACTGAGGCACAGATGTTGAGTCACTTTGCCAAGGCTGCATGGCATCCAGGCACTAAACCAAGTGGTGGGGCTCCAGAGTTTGAGGTCTTGACACTTGATGAGCCTATTCCCTGGGAATTCAGTCAGTTCCCAAATTAGGAAGGGGATGCATTGTAAAGCCCGTTTAAGATACAAATGTGTGATAACACACTGGGTTGATAAGGGCTGGGGACGGGCCTTGCATACACTGACAGCATAGGTAATAAGCACCAGCAGGTCTAACGCAAGGCAGTTTTGCAATGTCTATCAAAACTGCAAAGCACATGCCTTTGGCCCTGAAATTCCACTTACAGAGATTTATCCAACTTACGTGTATAGGAAATCATATGTGGACAAGGTTGTCAATCCAGCCCAGTTTATAACAGCTTATAACAGTTGGAAATAACCTAATTGTCCCACTGATGGAGGACTGGTGATATAAGGTGAGTCCATACAAAAGAGTATCACACAGGCCTAAAACAAAGGATGAAGCAGCTCTTTATATGCAGATATAGAAAGAGCTTCAAAGAAAATAAAAGATAGGTGCAAAAGTGTGTATATACATTTGTATTGCCTTCTATGTCTATAAAACACCTCTGCAAGCAGATACAAGAAGTAATATTGACTGTCCACAAGGAGAGAAAGTGGATAGAAGCAGACAAGGGTGAAAGAGAAACTTGTCACTGTATCCTTTTATGATTTTGGATTCCCGAACGAATTATGAATTAGCTAGTTTAAAAAAAGATAAATAAATGGGTTGCTTAGGCTTCTTATAGAGCCAATTTTATCCATAGGTCCAGAAAAGCCTATTGAACCTGAGTTACTGACACAAGGACACTGGAGGAAAGGCCACAGCAGGGTGTACCCGTGGAGGGAAGCATAGGTATTTGGAGGTACTGGAGCTCAGGTATACAGCTAGCTCCTTGTTTGGGGTGGGGGTGGGGGCTAGTGACCCAGTGAGGCAACATTTTAGGGTGGGATGGTCCTAAATGCCACAACACGAAATCCTGTCCCTCCTCACCGTTTTCAGAAAAGGAGATTTGGGCTCCAGGAGTTCGCTGGTGGCTGACCAATCAGAGTGGAAAAGCCTGAATCAAGGGGACATCCAAAAGCTTTACTCTCTGCCCACAAGGAAGCAGGGAGTTCTTGTCATGGGCTGGCGGTGGGAGAAGAGGAAAGGAAGAGCTAAACTGGAAGGGCCGATAGGCCAGAAATGAATTCTTAGAGTAGAACTGGTCAGTGAGCCCCTGTGGGTGTTTTGCAAATTCCAAATGAAGAGAATTTCTAGCTTTTGTGTATCAGGCAGGACTCTACCTCCTCATTGAAGACCAGGCACTGCACCACCTGAGGGTTGCCCGCCCACACTTGGGCCTCTCCTGATTTCCAGCTTCCTTGTGTTGCCATCTTTCCCTCTACTCCCACTCTCTCAAATCCAAAAAAAAAAAAGGGAAGGAAGAAAGGAGGAAAAAAAATTTTCCTATCGTGTGTGTAGCCCTTTCTCAAAAACCCTCCCCTTGACCTTGAAATGTAAACTCCACTGTCGCTAATCCCTTTCTCTGAGTTCTTGGATCACTACTCGCTCCTCTTTCTCCCCCCTTAGATGACACTAGAGATAATATTCATCTGGGAAATTAGATTCTTCTATACACAGAGGTCCCAGTTCCTGGGCACTGAAGAGGACAGATTTGCCAACAAAAGGGTTCAGCTCCGCAGTCAGTTGTTTGTCACCCTTTGTCAAGGTCAGAAAGAATGTCCAGCACATGTACCGGCAGGGAGTCCAGCTGCAAATGCATAGGATCCCACTTACATGAATTGGTGAGAAATCCAAGGATTCTAAGACACACAAGGGCTGGAGAGGAAGTTAAAGCCATGGTTTGGATAAGAAAAAGTGCCCAGGGGCCATTCCTGCACTAGGCTAGACAATTCTAGTTTCTTATTTGTTACTGATTTAAGCATAAGTGACAGTGTTCATAAGAGAAATCACCACAGCAATACTAATTCAACATAGGAAAAATGCAAGTGGACCCTTGTTCCATTTCCTTGTCATTCACTGAAAAGACCAGAACAGGGCGGTGGCCAGGAGGTGGGGAAAAACAAGAGGTTATGACAAAGTGACACATCAAAAACTCAGTTCCTCAATTACTTAGAGTTGACTTTTTTGGCAACTCACAGGGCTCTAAAAATGAACAAAAAGGTTGAGATTTTTTAAAAATTCCATTTATTTTAAGAAAGGAATGTTTGGTTTGTCTACTAATAGTTTTTAGATTCTTAGTGGAGAGAGGATGAAAAATATCTTTCATACTGCAAAATAGGTTGTAATGCTAATTTGAAACACACACGTATAAAAACAGGGGCAGGTGGAGGGAGGGGTTGTAACTGTTTGAGGGACCCGCGGCCCTTTGCCTTTCTTCTGCTTTCAGGAAGTGAGCCTGCACGGGACTTCCCCTTGCTTGCTAAGCTGGCACATCCTTCCATAGCCTAGCAAGGATATCCTAGCTCTGAGCAGCTTTCACTTTGCCTCGGCGGTCTATCAGTGTGCCCATCTTCCTACCACCCGACACAGCACCACTGCACTATGGGGGCCCCAAGCAAAAATACTCAATTATCCCTCCTGTATAAACCAAGAGTCCCTGGGAAGGACGATGACTCAGCCAGGAGCCCTCCACCACCTCCAAACTCCCAACCCTCTCTGCTGCCAACAAGAAGACAATTCCACTGTGATAAGCCCAGAGAATGGCATTTGACCCTGGCCCCCCCACTTTAGAGGGGATAAAGGCTACCTGTAACATGTTCCTACATGTTCTGAGTAGTCCAAGGCGGGGCGGGGGGGAAGGGTGGGGGTACTAGGAACTCAGTCACACGTGAGAAGCTGAAGAAGTTGAGCAGCTTAAAGAAAACCCATATACTGAGGAAATACAAAGCTTTGGGATCTGAAGGGTTAGTTTAACTGTAATGGAAAAGGTGTTAACTGGCTCTGAGAAGGCTTAGGGTTACTAGGCAGAAGCTGCAGGGAAACAGATTTGGGCTTCTCCAAGGGAGAACCCAGGTTTCTGGAAAGGTGGGGAGGTGACGCTGAGCAAGGCATGGGATGAGGATTGCACGGGGGTCAGCAGATGGTGCACTGAGGGTGAAGTTCACGGCCCTGTTCATTCTGAGTCTCCTGTAAGGGAACACTATCACTGCTTACTTCCTTATGGCCCATGTCACATTCACCTATGAAAATGCTCAGGCTTTCCCTAGAAGCCTTTCCATTTGAAGATGGCTGTGTTTTTACTAATACAGTATAGGGATGATAAACCAACTTTTGGTACCAGAAACACTAAAACATTACTACAAAAATGAGGGTACTCCTGCCAACCCTTTTGCAAACCTCTGTGGGAGGGCTTCTCCGAGTCAGACAAATACGTATTAAATTCAAGGGTGAAAAATCATAGTATTAGAAATTTAACATTGAACTTAAATAAAAAGCTAAGACAGAAATTAATACAACCAGAGAAAACCCAGTAAACAGCATCCTGAAGATGCATTTCATATTTTCAGCCTGTTTTACTCCACCCATGCATGAGAAACTAAGATGACTTTTCAGGTTTTAGATTCTTATCCTTTCCCCATGTCATCTACACTGAGGACAGAACTATATGCTGCAAGACGAAAACTCTATTAGCTCAGGTCCCAGCTGCCCAGTTGTCATGCAAATGAACTTGTTGCCTGAGTAGACTATATTTTATAGACCCACTCAGAAAGTCTATGATACATTTCACCTTCAATTATTTATAAATGGATTTCTTTGTTTATTATTCCGCTACAGCTTGTATTTTTCTTTTACAACCCCGATTATATAGAAACCCACAAATACCATACAGGAGACTCAGTGCTAATTTGCGTACACTCTTCACATTTATAGGCTCTGACTGTACTATTTGGAAGATTTTTTTAGAAGCATAACTGGAAGACAGAACATCCACCTCACAAAGTACCAAGTCTGCATTTTTGAAGAGAGGCCATTACGCTCTTTCTCCCTATTAAAATGAGCTATTAGGGAGGACTCAGTATGGACATTGATCCCTGGCAGTTATTATTAGAATATAACAAGGCAGGAGGATGGGTTCTCTCAAAATGCCTGGCTCATTTATCATGACTAGTTTTACATGGGATTCAGCCTTAGGGATAGTCAGAATGACCAAGGTAGGCACTCTAGTCTGGATACGAATCAAATAAGGCCATTTCCGTGAACTGCTCCCATGCTCCCATAACTAATGGGTCCACTTGATTTGTGAAGCTATAAGGACAATATCAATTGTCCTTGGAAGAGAACCTAGTTTTCAGCAATATTCAGCTACGATATTCCTTCTAAACTCTGCTTAAAAGAAAGTAACTTGAGATGTTGCTTAGTTGCTCTCAAAAAAACCCTAATATTTAAGTCAGCAATTATTTTACGGAAACCCCAGAATCAGTAATAATAATATCAAATGATCCAAAATACCAAGTTTGACAGGTGTCCAGAAATGCAGGCTATGGTCACTTGGCCCATCCTGCCACAGAGAGCCAAGTTTCTCGTCCTCTGCCTTTATAGCACACACTTGAATACACTATTTCCCTAGTGGGGTGAAGGAGCAGATAAGGGATTTCCATGCTATTCTCCCATCCTGCGAGGGCCCTTGACAGTCATCCATGCTCACTGGATGAGCTGAAACATGGTTCTCAGCAGTGGGTTTATTTGGAACCTGGCGCTGGCCATTCCGTTCTCAACCTACTTCCATGGCAGCTTCCCCTGTGTTATTTGTACATGAATATCTGTACATAAATATTTGTCCACTGAATGAATGAATGTCCCCCTCAGACGAGGCCGAGAGCTCTTCTATGAACGTGAACTGTGTCTTACCCATCTTTCTGCCTCCCATAACACATGGTACACAGTGAACTTCACCAAGTTAAGAAGTGTTTACATCCATAACCCCTGTGAGACCTTCCGTCATGAGAGATGAGTTGATAGGCTCCCAGGCACCAAACCCCTGTCCAAGTCTACAGGGGCTCCTCTAGAAAGCAGCAAATTTAAAATGCCTGGTTCTCTAAGGAATTTGCACTTGTGAATGGTAATGGTTAACATTTGAGTACTTGCTGTGGGCCAGGCAGTAAGTATTAAAACACACCTCTTAGGAACCAGTCTTAGATTAAGTCTTAGGTCAATCAGTCCAAGAGTGGGGAAGCTAGGATTTCAGCCATGGCTGGACTCCAGGCCGTGCTCTTAACTGCTCCGGACTGGATAACGTGAGGACTGCCATGGAAGTCGGCTGAGAATGGAATGGCCATCCCATATTATCTGTCTAGAAGTCTGACAGCACCAAGGAGAAATAATACACTGTGATCTCAACGTTAATGAGAGGCAGAGGTGATAACTTGACCTTGTCTGGAACCAAGAATGAGTAAAATGGTCCCAGACACCAGCTCCTCCAATTTTAATTCACTAGGACTTTACAATATTTTTGCTCTTGTCAAAAAGAATCTCAAAAGGAATTTGACTTTATGTAAAAGAAAAGCCAAAAGATTAAAATTCTGAGGTAATAAAAGCCTCCTGAGTCTCAAGGAGAAAAACAAACATCCTGTTCTTAGAAAATAGTGTTATGTGCTGTTAATTCTTTTCCCAGAGGAAGCACGTGCACTGGGGCTGTGTACAACCACATGGCTTTCAGAGGACAATAGCTCCCTTTCCTCACTATTACACTTCACTTCCCTCTTACCTTTCTGAAACGCAGAACGCTGAGTTCCTTACATGGACTGTCTGCCCACCTTCTTACCATTCATTAACCACTATTCATAACATCCTCCAAGAACTGCTTCAGTCACTTCCTTCCTGGAGGAATTCTCTTAACTCACTTCACGAAATCTAGGCTCAGTACTGCCTTGCTTGCAGGTTTTCTTAGGGCTCCTGCAGAGCTTGTATTTCTATTATTTCTCTGTTCTCTGGTTTTGTGATCATATGTCCGATATCTCCCGGTAGGTGGTGAGCTCAATAAGAACAAGGTAGGCAAAGGGGCTACATGTAAGAACTGTTGGTAAAAATCACTTACAGAACCTCTTGGGCTGTGGACACAGAGGCCCTCAAATTTTATTGAATGAACCCTTTTAGTTTTCCCTCTGCCCATCCCTTTGGGCAAGGGTCTGCAAATTACAGTAGGTGGGCCCTAGCATATGACTCCTGTACTCTCTTCTCTTGGTAAATGGCAGAAGTTACCCAAATCCAAAACCTAATAGTCATCCCCAACTCCTCCCCCTGCCTCATTCTCTACATCAAGTGCCATCATTATGTCTCCTCTTGTGCACGTGACTGCTTCAGCCTCACTTCCAGCCCTCGTGCTCTCTCTCCTGCACAAGGCTATTTTCCCCTTTACCTATTTATGGGCCTCCAACCTCATCTCCTTCCACTTTATCTTCCACTCTGTATCAAAGTGAGCCATCTAGATTGCTCTAGTAACCTTGTCACTTTTCAGTGGCAGGCCCACCCTTACAACCTGGAGATCAGATAGCGTATGAGACCCACTTTAGCAATCTGGGTCCCAGCCCAACCACCCCTGCAGCTATTATCTCCCGCCAGTACCCCCAAGGCCTCTTAAAGTGAGCTCGTCCAGTTCCTTGTTTCATCTCAAACCTACCAACTATCACATCATACTGCAATCAGTGCTTGTCTCCCCCACTAGACTGACTTCTTCAGGGGAGAGACAACTACATTTAATTCATAGTTGGTACTGAATAAATGTCTGTTGAATGAATGAACAAGTAAGGTTTGAACGGGACTGTCTTCACTTTCTTCTGCTTCAACCCTGCCTGCTCTGCTGGAAATGCAAGATGGAGTCTTTCTACGACTCCTACAGGAAAAAAAATCAAGTAATTTAACAAGGAATTGTTGCCTCTCTGTGGCAAAGGCTTTCACTCATTTTTCCATCTGTAAGACATTTTAACCTTTCTCTATCCATGCATGGTAAGAATTTAACAGCCTATCAATGCAAGCCACAGTAATTCTACAGGCTCTTGCAGATCTTTTGTATTAAGTCAAAGAATATTTGTTGACGTGCTGTTTGAAAGGGAAATGACTTCTATCCATGACTGCAATGTGCAAATAGAGTCTTAGAGAGACAGCCAAGACTCAAGAAAAATTTGACAATACATTCCCCTGAATGCAGACTCACTAGTTATATGTAAGTCACTCTTAAAGAATGAGGTCCCTGAGAAACAATGAGCTAGCCCTCCAGACCTTTCCTTTCAAAAGGAAATGAGTTAAGGGGGAATTTGGATTATTTGGCCCAAGATGTACAAGGGAAATTCAAGAAACCATAATGGACATTCTATGGAAAAGGATTGTTTTGAATATCAATGAGTGACTAACACAGATCAGGTACTTAAAAAAATACACTTATCAAATGAATGAATGCACAGCAAACAAAACAGCCGATAGAGCTCTCACTGCTCTTCTAGGCCTCAGGGAGGAAAGAACTGGGCCAAACTTTGACCAGCCCTGTAGGATCCTTGAAGAACTAGACGCATAGGGATGCCAGTTACCTCATGTGTAAATGGATGTAATTACCCCAAACCTGCCTATCTCACAGGTGATCATAAGCTGAAGGTGAAAATCTTCATACCAATAAACACTATTCAAACACAAAGCATTATCTTCATTCCAAATGAAAAACCAGAACACCTACTGAAATACAATATTGAAGGGGAACCATTCTAGCTGCCAAAATAACCACTTACATTTCCTCCTTAAATGCTGTCTTAGCAGTCAATCAATAAAATGCTTGTAGATGGGGCTAGAATGGTTTGTGTCTGCCCTGTGAACAATCTCCACAACTGGAAGGGATTCCTATCTCCAGCGTAATCAGAGGATAACTCCTTCTGTCAACAGAAGGCGGGGCTAAGCTTTCCTATACACGTGCATGCATCCTTTATCTCCAGGTGCAATTCTTCCAGCCTGGAGAACAAATGGCACTTCTGGAGTTGGGAAAGTTACAATCCACTGTTACTGGTCAGATAAAGAAAATTTTAAGGGTGTATAGTTATTTTCTTTAAATATTTGGTAAACTGTCAGGTGCAAGGGATTATGTATTGTCCCAAGGAAAAACTAGGTGCATGAGTGATTAAGGTTCATGAGAAGGCCAGGTGGGGCTACATATGGAAAGAAGTCTAAAACAACTCTAGTTAATCAGCTTGAAGAATGGGAGAGGCCCCTCACAGGAAGCTTTCCCAGTGAGTCTGAGATTGCTGTGGGGATTCCATCGGGAAGGGAGTGGGGAGAGAAAGCAAGCAAGCATTCCTGCACTGGGAGAGGAGTCAGGGTAATAAATATCCCCTATTCCATGTTCCTAATTTAAAGTAGCATCCCCTGGTATGTGCCTGTAAGCTACATGGACACACAGAGAGAGATGGTAGAATCACAGACTGGTGCCTCAGATTTATTTTACTCAATATTACAAAGTATTTGAGGTTATTCAAAGTGGTTATTCACACTGTGTTCCCTGGAACCCACAGAGCTCAAGGAGGGCACCTTTGGGACACTGGTGAAGGAAAGCGAGACTGAGAAAAGTAGTGCCACCTCCCTACCCACCCCCTCCTTTTCTTTAACTACAGAAATCCTGCTATCATCTGTGAATGGACTGGACTTTTGTTAAGTTTTCTTTCTTTTCTTTGGCTAAAAAAAGAAGAAAAAGTTTGAAAGAGAACTGGGCTAAGAAGGAGGATTCATGCTTTCTCTCTCACTCAAACTCTGAGGGCCTCAGTTTTATCATGTCAGAATGAGAGAGTGGGACTGAGGTAAGGACCTGTCCATCGTAAAATGTTAGCATTCTGTGATTCTACACATTTGCAGAAACATCTAGCTTCTAAGGAATTTTAAGAAAAAAAAATAATACTTTTTAATGAAGTTAAGACTATCTTTAGTGTCAAAATCCTTTTTGCCAGTTTTTTCATTAATGTTTTCTCATCCTTCCTGCTATTAAAGGCACTGAGCAGTGCCAGTGACTCTGTGGGAGCCCCACTTTCCTCATCTATAGAGAGAATAATGGTTAGTGTCTTCTTACAATACACATAACAATACACATAAAAACAATACCCATAAAGTTCTGTTGGGCGATGAGCTTATTACCATCAATGGAAAGGGCAATTATTATTATTAATTACTCTAAAAAACTAGATCTGCATAAGGAACAACACAGGCGGGAAGCTCACTGTGGGTATTTCTTCCAACCTTATTGCTTTTAGACCTTGGGATCTGGCCACCCAAACTAATAATTATAAATATGGTGCGAGAAACCCCCAAATGTTCCGGTTCGAAGCATCATTTCCCATTTGGAGAAAAAAATGGAATTGGAACGAAGTCACTGTTTTACTCCACATGCCACCCATGAGATATGTTGGCAGTGGCACTCCACCAAGCTGGCAAGTGAAATACCACCTGGCCCCTCAAGTGAATCCACAGCTTAAGGGCCTCTTCACAAGGAAGACAAAACAGAATCTACCCGTGAGCAAACACTTCCACTAAACTTACATAAGGCCAAAAATCAACATTATTTTGGAAGACATCTCACTCAAGTCATCCGAGAGCAAGACACAGTTTCCAGTTTGATGCTCACCAGGGAACATGTGGCTTCAGCTGATTCACTCAGTGAGAAGCGCTGGAGAGCCTCCTGAGTGTCTTCATCTGGCCCCTCGTTGACTAACTCACATTAGCAACAAACATTTACTGAGGGCCTACGAAGTGCCAGACACTATTCCAGGAATTGAGGCTCCAGCTCTGATGCGCTCACAGAGCTTCCAGTCCAGTGTGGAGAGACTTATGATCAAGACGTACACCAAACAAACGGCTCATACAGTCATGGCTGAGGAGGTCTAGGCGAGCACTGGGAAACACGACCCATGTTCTCTTCAGTCCCTGGGCTGCCCCGCCTGTGCTCTCAGTGCACGCATGGCACCGAGTCACCACCAGGGCACGAGAAAGCGGCAGTGGAAGCTGCAACTGCCCAGCCGAGAAGGCTTTGAGGAAGTTCCGGTGGTGGCTTGCCTGTCAGAGTGCCTTTGATGATCATTATCACCAGAATCAAACCAGCAAAGGCACCGCCCTTTGAATGTGAATGTTTTGTAGCCTCCGAATGAATCATTTTACTCTGACAAGACTTAAATCATCTAGGTAAGAGAAACCGATTTCTGGCTCCCTGGCACTAAGAGAAGATGGTGCCATAGGCAGAATCAGATAATACGGCTAGGACTAGATTGTCCATGTTTGCATTAAGCCCAACTATAAAAAGATGAATGCCAAGATTAACTAGTTTAGTGGCTACTCTCAAGGAGCCAGTAATCTAACTAGGCAGCTACAAGAGAAGGTACAAGACACTAGAGAAACGCCTCGAACACAAGGAAAAAGAGTAGTGGAATTACAGCAGTTTACAGCCAGTAGAGAGCTTGGGGAACATCTATGCCCTTTCTCTGCATCCTCATCCATTCCTCTTCCCCCACTTCTGATGAGGGGACAGAACCTACGAAGAGAAGGACAGGGATCTGCCTGGTGACATCGCTGGCGGGTTAAGCGCCTAGAGCCCCACCTCCTGCTGTGTTAAGATCAATGTTATATGTCTGAACTGACCCTTGGCAGGAAATGTTTTTAAAAATAAATAAATAAGGCGGGAAAGAAAGCAAATACATTCCAAAATGGCAAAGCCACATTTCATCAAAAATGCCTTTGCTCGCTGAAAAAAAAAAAAAAGTGTGTAGCCTAAATGATTATAATGGATTTTAACAGAACAGGTCTTTTTCAACTAAACATACAGTGATCTATCATTGGCATGATGTGTCTACAAATATGACCTTCAAGTTGTCAGCAGAACATGACAAATTCCCAAACGTGTAAGCTGTCTAAATAAAGGCCTGACTTTGAAGTCCCCCGTGTTCCACGCTGGCTCAGGCTGCTCTGCCAGAGATCCGCGCTGGTCTGTTTTACCAGCCCGGGGTTTTACATTATTAGCAGTAAGACTGCTATGCTAATAGGTGCCACTGGTCCTAGCTCACTGGATTCTAGAGCTAAAGACTATACGAAATTATCTAGGGTCAAATGCCTCATCTGGAGAAAAAAACCCTGAGGCCAGTTACAACTTTGGTCAGAGCTAAGGCCAGTTTCTCTATGACTGTCTCCATTTAATTCTGCATTGATTTTATCAAATAGCGGAACGACATGGTGTTTGCCGGCATCTTCTGGGGTGGTCGGTCTTGTGGCTCCATTCCTGCACACCTAGGGTTCTCTGAAATGCCCTTGGGTTCCTTCCGCTCTGTAGGGCAGACTGCAGAGTGTGGCTTCGGCCTCTGGCACAGTGTTTCTTGGAGTGTTTCCTGCCAGACTGCTCTGTGGGCAAAATGACTTGGGAGACCGGACACTATCTCCATGTGGAGATTCACTGTACACAGTGACATATTAAACGCTCTGAAAAGTCCTGCAGCAAGGGACCTTGTGCAAACTGCTTTCCCAAAGAATCCTGTTCTGACGTATCAAGGCACACATTAGGTGGTTGTTGCTGTATTAGCTAACTGCAAGTGTGTTATCTAAGAACAAAGGCTAGACGGCTAATGATGACTTTCTCAACCATGCAAATAAACTCAAATCACTGAAAATCTAGGTGTTTCTAAATTTTAAATTTGCAATTTCAGGATTCTGAAATTGCAATTAATTCATGACTTGGGCAAGCAATAAGGATCTAGCAAATATTGATTTGGAACTCGTCGGCTTTCCAATTCATTAGTTTGCTTGGCTACTCATAAATAGTAAATTTTTAATATCAACATTATGGCTCATATTATAAAACTGGATGGTTTAATTTTTAAAACTGTTTTTCCACCGGTGGTACCATCCATCATTATGAGACTCTGGTTCAACTTGGCATTGAAGAAGTATATCAAGGCCAAGAAGTATATCAAGGCCATTTTTTTTTTAAAGGAAAGAAACATACCTGATTACTGCTATAGAACTATTTGGCTACATATTCTGGTTTGTGGGGTGTCATTTTCTTTTGTAGCGTTTAAAGGGTAGAGGCAGAAGGAAGGGAGGGGGACAGCTCTAAGGCTATTGCCCTTGATTTTTAGGCAACCTGGGTTATTTCACGCCATCCTTTCCAGAACCTCTACTTCGGTTTGATCGGTCTCTGAGCAGCTTCCCACAGCTAATCACAAACCCACAGTATCAAAGGCCGTGAGGCCAGGCAGGTCCCCCGAGGGTTATCCTGGGCATCCCACTAGGTTTCAAAGGCCTCCTAACTCTATCTCTCATACCAGAAGCTTATCTAGCAGTGCCTGGGGCATATGCAGAACTGTAATGAGGCCCGACTTCCGCCAAGGGCTGAGCCTTCTGCCCAGCTTACTTGTGGCCCCTGCCTCTTGCTTTAGCTCTCTTGCTTTAGCTCTCTTGGAGCAACATCATTACGAAACATGTTAAATGTCACCGGTGCCAGGGACTGAAGGGCCATGCACTGTGGATGTGGTCACAGGGGCTCAAGGAGATTACCATCCAGACCCTGCCACCCCTGACTTTCTAGAACTTCGAAGCAAGGACACGGTTTACACTAAGCTCCACTGCATGCCTAGCTCCTGAAATTCCTTGCTCTTGGCCGTGGCAGGGCTTTCTTGTGTGTTCCAGAATCCTACATTTTCACCTAGTAAGTCTCTTCATTTTTAGTACAAATTAAACTACTTGTGTTTAATGCTAGCGGTTTGATGCTAGATCCTCTGCAGGAGAGGACTGTTGCCCCACTCTTGGAATTGAACCATCTTCAATAACACAAATTATTCACATGGTATTTCCTAAGGCTGGCAATTACTGTTATCCTCCTTTGGGCTGTGACACAGAGCACTGTGAAATAAGTTCTCTGCCAGAGGCCCAAAACCCTAACAAGAGTCAGACTTAATAGCTTCCCTGACCTTCTTCCATGATGGTGGGGTGTGGTACTTAGTATAAGCTCAAAGAGACCAGAATTCAAACCTGATTCTGCTACTTACTTAGCTGTGTGACCTTGGCTAAGTTCCTCAACCTTTCTGAGTCTGTATTCTCATCTGGAAAATAAAAACAGTACTATCTACCTCAGAGTAGTTATGAATATTAAATGAAAGCACCAGTATTAAGCACCTAGGAAAACAACAAAAGCAGCATCAATAAAAGCATCAATCTTTCATTGTGCCTACTCTGGGCCCAGTACTGTTCTGAGTGCATTATATTTTAACTCATTTAATCCTCAGAGTAATAGTATTATCCCCATTTTATAATTGCTAAGTAACTTGCCCAAAGTCACACAAAGTAGTAAGTACCAGAGCTAGGATATGAGTCCGGACAGCCTGGCTCAGACAGATTTCTTAACCTCAGGGCGTTTCCCTATCTTCTTACCCCAAAGAGCTGCTGACTTTCATGCAGATTAGCCACTCAAACGGGCACATATGGGGTTGTTAAAATGCATATGTATGTTTAGGTATGTTCCTTCCAGTGTACTTTGGGGCAAGCTACATAATAGGTCTGTCCTCAATTCCCACAGCTGTAAAATGCAGATATTAACAGTTCCTCCTTCACAGAAGCATTGTAAATAAATGAGTAAATCAAGAAAAAGGGTTGACAAGAGTGCTTGGTGCTTAGGGCAGGCTCCATATACGAGGGACCTTTAACATCCAAAGTAATGAATAGTGTGATATACTAGAAGAATTCTTGGGTATCAGTGCTTAGTAAATGAGATTTTGTGGCTAGCTGAATCCAGTAGTTTCGAATGACACTACTTGTTCTCTGACAAACATACTACATTTAAAATAGATTTAAATTCTGATTCAACCAATGAGTAAACAGGTCCACAGGATTCTGGCAAGAAAGAAATCAGGCCAGGCCTAAATGAAATCAGGCTGAAAGCAAGAATTTTAATAATTAAAAAAATCAGAGCAGTCTTCCTGGAGGTTTTTCAGGCTATGAATTGTATTCCACCCACTGGGTAAATGTTATGGCTACTGGGCAAGGAGCTTGTGAAAAATTTATGGCCTGGTAAAAATCTTTGGGTGATATAGGTTAAAACAACTTGATTCCCAATGCTGTTGAATACCACGGATTTTAGAAGTGAAAAACAGTATCTTTTGTGAGCATGTTGGATATAAAACACCACATTAAAGGAAAAGATGGAGAGCAGATAGGACAAACTAGCTCAAGTGAGCATTTCTGCAATAATTTTTATGACTTTGTATTTATTCATCTTACACCACATTTAAATTTACAATAAAAAGCACACACACAAAAATGTGCAACACTTGCTACTCTAGCTGTCTTTACATGTTTCATTGGGATACAAAACAGAAATTCACTGCTCAGATTTTGAGGGAAGGGGGAGCTCATCTTATTTCATGCCTGTAGCTGCTGCCACAGCCGCAGCACCATGTTCCAATCATGGAATTCATAATGTAAATCTCTTGCAGATGATACCACTGGAAAGCTGACACTGCCATGGATCCAGAAACCCTCCCAAAGTTCTCCTCCAAAGTTCTTATCTGTGAGCCCAGAGGCTGGTACTGAGTGTTTCATTCAATGAGTGAGGCCTATTGGGAAACTAACATTCTTTGGGAGACTTAATAAAGAACTTTCAACCCTTCCTTGACTATATAAATAGACTTTACCATTGATTTCAATGCCAAACATTTCACAACTACCCCGACTTATCTCTGAGTGTTTAAATCTATTCTGGAAAGGGTTTGTGTCCCACATATACCTGCGTAGCTTACTCTTAATGCTATTATAATAGAGCTCATACAAATTACTGGTGGTATCAAAAAAAGACCTCTGGAACTGTCCAGGAAAGAAGTTTTCTGGTTGTTAGATGAAAGATCTTTCCAAAGTTAGAACATTATAGGAGTCTTTTAAATTGCCTTAGGGACACCTGGGGTGGGGGGGCATCATCAGAGCGTCAGGGTAAACCTCTTGTCTCTCTGCAATGATGTTAAGGAAGCCTCCAAAACTGGCTTGGCTATTCAAATCCGGACATCTGCAGCTCACCTAATTTTTGTTCTTTTTTAAAGGCAACACCCTCAAGAAACTCTTGGATGTTGTGAGGCCTAAGAGCTGGGGGTGGGGAGGAAATCTTTGTCTCCTCAACATATTCCTCAGTTCCCTCCCCCTATCCAGCACCGCCCTCCCTAGAACCCCCTACACCGTCAGCACAAATCAGCAGCTACTCCCCCAAATACACTAGGGCTGGAAAGATTCCTATTGCAATACCCTCCTGACATTCCTATTCCTGCCCTCATTTTAATTCACTTTTTCTTTTTCTTTTTTTAAACAAAATGTAATTACTTGACTGTCAGCCTGGGCTGCACTCTGGGGCTTTTACTCCTTTCAACACAGCTGCGCTCCCGGCTTTGATGCTGCTGTCCACGCAGCTTGTCCCAGCCACAGCCTGGCTTACGGTAATGTAACATTCAAGTGCATATTTATTTTTAAACTGACCTCTCCTAGACTGTACGGTATAAAGGAGGTCCTGCCAAAAAATATGCTACTTTCTATTTATAAGATGAAACACATGCCTCCCAAAGTCGAGAGGGGGATGGAGCATAATAATTCATAACGAAAAAAATGACTGGCCAGATCCATTCGTCCTCACAAGTCTGATACTTGTCTGCGTCAAGACACTTAGTTTCAAGAAGAAAAAAGAAATCATGAAAACGTTTCAGCTGTTCAGAAACCACTGTCAAAAAAAAAAAAAAAAAAATCAACTGCCCGATCTGCAGGTTGGATCTCTGGCCACAATGCCCCTCCACCCGCCCATCAAAGTAAGGAAAGGGCACTCGGAGGGTACTACCACCATCCATCTGCACGGTGCACCCATGTGCAGCCCTGTGGCAATTCACGAAGGGAGGGGAGCGGTAGCCATGTGCCGCTTGTTCTCAGATGGAAAAATGCAATAAGCGCCCAGAATGGCTGTCAGTAGCTCGGAGGGTGCAGCCCCACCCTGAATAGTGGTGGGCACAAATGGTGGATGTCTGAGTCCAGTTCGTGGTGTCCTGACCGCTCCTTGTGTTTTTTATGTTCCCTTTGGACACCATCTGGAAGGTGATACCCTCGGTATCCTCGCTCCCTATGCGTTTCCAAGCCTAGCACCCCGCGCACGCCGGAAGCAGCCACGACCACCGGTCCAACGGTCTCAGACAAGCAGAGGAAGGAGCCGTGGGTAGGCAGCAACTCACCAGCACCCCGAGGATCGCAGTCGTTGCCCCGGGACCCGACGCCCCGCACCTACGCCTCCGAGGGCGCGCGCAGTCCCTGCGGGCTACGCTCAGATCCAGCCGGGTGGGCCAGCGCAGCGCCTCCTCACAGCATTATCCGCTCCCAGCCAGCGTGAAGGCGCCCGAGGCCTCGGGTCTCCAGGCTCGCCCGCCGTTGGTGCCCCGCAGCTGCGCTGCCTCTCGCTGAAGCCGCGGAACAGAAGGAAGGAAGGAAGGTGCGAGCAGGACTGAGCGCGCGGCGGCCGGACTCCAGAACTGAACCTGCGAAGGGCGGGGCGGCGCGGGGCGGGGCCGCGGCGCGGGGGGCGGGCCGGGGCGGGCCGGAGGGCGCGGGCGGCGGAGCAGACCCACCCCGCCTCGGTACCTGCGCCGCGCCCAGGGGTGGGCGGACGGGCCGATGTCACCCGCAGCAGGGCCTGAGGGCCCACGGAGGACAATAAGCCCCCATTGTTAACGCCCCAGTGCCACCCTTAGGGATGTGGCTTCCCTCGAGAAGCTGTGTTCATCTCCCTCAGCACAAAGAAAGATCACGAGACGCTCAGTTCAGAGGGACCTCGGGGTGCTAGCTCCTGGGTGCCGGAGGACAAAGGGACTCCGCCCGTATCCCGGACACCTACGCTAAACCTCGTGCTCCCACCTCTCCTGGTCCCAACAAGCCGACCTAGTCCAGCGAGGCTCTGGCGCGGCGAGTGACTCGCCACGAGAAGCAGGGCCACCTGACCGCGCCTCCCCAGACTTGCCGCGGGTCCAGGGGCCACTATGATCCCGGGCTGGGGGGAGGGTCGTGTACTGTCAGTTTCCAGCTCGCTCCCCTTGGAGCTGTCGCCAAAACCCGGAGAGCGGACTTTGCACACTGAGGATGCCGGGGGCCGCCGGCTGAGCGAGTGGGCACGCGAGCTGCCAACGCTGCAGGTTTTTCCAGCCCACGAGGAGGTGTTTCCTCTCCCGCGAGTCCCTAAAAGAGACTTGTCTAAAGCTGAAGCAAGTCCGGGTGGCGGCTGCCCCCAGACGCGCAAAGAAGGCGCAAGTGGCGCAGCTGCCGGCCGCGAGCGTAAAATTCCATTCTTGGCGACACCTGCGCCTGCCGGTCATTCCGGCTACCGCCGCTGCACGCCCCGCCCCTCCGCCTCGAGGCCGAGCGCCGACCTTGTTAATTAATTTTCTTAATCGGTCTCAGTCTCCCACTCCTCCAGTCGTCGGCCTGGGGGATGAGTAGGCGACAGGAAAGGGCGGCGTTTTCCGGCTATAAAGTCCCAGCTCGAACCGTCGGCCTGGGGAGGGGGCTGGAACCCAGGGAAGTCGGGCGCTTGGGGCCTGGCCCCAGCCCGGGGACTCTGGTTTGATGGAAATCCAGGCACAAAGCAGAGACCCTCCAGGGGACTTTGACTTTCCAGAGCGGTGTCAGCTTCGGGTCATCCCCGCAACGCCCTTGGATCTGTCTGAAACCTTAGAGGATGCATGTTAAGCCGATGTTGTAAACCACGGCTGATGTTAAGGTGAAGTAAAAAGGAAACGGACACAACTGCTCTGGAAAGCAAAATACTTGGGTGGAGCATTAAAAGCCTCAAAGAAAATAATAGTTGGCAGGTCAAATGGACGTGAGGTTGGAAGTCAAATGCAAAACTCAGCTGAATGATGTTAGAAATCTGACAAGCAAAACAGTCCATGAAGATAAGAGACCGGGCATTGTTTCCTTTCTGCAAATGGCAATTGCTCCGAAGTTTCCTTTGGCATATACCTGGATTTTACTTCAGATTCCTGAGAATTTTACTTGGGGTTCATATTTTAAAATATATGTTCCATTTGGCATTTATGTATATATTTTATGTATGAATTTATTGAAAAATATTAAATGTTACTGGCCTACTTAAAGCTATTTTTATAAATTTTTATGCATAGCTTTCATTGCATGTGGTATTTTCATGAGTACAAATAGTATGTATATATATTAAATACCACATGAAAAATTCCTTTTGCACATACAATCTTTACACATATGTCTTGTATATAGAATTGTTTTCCTGTTTCCTCTAAAATGTGGACTTTATGTACTATTGTATCTTCCGTACCTAAAATGGGGCCTGGCACATAGTAGGTACTCAATAAAATATTTATTGAATAAGTAACCCCTTGACTACAATTTGCTTTATTGTTAGCTGCTATTAACACTTTATTTCCACATGATTAAATAAGTAACTTTAGTACAGTTCTTGCAAGCATAGAATGTCAGGTAGCAATTTTATTCCAAAAACCTATTCTTACTTTTCTGCACGGTTCCTCACTTTCTAGAGGGTTTCCCTCCGTGCTCCTTTATGAGGCTTCACTTCTGGGCTCTAAACAATCTTTCCAGAACTTGCCCCTTCAAGGGCCTGATGGTGCTGATTTGATTTATTCTGGCTTCTTTGATGCTGTACGTTATTTATTTGTACTGAACATCTCCAGTGAGGGAGAATTCCCTCATCTAGTGAACCATCCTTTCAAACAAATGTATTTCCTATACTAACTATGATGGCTTTTAGATTTGATAGATTTTGATTTTCATATGGAAGAGAGAAAAGCTTTGCCTTAGGAAGATTTTAAGGGTTCTGAGATTCTGCTCTGGATTACGGAAAGGTGTAGCCTTGAAAAATTGGTGGTAACTTTAGAAGCTTAAGTGAGACTAAGACAGTGGATGTAGAAAGATGTTTTACTTAGGTTCAATTAAGGCACTAACTAGTATCTGTAGAGCGAGCAACTGTCAGGCCCAAAGATGGGCCATTTTTCTGTTAGTCCGGACTGTGGGAAATGAGCCAAGAAATGTCAGCAGTACCCTTGCTGACCAGAAACCTACAATCTACTGAAGGGGTGGAGAGAATGTGCCAATGTATGCAAGCAAGTGCTGGCTAGAAATATTCTAGCCTCTTGCCACGAGGTATAGTCCTGAGACCAGCAGCACCAAGCCTCACTCTCTGGCCGCTGAATTGGAATCTTCATTTTAAATGAAATGTAGATAGTTTTTGAGTGTCCATTGGATGTTTGAGAAGCACTGGTCATGAGCAGTGGTTCTCAATCTTTTTAAATCACAGACTGATTTTTAAATCTCATGGGACTTATAAGCACTCTTGTCAGGAAAACATGCACAGAGAGTTACACATAAACTGTATCCCATTCAATTTTGGGGTTCCCCCGAACACCAATCTATTGGTGAGGAAGTCCTCTATAAAAGCCTCAGGTCACTGAGCCAGAAGAGCCATTCAGTGTCAACCAGAGGAGTTAGGGAAGGAATCTTACAGGAGGCAGAGCTTAATTAAGCTTTGAAATAGAGGAGAAATTGAATGGGAACAGTAGTGAAGAAGGGCATTTCAGGCGGAAGGAATGCATAGGTAAACAGGCCCAGGAACTGAAACAACAAATATTCATTTTTACATATAGTAAAGAGACTATAGTTTGATAGCAGGCTTTCCTTGCAATTTATTATCATTGCTTGAACCTCCAAGAAATGAAGCTGGAGTGTGGACTCAGTGGTCTTTCCACTTCAGGGGCACCAGGAACCCTACGACATATGGTTTTATGTAAGACCTCATTTCCGATTACTAGTTTTCTCTCTCATTCACTCTTGCCATGGCCACAAAGCTGTCAGGTCTTTCCAGGAACTCCAACAGTGCCTGGGGCACTCCATCTGCCAGACCACTTCATCCCCAGATAACCAAAAGAATCAATTAAGGTCATTATTCAAATGAGACTTCAGGGGCGAGGCTATTCCTCTCAAATAGCGACCCTTCCCACATTCCATTTCCCAGCTTAAAGCTTGAAGACTTTCTTCCTTACCTGACATTATATTTATTTATAGATTCATTTATGGCCTGTTTCCTCTAAAATGTGGACTTTGTGTATTATTGTATCTTCCATACCTAAAATGGGGCCTCGCACGTAGTAGGTACTCAATAAATACTTTTTCAATAAGTAACCCCTTGATTACAACCAGCAATGAGTGTAAAAGCTGTGTTCACAAACTCCACAGCTCTAGAAATATTAATATAGTAAACATTCCTGAAATATACCACATGTATGCTGAGACTAAATTTTCAACCACTTTTCTTTAGTCTAGCTGAACAAGAAATACTAAACACGTGGAACATTTTAAGTTCTAAAACGCAAACATTTTAAAGTAAGGCTTACAAAAAATGTCTTTATAGTCCATGTATAATGCATAACTATTTCTCTTCTGGCAAAGCTGAAACACTCATGTGTACTCAGCTGGGTTTTTCCTCCAAAATGCCACATTCAGACTGAATTTGTGTGTGCATGTTCTCGATTATCCCCCTAAGTTAGATTGAAGGAAAAAATAGAAGAGAATCTGGAAGATTAGAACATTTTGAACAAGAATGTCTTTGTAGCTGGAGGCGTCCCCTCCTTGCTACCCAATTAGAATTTCACCACTCCTGGAAATAAATTTAACCAGTGCTAATGAATTTGGTTGAACAATTGCCAAAAGCTCAGGAATTTTCTAAGCAGTGACTTCCTTGTAAATAAAGAACTTCAGATCACATCTTGGTTAGGAGATTTCAGTTTCACCTAATCAAATGTGACAGGAAATGGTGCACTTTGAGACTATGAGCACGCAGACAGCAGGCCTAGCATATAGCAGGTTAGCCAGTAACACCAAATCCTAGGACCCTTTGGCATTTGAATTAGCTTTAGAACTCTGGCAGCACCAATTTTATTTGCGGATAAGACTTTTAAATATAGATGCATAGTTCATCCTGATTGTTGACTGGAAACCAATGACCATAAATACATTACTTTCTATAGCGTACCATGCTTTAAAAAAAAACCATTACGTTCATCTCATTTCTTATTTGTCTTAGACTGTCCATGTTTGGTAGATAAGGCCCTTTTGAGTGATTTGCTCTTTGTTTCTTTCTGGAAGGGATTTGAGGCAACTTAAAATGCTTATAATGAGTCCTTCTTATTGTATTCTTTGTGTCGTGCTCTTTCTCTAGATACCTGTATGTCCATCGCCTTAGCTTTTTTCGGCCTCTGCTTAAATGTTAGCTCCCCAGAGGCCTTCCAATACAACCTATATAAAATATCACCCATGGCCCTTTTATCTCTTTGCCCCCTTCATTCTTCCTAACATTTATCACCCACCATATTGAATATTTATTTCTTTATTATCTTCTCCATCCTGTACCACTAGAAAGTAACCCCTGTGAGGGCGAAAACTGCATATTTTACTCACTGCTACATCTCAACAACTCAATCAGTGCTCGGCACATAGAAAGGACTTAATAAATATTCGTTGAATGAATGAAAGAACGAAGTACTTTGTATAGATACCTGGCACATGATAAATATTTGTTGAATACTACAACGCTGTAATGAATGAACTAGAGAAAGGTCTGTGATTCATTCAAGGTCATACAGATAGTGATAACTTGGGTTATATAGATTTCAATCTCTACTAATTCTTTCTCTGAAGTTTCTTCATTTGTATACCTGGTAGCAGATCCAGACTGCTGTGTTGTCAAAGTTTCTTTGTTCATCCAATTTAGTACCTGTCAAAATGAACATTATAGAGCTATGAGAGTGATTATAAGATGAGCAGGAAGTATGATTATTTCAGTTAACGTTCTGGGTTTAAAGAGAAATAAGATGAAGGAAAAAAAGAGGGGAAGAGAGAGGTCTGCAATGATAACCCCATACCTTCTGCTCCCTTACATGCATTCATACACGTACAGAAGGACATGTACCTATATACCTCTTCCCAATACATGCACGAAACATACTCGCACCCTACAGGTACATGACTTCACTGTCTCTGCCTTTCTTATGTCTCCTTTATTGTGTTGCCCAGTGTCAGAAGTCCTTGTGCATGAAGGATAGACCATCTTAATTTGAACTCACACAAAGAAACCAGGAAATGTGCTGTGGGGGACACCCAGGACTCTCTTTACATTTACTTCATAGGGAACATTCCATAGGGATGTTTGAAAACCACATCTGACAATAGCCTCCTACTTTTAAAGCCCCAAGGTCACTTAAACTCAAGGCCAGATCTTTTGCTGCCCCTCACCCTGCCAATGTACCAGACTATGGAACACACCTCTCCCTCCAGGCGTAGTGGATACTCCAAAGCCCACTTATTAGCCTTTGTTGTCAATTCTTTAGAAATAATGGTTGTGGCATTTTCCTCAAGAAGAATAGTAGATAGGTGGGTTTGTGGCCTTGAAAGTGCTTTGAGCTGCCTGACTACTGACTGGACAGGTTGGAGCAGGAGGGAAGGAGAGCCATTTCACACATTCAACACATATTTATTCAGTGCCCACTCTGTGCCAAGGAATTGGGCCAATAATGTTGGCATTTCTCCTGGGCTGACCTATATTTCTCTCATCTTTCCAAACCTTCTTCACTGAACATGGAAAAAGGCCTTCATCTTAACCCCCCAGACACTGAGGTACTCCTGACTATGGTCTGGCTAATTGAGCAGGAGGACATGTTAAGCAAATTCGGTACCCACACAAGAGTCAACACTTGGTAACCCTAAGCTTTGCACCTTCACCCAGAAATGCCATGAGATTTATACAAATGAACACTGAATGCTGAGCTTCTTCAAAGGTAGGAGTGGTCTCCTTTGTGACCCAGTATTAAAATCTCTGTTCCTAGAGTGGTCTAAGACTTCCTTTTTGGTTTGTGAAGTTCTAAGTTTAAGTTGTTTTCTGTTGTGGGTCTCTCTAGAAAGCAAAGATAAGGATTTTGCACGTTCATTCCATTATGTTGTAAATCACATTGGAGTGAACTGCACAAATCATGCTAGTGAACATGACCTAACATTCTTATCGTCATTCATCTTATATTTGTTGAACACCAGAGTGTAAGGCACTGTAGCTAATACTCTAAAAGATGCAAAGAAATACGCTTCCTACATGTAAGCAGTTTAAAATTTGTACAGATCATAAAACAAGCACACAAGTATTATTACAAGACAGTATATGATAAATGTCATCAACTCCATGGTGTTTTTCAAATGCCAAGTAGGAATACAGACCCTGATATGTTATCTATCTAAATTGAGACCATCTGGATTATTTGGGATGGATGGTCCAGTAATAGTGATATTTCACTATACATTAGTGGTTTTGAAGTTTTTCCCTTTTTAAGTGGAATCATAGGAAGAACCCTGATCTGATGAACGTTACAGGCAAAAGCGCAGCTGTTCTGGCTGACCTGTAGTGGGGATTCCTTCCCCTCCTATGCCTCTCCCCTTTCATCAACGAGTTTCTTGAAATTCCTTCCTGGTGATCACAGGCTCTGAGAAACACAGTTGAAACCATGGTGAGATGTTCAATAAGTAGAGAGATGGCTTCTGGTTAGGGTGATCAGGATTGCCTGATGGAAGAGATGGCATTTGAAGTAGGCCTTGGTATAGGGTGATCATTGGACGTTTTATTGTATAGGGTGGGGGTATGTGGTCTGAGTGCACCTATACTAGGCACAGATCTTCACAACCCAGTAAACAGCCTCCATAGAGGGTGTCAGTGAGGATAAACACTTGATTAGTGAGTTTCATGGTGGTGGAGGATCTCTGGCCTCCTCTGACCTTCTCTTTCTTCCTCACTCCTCCTCTTCCTCCTCTCTCTCCCACTAAGAGGGATTTTTTGTTGTCCATTTGTCAGCTCAGAGCCCCAGCTCCTCTGGATATTTGTTCTTTGCCAGCAGCAGCACTTACAGTGGGTTCTGGTATTTATTTCTTTAGCAGTGGGCCCCAGAAGCACACACCCACATCACAGCAACAATGGGTGAAAATCACTGCTATCCTCAGAGAATGCTGTGCTGTCTTTCAAGGTGGGCAGGCTTAGGAGGGAGGATACACTCAGGAGCTATAGAACCAGGGAACTAGAACCCTAGTCCTTTAGCAGAGCATTCTAGCTAATCAAAGTTTATACCACCTTGGAGTATAGTTAACATTGCTTTGGAGGTGGGCTGCCTACTCTGAGGTTCATACTGTCCTGAAATAGCCAAATATAAGGATTAAGATGGAGGAATGTCCAAGTCTGAGACAACATTCTCTTCCTTAATTGCTTTATTATCCCTTGTCAGGCTAATGATCTAGTTAGCTATAAAGGAAATCAGGGTTTATGGAAAACCCAAAGATGGAAGTTACACCCAGATTTATAAATATGTGAGGGTTGTGCAGAAAATTCAATTCAATTAAAAAATATATTTGTTGGTTAGAGGGCAGGGTGAAAGAGGTGAAGGGATTAAGAAGTACAAATTGGTAATTACATAATGGTCATGGGGACGTAAAGTAAAGCACAGGGAATGGTATGGTAATAGCTATGTATAATGCCAGGAGGGTACTGGCTTAGTCAAGGGGATCACTTCTTAAATTATATAAATGTCTAACCACTATGCTGTACACCTGAAATTAATGTAAAATAATATTGAATGTCAACTGTAATTGAAAATTTAAAAAGTAAATAATGTATATATAGTTTATAACATGATAAATTACATATATGTATATTTTTTTCCTTCATTTTTTAGAGTGATCTTTGGTTCACAACAAAAAGTACAGAGTTTCCACATACCCTCTGCCCTCCCACCATCAACAATACACATACAGCCTCCCCTACTATCAACATCCTACACCAGAATGTGTGTAGGATGTTGTACCAGAATGGTACATTTGTTACAATCAGTGAGCCTACATTGACACATAATCACCCAAAGCCTATAGTTTGCGTCAGGGTTCACTCTTGGTGTTGTACATTCTGTGAGTGTAGACAAATGTATGACATGTGACCATCATTACAATATCATACAAATAGTTTCACTGCTTCCAGAATCTTCTATGCTCCAGCTGGAAGCCCTTCCTTCTCTCTTATTCCTGGCAACCACTGATCTTTTCAATGGTTTTGCCTTTTCCAGAATGTCATGTAGTTGGAATCATACAGTGTGTAGCCTTTTCAAATTGGCTTCTTTCACTTAGTAATAAGCATTTAAGTTTCCTCCATGTCTTTTCACAGCTTGATAGCTTATTCCCTTTTAGCACTGAATAATATTCCATTGTCTAGATGTACCATAGTTTATTCATTCATCTACTGAATAGTTGTTGAGGTTTTACTCTGAATAAAGCATCAAGCTGTATACAATTAGGAGGTATAATAAGACACAGCTTATAAAACAAGACATAGTTCAGTTGTTCAAGGAGCTTATACTCCAGTAGGGCCTTCTGTTAAGTGGTAGACTGGAGCAAAAGCCTTACAAGGAAAGAGAGATTCCAACTGCTAAAATTTTAGGCTTCTTGAAGAGAAAACGTGAGGAGGGATTAGAAGAATGGGTCGGATTCCAACATTGGAGTGAATTGTGCCCCCTCGAAATTCATATGTTAATGTTCTGATCCTCAAAACCTCAGAATGTGACTGTTTTTGGAGAGAAGGCCTTTAAAGAGGTAGTTAAATTTAAAGGAGATCGTGTGTGTGCACCCTAATCCAATGTGACTAGAATGTATCTTGAAAGTGGGTATGAAGATTAAGTGAAACAGTTCTTGTGACTGTGACTGGCTTATTATCAAACCTCAAAAAGTATGTTCAGATCATTCTTATCCCCCAGGGACAGTCTTATTTGTCTCTGTGTCCCTGAAATCTGCCACAATTCCTGTCACAGAGTTCATGTGCAACAAATGTGTGTTGACTGAATGAAGCATCAGGAGTGGCCTAAGAGAAACAATAGCACATAAAGCTGGGAAAAGAAAAAGGGAAACAGAAGATCATACATGGATAAGGGGGGATCTGTGAATGTTTAGATGCTCAGGCAAGTAGAAAGATTTGAACAATGTTAAATGGCAGTAAAAGGGAAAGAGGACTCCCCCCACCTCCAGGGGTCACATGGGACCACACAACAGGTGCACTTGACATGACTTGCAAAGCATGAAGTACAAGACAGGTGTGCAGGAGCCCTTTGCAGCCTCATCTTACTAGGATTTGAAGAAGGAAAGTTTGTCCCAAGCATTCGGAGAGGCTGATGTTGCTCAGACCTCAGGAACCAAGGAGGTCACGGGGGAAGAGACTGAGGGCAGTTTCAGGTGGCGACAGTGAAAATAGACCCAACAATAAAGACTAGCAAGGCGGAGAGTTTTAAGCACGTATTTTTATTCTCATGCTTTGATATTTTGGGGCCTTGCTGATACTGGAAGGGACTGTCTCTCCCAGGGTCAGCTAATTTCCAGAGCAAAGCAATCAACCCAAAGCCCATACCCCAACCACCTCCTCCCATTCAGGAGGATGTCTTTTCATTTTGTTGATGGTTTCCTTTGCTGTGAAAAAAATTTTTAATTTGATGTAGTCCCATTTGTTTATTTTTCTTTTGTTTCCCTTGCCTGAGGAGATATATCAGTAAAAGTATTACTAAGGGTAATGTCTGAGAGTTTATTCCTGTATTTTTTTCTAGGAGTTTTATGATTTCAGATCTTACCTTTAAGTCTTTAATCTATTTTGAGTTTATTCTTGTATATGGTGTAATAAGGTGGTCCAGTTTTATTTTTTTGCATATATCTGTCCAGTTTTCCCAGTAGCCTTTATTGAATGGACTGTCTTTACTCTAATGTAAATTCTTGCTTCCTTTGCAATAGATTAACTCACCATATAGACATGGATTCCATTCTACACCAAATTTCTGATATGACCCCAAAAAGGTACACCTCTTCTCCTGTAACCTGAGTTGTTTCAAAACTGTTCTCAATGCCAGTGACTCTGATTTTTTTGTTTAGTTTTTAAGTTTACTCCCCATCTCTGACAAACTTCAAATATTTTAAAAAGAGTTAAACAACAATGAGATATTATTATTCACCTATTAGAGTGGTTAAAATAATCCCCCTTAAAAAGAAAAAAAAACTGACAATACTATTTCCTGGCAAGAATGTGGAGCAACAGGAACTCTCATTGAATTGCTGGTATGAATTCAAAATGGTAACAGCCACTTTGGAAAACAGTTTGGTGGTTTCTTATAAAGCTAAACATAGACCTAGCAACCACACTCCTAAGCATTCATCCAACTGAGTTGAAACTTATGTCCACACAAAAACCAGCATGAGAATGTTTATAGTACTTTTATTCATAATTGCGAAGAACTAGGAGCAACCTTCAATTGGTGAATGGCTAAATAAACTGTGGTACATTCATGCAATAGAATGAGATATCAAACCACACAAAGACATGGATGAATCTTCAATGCATATTGCTAAATGAAAGAAGCCAATCTTACAAGGCTACACACTGTATAATTCCACATATATGACATCTTGGAAAAGGCAAAACTCTTATAGAGATGGGAAATAGATTATTGGTTGCCAGGGACTCGGGTGAGAGAAGGGTTGAATAGGTAAACCTATTTTTTTAGTGTGATGAAACTATTCTCTATGTTGGTGTAAAAATGGTAGATGAATGACACTATACACTTGCCAAAACCCAGAAAAGTTTACAGACAAAGGGTGCACCTTAATTCTGAATATTTTAAAAATCCTTTAGAAAGTTGTAGGATCCCAGAATGGAATGCAAAATATGACAAAAGAATCTAACTGTATTCTAAATGCATAAACAATCTCATTGATGGAAGTGGAGGAAAAGTGCTGACCTAAGTAAATTTGGAAATAAATGAAGTCTGTAAAATTAAAGGCAAAAGGAATTGTACATAAGCATTCTAGTTTATAAAGTTATATTCTACAAGGTTATGGGCAACAATTTTCTAGGCACGCTATAGTACATTGGAATTGAGCAATTAAGTAACGAATGGCTGATGGTGGGAGCCAGATTTGTCACTGTAGGGGAGAGAATATAGACAAGTGAGGGGAGAAGTCTAGAATGATCCATGTGGTAGCAGGTTAGAGTCAGAGACATCAGTATGAACCCATACTTAGCTTAATATAGATAAAGATAGTTTTTAGATAGAAATATTTATAAATGCATGTGTACATACATGGGTTAATATGCACATATGTATATTCTTCCTCTGTCATCTGAGAGGGCCAGAAGCAACAGCACCCCAGAAGTATCCAGCACATCCAGATCCTGGTCTCTAGTACCCTTCTCCAGTAAAAGAACCAGGGCTCCATGGAGAAATACCTGATTCTAGGACTGGGTAGGACTAGGACAGGAAATACACAAGATGAGCCTGAACATCTCGTAGTTCCAGAAAGTAAGGAAGTACTCAACAGCACCCCACAATGACTAGAGTATTTTAAACAATGCAGGAGCCAACTGAAAAAGCTCTCAATGGCCATAGGTGGAACAGTCTGAGCAACAAAATAAAGCCGTATTGAGTTTTAACCCAAAGCACCCAATAAATATCCATGAATCTGTACTGATATAAATAAATGATTGAACAAATCAATAAATGGGGGACAAAGCAAATCTCCCCTGCAGAAGAATTCCAAATAACTTATGTAAACAGTTCTCGGTCAAAGAGGCAGAGTATAACTCCCCACTCCTTAACTGTGGGCTGCATAGAGTGACTTTCTTTCAAAGTATATCATATAAAAAGTTAGGGGAAAGGTAACTTTACAGTGGAGAAACCTGACAAACACTACCTCAGCCACGTGATCAAGGTCAACATCAGAATCATAGATCACGTTGATAGCATGCAGACATGCTATGATGTGATGAGAAGGACATTTTACCGCTGTGATCCTCCTCCCCAAATTCATAGCCATGTTCTAATCATGGGAAAAACATCAGACAATTCCTAATTAAGGGACATTCTACAAAATATTTGACCAGTACTCCTCAAAACTGCCAAGGTCATCAAAACCAAGGAAAGCCTTAGAAAGTGTCACAGTGAAGAAGAGCCTAAGAGCCATGACAACAAAATGTAATGTGCTGTGCTATAGTCTATATTGCTATATACCTTCAGTATACAAAACACTGCTGGCTTTGGAACACAGTTTGGAAATGGATGACTTAAGAGATTTCCTGGTGAACCTGAACTCTTAGGTAGCAATAAATAGGTGAGTGGGTATCTTGAAGTGTTGACAGGAAACTCCTGTTCACTTTTGCCCTGCACTGGCAGGTGTACGTCTAGCAGTCTTTGGAAACTTCTAGAAATGCTGTAGACTTTATTGCCCATCACCGCTAGGAAGGTGGGCAGCAGGGACTTTCTGAAGTCTTCTCTGAAGGTCTCTGGTGGCCACAACTGTCTGAATGAAGTGCAGGATGACAGGGAAAGTAACATCTCTGCACAGCAAGTAGTGGAAGGACTATGTCTTGGCTTAAATAGTGACCCTGGCACCACTTCCCTTCTTCTTCCCCCACACAAGTCTATGTTTTCTGTTCATTCAACACATATTTAGAGAATGGTTAACATGTGTAAGACCTGTGCTAGAAAGTGTAAGTAACACAAAGTTGAATTAGACATGAAATTTTCAGACCTTCTTTAAGAAACTCATAATCTAATAGAGAAGTAACATTTGCATAAATAATGAAACAAGGTAGAGAGTGATCATTGGAAAATAGTATTACTAACTAGTTAGGAGAATTATTGCATTTTTTTCCTCCTGCCTGGTGAAACCTATAAGATCACATGAGCCGACTTGTGTGTCAGTTAGTGATATTTCTGGTTTAAGCTCTCATCATGTCTCCCCTGGATCTTTCATCTATGTACCCCCTCCCCAGATCCAGTTAGTCATCAACAAATAGATTGGAGCACCTCACGCGGCATTGCATAGCCATCAGGATAAAATAAAAAGCACTTAGCTGGCTAAAAAACACAACAACAACAGAAAAACTGTCGTGCCCTGGCCCTTGCCTTACAGCTCCAGGCTTCTAAATCGCCCTCAGATTCCAAACATACTGAGTTACTGGTGGTATTCAAACCTGCGCTGTTCTTTCACCAATCAGTGTGAGCAGTGCTGTCTCCTCTTTCTAGAATGCGCTTCTCCCTTTATCTGACTACCATCTCCATATCCTTCAGGGCTCACTTCTCCTGTGAGGAAGTGAGGCCCTGTCTGCTGGGCTACTGTCCCTTCTCGGTATTATTGCAGCTCCTTGCCCATTGCTCCATCCCATCTCTTATATCCTAGAATGTGCTCCTCCTTCACAGACTCTTACTCATCCTTCAAGACTCCGCTTTGGTAGCCCTCCTCCCTTTAGTCAGAGTTAATCTTCCCACTATTTATCCCTCTATTCTAGTCCTGAGTTGCATCTGACTTGTGTTAGTCACTGGCGTGTTTTGTCTTTTTCACTTGATTGTTAACCACTTCAGAATCGGCAGTTTATCTCCCTCATTTATTTTACCACCATGTCTGGCACCAGACCTGTTGATTAAGTTAATTGGCTTTTCTGTGGTTACCTGGGCCTCTAGGCAACCACCAAACATCTCAAGGCAGGTGCAGAAGCTGCCCAGTTGGCCCCATTTCTGAACATCTAACAGGAAGACTGTGCCACTCTTATATGACTTAATAAGCCACAAACAACCAGGAAATGGAACGTATAGCGTGCTTATTTCTCCTCTCCAGATACCTGTTGTGCAATTATGAGCAAACAGAGGGAAGAAATCCAGACCAGAATCTGAAATGTAAAAAACTACTTGTCAACTGCACCATTGTTTTCTGCTGGAGCTAGCAGAGCAGCCTTGCCACACATTCCTGGGACGTGAATAATATCAGTTGTGATTACACTTCAGTATCTCATCCATCACCAGCCTGTGAACATTGAGTATAACCTAATTAGGAAATGTGGAGGTCCCTTTGCTGGGGTTGAGTGCTGGGGAAGCACAGGTTTACATGCCTCTCCCGAGATGGGGACTCACTGAGGCACACACCAGGTTTGGGTCCCGCAGGGCTCCAGGGCCGACCTCACCAGTCTAGTTCACATTCCTCACATAATCACCAGTGAGCCAAGATCAGACACCTTGCATTCCATCCTATATTACACTCCTCTGTAAATGCATTGCAAAAGGGATATGTCAGGACTGAAGAACCAGTCATTTTCAAATGGATATTAAGGTATTAACTAAGTGATTAATTCTCTGCCTAACACATTTTTTTTGTTTACTGGTTTTGCCTGGCCTCAAATAGGAACTCTGAATTTGTTGTCAGTTGGTTTCCCATCTTTCATGGACTTCTTCTAAGCTTGTTTGTCTTTTCCTACACGGCTTTTAAAATGCACTTAAGGGCTGCATTCTATCTTACTAAGTGCAGAGAGCAAAGGACGAAGGGTATCCGCAGGCTTAATTATGAAAGATGAGACAACATCCTTAAGGTTCATTTACATGAGCGAAAAAGTACAGGCTCTTCTTTGTACAAAAGTCTACTTCATCTGGATCCCCACTTGTCACGCGTGGACTTAAACTTGCTGCATTCATTATTCAATCCTCTGTCCATGCACTCATCTGACACGTGTTAGTGCCTGCTGTGTGTTGGTCCGCCCCCAAGGTGCCATGGCATGCAGCATTTACAGAATAACTGGTAGGAGCAAAGGGATCTGTGGCCACAAGGCTACAGTAAGAAGGACCCACCCACTCTGGAAGTGAGCCCCTGGCCGAGGATAGAGATCCAACAAACTGAGCTAACTGATAAGTCAGCCTTTACTGGAAAATGTTTGTTTTCTCAAACCACCCTCTGCTGACTCAACATATATTCCTATAACCTATACTTTGCCCTCGTAATGTGTATGCCTCAATGTCATGCTCCAAGGTTCTTTTGCTGCCGGGAATGAGGTCTCAGGGACGATTGTTAGAATTATTGATCTGTCTGGAATGATGATTAAACCACTTAGAGTGTCATGATAGTTTGCCACCTATTTCCAAGCTTCCTCTGTCCTTATTTCATAGAACAAGGCTTCCGTTGGATTCCCATTCTAGGTATCTAGTCTGTCTTCTTATAATTTTCACTGCTGTGTCCTCTTCCCAAGAGATAGAACCTGGCTTTGGTAGAAACCCCACTAAATACTGAGATGGTGAATACCACACACTCTATTTTGGCTCCGACCACGGGTGAGGACATCCTGCTACTTCTACCTGCTGACTTGATGTTTGCCTGCATTATGTCTGGACATTAATTAATTCCCTTGATTGCTATGCCCTACCTGCTTGTTGGAATTTCTGTGGTCACCATAGCTCCAACCTGTCTCAGCAGCTCCACCCCTGCTCACAACTAGTCCTGCTGCCATGCCTTACTGAAGAATCATAGAATTTGACAGGGAGGATATTATCGGCTGTTACTACTCTGGCTTTATTGTAAGGGAAACTGAGGCTCAGGAGGATTAAGTGACTTGACCAACTAAATGTGTAATACACAACAGAGCCAGGCTTTATCCTAGGTCCCCGTCTCTAAATAGTTTACTCTTTGCCCAAATTCATGCTACTTATTCTAAAAATCTTAAGGGTGGTATTGAAACCTAGATGTGATAAAAAGGTGAAAATAAATGTTTTATTATCATTATCATCAGCAAGTGGGCTTCCTCCACTTTGTAGCAATGCCTATCTTCCGGATCTATCCAGGTCTTTGAAAAAGAAAAGCTCCTGCTTCCTGCCATAGACGAAATTTGCATGTGGGTACGAGAAATTACAACAATGTCTACAGATGCCAGGTGTGAACTAGTCACGTTTCAAAGTTTATTTGTGGTTATTTAGAATGGAGGCCTCATTTTCCCAAACAGAATGTTATAAATGGTGGTTAGATTCTTAGGTTATCCACGAAGGCTGTTTGATTAATAATGCCGCAGGAGTACATTTCTAGTTCAGAAGGTAACTGAGGCAATGCGTATATTATGCCACTGCAACATAACCAACAGGTCCTGATCAATTAAGTAATTTATTTTGAGTTTATTTTGAGGCCTATAGAACTGTCTCCAGACAACAGTCACTATTGGCTCTAGAGTGTGTAGGGGTGGTTGGGAAATTTCCTGGATTTTAATAGCTCAGAGAGCTAGTTTGTCAGATGAGAAATGAGAAGATATTCTAAGAGAGCAGTCAAGAGGCTTGAAGAAAATATACAGATGTGGAGTAGGAAAAGGGCAGGAAAAGAGAAATTCCGGAAACAATAACAACAACAAAAAATGGTGTGAGCAGAAGAGTTGGAAAAAATCAGAGTTATCCGAGGATGAGAAGTAAAATCTGACAAGGAAATGGGAACTAAGAAAGGGACTTAGAAAGTGTGGATTTAGAAGGCTAGGGATTTATAATGTGAGAGGCAGAAGATGATTTTGGCAGAAGATAATTTTGAATGGCTGTTGACAGAGCAAGCTCAGCTTTAGAAAAATGTATTAAAGAAAAGCTATACTAATAAAGCGCATGTAACTTAACCCTAACTAGGCGTAACCAATGGTCTGCCAGATTAGCCATGGAGTCTCACTGGTGGGGGACAAGGTACAACCCAGAAGAAACACGGGGTCTGTGGACTGATGGGAAAAGGCCCTGCAGGGAAGCTAGACCCAGTAAAATAGAGAAAAAAACAATTCTGCAGAGAATGGCTTTGGTGGAATGTGCACCTCTCTGTTGTTTGTCTTTGCTCTATTTCCAATACTAGAATGGGAGGAAATCTTGACTAGAATAAGATTTGGTCCAAGAAAAAGAAAAGCAAGATAAAGAGTAGCAATTAAGTTAATGGCACTGTTATTCTTAAAGATGCCATAATGGGCTTCTTTGTTGGTTGGTTGGTTTGCAAAAACCTGGACAAAGTCTGGAATCAAAAGAATGGGAAAGAGAGATTAATATCTCTTTGTCAATCATGTAAAAATGCTATCTACTTTGTGACCTGGGGCAAGCTCTGCAGATTGTGTATCCTTTAGGGAAATGTTTCTCTTCTTTAAAAGGGATTTTGACTGTACTTGCTCTGGGAGAGATGAGTGTGTGTGTGTGCTTTGGATGAAGGTCCAAACTGTTCCAGATTGAACAACTCAGTCTTTGGGGGGACAGACTGCTATGAACTATTATGTCTCATGGATTGCCCTAATTGGAGGTGGAGGATCATATTTTAGGATAAGAACAACCCGCTTAAACAGAGGGATAAAGTTTCCTAGAGGACGGTAGACATTTGCAACACGATGAATGAAGAATGTTCTTTCTCTATTTCTGCAGAGGGATGGAAACAAAGATAGGAAACAGGGGACCCAATTTGAGGCTCCCTGTGAAAGATTTAATGTTTTTCATGGACCCTGGGATCAGTGATTCGTAGGGTCATTTTTAATATTAAAAATTATAATTATTTTAATCTCTAAACCTTCGATCAAGTCCAACAGCCTTGTGCTGTTGATGGGATGGGTGAATTAAGGGATGTGACAATAGAAGAAAATGTTACCTTCTGCTGAGGTCACTGTGCCAGCAGCAGAGTTCTAGGAAGATGTAAGTGGAGAACTAGCAGCGAGTAGCCAGAGGCCCAAGGAGGAACTGGCAGAGGCACGCCATTGTGCTAGATCTACTGCTTCAAGAACAGATGAGAACTGCAGTGACCTTTAATGGGGGAATTGCCCAATGGGATTACACAATCAAAGAATAGAGGGTTTTCTCATCTGCTCTTCCATGAAGATGTTGGAAGAGCAGATTTCTCAAGATCCTAGGTAATTGAGTGTATGTGGCTGAAGCTTTCTCAGAAATGCTATGCATGTATGTATTCTAGGAGGGTTGATGATGAATGGAAAAGGTGGGAGCCAGGAGGGATCCATCAGAGGACCCCTAACAGCAGCCAGTGGGGAAGACAAGTCCGGAAATTTTTCTACCTCATCAGTCACTATGGTGAGGTGGAAAAAATGCATGTGTAAAGATGTAGGATTTTGGCAGGACTAGAAATTGCCATTTCTATTAGCCATTTACAGATATTATTTATTGTGTGTTTCTTCCTATTAATTAAACTTCTATTGAAATGATCTTGTGGTGACAGAGTTGGCAAGAGAAACACAGTTCTTTATTTCATTACTAGGCAAGTTGGGGCTGTTGGCAGAATATTCCAACAAAAGTTGAATATTCTATGAAATTAATTATCTATAGAACCTGTGGAAGGATTTGCTGTAGTGGGTGTTATATTGTGATGAGGAGTTTTCAGTAGCTGTGGTGGTCTCAGAGGATTTATTTTTGAGATGGGATAGCTGAAGAAGTAAGAGTTTACAGTTTTGGGTTAGAGGAAACAGCGCCTGAGATAATGTCACTGAAAAATTAGAAGAAGGCTTTGGCTATGCTTCCAACCATATCACATAATGAGGCAGGAGACTTGGTGAGGGGAAAGACTGGGAATTTGACCTTAATTGTGTTCCATTTAAAACATTGATTTAAATTTCTGCTTGGATTTTGCTCCATCCATTTCTCTAGCCTTTGAAAATGGAGTACTTTGTCTTCACACCTGCGTTCAACTCCATCAAAATCTTCTTTTCTTGTTGGGTAAAAGGGCAGGACCCTAATCCCGCCCCGCAGATCCCATATCTGAGATGATGACTCATTACTTTGGGGACCTTGTCCTCACCTCTAGTACCCACTCACACCACTGTTCAAGTGGTTTTTATCTCACACCCTTTCTCTAATCCTACTTCTCTATTCGTCTGCAGGACAATGCTATTTGAATGTGTTTATACATTGTATTTAATTTATTAAATAAACTCATATAGTTCTTTTCTAAAATTCACCTTGCATAGTTTTTTTCATTACTATCAAGAGAACCACTTGATTCCCCACTCAGCCCTACTCTGTAGCTCTTTTCATCCTCTCAATAGTCTTTTGTAGAGTGAACATTTTTAATTTTGATGAAGTCCAATTAATCAATTTTTTCTTTTATGGATTGTGCTTTTGTAATCATGTCTAAGAACGCTTTCCTTAGCCCTAGTTCCCAAAGATTTTCTGTTATTTTTTTTTTAAATAAAACTTACATAGTTTTACATTTGACATTTAAGTCCGTTGTCCATATTGAGTTGATTTTGTATCAGGTGTGAGGTTTATGTCAAGTTTCTTTCCTCCTTCTCCTTCTTCTTCTTGCCTATGGGTATTTGATTGCTCCAGCATCATTTGTTGAGAAGGTTATCCTTCCTCCATTGATTGTCTTCATCAAAAATCAATTGGATATATTTGTGTGAGTCCATTTCTGGGTTCTCTACTGTGTTCCATTGACCTATGTGTCTGTTCCTTTACAATACCACACAGTCTTGATTACGATCGCTATGATTAAATAGCTTGAAATCAGGTAGACTGATACCTCCCATTTTACTCTTTTTTCAATATTGTTTTGCCTTCCCATATATACTTTAGAATAATCTTGTCTATATCTACAAAATAATTGCTGGGATTTTGAGAGACATTGTGTTGAACATGCATATCAACTGGGGATAATTGATATCTGTATTATGTTGAATCTCCCAATCCATGAACATGGTGTGTTTCTCCATTTATTTAAATCTTCCTTGATTTCTTTCATCAGCATTTTGTAGTCTTCAGCATACAAATGCTATACATGGTTTGCTATATTTATACCAAAGTACATCACTTTTTTGAATAATTATGAATGGTATTTTATTTTTAACTTCTGTCTTTCTAGGCTTTCCCTTTTCTGGTCCATTGGCAAAAAGAGCAGGTTTTGTTTGGGTCTTTTTTTTCATCTGTAGTCACTGGCATTTCTGAGATTGCTTGCTTCTTCAGCTTCAGGTCTGGGATATATGGGGTAAAAAGAAAACCCAGGGAACTCACCATTGTGTTATTCCTTGGGTCCCAAGATTCCTAGCTAGTCCCATAATCCCTTTTACATTTTTGTGCATAATTTTGGTAGACCTTATTCAGCTATGTATATATTACAGTATAGCGGAAACACCTGTATATTATACTTGAATCCTGCCCTTTAAGAATTTATAGTTTAGTGGGTTCTAAATTTCTCTCATACCTGACCTAATACTACATGGTAAGTTAGGAGAAACAAAGGCAAATTTCTTGGTTGTGAAATATCTCCTCCATCTGCCTGTAATTAATACTTAAAGCTTCATGATTTGCACTATGTTCCAGTGCATTCTGTTCTTTCTCCTAATAAAACAGAATTATATGATGTCCCAAGAGAGTTAAAATACTAAACTGGTATTAAGAATTAATAACATAGTGTGAATGAATTATTAAACCCTTTCTTGACACTTTGCTGCAAGCTGGGTATTTTTGACTGGTAAGATGCTAGAAAGATAGATACAGAGTGCAAAGAGGTAGGACTGGTCCAAGATAACAGGTATGATGAAGGCCTACAGATGGCTTACATTCAAGCCTGACCCCTCTGCTTGTGACTGTGTGCCTTTGGTCAAGTTATTTAATCTTCTCATTAAGTAACTTAGTCTCTTCATCTGTAAAATGGGTTTAAAATAGAAGCCGTCTGTTTTAATTTTCTAGAGCTACTGTAACAAATTACCACAAATTTGGCTTAAAACAACAGAAATGTATTCTTTCACAGTTCTGGAGATCAGAAGTCTGAAATCAAGGTGTCAGCAAGGCTATTCTTCTTCCATAGGTTCTAGAAGAGATTCTAATCCTTGTCTCTTCCAACTTCTGGTGACGAAAAGCACTCCTTGACTTTTGACTGTTCACTCTAGTCTCTGCCTTGGTCTTCACATGGTCTTCTTTCTGTCTGTAATAAGGACACTTGTAATTGGATTTAGGGCCTACCCAAATAATCCAGGTTGATCTCATCTTGAGACCCTTCAATAATTACATCTGTAAAGACCTTTTTTTCCAAAAAGGGTGATATTCACATTTTCCAGGGGCCTCTCTTTTGGGAGACCACTATTCAACCCACCACATCATCCCTTAGGATTATTATGAGGATGAGATCATTTCTGTAAAACTCTTGGTCTAATGTCAGACATAGTAGTAGGTGTTCAAGGTTAGATTTTACTACTACTATTATTATTATTATTATTATTCAGCAGGAGGGCATGCGATGTTTGAAGTTGGGTGGATATAAGGAGGTGAAAGGAGTAGGATGATGTTTTAGTTATTTATTATGGCATAACAACAGCACTCCCAAAGTTAGTGGCTTAACACAAAGGCAATTTAACCCATGTTTCTGGGGGTTGCCTAGGTTTGCTGGTGGTTCTTCTAATCCATCTGTTATAGCTTAAGTCACTTAGTGATTCCATCCATCTTGAGGCTGGACCATCTGTCCAAGATAGTGTCTTATCTTCCAGATCTCTCACATGGCCTCTTTTTATTCAGTGGTGAAGTCCAATCTTTGTTATGTCATGGTTGTTGGGTTCCAAGAGAAAAAGCAGAAGCTTCCAGGTCTCCTGCACACACCCAAGGGCTGGAAGTATCTCAGCATCACTTCTGTCAAATTCTATCAGTCAAAGCAAGTAATAGGCTATCCCAGATTTCAAGGGATAGGTAAATAGATTCTACTTCAAGATGGGAAGAACAGCAAGAATGTATCCCCATCCCAGGGAAAGAATGGAAGAAGGAATTGATTTGGAGATTGTCTAACACAGTTAACCCTAAAGACTAATTTTAACTTCGTAGGTTTGTTTTGTGCAAGACCTTCATGCTGACCAGCTGTTCTCATATCCTAGCTTAGATTCTGTAGTTCAGTCAAGGAAATGAGCTTACTGTTTTCTCAATAGAGCTTTTATCTTCTTGCTTTTCCTCATGTCATTTCTTTAATCAAAAATACTATTTTCCTGACTCTTAAGCCATTCATGTTCACTGAGTCTCTACCTTAAAGACAAACCTTAACTTCTGTAACTGATTCTCATTAAATTCACCCAGTTCTGACCTTTTCTTTTTTCTCTCTGAGTTCTCTGGAATTTAGGTATCCAGTTTGTGTTTTATTAATTTACATTTGCTGAAAGGTTTTTTGAAACTCTGTATTGCCAAATATTGCAGATGTGTATAATCATATCAGATTGTAAATTCACAGGGATGTGGGCTATCCTAGCTTTGCCTCTTCCCAAATCACCTATATCAGTTATTTTGCACAAGCCAGATTCTGTAGTTCAGAAGAGAGTGCTTCTGAGTGAAATTGAATTTGAGCAAGAACGCTAGATAAATAGGATATAAATATTTAGTACATGTTCTATTGTTGAATGAGTAAATGAATGCCTACATGCCTGAAGGCCACTAGGACTTGGCAAATCCATTTTCAGTGGAAATTATTCTGGTGCATCAAATATTTATTAAGCACCTAATATGTTTCTGTCACTTTGCTATACTCATAATGGAGTTGTAAAAAAAAAAGCAAAAAATGTAATCTCTGACCTCCAGGAAAATAGATCAGGACAAGATGCACATATACTCATAGCTAATACAAACCAAGTAGAGGATACTGGGAGAGCACATGGAGGATTATGGAGCATGGCCTCATCGCTCAAGAGATGGTTCCTGAATAAGTTGACACCAATCAAAGCTTAAAGTGTAAGAGACAACCAGACAAAGGGTGGAGTAAAGTTAGAAAGGGCATTTCAGGCAAAGGGAGCTGAATGAAGAAAAGCACAGGAGTGTTTTAGCATGAGTGCAGTGAAGGACGAGGTGTTTAAAGCATAAAGTGGGAGGCAGCAGCTTCGGGACGATAAGAATGGAGAGGTAGATAGGAACAGATGAAAGAGGGCCTGTTTTTCCCTGAAAGGGAGCTCAGCCAGGCTTGGGTGAGTCACTGCACCAGTATAGGCAGAGGAATAACATGGTCAACTCTGTGTTAGAGAGGTCCCTTTGACACCCAGGTTGAGGATGGACTTCCTGGGTACATTAAAAGCAAGAAAAGTGACCATCTAGGCAGATGACTAGGGCCTTGAACTAGACTTTAAAAATAGAAACACAGGAGAAGAAATGGCTGAGAGAACTATTTAATAGAACAAATGGGCAGGGCTTGGTGAGTGATAGAATGTGGAGGATGAAAAAGAAAAATGAGTCTAGGCTGACCCTTAGATTCCTGACTTAGGTGACTGAGTAACTTCTGCGTCATTATGTCATGGAGGCAGGGGGAAGAGAATGAATGGTATAGTGATGATGAGAGGTTCAATTTTGTCCTTGCTGAGTTTGAGGTACCCATTGGGATGTTCAAGTAGATATAGGAACTCCTTCAACTGCACAGTGGTACTTGGGAAGCCACGTCCTTGGGAGAGCCTGGTTTCTGTTAAGGTCAGGAAGTTTAGAAAGCATCTAATGAATCGATTGAAGACAAAGGATGGTTGAGTTATCATGGAAACAAAGTTCCAGAGGGCACAGGTGATAGCTATGGGGCAGGAGTAGGGGAAGAGTGTTTGGATAAAGACAAGAACCTTAATGTTTTATGAGATGATGTGTAGGAGGCTCAGGGGAACGTTGGTGGCTTTTTTCCCCTTTTTTGTGACTAAATTGAATTCCTGGATCCAATTCCAACATTGGGGTGGGGTCCCCCCCGCCACACACACACTAACAAACAATTCTCAGAGACCAATAGGGTATCCATGAATTCAACTCAATTCTGACACTATCTACCCAGACATAGCATCAGATTCCACAGGTTAAGAGTTCAATATTAGAAGACTGCCCTACCCCACTTCAGCACACACTTAAGATCCCAGATGCAAGCCCAGGTTACTATGCTTCTGACTGACAGGCCACAGATTGGAGGTCCCAATGACCCCCACAAACTCAGAATGCCAATTGAAAGTCCAGGTTGTTACCTGTACCTCTGACCAACTGGCTATAAATCAGAGATTCCCACAACCACCTCTTCAGGTTTAATTAACTTGCTAGACTGGCTCCCAGAACTAACATCTTTCTAACTAGATCACTGGTTTATTATAAAAGAGTATAACTCAGGAAGAGCCAGATGGAAGAGATGCATAGGGCAAGGTATGTGGGAAGGGGTGTAGAGCTTCCATGCCCTCTTCAGGCATTGCCCTCTCCCAGAATCTCTATGTTTTCACCAACTGGGAAGCTCTCCAAACCTCGTCTTCATGGGTTTTTATGGAGGTTTCATTACTTAGGCATGATTGATTAAATCATTGGCCATTGGCCATTAATTCAACCTTTAGTCCCATCCCCCTCCCCTGAGATTGAGGGGTGAGACTGAAAGTTCCAACCCTCTAATCACAGGGTCCTATCTCCTGGCAACAAGCCCCCATTCTTAGGTGCTTCCAAGTTACTTCATTCACATAATAAAAGATACCTTTATCATTGCCAACACTTGGGAAATTCCAAGGGTTTCAGGAGCAGTGAGCCAGGAACTCAATGAAGACCTAATATTTTATAAATCTCAATATTGCAGTGACCCAGGATAACATAGATTTCAGGCTTGGTAGGGTCAGCTGACTTTAAGAATTCCCCATGGGATTTAGGATTTAAGGCAGGGCAGGATTTGAGTTTGACCTTGGGCAGCTCCCATCAGAGGTAATTAATATTAGTTGTGATTTTAACTTCATGTGACAATGGTGTCAGTGGGATCTGTGATGGCCTCTAGCTAATGGCCCTTATAAAGTCTATAAGCTCTGTGGTGAATGGAAGCCAGAATGGTAAAAAAATGGCTCCAACTTATCTGTATATATGATTTTATCTAAAAATACACATCAACATGGAAGTTAGCTAGTAGATATTCATTTAATTAATCACAATATTTCAAATTTTCTTCTACATTGGTAATAGAGACAAAATAGGGAAAAATAGAAAAGTCAAGAGAACAAGTAAATGCTAAAAACCACATAAGTTACACTGACTTGACTCCTGCTTTCTTACTCAGAAATGATTTTTGAAGTCAGTTGCAGGAGTCAGATGAGTTTCTGGAAGTTTTTTTCTCATACATTCCAACTTTTAATAACCTCTGAAGCCTTCTGACATTTTTCCTGAGTGCTTCTGATAAGGATATTGCAGTTGGACATTTGGCTAATTAACAAGTTCAACAACAGATAGAAAATGCTCCAAATATAGAAAGCCATTTTAACACAGGAGTAATGTGTTTGGAAGATGCAGTGCGTAAGGCATATAAGGTAACTCTTCTGAACGTTCACCATAGCCAGGCTTAACCTCTCACAATAATCTCCTATAGCCGCTTACATAAAAGTCTCAGCACGTCTTCTGGTCTTTCAGAGCCTTCAATAATCTGGCTTCATCTTCATCTGTCAAATAAGAATAACAGCTTCCTTATTTATCCCAAAGGTTTTTTTTTGGTCAAGACAAAGGAAATAATACATGTGAAAGAGTTTTGAAAGATGTAAAAGCTATATATGTTTAAAAGGTACTTCCTTTATGGCTATGCTTTTGTTTTATCCTCCTTCCTTCCTTAGTGCTAGGATTTTCTGTCTCTAAGCCCCAGGGTCCCTAATACCTGGTAACTTCCAACTGACTGCTCAACGTCTACTGATGACCAGGACCACCTCTGTTTGCATATTCACTTCCATCTTAGATCTCAAAACTATGGCTCTTAATGACCAGCATATCCTTGCTTTTATGGACTGGTCTACCTCAGACCCATCTTCAGCCTCCTTCCCCATATTTCTGAGCCAAATTCATAGCCTCCTTCAAAACAAAACATAACAAACACAAAAACAGTGATCTCTGTTGGCCTCTCCTGACCTGGCTTATTTTACTCCCACACAAGTTGTATATCTTAGTCATTCTCTGCTGTGAAACAGCATTACTTGTGAGGGTACTGGGGATCTGAGTCTAATAGAGAAACCGTCTCACCCACAGCTACTGGGATACTGTCATCAAGTCTTGTGCAAGAGTGAAAGTCTAGAAAGAAGCAGGGACCAAAGAAAGTGATCCAGGTCAATCTGCAAGATAAAGAAAAACAAGACAGACAATGAAGGCTGGAGTTTGGGGCCTGGATTTCGAAGGCCTATAGGCCAGGATGAGGAACAGAGAGTGTACCACCACCTGGAACAGGCATTGTCAGCCAGCTGGCTTCCACATGTTCTGCATGGGGCTTGGGGATGCTGCTGGCCTCATTCAAAAGGCCTGGGGTGGGGCAAACAACCTGGCTTGAGAGTCACTCTCCTGTACCCAAAAAAACTTCATTGATTTCCACTATCTGTGGAGAAAGTTCAGACTGCTTAGCTTGGTGTAACCATTATGTTCAGGTCTCACTAGCTTGGGGACTAAAATGGTCACATTTCCTTTAATGATCCATCATGGTGACATGCTTAATGGCAGCCAGTTCTGCTCCTCCCAGGTTCCTGCCCCTTGGAGCCACACCCCTGCCTCTCCCAATCTCAGGCCCACTCTTCAAATCCTCATTTTTTTTGTCTGCCTCTTCTCAGAGCAGATCATAGAGAATGGCCTCAAAAGATATAGTCCTGCTTTCGCCTGGATTCAGTTTCATTCCAGGGATGCTTTGCATTACAATTTAGCTTCAGTTTGGCCACAGAGCTGAACACTTTTATGGCAATACTTTCTGACTCTCTCATACTTGTTTCTTTAAACTCACATGTAATCACAGACTATCAGAACTGGAAAGTACCCTAGAGATTACTGAGTCAAGCTTCCTAGTATTTTTAAATAAAGAGGTAGAAAAGTTAAGTGACTTGTCTAAATGACAATTCCCTAAGAATAGAGTTCATATTTTCATTCAGGTTTCCTGTTTTCCAGTTCAAAATGCTTCCCTTATACAACCCAGTGTCTAATTAATTAGGCAACCGGTAATTTAAAAGGAGTTTATTGGTAAATGAAAGGTCCAGTTTGATGAACTGAATAATTGTCCTTTTATCTGTTTTATAAGATTTCATTTTCATATATTAGATTATTAATGACAAGATACCCCCATATCTGATAGAGATAAAGTATATCATTTTGAATGAACAAACATAGCTTATTTGGCAACTTTCTCTGCTGCCTACCTGTGTGAGCCCCAGAGCCACTGGGAATGGACTTTAGAGTCAATCATAGTAGAATTGTGGGGTCTCAGGCAGTTATGAATGAAAAGTTTTCGTTTTTTGCACAAGTCTTCTCTACGAATCTCAAAGTCATATAAAGCAGGGACTGTGTTCTAGTCATCCCCATGTAACCAAAAGCTCAGATTAAGGACTTGAGAAGTATGTGTTGAACAAAGAAGAATGGTTGAAAGAACATCCCCTTTTCCACAAACAGAAATGATAACAGAAAACAAGCATAAGAGATGGTCAGGGATATACTGAGTTGGTGAGCTGGGAGGCAGGGGAGTGAAAAAAGGGGATGTTTCAAGTTTTAGTTATCTGTTGTTGTGTAACAAATGCACTCAAGACTTAGTAGTTTAAAAGAACAATAATGTATTATTTCTAATTGTCCTGTGGATGATTGGGCTTAGCTGGGTGGTCCTTCTGCTCCACGTGATGTAGGCTGGGATCACTCACGAGGCTCTCAGTGGGGAGCTCCATCCAAGATGGCCTCAAGCTCCAGGGCCTCTTTTGGTGGGGGCTTATATCATCCAATGTTTTATTCTGAGTTTCTAAATAGTGGCCTAAAAGTAGAACTGCCAGCTTTTGAGACCTAAGCCTGGCAAGTTGTTGTTTCCATCTCATTCTATTGATCAAAGCAAGTCACAAGGTCAGCTCAGCTCAAAGGGAGGGAAAATAGATTCTACCTCTTGATGGAAATGGTGGCATGTGCGTACAGAAATGGGAGGGATTGTTGGAGCTACATTTGCAGACAACCTGCAACAGGGAAGAAGAAAGGCTATCTATACTGAGTGTCTTGCCTGACTAAGGCACCAGTAGCTACGTGTAATGCAGACATTGAGGCAAGTGCCTATCTTGAAGGCACATGGAGCTGTCCAAGACTATTAAGGAGGCAAATATGTTGAAATACGATTTGCTCAGATTATCAGTAAGGCTGCTATGTATGCTTTATCACCTTACGTCTCTCAATCAAGAAATGCCTTACCCTAAACACTATTGTCTGATCCCAATGGAGTTTTTCAAGACTCTGAGGGCAAGAGTGTAATAAAGATATTAGCTCTGAGGGCAAGAGTGTAATAAAGATATTCAGCTACTGCAACTTTTCTTTAGAGAGTGCTGGGGCTTTAAATGAAAGCAGTAAATTTTCCTCTTCTTCAATAATGAAAAACCCTCAAACCATTTATGTAGCATAATTCAGAAGTTATAGGACAGTTTACAATGAAGCATTTTTATGAGCAATCAGATGCAGCAGTCAAAAGATTTTTCCCTTTTTCATCTTTAAAATACTAAGACTTCAAGCCACACTGAACCAAGGACAAAAAGGAACAGAGCATGCAGGGGGAAGAATGGGAAGGTTTCGCTTCATTTGCAAACTCTACTGTTCACTAGCTCATGGCCAGGGCTGGTCACCTACCTGCTCCCTGCCTCTGCTTCTTTATTTTTCAAGTGGGGATAATAAAGTAGGGTCTGCCTTGCCTGGCTTTTCTGAACACTGAGAAGTACTCTGAACGTTATTTGATCTCAGTGAATGACTAGGTACATATATAATAACATATCTGTCAACATCTAAGGTAAATATTATTGGTTTCTTTGTAGAGGCTTTATTATTTTTTTAATTACAAAAGTCATACATGAACGTAAGCTAATTGTAAAAGTATCAGAAATATATAAGGCAAATAAATAAATAAATAAATAAATAAATAAATAAAACCTTTTTTATATCCCAATTCTCACCGCAACTCTCTCTCCCCAGAGGTACCCACATCTGTTTGGCATGTATACTTCCAGATCATTTCCATACTTTAAAAATACATACAAGCATAGATACCTATAGTTTTTACATAAATGGCATCTATTAATGTGGATTTCCATGCAATTTGTAGGCAGCTTCTTCAGAAATCAATGAGATGCTTTTCATGTTTCCACATTAAACTATTGGCTAAAGGCTTTCCGACTTGACTGAGATATTTTTTGCAAATCTCATGCATATGCATTGTTTTTCTCACTTTTATTATTTATTTAAATTGTTAAAGAGAAAAACACATGATACCATACCTAGATTTAATACCTGATCTAATTGCAGTTTCAATAGCTCCCCAAAACAATCTTAATCAACCAGTCTGGAATTTTCTGGTCAACACCAACGATGTAATCTGCCAAGTGGGCCCTCTTCAACCCCTCACCCCCTTAGAAAGAAGAGGCAATTTGTGTGATAAAAATCCTTCCTTGTTCTCTTGCCCACCCAAAAAAGAAGATATCTGAGGCCCCCAAAATAATCCTTTCTTTTCTTTTGTTAGTAGCTCCCTTGTCCCACCTTTCTTCCTATAACCCCCCCCCCCCATTTTGTATACACCCTCCCAGCCCCTCCTAGTTGCCAGATGGAATGCTGCCCGATTCTTGAATCGCTAATGAAACCTATTAGATCTTCAATAAGAATATATTTTATTTTACTGGAGTGTATGCACCTTTGTATGCATTCTTTACAACCTTTGAAAACAAGATTTGAAATATATAAACTTACCAAATGTTGGTTGTTTCTGCTTTCCTTTCCCTTCCCTTGATTTCTTCACTTTTTCTAAACAAATTCTCAAGCTGATAGCAGCAAGCAACTTCCCCCTTCCCTTGCCTTCAATATTATCCTGGGTCATTCCAAGTTCAGAGAGTGACTTACCTCAGTTAACTCCTTTCTCATACACAAATCTAAATCTACCTTTGAATTCCTCTCACATTCTTTCACAGTTACCTCAGGGAAATCTTCACTCTTTGGGCCCTCCCTAATTCATTCACTTGGCTGAAAAAATATGGCCCCATGTTTGGCTTGCTAGTGATAAATCTTCATCAATGAAAAAGTCCATTTGCTCATTTATTTGTGCTAAAATGTTTCTCATATGCCTATTCTGTGCCAGACACCATGGACCACCCAGTTCTGCGAGCATGTCTTAGGGGGCCTGACCCAGTTTAGGGATCATGGAAGGCTTCTCTGATGAAATGTTGACCTGAGGTCTGAGAGAGAAGGAGAAAGAGGTAATTAGGTGAAGTGTGTATGTGTGATCAGGGTGGGAGGGGAGGTCTGATGAGATTTGCATTTTGGCACAATAATTCTGACTTTAGTATAAAAAAAAAGAAGTTGGAGGGGTGCAAACATGTAGCAAGGAGACAAGTTTCAAAAGATTCAAATAAAAATAGATAGTAATTTATGAGGATAAACAGTCTCCGATAATCTTGAAATGACACAGACATTCCCTTTAAAATCATAAATGTTCATTTATCACCTAATCCCCTGACAATTAAATCCATTTCAAGCATTAAGTATTATTTAAGATAAAAATCTGAAGGAACTATTTCTCAATTATGATGATTCATATTACAACCAGAACGTTTCTACTATTTTTGGTATAAACCTATGATGGTCCTGCTAGGATCCTTGCTGTGGAAGGTGAAGGGGAGATGTGAGAGAGGCAAGGCAGGGCAGCCAGGAGACAGTCTCCGTTTTTAACTCCCAGAACTTGATTCATTACCTTCCTGACCCTACTGTTCTAGTTTTTCCCAATGTCATTCATAATCACTTATTCATGATCCAGATTTTTAATATGGTCATTCTTATCAGTAAATTGTTGAAGAGGCAGGCATTAAAAAAAAAAAGTGATATGAGCTAGAATCCCCAAGGTGCATGATCTGACAATGTCAGAGGCATATAAAAATCAAGAACATATTTCATTCTTGTCCTCAACAAAATGCTCAACAGAACAACGTTAACTATCACGGAGACAAACGGACTCTCACAAACACAGATCAGCTATTGCCATTTAAGGATCATCTCTGAGAAAGCGATTCTGTCTTCCAAAAATTCAGTGATTCTGATTTAATCCACACTTTAAAATATTTAAAAATACCCCCCACAGAAGAGTACTGAGAATGGGTGCTGTCTAGCTGACATTGTTAAAATAAGTCTTCTTTCCCTTTTGTTTAATGGCATACCGATTTCTATTTTATTTTATTTTTATAGTATGGTTTGATGTATTTATATTTTCAGCCTCCATTTTTGTTTTCTTTGCTATGGTATTTCTGGATATCACGTTCCAGAATGCTTGAATTATTTGTGATTTTTTTTTTTTTCTTTAAGAAGTGGATTTCAAAAATGAAGGGAAGATTTTAGGTTGTTGAATGGTTTTGCTTGGAAACACATCCTCTATTGAGGTTGGAGAATGATAAGAAAAAGTGAAACTACTGAGGAAGTTAAAGCAAGAACCGGAAACAAGATGTTATGGATGGGTAGCAAACAGTTTTGTTTATAGAGAGAAATGGGTAATTTATGTGCTTTTTGTAGATGTGGCAAACTGAGAATTAATCCATTTCTAGTTTTCCCCACCACAGATGTGGCTAGACCTAGCTAGAGAAACAAAATTAGGTTAAAGCTATTACACACAAGAAATCATAGTCTGGGTTTCTTGTTGAAACATGGAATAGAAATGGGAGACAGTGGGGCAAAGAGAATTGGCTTTGGAGATTAGATTGACAGATGATTATATATGTATATAATGTATACATACATCATCTATCAATCTTAATGCATAAATACATATCTATATAAAATTTTCTCTATCTCCATATCTGTATTTGTATGACATAGTAAACACTCAATGTTTGGATGCTTTTTGTCATTGTGGTTCTCGAGGAAAGATTGGCTTAGAATTGTTGTGGTAGGCTGAATAATGATCCACAAAGATGTCCACATCCCAATGTTGCAGAATCCAAGACCGGAAGGAACCCAAGGGGCACTCAGAGAGTTAGGAGAGTCAGCTTTATTACGCCGGTGAGCTCAGCGGGATCCTTCCCAAAAGACTGAGCCTCTAGCAAGGTTTTGAGCAGGTTTTTATGGGTTGGGGACTTCCTTGAGTCGGGGAAGGGGTAGGTGTCGTCTGGTGATTGGCTCAAGGTGTGGCTTGGAGGGGGTTATGCGGAAGTGGGCTGGGGCTTAGGCTGGGGATTTCTCTCTCCGCTTGGGCCACCATTTTAGCTCAATTCCACGTGGCAGGGAACCATTTTAAGGTCAGTTTCCCCATCACTAATCCTTGGAACAGGTAGATGTTACCTTATATGGCAAAAGGGGCTTTGCAGATGTAATCAAGTTAAAGATTTTGAGATGGGGAGATTACTCTGGATTACCAAGTGAACTCTATGAAAACACAAGGGTCTTTATAAAAGGGGTGCAGAAGGAGTTGGAATGAGAGAGAAAGAGGTGTGACAACAGAAGCAGGGACAGAGAGAAAAAGAGTTGAAGACGTTAGCTTTGAAAATGGAGAAAGAGGGTCATGAGCCAAAAGATGTATATGCCTTTGAAAGCTGGAAAGGGCAAGGGATGGGATTCTGTCCTGGAGACTCCAGAAGGATTACAGCCCTTTGAACTCTTTTTAGACTTGTGACCTCCAGAACTGTAAGATAATAAATTTGTGTTGTTTTATGCCTCTCAGTTGGTGGTAATTTGTTATAGCAGCAATAGGAAACTAATACAGTTGTGGTTAGAAAGGATATGTTGGAGTTTCCCTCACAACCACCTCTCTCTGGGTGGTCCGTCTGTAGAGAATCATAGCCCCAATCCTACAGATCTGGAGCTTTGAAGGGAAACCCTGAAGACACTCAGAGGACGGCTCCCCAGTGCTGTCCTTGGAGATATGCAGGCAGGTGCCTTGTCTTTGACATCACCAACAAGCAAAATGTACCTTGCCCTGTACCTCCTTTACAGCAGACCTGGAATTTGGTGGGAGCTCAGAGGAGCCAAGGAAGAGAAGAAGCCCACCCACACACATGGCAAGTGGTAGATTGTCGGCTGTGGTTTTCCTGGAAGGCTCTTAAATGGCTTTCAGAACATTCTTTGTCGGGGCCCTACATTCTTGGCAGGGCTGTCATGACCCAAGGGGTGTGGCTAGCAACCCACATCCTCTGGTGTGTTTTGTGGGCTGCTCTGCAGCATGGCATAAGGACCTGGGCTTTGAGAGACCTGCTTCCCTCTCAACCTTTTACTCAGGAAGTGTTTGGCCCTTTTCTGTTTATCCATGAGATGAAAAAGTTTCTCCAATTTCCCCCTGTGAAAAGGAGATGGTCCTTAAGTTTTGGCAAACTGTCATTGAGAGTCCTTACATTAGCTAAAATATCACCCCAAGTCCCAAAGCCCAAAAAATAAGAGGCAACATCCCATTTTCTCCTCAAGCAATGCTTCAGCCACCATGGTCAGACAAGAGGCCATTGTCTTATTCTGTAACATCTTGCTTTGCTCCTCTGTGTTCCCATATGTTAATATACTCTAATCAATAGCTGTATTAAAGCACTTGTTCCAATATTTGGGAATCACTTGTCCCTTCCTCCTCCAAATCCATTCATTCTTCTGTGCTGGAATCATGTCTAATAGAACTTCGTAGTCCCAGGGGTTAGCATGGTACTTGGCACATAATAAGGTATTGATAATTTTTTTGATGAATAAACTTTACCCTATGTAATTATTTATATAGTTGATACCCACGAGATATAGTTGCTTTTAAAAAATTGAGTATAATTTACATATAATCCATCAAAAAGGATTAAGTATTCAGTTCAGTGATTTTGACAATTGACTACACCAAACCAGAGGCAATTATTGTCCATGTGTTTTTTCACCATGGATTAATTTTGCCTGTTTTTGGATGACATATAAATGGAATCATGCAATATATACATTTTTGTCTAGTTTCTTTAAAATGGAAGTCTTGTGAGACATCCATGTTGTTACATCATCAGTATTTTTGTTTTTATTTATGATTAGTATTATAATTTATGAATATACCACAATATGTTTATTTATTTTTCTGTTGATAAACATTGGGACACTTTCTTATTTGGAGCTATTATGAATAAAGCTTCTTTGAGTATCCTTGTACAAGTATCTTTGTGGACATATGTCTTTATTCCTTTGCGGAAATACTGAATGTGGAATTCCTGAGTCACTGGATTGATATGTAGAAGTTAATTTGATAAGAAAATGACAAAGTGTTTTCCTAAATTGTACCAGTCTCCATTCCTATTTAGTGTGTTTGAGAGTTCCAGTTTCTCCACATCTCCATCAACTTTGGTATTGTCACACTTTATATTTTATCCATTTTAATGGATGTAAAATGATATCTCATTATGGTTTTAATTTGCATATCTGTGATGACTAACGATGTTGACAACATTTTTATGTGCTATTGGCCAATATCTTCTTTTGTGAAATTGTCGCTCCAATCTTTTGTCCACTTAAAAAAAAATAGAATGTTTGCCTCTTTATTATTGATTTAGAAGAGTTATTTATATATATGGATATGAAACTTTCTTGCTTATTCATTTTCTTAATGGTGTCTTTTGATATGTCTTTTATCAAAATTTTTATTTTGATAAAATCCAGTTATCATTTTAAATAGTGCTTTTTGCATCCTTTCTAAGTAATCTTTGCCTACCTCAAGGCTGCAAAGATAATATTTTATGTTTTTTACTAGAAACTTTATAGTTCTAGATCATGTTTTGTTATCTGATCCATTTCAAACTAATCTTATTATGTAGGTGAGATAGGAGTCAAGTTTATTTTTGTTTTTCATATGGCTATCCGGCTGTTCCAGTAATGAACAATTCTTCCTTTCTTTATTGAATCATCTTGTCACTTTAGTAAAAAAATCAATTGACTCTGTATGTTTGGGTCTATTTGTGGATTCTGTTCTATTGATGTTTGCCTATCCTCATATCAATATCACAATATCTTGATTAATGTAGCATTAACTCAGTTTCGAAATCAAGTATTATAAGTCTTCTAACTTTATTATTTTTTTTTTGAAAATTGTTTTGGCATTTCCATGTCAGCTTTAAACTCAGGTTGTCAATTTCTCTAAAAAAGCCTGCCGGAATTTTGATAAGGATTTTTATCAAACCATGAATAAATTAGGGGAGAATGGATGTCCTAATGACATTGAGTCTTCCAATTCATAAACATACTATGTCTCTATTTAGTCTGGTCTTCTTAAATTTCTCACAAGAATGTTTTATAATTCTTATTGTAGAGGAAATATATATCTTTCACTAGATTTTTCCTAAGTATTTGATATTTTTAATACTATTGCAAGTGATATTTTAAAAAATTATTTTCCAACTGTTTGTAGCTGATATATAGAAATAAAATTGATTTTTGTGTATTGACCCTGCTAAATTTTCTTAATAGTTCTCATAGTTGTCTTGTATATTCCATAGAATTGTCTATGTAAATAATCGTGTCATCTGCAAAGAATAACAATTTTATACTTTTTCTTGCCTAAATTTCTTCTAACACTCCACTCCCATGCTCAGTTTTTACATGGAGCTGTATTTTCTCAATCTATTCATATGCTTTAGTTCTGTTTTCTTCATATTTGTCTAACGTTGTTATAGTTCCTAGGCCAAAGTATAGAAAATAGTTCCCAGCAATGCTCTGAGCATCTATGACCCAAAATGATGTCTACTCATGTGACCCAGGCAGGGTACTGCTGTTCTTGTTTCTGTACTGTGGAGGAGTCGTTCTCAGTCCTGACATCAGCTAAAAAATATCCTTCTCATCAAATGGAGCAGAGCCTAGAGCAACAGGTTGAAATAGGGAATACTCAGAGCAATAGAGAAAGCAGGACAGACCACATATACTCCCCCTCGCTTGGAGAAGAATTTTGCAGGTACATGAGAAGGCAACAAAATTCCTCACCAGTGTGATTGACCAATACTCTGAACTTGGAGCAAAGTGCAAATCTCAGCTCAAAAGCTGTGATTTAGCATGTTTTTATAAATTAAAAAGGCCCTTATGCAAAGGTGTAAGACTGGTGTGAGAAAAGAAATTTGTGGGGGATCCAGAATAGTAACCGTGGGACTTGGACATCCCAAGAAGATGCCTAAATGGAGAGAATTGTGTGTATCTCACCAATTCTTAGTGATGAGAATTAGAAGTATATACCAGGAACCCACTAAAGACTTATAGTTTGCTATAAAAAAAATCATGCCTAGTTGTAAATAAATAATACATAGTTCTCATTCTGCAGTGGATGTTGAGATATTTTCTACTATCCCATTGTATTGCTTTCATAAATTCCCAACTTACAGATTCTCCATGTTGCAATATCTACAGGTATTGGGCTAAGGGTGGCCTGGCATGACACTTGCAGGCAATGATGCATTGCCCAGAGATGGAAAACCACGTGAAGAGTAGAGCCCTTACAAGACGCTGGTTTAACAAGGCTTTTCTCTGTCAGGGTGTGGTGCTCATTAGACTTTCACACCCCTCCTACCTAAATGTTCCCTCATTTCCGATTACAAAGCAGTGCAACAACCCCTATAGTAGACACTTTAATAACAGAGCTGCCTCAAACAGAGAAGATCACAACACGCTCCAGAACCACAGTCACCACGGAGCCGTGTGTTACTCTGCAGCTGTGGGCAGAGCCTCCTCCCCCCCCCCCCAAAAGCTTGAGAGCCCATTACTGAGCAAGACGAGCTCACAGACTACACTCAGACACCAAACTGCAGGCGTGGCAGAGCAGTGGCAGTTACCAGAGGTGAGGCATAGCTTGCCTTCGATCAGGTCCTTTAAACCAAGAACCAAAGTCTGCCCATAGTGAGTACCAAAACCTGAAAAAGCCAATCCTCCTCTGGGCAGATGATCCCTTGTAATAGGGTCATTATAAAAAAGGCAAATGACAGTTGCATGAGTATAAGGGCTGACTCAGTGTCTCAGGCTAAAAGTTACTGAGAATGAGAACTTTCCCTGAGAATTATTATTTTCCTTCCTGGTCTGTTTGATTTCCTCTTTTTCTCCCCCTTTTTTTCTGCTCTTTGTCCCTGTATAATGATTAGTTTGGAGAGAGATTAAATGTAGGAACCATCTGTCATTCTTTCCACTTTCTTTATTCCCTTATTGCTAGCCCATTCCTATCTCATACCTGACACCATCGCAGAAAGTGACGAGGTCCCTCCTAGGATGCAGTTCATCATTGTAGCAGCCCCTTGGGATTGTTAAAGTAGAACATGTCATGCTGCCTGATGGTACTTTTCATCAAGGTTGGTTTGACTATAGGCTCATCTGTTTGGTGTAACCTTATAGGCTCACCCAGGAAAAACTGCTGTACCTTGTAATTGTAGCATTCAAGAAATAGTAATTGGAATAAATAAAAAAAATTGAACAGCTTTCACAATGCTTTGCAGACACGAGGTAATATTATTTGGGTACTACCAGCCAGTTGTAAAATTCTAAGGCACCTGTGGTATAAAAAGAGGTAGATCCCATTAGGAGAGAACACTTAGCACCCACACCTTATGTTTCCATGTTGGGGAGTCTCCATTAGAGAAACAATCTGGTCCCTCCTCCCATTTGGGGCACAGAAGAATAGAGGTGCATGTAACACCTCTGCTTCTGGGTTCTCTTGTTTCAGAGCTTCCTTCCTGTAGAAAGTCTTCTGTTTGCTTTCTTGGCCATAGAGTAAGCAGAGTACGGCAGGCAGCTTGTGACAGTTGTGTGGAGGTGGCAGTTGTCCAGAGCTGCCTATACTCAGTTTCTGTGACATAGTGGATAGGTCTACCTAATTCAGGGGAAGTGGCTCATTTACCGAGCAGCTGTTCTGTGCCTAAATCACCTTTGGAAAACAGCATTATCTCTGGGAATGCAGGTATTTTAGTATTTCCTATCTGACTCCTGTATCTACTTCTAGGTTGGTTCTGAGCTTAGGAGAGGGAAAAATGATATTTATTGACGCATGCCTTAAATACCAAAGTTTCTTTAGGTTCAAATTCAGTAAGGTTATGGGAATGATGGTCAGCTGAGATTGAGTCTTCTAGACAAAACCACACGTGGAAGGAATTCTCTCTCTGTTCCCACCACTTCACAGTAAACTGCATTTTTTGAAGACGGTAAACTTGGGCCACTCCTGAAAGGAAGGCAGTCGGAACAACTTATTTGGCTCTATGACCTTGGGATACTTACTTAACTGGAATATTTTTAATTGAATGAGTTCCTTGGTCATCACTGCTCTTGATTTGTTTTGTTGCTGCTGCTAGCATAAGAGAAAAGAGAAGGTAAAAGTACTGTCATTGGTTTGTGAGTATTCTACTAGGAAATCAAGGTATGTTTTCTAATTCATCTCATTCATAGCAGGTAAGAAAACCTGAAGCTCTGGCTTTTTAAATAAAGTTTTTTCAGTCAACAAATATTTATTGTGTGCTGTGTAGGGACTTTTCTATAGCTAGGGCTACAATGATGAGCAAATACAGATATAAAACTCTGACCTTATGAAACTTTTATTCTAGAGGAGACTGGCCTTAGCAGTCACCAAAAATGAATGAGAAATCAAGCCTTTCATTTCTTGATGCCCCTGGCCAGACTGAGCTCATGTGTTATTCTATGAAAAGACCATTTACTCTGTTGCCATTAACAAGATTAAGCACCGCAATCTTATGCATGTGTTATCTAGAGCTAGCTAGTGAGCATTGGGCTAAATTTTAAAACATATCATTGCTATGCTTTATAGACTAGATTCAAATCTATAACAGGAAACATACCACATTTCATGTAAGTTAAGATACTGTTAATTGTAAAACAGTTATTTTATATGTTACTATGAAAACAAAAATTTTTCAGTTAAACTGACATGTCAACAAATTTAAGACATAGCCTGATATCAGAGATATTGAAATGCAAAAAAAAGACACAAAAAACACAAAAAACAAAACAGTTCACCATTCTCCAAAGAGTGGTCTCTAGACCAAAATCACCAGCACCACCTGGAAACTTGTTAAGAATGGAAGTTACCCAGCTTCACTGCTGATCTCTGGGGTTAGGAACCAAATGATCTCAGTTTAACAAGCCCTCCCGTTGTACCTGATGCATGATCAAAGTTTCAGAACCACGGAAATAATGCATCTTTGCATCTCTGGAATATGATATTTCAAAAGAAATTTCATAGATTAGGTCATTTCAGCAAACATTTATTGATAACCTACATGGAAGGCATCACGCTACATACACAGTTCACACACAGAGTTGAACAGGACTTGTTGCCAACCAGATGTTTCCTGTCTAGAAGCAGATTTGTCATTCAAGAACTAACAGATCAGACCCAATGTGATGAGTGCTGTGACTGAGGTGCCCTCAATAGGTTGGGGGAAGCCCAGGGGAAGAAGAGGTAATTTTGACTTAAATATTGGTGACGACTTCATAATGAAGGTGACACTTAAAATTGGACCTTGAAGGATGGGCAGGATTCATTTCAGAATGAAAATAAATGAGAATATACCACAAAAAGCTTTTTCTTGCCAATGCCTTTTCTTGTCTACGTATTCCTGAAAAAGTTAGAAATTAATTAGAAAAGCATATGATGAAGCCATGAGCATCATGCTGATCATGTCAATCCTCTCTCTGACTCTCTGAAGATATATTCACCCTCGGCACCCTGGTGCCAACAGAACTTCCAGTGAGTGCCAGGGGAAGAGACAAGCCTGAGCAGTTCCTTTGATCATCTTGTAACACCCAGGATGGAAATGTTGATGATGATGGGTGAACAGTGGTCCAGAGCAAACAGTTTTTATGGAAGCACACAGTGAGAGAACCAAGGGACCAAGAAGTCTCGGTATTATGTATTTGGGGTCCAAGCAGTGGCAGCAGAGGCATCACCCAATTTCAGCAGCATAGAGAGTCTTGTGCTAGTCTCATTGACATTGTCCCCATCCATTTCTGGACACATAAAATTCAAAGCACAGAATATTTGTGCTTAAAAGATAAGTTTAAAGTAACAAGGATAAAGGAAAACCATTTTTAAAAATCCCAGCAGCAGTGTAATGGCCAACTTGGACTATCATCCATTCCATAAATTAATTTAATTCTTTACATTACTTTCACCTGTGGAGCACTGTGTACTATGTTTGTGCTGCTAACACCTTTATGTAGGAGAGACACAGCCTTCACATCTATTGGAGATGTCAACTGCTCACCCAAGAAGTGCTTAAGACACTTCTCTTCAACAAGGAGAGTTGTTAATGTGAAAACCGCAAAAGGTGTTTTGAGTTAGAGCGGTGCTCAGGGGTTTCGAGAATAGTCACACACCCAGGCCTGTTTCCAACTCCTGAATTTGGGAGACAAAAGGAAAGCAACATTCTGACAAAAGGGAGCAAGCAGATCTTTGCCAAGTCTTCTGGAAGCTTCCTTTAACCACAAACACTTTTTTTTCCCCATTTTGATTGAACATTAGCCCCTAACTTTTCACCTCTCCTCTCTTTTTTGTCCATGTGATAAACTTACATGATGCACTCTTCACCTGACAGGCATAGGATACAAAATATACAGGTAGGCTCTCAGGACTCTGGAGGCTTTTGGAAGAGCAGTCGCCATCGTCCCCATCTTGGTAAATCCTCTGGCACATCAGTGCGATAGAGCCCGCCTCTCCAACCCTCTGTTCCACCACCTTGGAACCCTAAGGTGGCTTCCAAGGTGGCACCATGATGGACCCAAAGAGGTATTTACTACAAACCAAGCAAACAGCCTTTTTGTCTGAAACAAGATTGTGTTTTATAAAGTCATGGATTCATGTTTTTCTGCTTGTCGTGTCATTCTCAACTAGGAATAACTCTCCAATGACTTATTTAACAAGCCAGTTGATGAGTTTGAGTCGTATGTAGCATGTCAGGTGAAGATTATAATCTAAGGTTCTCATGTTTCTTGCTTCTGTCTGTTAAAATGCAGCAGATAAGAGAACATAAGATTTTAACATGGTCATACTCTTTTTATCTTGGGGGGAAGTGGAAGCAAGCAGGGGTCTACAATCTTAGTTTTGGGTATTCAGAGAAAAGTATACATTCAGAAATAGCTCATCCAAATTGAGTGTACTGCTTTTTCAGATACAGTGACATTTCACAATAAAGAAATCAAATGTCTTATAAGAAAGGCATTATTCACAAGCATTATTTTGATTCAAAACTGAACTGGGATCTTGTAAGGATTCTCCAGGTATCCTTGGGGATAGAGGAGGAGGCTTGTAATAACTGGTGAAGAGTCCAAGATTTGCATTCAGACAGGCTTGGGTTTGAATCCCAGCTCTTCTGTTTACTTGAGACTTTGAAAAGTTGCTTCACCTCATCTGTGAAATGGAGGTAATAATGTCCAGCTTATAGGGTTGTTAGAGTTGCTTTTGAAGAGCAAATATATTAATGTTTGTAAGCACAGTACCTGGCAGGTAGTACGTTCTCACTGAATGGTATTTAAAAAATTGCCCATACATAGCTCATGGGCTACATACTCACTTAAAAACAGAGGGTTTCTTTTCCTAGTTAGTAGAGAACAGACTATAGAATCATCCTCCATGGGAACTTAAACAGTAGGGAAATGAGTGTGAGAGGTAGGGTAGAGACTTGAAAAGAGAGCAGAGGGCACAAGGCATTCTCTTTGAGTGTCTGTTAAAGGAGGTCTTTCTCCATAATGTTGATGCAGGAAGTCAGGGCAAAGTAGGCCATCAATGCCCACAGAGGGCCCATGCACTGCCATCGTTGACAATCTCCAACTCAAATCCCTGCTTGTAATGAATGTGTTGTTAAGTAGATGTTCTGTGAAGAAACTCTTAAGCAACTGTGGCTTTTAGGAGGGGCAAAAAGAAAGGTGAATTGTTGGCCACGGTGACCAGGAGGTTAGAAGGTGATGCCATGTGCTTGCTAAGAAAAAATGAATATGAATTTTCCGAACCACTCATCTGTTTTGCATGTGTAAAACTGGCATCTGAGCATGCCATTTGGCACATAATTGCACAGCATTAATGTTTTCATATGGATCAGGAAAGTATATAAAAAACGAATTGCAATGTGGGAAACCAGTATCGGCTTTGGCTAGGTGACCATTAATTGTTCACTACAAGAGTGAGAGCTGTGCAAGGATGGTGCCTACTTTTCCCTGGTTTTCCACTCTGTAAGAGGGGATTATCACCATGCACTTCTTTGCTCAGAGAAGCATCATTCTGATCAGATGCATCTTTTCAAATCATAAAACTTGGCAAGCCTTTGGACCACTTTGTTCTTTTAGCCCCACAACTGGGTCACTGAGACCTCTGAGCCAATGAATTTTTTTTTTTTCCTCCAGGTAAGAGCCTAGAGTTGAGAATGCAAACAAAAACACAGAAGTAAACCAACCATGTGCCTCTTTGGGGCATCTAATCTGGCCTTTGAGTGTGGACTTAAAAATAACTAGATGCTTAATTACACATCTAAACTTAGTCCATGAATTTGCATGTGTAAGTAATCAGGGAAACATTTGCTTAGACATGTGTTCCATTTCCTCTGTTTGCTCTAAATCAAATTACTGTGCAGCAATCAGATTCTGAAATACTTTTTAAAAATGTGTTCTAGAGCACCACCACTTTAGCCTGGGACCCTGCCATACCTCATGACCCAACTAGATTAGAAATAATGTGAACTCTTTTGGGGGAGGCTGCCAATGACAATCAAGGACATGGGTCAAATGTGTCAAGTGACTTAGATGCCAGGCCCCTTTCCCTCACTCTGCATTGCAACAGGACCCAGATCTCATTCATACTGATTTTCTTTCTTTTCTTTTTCTTTTTGGTGACTATAGTAAGGACATTCAGCAGGCACACAGAAGGGGCATTATGAAGGACCAGGGACAGAGCCTGGTATAGTACTGCCTGTCTCCATTCATTCACATATTCATTCATTCAAATGTTCTCAAGTGCCTACTATACACCATGTTGTGAATGCAAAGATGGAAAAACATAGTCCCTGCTTTTAAGATGGTAACAGTCTAAAGGGAAATTTCACACAGATAATAACAATACACTGTGATAAGTGCTATTAATCTGAGGGGAGGAGGGGCACATTGAATTATTGGTTCCAATTCCTCATTTCCTTGCATCTTTACTGTTATATATTCACACTTTCCATGGCTTCACAGTGGGTGGAGTGTACTTCCCTGGCCTTGCTTCTGAGTTTGGCCATGTGCCTTGCTTTGGCCAATGGGACACAGACAGAAGGTTGAAGTGGGCTTAAGTTTTTCTGTTCATGCATCACGATGAGAAAAACATGTGCTGGGGAACTTGTGCCCCTCGTAATGAGACATGGAACAAGGTCTGTCGAAGCCAACCTGCAGATGAATGAGTGAGAAATAAATGCCTATTGCTGTATCCCACTGAGATTCTGTGGCTGTTTATGTGCGTAGCAAGAGCTGAATGATACACCAGGTCTAGTGCAGGCAAATCTATGAGGGGCTCCAAATCCAGGTGTGAAGGTCCTGAGAAGGTTCCTGAGAAATGGTGAGGACTAAGCCGAAACCTGAAGAATATAAATGTGTGTGTGTGTGTGTGTGTGTGTGTGTGTGTGTGTGTGAATGGGAGGTGGCGTTTGGTGGTGCGAGGCAGAAGAAAGTGCAGACAGAAGACATGGAGGTTTGTTCTCTGAGCTACAAGTAGTGTGCCTTGGCTGGAGTGGGTGGAAGAACCAACAACCTTGCTTAGGGCCACCATCCCGAAGAGAGGTGTGTTCACTTGAGGATGCTTTCACTGGACACTGACTGCTGTGCCCTCACTGAGGGTTTCTTTGAAGCCGTTTCTTATAGAAAAAAAGCTACTCATGAGCAAGCTTCATGTTGGTTTGAACTGTGTTCATTTTCTATTATCCATTTTGAATATAAGGGTTATAATAACGAGGAGTCTGGTTGAAGACTAAAATTTAGTGTGTATAATACCTATAATCCTGGTATATGGTGTACATGAGGTTGTTTTATGCCACATACAGTATTCTAACTGCATTTTGGGGTAACAATTATTTATTAGATGGCTTTTCTTAAAGACCTGTCATTTTTGTTTTCAGGCTATATATTGTAGAGTCATAGAATTGTCAGATTGGTAGAGACTTTAAGTTTTCTGATGCATGTTTCTTGGAGGCCACCAGAGAGGTGAAGGGAGCAGCTAGAGATCACAGCAAATTCTTGACAGGGCTGGAATGGGAAACGTTTTGTATTTTAGTCTGTTGATCACTTTTCCTTCTCTCTCTCCCTCCATTCCTTCCTCAGTCCCTCCCTCCCTCTCTTCTTTTCTTTCTTTCTTTCTTTCTTTCTTTCTTTCTTTCTTTCTTTCTTTCTTTCTTTCTTTCTTTCTTTCTTTCTTTCTTTCTTTATTCTTTATTCTTTATTCCCTCCCTCCCTCCCTCCCCATACCCCTATACCTCCCTCACTCACTCCCTCCCTCCCTCCCTCCCTCCCTCCCTCCTTCCCTCCCTTCTTTCCTTCCTTCCTTCCTTCCTTCCTTCCTTCCTTCCTTCCTTCCTTCCTTCCTTCCTTCCTCCCTTCTTGTCTCTGCCTTCAGACTGCTCTGTTCCCCTTCCAATGTCCCCTCAGTCCCCAGCCTCTCTCTGGCCCATTGGTTTGTGGTGTTCTCGTACTGGTGACCCTGGTCTGAGCCACAAGAGCAGGACTGGGAAACCACCCCTCCTCATGTTTGTGGCTGGTTGTACTTTGGGAAAAGTGGAGAGTTCAATAAATTTCTGGTGCTCTTTCTTTCCACTATGCTGAGCTTTATCTGGAATATTTTTCTTTTGTTTCTCTTCATGCTAGAAATCCCTTTTTTTCCTTACTGGATCAGAGCCATGATCAAGCCTGTCCAAGCACTTGTCTCTTTGGGAAGGCAGCATGCACTGAAGACCAAGCTTAACACACACACACACACACACATACACACACACACACACTAGCCACTGCCTCTTCTCTCTCTACGAGTATTTTACACTTACCCTAGTATTTTAAATATTATTAAAGACTTTTCTCTTATTTTCCTTTGATACAAAGATTTATCAGTGTAATAGTTCATGTTGATTTGAAAGAAAGGAGATTTTAATAGGGTTCAAATAAACTATTTTTTTGAAAGACGAGTAATGCATTTGCTTGCCCAGGATTTGGTATTTTCTCTGAAAAACGTAATGCTAGAGAAGCATTATAGACTTAGCAGGACTAGGTCACCTCACAAATGTGTTTCTATGCTCTTTCTAAAATGGCAATAATAGCCATTTCCACCCATAGCACATACTGAAAAATTGTCTTGGCAATGACTCACATGCATATCATTAGCACATATTTAAGCATATATGCCTTTTCTTTCTTTATTTCTTTTTGTTTTTTGGTTTGGAACAATTTTTAACTTCATGTGGCATATACTTTTCTGAAATTTGACTAACATCTTGACTACATGCTCCTTTAATGAGATCTATAAACTAAAAATTCAGAAGGCACCTTCTATTCTAACAAGTACAAAACTGTCAAGATGATCTTAAAAGCCCAATGACTTAACTGTATGCTGTTGAGTCAGTAATTAAACGGAGAAACCACTCAGTCATTTGCCAAGAAGTTTTACCCGTGAAAGCGTCTCAGAGTTAGAGACTATCCAGATCATAAAACTGGGAAGTTAAACTTAACAACCAGAAAAATGACTGGCTTTGCCTTTAGCTTTTCTCTCGGATCAAATCTGACTTTGGGGCAACTTGTAATCTGGGTGCTAGTTCCTGCTCAGCCACAATTAGACACGTGACCTTGGGCAAATCATGTAAGCCTCTGTGGTCTCAGACTCCTCATTTGTCAAATTAGAAGGTTGAATCAGAAATTTTTGCCTATTTCTGTCTAACACTTAAAGTTATTATTCCAAGAGTGGTTGCTTGTCATTTATTCTACAAATCCACTTGGATGAGAACCAGTAAGAAGGAGGTCAAATTGCAGCAAGTGGCACACAGGTTGAATTTTCAAAGTTTTGCTACCTAGAAAGAAATATTAACCATGAGACCCAATTATACAGTTAATATCACTACTCTTCAAGGTCCTTAGAATGAATCGATAATATCAAGCCTGATTTGGTTTACATATAATTCTCCTTGAGCCTAGCATCTTACAAAGGGGGCAGACTCTTCTAGAAACAAGCGCCAATTTTATCGAAAGTGACTGTTTTATTTAGGACCCTTTGGTTACTGGTAACTACCACCAACTTAAGTGAATTTCAGTAACACTTTTTGTTTTAAGGATACAGTAGCGATATCTCATGAAACCCAAGAACAGAAATGCAGCTGGACCTCAGGAGGCCTCTGCAGCCAGGAACAGAGAAGTTGTCAGGAGCCTCTGTAGGGCCCTCTTTCTAACTCTCGCTGCTACTTCTCTCCAGTTATTGCCCACATTCTTTTCCCTCTATAGGATATGCAGCCTCAGATAGAAGATTCTCCCTTCCCAATCACCACTCAGCACATATACATACCCTGTTACGGTTTACTTTGTCTTTACATAAGGAAACAGCATAGATTAATTGGAAAATTCTCAATCCAAATTCCAAGTTCCTAAAAGAAAGAATTTGATTGCTCTGATTGGCTCAGCATTGTCAGTGTTCATCCTTGGTCCAGCCAACTGCAGTCGAGGAGGTAGCATCATGTGTTAGACTGGGTGGTGGAGCAGGGATTCTGCATTGCACAACTCTGGAGGGCACTTTTCACATTGTATTGTATGTATCTGATACCCAATGGAATTGTACAATGGGAGGCCTTCAGCTGTAGCCAAAAGGTATTTACTGTACCCAACTCTCTGCAGTTGCTAGAAAAGCAACCTCCTCTCCAATACAACTCCCTTCCACTGACCAGACCTTAGTAGGTTTCTTCTACTAGGGGCCAGAAATGCCACCGATCTCTCAGACCTATATATAACACATGTCTGATTTCTATACGGTTCTGTATCCTGTGCCTGAGTTGAGCGTCAGTGATAGGCGAGGCAGTGGATCACCCGGGTTTCCTCCCTGAAAGCCTCTCCACGTCACAATAACTGTCAAGACAGCTATGAGAACTGCTCCCTCTTTCTCCTCACTTAGAGGCAAAGATCCCAAGTGTGTGATCTCCTAGGTGCTGCTGTCTTCTACAATCCAGCATTTTCTTGGCTCCACCTGCACAATCAGCCTGAAATCCAACCTGTGCTGAGAAGAGACAGTTCTCACAGAAACACCAGCCATGTGTTTCTCCTCCAAAACACGCAGCTCCATTGGACGTAAACCAGTATTACACATTTTTTATTTATTTTCTTTGATTCAGAACTTCTTCATGCAGATTTATGAATACTAGACACGGAGATGAATTTAATTCTCCCTAATTCTGCCTTATTTAACTTGGCCATTCCGGGACGGAGCTTTTGCTCAAGTGGCTACAGTTACCATATCAAATCTTTGAAAAGCTGAGCTGCTTTGTTTGATGCTTGGCATCTAGTGCATGTAAAACAGCCCGGATCCAATATTTCCTTTCCTCTAAGTAAGAACACATCTCTTGAAAATGTTTGGTGCAGTCTTGCCAAAGAAGGAAGCAGGAAACTCAAGCCAGCCTGGAGTATCATGAGCTATGGAAAACTGGCTAAATTCACCATGAAAATAATTTGGAAACATGAAGTGAGTACAGAGCAGCCTCTTCCTAGCCCAGTTCATTCCAGCCTGGGGAATACTATGTATTAATGCATGTTTGCTGAAAAAGGATGCTTATGTTGAAATGCTATTAATTCATATGAACCTAGTTCAGAACTGTGATCATCTGAACAAATGTCATGAAGTTTCCCTTTGACCTGTCTTTGAAAAATAATGTTTGTAATGGAATTAATGATACAAGCGAGTAGACTGGACTCTTCTTAAGTGATCAGCAATTTAATTTGCATATGTGTATGTTTTAAATGATCCTGTGCTTTTATTAAACTAAGTCTAAGGTGTTAAAACAGCAATTACATGTAAAACATCCTGTAATACAGAATTTTATTAATTCAAACAGTTGTCCCACATTTTAGTCTCAATTAATGAAGTTCAACTGCACGTAAAATAAAGGGGAAAACATTAGTCATCCTCACTCTGTTGCGTACAAACTTATAGGAGTTTCCAAATGTACACAAATAGCAGATCTTTGAAAACCTGAGAACTGGTCATTTAAATTCAGTTAATCAGCTGTGATTCTTAGTTTCATTCAGTCACCCTATATTTCCTCCTCTTCAAAGTCTCTTTTCTTTTTCTAGTATATTATAAATGGATTTTTTAAATTTGACAATTTGTTTTTAAGGGTTGAATTTGTAAAGGTTCATACATAGACATTAATAAAAGTGATGGGGAAAATATTTGGTTTTATACAACATGAAAGCATTAATTAACTTGAGAATGTCTACTATGTGCCAGGAAAACTGCACCCAATGCCAGGGGTTCAAAGATCAATGAGACACAAAAGGTCCCAGGATGAGAAACAAATAAAATGACAATGCAGTGTAGAAGATTGCAATGATAAAAGGTTTATAATACTGCGGAAGCGTGAGATGGGAATAATTAACTGGGGAAGTTGAGAAAGATTCAATGAGAAAGTAACAGATGGGCTGTGTCTTCAAGGTTGCCTAGGAGTTCTTTAGGGGTAGGAAGCAAGTTCAGGAAGGTAGTTCCAGCAAAGGGTGTGGGAACCCTGATGTATCAGAGGTCATGCCCTTGATGGGGGCTTGGGGCAGAGGTTACTGAGAGAAATGGCAGGAGATGAGGCTCCTGGACAGGACGGGCTGTCCGTGGAGGGCCTCCTATGCCATGATAAGGAAGTAGGGATTTATCCTGTGGCCAGTGGTTTGTAGGGTTTTTGTTTGTTTGTTTAAGGAACATGCTTCCTTTTCAATGAGATCTTTCATCCAGGCTCCAAAATACAAAAGAGGTAGCTGAGGTGCAGTTCCCTTGAAGTGCAGGGAGGGAGCTCTGGGGCTCAGGCTGCTTAGCCCTTAAGGCTCCCCACAAAAGATCATCTGGAAGCCAGGCTGCAAAACAAAGTGGGGGACAGCTATGCACAGAGGTGATCCAGTGCTGCTCGAATGCCTGAAAGGCTGATGTGGAAACTCGACTGGCAATGGAGAGAGACAGGAAGCACGGAGACGCATCTGGGGCCTCTATGCACACAGGTCATGATAGGGCTTGAAGAAAGCAGCTCATAGCGGGAACGGGCAAGAAATCGTTTTAAGGTAGTACTGACTCTTGGTTGTTGAGTGTGGGAAGAAGGAAAGGGTGCACTGAGGGAGATTCTGAAGTTTCCTCCCAGGGGCTGTGAAGCGAGCAGTAATATTGGAGCTTCCAAATCCATTTGACAAGAACGTTTCTTTTCGATTTTAGAAGGGGTGGTTTCATTCTAATAGAAGACTCTGCCGTAGAGTAGAGTTTGGAATGTGCTGGATTCTCATGAAGAAAAGAAATGCCATGAGTAGAGGATTTGTTTTGAAGATCTTTCCTGTTTTTGGATTTGGGAAGATTTTTCAGAGGCAAGTTTGATACTGAATAGGAACTAATGAAGGTTTAAAGTATCCCCTTGGGCCCCTTCTTTTGTTCTTCATGTCTAATCAGTAGTTAGTGGGAGACAAAACTCTAAAACTGTCAGCCAAATTTGAACTGCCTCTCTCTACTGCAAATATTACTTGAGCAGTACATAAAAGATATAGATTACCATTCTTAAAAAAAAATCTGAGCAACTTCAAAATATGGTTTATTATGTGGAAGACTTGTTGGCAGTTTGAATTTTAAAGCCTCCAAAATAAAGTTCTTTGATGGAAAACATTTACTTAATTTTCATCAGTGAACTCCTGGAACTCACATTTACAAGGAAATAAGACCATTTTATTTCCAAAAATGAATGCTGTGATTACGATTGTCTCCCATTTCTTGTGACGTGTACCCTCTGAGTTAGACCGTGCAAAAAGGTAGCATAAAGCAGCTTTGTATTTTTTCCATGGAGGAAGCAATTTTGTAACTATAAAGAGGATATTCTAGCACCAAGGAATTAACTACGTACGTTCTGTTCACCCTCTGCTAGTTGGCCAGAATGCACGCCAACGCTGGGTTATCCTAGCGTGAACAAGAATGCTATTTTGGTCTCTTGTAAAGAACTCTGGAATGCAGATTTTGGACTGTTTCTTCACATCCACAGCAACCACAAAACAAATGTTATTTCAGAATGAGGGCTATGGATGTAGAAATACTAAAAACTAAATAAAATGAAGATTATAGAGACTTTTTTTTATAGTTTAATGAGTATGCTCATTACCAAAGCTTTGCGTCCCGCCCCCTTTTTAAACTAACTGCTTCTTCAGTGTTCGGTGTTTGCAAAGTTTGATGAGGGCCAGGAGTCCAGGAGGAGTTGAAGAATCCCACTGCTTCTCTCTCCAAACCATGGCGGGAGGGGGAGGACAGGATAGTCCTTTATGATTGATATCAAACAACCTTTCTTAAAATGAAATAAAGACTGTCTACCCAGAAGAAATTACCTAGAAAATTCAATAATTTCAAGATAATTAGATTCCTTTCTTGAGAGCTTCTCTAGAGAATATGGCCATTTTCGAAGAAACAATTATAAGGGCTTTTAGCAGTGGCAATGCAGTGCCCAGAGAGAGAAGGGCATTGCAAAGTGACCGGAGTGGCCAGCTGATGCTGCATCTCTGACCCAGGATATCCTGTGTGTGGATATGTACACTTAATCTTTGTGTCTTCGTCTGGACTTCAAGTAGGAAATATTTTGTCAAGAATCTCTAGGGTTCTCTCTGTTCAAGGAATTAAATGCTTGTAAGAGTCTATGATTTATAGTAGGCATTAAATGTTACCTCCATTTTCCAGAACTATTAGTTTTAATGAGTTAACAGTTTTGCTTTCCTTAAATAAACAAATGGAAATACTCTAACGGTAAAGGGTATTGGTCTGAATATCCCTGGTGCTGGCATATCCCCCCATGTAGTACCCTACTGCCTGAATTTTCATGATTAGAGACTCAATCCTTTAGGTTAAATATTTCCCCTCTCTTTTAAATTTTAGTTTGTTTTGTGAGGAAAAAATCACCCTAAATCCTTTATGTGAACTAGTTTAATCCTTAAAACAATTAGAAAGTCTGACAATACCAAGAGTTTGTGAGGATGTAGAGTAACAGCAGCTCCTGTATACTGTGGTTGGGAGTGTAAATTGCTCTAACTACATTCTGAAATAGTTTGGGACTGTCTACTTCTGGCTAAGATGGAGCAATAGGGACTGAAATGGTAAGCCTGCCTGAAAAAAATCTTTTAAAAACTCTGACAAGTTAAATGAAATGATGTTTTCAAGACACTGAAGTCAGACAATGAAGGACAGAGACCCCTAAGAGATGGGCCACAAACAAGGTGAGCCTACAGTTATCCCAGCAATTTGCTGGAGAGAGTCTCCAGACCACAGCACAGAAAGTGGAACCCAAGAGGAGCCAATGGACTTCTTGAATTGAGGAGACAGAGTTGAGAGTCTGGGGAGGCTCAAGTTCATAGGGCAGGATACTAAAAGGGAGAGAGCTGCAGAGATTTGCAGAGGGTCCCTTTCGACTTTGCACGGTATTGATTAGTATGTGTTGTGAAGAGACCACCCGAAGCTGGAGAAAGAATTATCTGAAAGGATTAGAAGGAGCAGTATACATACTCACACAGGGCCAGGAAGAGTGCCTGTTTCTACCAGCCTAACTAGGAAACTTCATAATTCACAAGTTATTGGGTAGAGTGCTCAGAATGGTCTTACCTCAATAGTAGGGGAAGTGATCTCTAGACTAAATGTTGCTCTGGTCCTGTCTAACAAATCTTCAAAGCAAAACCTGAAAGGATCAAACTGTTTTCAAACAACTCAACTGTGTCCCAGAATAAAGTCAAAGAATATTTATTGGAATGCAAAACTATTCAGCACCCAATGAGATAAACTCAATGTCTGGCATCCAACCAAAGTTTACCAGCCATGCAACGAAGCAGGAAAATAAAACCACCTCGTGTGGTGAGAAGTGTCAAACAATTTGAGGATATGTTTTTAAACCACCATAACTCCATCAGTGATGACATTCTTAGGAAGATAGAACTTGATACGATACGTGATTCATCGAATTGTATACCAAACCCAGTTATTTATTTCCTACGGATTCTAGACTTTGTTATTCTTTTTATTTCACAGGGAAAGTGTTTTTTGTTCCTGTGGGTGGTTGCAGAGATACCACACAAATCTTGCAGAACTATGCTTCTACCCTGACAAGGGGGAATCTTCATTTCCATGATTTGTGGATCCAGCAAGTATTTATTTTGCTTTGTTTTGACCAGTGGTTAGAACAGTAGAGATATGTTAGGACCCATGTCATTGATCCTGTCACACTACAGAGGCTTACAATTATTTCAAATAGTACGCTTGACCGTGGGGACTTAAAGACAACTAAAACAAGGCCCCTGTTCTCCAGAGCTCACCATCCTTCTCTCCAACCATAGCAGATTCCATTTTTTTAACATATACCTGGGATTATGGTTTTATTCAGGTATGGCGAGGCAACAGATCAGATGATCACCATTGGAAAGATATTTTGTTACTTATAGTTCCTAAAAAGAAGGGGCATGCCATACCATGCAAGGGCATGTGGGGAAGCACCAACATTGGTCAGAAGTCAGAAGGAGTGAGAGAAAAGCATGAGCAAAAAACATCATTGTCATTTTTACAGGAAGGAAAGGGTGAGGCAAGGTAAGCTGCTGAGCAGGTTTAAGGGTTGGATAGGTTGAATAATTTCGGTGGACTCTGGGTTATGGGGATGGCCCCTCGTTGTTACCTGCCTTTGGGATGATTAAGGTAGAAGAATACTGCCTCCTGGAGTTTAAGACCCAGCAGAGGGGGCAGGTGGGAGTATGGACTCAGGATTGGTTGGTTTGCATATGAAGGGAATGTTCCCAGGCAAGACATTTACTACTTTGAAGAATTAGCTAATTCTGAGAGGCAGACGTGCCTGGTCAGTAAGGCCCTAGATGCCAGAGCATCAAGAATACAAAAAATAAGAAAATATAATTAAATATAGTTAATACACAAGCATGAGCCTCAGTGGGATCTCCTATGGACAGAGGCCTGTTTGGGCACATTGGGTACATTGGAGGTGCCAACATCCCAGAGCTCTGTTTGCATGTGAGAGTGAAAGGGCCTCCTGAGAAGAAAATGCCTCGAGGAAAAAGAGCTGTGCTGTCCCAGTTGGGTTCAAGTACAGTGGAGATATGTATGTTAGAAGGGAGCAGGAATTTGAAATAAAGCTTTCATTTGGCCTCACCTCCAGCCTGAGTCCTGGAGTGACTAGGGAAGGGGAGTCTTAGAACGCCTCTGGAATATAAAGAAGTGAAGCACTCAGCAGCTCGGTTGACAGCAACTGCAGAGACACTTTCGTGCCCCACCACCTTGGTGTCCTGGGTTTAGCCACCGCACTCAGGCTCCGGCTTTGTCATTGACATTGCAGCGATGGCAGATAAGAACAGTGAGACACTTACCAAGCAGAAGCAGCTGGGGTGGTAGCAAGGGGCAGAACTGAGGCTTTTCTTCTTCAGCAGTGACCAGAGGCATTGCCACAGCAAAAAGGGGGAAATGGCCAACACCACATAGTGGCTGTGAGAACTAGTTCTCAGAGCTCAGGAAAGACATCCAGGAACACCCAGAATTATTTTCAAGGGATTTGATGGCAGGCTAGAATTGCCCCAGAACAGGTGGTGGCAGGGACAGAGCAGTTCTGTCCTGCTCTTCCATCCAAGCTGGAGCAGCCTGGCAAGTCTCACCACCTCTCTGGGTCTCAGGCTGGAGTCTGCGGGTGTATTTCTATATGCTGTCCAGGAATTTGTTTTGGAGATTATTATTTTGATGATGATCATTATTAAAAAATCAAATCTCTACTTAATCATCTGGATGACTACTGTCTTAGTCAGCCAGGCTACCACAGCAAAATACCATAGACTGGGTGTCTTAAACAATAGGAATTTATTTCTCACAGTTCTGCAGGCTGAGTAGTCCAAGATCAAGGTGTTGGCTAATTCAATTCCTGGTGAGAGCTCTCCTACTGGCTTGAAGATGGCTACTTCTCTCTGTGTCCTCAGATGGGGGAGAGAGAGAGAGAGAGAGAGATTGATTTCTGGCCTCTCCCTCTCTTCTTATAAGGACACTACCCCCATCATGGAGGCCCTGGCCTCATCAGGTCATCTAAACCTAATTACCCCCCATAGGCCCCACCTCCAAATATCATCACATTGTGGGTTAAAGCTTAAATGTATGAATTGTGTGGAGGACACATTTAGCCCATAACAACCACTTGACAATGAAATACTGCTGCAGCTATATTCAGTGCTTGCATTGCAATGTTTTCTGTTCATATTTGCATCACACGGAGGACAATGACATGTCACACTATTTGAATGAAGATTTTGCAATGGCAAAAACAGGGGTGGGGTGGGGGAACGGAGCTAACGTACCCATGATGACATAGGCCATCTGACCCCACAACGAGCTGAGAGGTGTATTCACATAGATAGTGAGCAGAGGTATTACCCAGATGGCCTCTTTGTTCATACCAGCTTGCAGTCAGTGAGGAGGAAATGCGCAATGGAAAATGTTCTGTTTCTGATTCACATCGAAGCTGTATTAGAGTCCCATGAAATGCAGGTTTCAAAAATGCCACAAATATAGCCTCATCTTTGAGACTATAAAGCAGCTTTGCACAGTTATCAAATGGTAAATCATCAAAATTGGCGTTTGAGGATTGCTTGCTGGCAAATTTACTATTATTATTATTATCATTAAATTTGAGCTTTGGAATTTTGCAGTTCTTTTTGTATTATACTTATTCTAATAAGTACTCTTTACATAAGCTTGCTGAGGTCACAATGTAGAACTGGAACTAAGCCTGTTCATTTCTACTCTTAAACCAATTTGGTCATTTAGTTTCACCAAAACGGCATCATCGGTTACAGTAAATTGCCATGATTAATAAATGTGTGCTTTTGTAATTTTGCTTGTACTAACTTTGAAATTTGTTTTGGTTTTACAGTTGACTAAGAGCTGTAAGGATAAGGACATTTTAACTAGTTTTATGTTTTTAAACACTTAAGCAATATCAGAATAAAAATAACACAGAAGCCATAAGACTTTTCTTTCTTTATGAAGGTCTGTTTCTTATGTTTGAAAAATAATTGATTAGCAAAATGAAGCAGCATGTCTACTTGTACTGAGTTAGTTTTTCTGCTATTGTACACAGAGAAAATTATTTCAACATAACCGACATTTATTCCCAGACCTCTTTAAACTGTGACTAAATGTCCTTCGATACATTAATACAAACTCCTGAAGTCCAGGCCTCTTTCTTAGATGGGTTATCCTTTCTCTTACTGGATACCTCTCCTTTTACAAGTTCTGGGGCTCCAAGAAGCATGTTGTCATGGCCAGCATTGCGCACAGCCCTCCCTGCACAGCCACACCTTTCCCCAGAGCACTGGGGGACAAATCTAGCTCTTATTATGAGCACTGGCTTGTTTTACAAATGTCCAGTGCACAGTTAAGACCAGGCCCTGGAGTTTAACCCAGAGCTCAGGGTAGTCCAAGAATAACAGAGAGCATCATTAATTAATACCACAAAAGTTTGCACTAGGGCTCATAGGCTCATCCCTAATCTCTGAACTCCCACTTCCCCACCCCCAGCTCCCTGTGCTGTCACCAGTAGGTCAGACTCCACCAAGCATCTCCAGGCCTGTCCGCTGATCTCCTGCTCCCTTCTTAGCTCTGAATGACTGACAGTGGAAGCGTCTATTTCCTTCAGGGGTTTCCCACCAATACCCAGAGGGTGAGCTCTACCCTCCAAATTCTGTTATCCAGTCTCTAATAACACTGTGTGGCCTGTTCCAACCACACAGGTCCTGTCCTTATTAAGGGGCCAAAAAATTTCTCTAATTCTGTAAGAATACAGTCATCCTAAAAATACATTCCATTTATATTACAAAACAGAACTTAATAGGATGGGTTATAGCATCTATATCTGGGTTTATGATAACTTCACTTTTCTCCAAGGAAAATAAGAGCACGTGTTTTATATTTGTGTAACCAAAGATCCCCTTCTGGTTCTTTCCCTATAAATATAGAAAATCTGCTCCAAAGGTGGATTGACATCATTATCTAAAATTGCTAAAATAATGAAAATAATAATAGTAATAATAATAACAAATACAAAATCTCAACTCTACTGGGTATTACATTAAATAAGGAAAAGTGTTGGAAAAAGACGCAAAGACAGAACCAGATATTCAAAATCAATTTGTATTTTGTGAGAAGCAATATAACATAGCAGTGGAACCTGTGGGCTCTGGAGTTCTACTTGCTAGCTAGGCTAAAGACCTGAGCTCACTGTGTCCCTCTCCTCATCTGTAAAAGAGGGATGACAGTATCTCTCACATAGACTTGTTATGAGGATTTAATGTACAAGTGCTTAAAACATTGCACAGCATATAAAAGGTACTCAGTTAATGTGAACCAGTGGTGGTGATGGTGGTGGTGATGGTGATGGTGGTGATGGTGTTGGTGATGGTGATGGTGGTGATGGTGGAGGTGGTGATGATGGTTGGCATTTGGGTCCTCTTCAGGACGTAAAAATCTGAAGGGATCCAAGTTTGTGCTCTTCACCATCATCACTGATAATAGATACTGAAAAGTGGACACTGTCTCCTCTTCCTCCTCACTCTCCTTTATCCTAAATGTGGCCATGCCATGTAAAGCAAAACAAAGGATTTAGAAGAAGCCTTATTGAGACGATTGATTCTTCCTGACCCTCACCCTTTTCGTGAGTTTTCAGGAGCCTGGGTGGACATGGTTTTTTTGGTTCTTTGTTCAGGATTGACAGGGCAAAACAGTATCACATTTAAGGCGAGTAAGGAGTTTTGAGGAGGACCTTCAGACTGGGGTGCTCCAGAGGGGCAGTACGTGAAAGGACTGTGGGTGGAGGTTGCAAAGGGGAAGAGGCTTCAGATCATCAGGTGAGCAGCTAAACGCTTCCCTCTAAACTTCTACAAATAAGGCTACCGTATCAGGTGGGATGGCAGCCCCAGCTCTGAGGGCCTGGCATTGACCACTTCTCCAGAGGGCTACAAAGCTGCTAAACTTCTTCTCCATCCCTTTGGAACCTCCTGGTGGGAGGCAACGATATTTCTGCATCTTGATCTCGGTCCTTTCTGCTTCCCATTCCCACGTTTACCAGAACCACTAAAGATCTTCTCTGCTATCAGGTCTCAGAAGCAGGAACTGAGCCCCAATTCAGGGCCCCTTTCTGGACCACTATTATGTCACAGGTTAGTGGACATAAAAGATATTCAGGATGGGTTCATCCACATGGCTATTCATTCAGCCAACAATATTTCATTAAGTTAGAAGTGATGAGCATCTTTAAATAAGCCTAAGGTATGTCACTATCTTAATTTATAATTATGAAAACAAAATATTATAGTGAAAAAATGCTTTGGAGTCTTGAAGTCAAAGATGTTATCTGAGAAACACGTGCAAATGTACCCTTCATGTTAAAGAAATATGAATTAAATATAAATGGTAATTTTATGACTATAGAGCAAATGGATGCATTTTGAGTCTGATGACCTAAGTTCATTATTCATGCTGATTTAAATTCTGCGTACCAGCTGGTTTATTTTTTAAACAAATTATTGAGTATAACATGTTAGGCATATATATTTTATCATATTTGCTGTTTTCTTTATCAATGCGTGGAATGTCTCGAGTTTGTTGATGTTACTCTCAAACCACTTTTCGGTAATTGTTGTCAAACAAGAGTTGACATGATTAACTTCTCAGCTCCCATCTGTATGAAGCATCAAGAAATAAGTGCTGTATATACAGTGCCCAACACTTAAAGAAAGGCCTTTAATCCAACTTTACAGTCTTTTAATCCAACTATTCTGTCTATATTTGAATAGCATCATTAATTCATTTTTCAGTCTCTAAAAATTAATGGAGAACATTACAAACCTCTGATGAATACTTATCTCTTCTGGAGAAGACAAGGCGGCTCTTTCTGTTCCTGGCTGCTCTGAAATGAGAAAGTCTTGTACTGAACCCACATATGTCACCATCCCCCTGGGGCCATAGAGAATACATTTAATCCCTCGCCATATGCCACGCTTTCAGAACTGTGAAGTCAGCTATCTCATCTCCTTGAGGCTTCTCAAAGCCAACATTACCAAATCTTTGTGCAGCATCACACATGACATGGTCTCCTCTCTATCCTTGTCACAGTCCCCCAATCCCCAATAATGGGGGACAAAGAGAAAGGAATGGACAACTAGCTCTGAAAAATGGGCATGAAGACAATACTCTGAAATTTCTATCAATTGCATGAAAGGAAATGGGTGCATGCAGAGTCTGAAGATATCTAACATGTATCAAATGCAGAATTTGGAGCAAATGAATTAGCCGGATATTAACTGCAAAGAAATGGAATAAAAACAGGAGCATTTAGACAGGCCTTCAGGAAAACTTCCCAGCCATGAGCCTCAATTGTGCCAAACCCCAAACATTTGGAAAATAGCTTGACATATTCAGCAAATCCCAAACTCGAGCATGTGGGGTGGTTTGTGCTGTCTTAATTGTCCCTATTTTCACTAGAGTAACTTGACAAGACACTCGTTTGCTCAATTTCTTCCAGAGAAAGAGTGGTTTCTGATGCAACACAATAAGAGCCTCTGCCTTCTTTTGTTTTAGTCTCTTCTTACTCTTTCTCTTCATTGTCAGCCAAAGTTCTTCCCAGGAGACCACGATTTCCCTCACTGAAGACAGTTTTCATTATCGGGTATGATGGGCATATTGAGGAGGGTTGATTTATATACAGTTTGAAGTTTCTCTTTAACAGAAAAAAAAAATGACCATCCCTCCTCTTAAGTAAAGTAGCTGGCACTTGTGCTGCAAATATATTAAATGTTTCCAGATTAGATTCCAGCAGTGTACAGTCTATCTTTGTGCCAGTTTATGTGCTACAGCTTCTAGACAGGCCTCTGCTCTCTGCCAGGGAATTCTCTTCTTGGTTCAGGTACAAGGGGCCCTATAATGTACAGAGAATAAAGGCTTCAGTATCCCAGACACACACTGGGGAGAGCTGGCTGATATACCTGGGTCCTCTAGACTGCCCTGGAGACTATGATGGAGAGACTGTTCTATAGCTAAATCTGGTCATACTCACCTTCCAAGAATCATAAGACATTATGTAAAATGAAAGAGCCAACCTTCAATTTGGCTAAGCCATCCTCTCAGGACGTTTGGTGTAAGCATACTAGTGGCAGAACACCAAGCCTGATGGCAATGCTTCCATGTGACACAACCACTATGAAAAGAAAAGTTCTGGCACCGAGAGATGCCATTTGGAGATGGCTGGGAGGTCAATGACAGAAGATTGGTCTTTGCTTTTCACAGATGAAAGATTCTTTATAAGCAGAAATAGAACAGCCCCAGATTTGCCAGCACTCATGGATTTTGCTCATGAAGAATTGAGATCCAAGTAAGTTTAAAATACGTTGTCCTTAATCCTACTCAGATTCACAAGCTAACTCTAGCAGAGGATGGTCTGTCAGACACTGCTCATTGTCTATATAATATCCATTTTTGCTGTCATCCTAATCACAGAACCTTGATTCTGTTAGGGGTTTAATGGACTCAATTGTAAAGCTACATTTCCCAGCATTCCTTGCAACAAGGGCTAGCCTTGGGACAGAATTTTGGCCAAGGAGATATAAGCGGAAGTCTGAGGAGATTTCTGGGAAAGTTTTCTTTTTCCAGATGAAGGTTGCTACTTCTTTTTTCCATGTTGCTTTCCTTTTCATCTTCCTGTTTTAAACGTAGATATGGGGCTAGAATTATAGCAGCCATCTGGGGACTATGAGAATGAAAGCCATGCACTAAGATGGCAAGTAGGAAGGTGGAAGGAGCCTGAGACTTGATGATGTCGTGAATCTATAGCACCAGTCCTGGACTGCATCCTTCTGGGAGCCCCTGTCCCCGCTTTTCCACCACACACACACACATGCACACTTCCCAATCACAAGAAATAGAACCACCCTCCTCCCAAAAGGTTTAGGAGTCATCCTTGACTCTTCCTTTTCTCTACCCTCCCCTCTATTCTTCCATATTCAATCTATTATCATGTCTGTCAATTCTACCAGCACAATGTGTCTCAAATTTATCTACTTTTCATTGATGCTGCCACCTCTGTAGTGAACTTATTACCACCTGGAATATTACAAGAGTCTCTTACTAGGTCTCTCCACAAGTGCTTTGCTGCCTGCAATCCATCTCCACATGGCAGCAGAAGTGCTTTTTAAAAACAGATCACATCACTTGTTACACTTAAAACTCTTCATGGCATTCCACTGCATTGATCATTAAATCTGAACTCCTTACAATAGCCCCTGAGACCCTGTGTGTCCTGGACACAGCCACCTCTCCCACCTCACCTCTCACTGTTCTTCTCTACTCCTCAGTTTCTCAAAAACACTCATTCCCCACCCAAAATGTTTTTGCATTTAGTTCAGCTCCATCTCTTCCTTCAGGTCTTATCTTACATGTCAGAAAGATTTTCCTGTCCACCATGTCTAGAAGAACTTCCCCTGATATATTGGTCTTTCCCAGTTTAGCTCTTCTTACACAATTTGTAATGATCAAATTGGTTTGCTTAACCTGTATTTATTTGTTTTGAGACTGTAAGTTCCACAGGATAGAACCTTGTCTTTCTTGTTATCTTTTATCCCCATTGTCTAGTTCTGCCTAGAACATAATTAAAGCTCAGACCGTATTTCTGGAATAAATGAATGAACGAGTGAATGAATTTAATCTGTACGTGATAAAGATGCGATGCATACAATTTTTTTATTTGATAGAAGTATAATATGAAAATTTCTATGACAATGTTTATTTTAAGCAACTGTTTAGTAATCATATATATACTTTTTTTACTCTTATTTTATTTTACTTTCTCATTTTTTAACTGCAGCCTGATTACATAAGAAAAAGTGATTTTAGCCACAAATGCATATTAAAATGTAAATTGAAATTTATTTTTATTTTATTTTATGTCATCAAAATCTTTCATGACTCCATGTTTAGAATATTTTTTCATGTTATTCTTATAAAAACAAGTTTCCCTGAATAATTTTTATATTTTATTTCTAAATGGAAAGACCAGAGAGACATTCTCAATCTGTAATTTTTACATCCTTTGCAAATGACATGTGGTTATTGAGAATAGACTTACTCCTGGTTGAGCATAATCTGTGAAATTAGATAACCTGGGTTGAAATCCAACTGTCATTTACTAGCTATGTGATATTGAGCAAATGGTATACCTGGCTTGCGCCTTAGATTTCTCAGTTGTACAATCAGGAGATTGTAGTAGTAACATCCCCCAGAAAGTTGTAAGGTTTCAATGAGAAAATGTATTGTAAACATGTGTCAAAGTGCCTGGAATAGTAAACATTGCACAATTTTAACAATTTGCAATAGTTTGCTAGGGCTGCCTAACAAAGTACTACACACTGGGTGGCTTAAACAACAGAAATTAATTTTTCACAGTTCTGGAGGCTAGAAAGCTGAGATCAATGTTTTGGCAGGGTTGGTTTCTTCTGAGGCCTCCCTCCCTGGCTTATAGATGACCGTCTTTTCCCTTGGTCTTCATATGGTCTTGTCTCTGTACCTATCTGTGTCCAAATATCCTCTTCTTACAAGGATACCAGTCATATTGGATTAAGCCCTCCCTAACGACCTCATTGTACCTTAATTACCTCTTTAAAGGCCCTCTCTCCAAATATAGTACATTCTGAGGTACTGAGGGTTAGGTTTTCAACATAAGAATTTGGGGGAAACAATTCAGCCCATAACACTGTTAATATTGTTCCCCCCAATAAACCAGATTAGATATGGTATCTATAGTTTCTTTTTTCAACATTGGTTTTTGAAGTACTGTAGACTTCTTAATGAGAATTTTGCAAAGCTGACTATAATGAACAAATCAGATATGTAGCATCATGAGGCAACTTTGCAGAATGAGTATTAGTTTTGTGCCTTTCGTTAATCAGTCTTTAACATTAAAATGTAAATTGAAATTTATTTTTATTTTATTTTAATTTATTTTATTTTATGCTCCTCATGCTTCCTGTTTTTGATAAACAATGTATTATGATATACTTACATGATGGGAGACTAGGAATACATATAACTGTAAACTGTGTATGATGATCAAAACTACCCTGGAAGTGGGTGGTGGGCTGACCTGTGCATTGATAGGAAACCAAGTCATAAATACCCTTCCATCATGCCCAGCAGCCGACCCACCACCCACTAACTAGGGTCTCTCAACATCTATATGGACACTCTGACCCATTTTAATTAAGGGAAAAGTATTTTAAAAGTTATCTTACTGATTTTTGAAAAATAGAAACAGATCTTCAGATCTATTTTAAATGATGTAGACATTCTGAAACACTAACACCAACCTCTGAGGTTCACTACCCACCCATTGAGAAATGCTGATCTAGGCTGAAACTTCCCTAAATAACAGAAGAATACTTTGTAACACATACTTGAAAGCTGAGCATGAACTATGCATGTATCTTGAATCCCTGGTCTTCAATCTTATCCTACCATTTAGTAGCTATTTAATGATAAGCACATCATTTACTCTCTCTAATTCTCAGTTTCTTGTGTTGTCAAATGAGGAAAACAAAACATGTTTGTCTGCTACCCCACAGAACTCTTAAGGAGGATTAAGGGGTATAATAAAGCACTTAAAATCTATAACCAATCAACAAATCAATACAACAATCAATACAAATCAATACTGATAGTAAACACTTATATGGTTTTTATTCCACTAGGTACCATTCTAAGAATTTTATATGCAGTGGTTCATTTAATCTTCACAGCAATCCTATGAGGTAGATACTGTTATTAGCATCCAGGTTACAGGTTAGAAGAAAGGAGAATTAGGTAACTTGCCCATGTCAATGAGCCAATAAGTAGCAGAGGTGAGATTTTAACTCAGGCGTTCCAGGACACCATATTGCCCCATACCAAGTCATGTGACTGGATAATTTATCATCTAAACTAGGACACTTTGAGAATGAAAACAGAGATATTGATGGTTATGCTCGCACAGCAAACATAAACTAGGACTTGAACTAGGGAAATAGGATAAATAGTGGCCTTTACTTAAGAGATGCTGAGTATGAGCCTGGCTTGAAAGTTTTCTGCACATGCGAGGATATTCCTGGGGAGGGCGGGGGGGGGGTGGTCCATGGTAAGCCACACAAAACTGAGTCACACACTTCTCCTCTGGACTCCCCTCCTCCTCCAAATCTAGCCTGGAGTCCAGCAGGCACTGAATTGAATAATTCCATTTCTTAAACTGAAATCTGTGTTTCTAGAACTCCTATCTACTGATCACTGGTTCTCTTTGTGGGCTCAACGGAGACATAGGTGAGAAGCAGAGCCTGTGCCATTCTCCCTGGAGGTCAGTCCTAGGAGCTCCCATATACCATGTACCCATGGATAGGACACAGAGATTGGACCCAAGTTCTCAAGATTGTTCTTGCCCGGATGGATCGCCAGCATTTTGTATCAAGGGTTATTTTGTGCCCTCCTGTCCATTTATGAAGCAAAGGAGGATTCTCAGGTGGAGTCTATGTGGAGAAATGGAGAATGGGACCTGGGAACTAGATGAAGAATATGTTTAAATACCAGCTCCTCTATGAAGTGCTTCTGCCCCTTCCTCTCTCAGCATCTCCCACTAGTTCCCATAGTTCATTTTACATGCTTTTTAGAACTTATGATACAGAACACTGTATTTTAATAGAGGAAACATAGTACAGTGATAAAGTACATGGAATCTAGAGCCATGAAGTGCTTATCAATGACTGGACCTGGGGCAAATAACTTAATTTTCTTCATTTTTCCATCTGTAAAGTGGGGGTGGACATTTACCTATATCATATGGTTGCTGTGAGAATTAATCGAGTTAACTCACACAAGGTCCATAGAATATCCTCTTCTCCTTTTCCTCTTTTTCCTTCTTCCAACGAGACAGAGACTGTGTTTTATTTATATGTTTGCTTCTCTGGTGCCAGCACAGAGTGGGTTCACTGCAGAATTTATTGAAAGAATGAAAGGAAACACAGACAAATTGACAGAGATCCGTCAATCTGACCTAAGTTGATATTTAACCCATTTAAACAACACAAGTCTAAAAATAGTCAATGACACAGCCCTCCAGCAATATTCAGGTACTTTGTTTTCAATCAATGGAAGAGGAACTTTAAATGAATTGCAAGTGTAACTGCAGAACCAGCTCAAAATGGTCTTATCCTGTTTAACAAAATACTGAGTTGCTTTTCAGAGATAACAGACCGAAATCACAATCATGCAGTGGAAACACACACAGAGGAGCGAACTCTGACTCCCGGCTGCACCTGGAACCAAAGTCTTGATGCCTCCTTCTACCACGAAACCAAAGAACCAGGACATAACTGGAAGTTGAGCACCAGAACCCTTTCTGAAGCCAAGGATCTGCTGTCCAAGAAGATCCCGGATGATGCCCTTTACCATAAATGGCCAAGCTCTAAGGTCCTCCAATTGAAACCTGCCCTGCCAGAACTTCCACATGCCTGTTCCCCCTACACACTTAAAAACCATCCCTGAACCCTGGTTTGGGATATGGGGCTTTTGAGCATTAGCTTCCAGTTATGCTGGGTGGGCCATTCATAATAAAATAGCCAATCTTTCTCTACTGCAATTCTCAGTGTTTAGTGCTTGGCTCTGCTAGCACTGAGTGAATGAACTCTTTCTGTCCTATAACACAAGGTCAACTGAATGTCTTCAGGGACTCTGGGCCAGCCTTGCAAAAGGAGTTGTGGACTCATGGTTAGCAATGGACCATTTCTATTCAGCACTAGTGGGATCCTTTGAAAGCCCGCACACTCCTCTTATGAAAGAAGCAGGTAGAATAGTTTCACTTATGTTAAAAACAAAATGCCTAGAAACGGCATAAAGCAATACCAAAGCTCCTAAAATGAAATCAGTGACATATAAACAGCCATCTGCAATCCATTTGAGAATCCAGAACTCAGGAAGAATCTAGTATGGGAAAGAAAAGACACAAAAAGATACACAGGCAGCCCAAGGAAATAAATTTCAGAAATATTACACAGTTCACAGAGGTCAGAAAACCCAGCAGGGACAGAACACAGCTATGGGGATTGTTCTCAGGAGTTTACCACATCTCCTGATAATTGCTTATTTTTATGACATGCAACTCTGTGAATTCCTTGAGGGTGGGGACTGTGCTCTAGTTCTCTCTACCTGTGCTTTTAAACTGAGCACATGGATCCCCCTAGGACCTAAACATGCACTAGAATGACAGGCACATAGTAGGTATTCAAGACGTATCTGTTGAGAAAATGAATGAGTGATTAGCTCATCAGACCATCATAGAGCTCTTACCTTGCTTCTCCTGACCTTTAGAGATAAAGAAGTTTCAGGAATTGTGAATGGGCAAATGGATATACTATATAATCAGGACACCCAGTTTGAGAGTCACTGCTCTAGGCCATTTGTATACCTTCTTTGGAGAAATATCCATCAGATCCTTTGCCCACTTTTAAGTTGGGTTATTTATCTTATAAGAGTTACATTATAAGTGTTATTTATATGTACTGGATACAAGTCCCTTGCCAGATATATGGGACAGTTAACATTTGCAAGTATTTTCTCTCATTCTGTAGGTAATCTTTGTCATTTTCTTGATGGTGTCCTTGGGAGCACAAAGTTTTTATTTTAATGAAGTCCAAGTTATTTGTATTTTTCTTTTGCCACTTGTGCTTTTGGTGTCATATCTAACAAACCGTTCCCTAGTCTAAAGCCACAATTTACTCCTATGTTTTTGTCTAAGAATTTTAGTTTTAGCTCTTATATTTAGGTCTATGATTAATTTTGAGTTAAGCTTTGTATATGATAGGAGAAAGGGGTCCAAGTTTATACTTTTACATGTGAATGTCACGTTGTCCCAGCACCATTTGTTGAAAAGACTATTCTTTCCCTATTGAATTATTTTGGTACCCTTCTGGTAATGGTTAAATTTTATGTGTCAACTTGGCTCAGCTATGGTGTACAGTCATTTTTTCAAACATTAGGTTAGGTGTTGCTGTGAAAGTATTCTGTAGATGTGATTAACATATACACTCAGCTGATAAGGCCTTTGATAATGTGGGTGGGCCTCATCCAATCAGTTGAAGGCCCCAAGAGCAAAAATAGATTTCCTGGAGAAGAAAGAATTCTGCCTTCAGATTATAACACAAAAATCTTGCCTGTGTTTTCAGCCAGCTTATTTAGGTCTGCTTTAATTTCTTTCAACAACATTGTGTGCTTTTCTGTGTACAAGTCTTATATTGTTTTTATTAAATGCATTCCTAAGTGTTTTATTCTTTTTATGTTATTTTATTATTTTTTAAGATTTTTATTACAATATAGCTAACATAAAATAGTATATTAGTTTCAGGGGTACACCATAGTTATTCAACATTTACATACCTAAAGAAGTAATCACCATGGTAAATCCAGCAACTATCTGACACTGTATAATGCTATCACAATATTATTGACTATATTCCCTGTGCTGTACATTACATCCCCATGACTTACTTCTTTTATATGTGGAAATTTGGACCACTTATTCCCCGTCCCCTTTTCCCCTCTTTTTACATTTTTCAATTACAGTTGACATCAAATATTATTTTATATTAATTTCAGATGTACAGCATAGCGGTTAGACATTTATGTAATTTAAGAAGTGATCCCCCTGACTAGTCTGGTATCCACGTGGCATTATACATAGTTATTACCATATTATTGAATATATTCCCTGTGCTTTACTTTACATCTCCATGACTGTTTTGTAACTACTAATTTGTACTTCTTAATCCCTTCATCTTTTTCATCCTGCTCCCCCATCTATCACCACAAAAATCTAGTACCCATTTGACACCATACACAATTATTACAATATTATTATTAACTATTTTTCTTATGCTATACCCTACGTTTCCATGACTGTGTGTAACGACAAATTTATACTTCTTAATCCCTTCCCCTTTTTTCTCCCACCCCCAAATCCCCACCCATCTGGCAACAGTCAAAATGTTTTCTGTATCTTTGAGTTTGTTTCTGTTTTGTTTGTTTATTTTTTCTTTAGATTCCACATGTAAGTGAAATCACACTGCATCTGTCTATGTCTGATATTCCACTCAGCACAATACCATCCAGGTCCATCCATGCTGCAAGAACCCATTCCCTTCCATGGCCGAGCAATATTCCATTATATATACAGGGGGTGCCAAAAAAAAGTATACACATTTTAATCACTTCAGATTGAAAGACACATACAGACAGAAACTACAGGGATGGAAAAAGATGGTAACCACTTTGAGCACCTCTTGTAATTGCAGAAGTCAAACGTGACTTGTGTTTATCTTTTGTTATTGGTATATACTGAGTATTACAATTTTAATAGGCTGATTGGCTATGGGGTTTGGCCATGTCTGCAGCTTACAGAGGCTTACACCACTGAGTGGGATTTTCTCCAGTGGTCTCTTGTGCCTTTTGAGACTGCTCTTTGGGTATGCCGCTTGTGGGGCTAACTTGGTAGTGTTCTGCTGTGGTCTGAAGCCCAACTCCAGGTATGTGGGCTCTAAAACCTCTTGTGTGGGGCTCCAGTGCAGACCCAGGTCAGCCACTGCCTATGCCTGGCCAGGGACTACCTGGTAAGAGTTACAAAGCAATCCACAGTTGTTCTCTGCCTGTGCTAAACCTGGAGGCATATGGGAGAGGCCATGCTGCAAATTGAGGATGTGAGCCACAAGCACTGGGCCTGGGGTAGCTCTGGAAAAAACCAGGACATCCCGAGACCTGCTGTCACCTGCCAGCTTTCTTAAGGTTCAGCCACTGGTAAAGCCTCAGGTGGTACACAAGTTTGGTGAGGCAGGGTCTCAGGAAATCACTAGAGTGGGAAGAGTTGTGGTCACCAGGTTAATGTAGATTTTAGTTTGGTGCCAGTGTTGAGCGTGGAGCTACTCAGCAAAAGTCTCAGAACACACAAAGGCTAATTACCATCCACCTGAGGCCTGTGAACTCCACCTGGGTCCTACAGACTCGGATAGTTTTTCAAGGAAGAGTGCAATGTGGGTGAAGCTGGCTGTTCATGAGAAAGTGCCTCAGGTGTTATGGGAGTTAGGTGGGGTGGGGTCTCAGTGAGTCAGCAGGATGGAGAGAGCGGAGCTCACCAGACCAATGAGAATATAGATTTAGAAGTGTGGGGGAGGGCTCAACACAGGAAAGATGGCGCCTACCTGCAGGCTGCACGGGAGCAGGGCTCCACACAGGGAAAATGGCTTCTGTCTTCCAGCCCTGCCCCAAAGCCACTCACCATAGTCTGCCTCCCCCATACGCCTCCAATGCCTCCTGAGTCACCGTCCCTCTGCAGGAGCCCAAGGTGAGTGCCTGGGGGTTAGAAAGTCTTTGTGCGGGCCATTTAAGAGGACGTCTGGGATTCCTACAGCCTTCCGTCCCACCCAGATGGTCAGAATCTTCACTGTTTTTCACAGCCAGATATTGTGGGGGTTCTTGTTTCTGGCACCAGTATGCTAAGCTGGAGAGGCCGGTGAGAAGCTGGGGTCTCTCGCTCCTTTAGGGGGGAATCTCTGTGGCTGAGATATCACTCCAGGTTCTCAACCACCACACAGAGGTTTGGGGTTAGTTCATTTCGTGTCTCCATCCCTCTTACCAGTCTCGATATGTCTTCTTTATATCCTTAGTTATAAAACTTCTGTTCAGCTGGACTTCAGATGATTCTCCAGGTTTATTGTTCTATAATTTAGTTGTAATTTTAATGTGTTCATGGAAGGAAGCAGGCACAGTGTTTATCTACTCTGCCATCTTGGATCTCTCTTTTTTTTAATGTTATTTTACATGGAATTGTTTTCTTACTTTCATTTATGGATGGTTCATTGCTAGTGTGTTGAAATATAATGTGTTTTTGTACATTGATTTTGAAGCTTTCTGAACTCATTTATTACTTCTGATCTCTGTGTGTGTGTGTGTGTTCCTTAAGATTGTCCATATATAAGATCATATCTTCTGTGAATATAGTTTTACTTCTTTCTTCCCAATTTGGATGGCTTTTATTTCTTTCTATTGCTTAATTGCTTTGACTAGAACTTCCAGTACAAGGTTTAATAAAAGTGGCAGGAGTCTTTTTTCTGATCTTAGAGGGAAAACTTTCAGTTTCTCATCATTACTATGATGTCAACTGGGGGTTTTCTTGTTTGTTTGTTTGTTTGTTTGCTTTTTGTAGGTTCCCTTTATCAGGCTGAGGAATTTCCATTTTATTCTTAATTTGTTAAGTGTTTCTATCGTGAAAAGGAATTGAATTTTTGTCAAGTGATTTTTCTGCATATATTAAGATAATCATGTAGTTTTTGTCCTTTATTCTATTGATATAGTGTATAACATAGACTGATATTTGTGTGTTGACTCACCCTCACATTCCTGGGATAAATCCCACTTGGTCATGATATATAATCCTTTTTATATACAGGCATACCTCATTTTATTGCATTTTGCTTTATTGCGCTTCACAGGTTTTGCGTTTTTTTGCAAACTGAAGGCAAAACTCTCCACTAGCAAAAAGATTATGAGTCACTTTATTGCAATACTTGCTTTATTACAATGGTCTGGAACTGAACCTGCAATATCTCTGAGGTATGCCTGCATTGTACACACACACACACACACACTCAATCTAAAACCCATTGTATTCAAAGTATTTAGTGATAAAAAAATAAAATAAATAAAACAACCAACCAAACCAAAAAGAAAACAAAAATAATATCCCTCCAGAAAACTTTGTAAGTTGAAGATGTTTTTGTAACTTTAAGGGATTATTGTCTCTGAAATATTCTTTTACAGTACACTGGAGTTGACCAAAAACCAAAAATGATTTGTTCACTTGTATGAATCAAACCTCATTAGATAAGCAGAATTCAACATGGTTCGGTTCATAGACTATCTCTGGATTCCTGCCACATTTCCCAAGTGTCATGTCTGTTTCTTTCCTGTTATCTGCACTTCTATTTGTTGTTTCCAGAGTCCAAGGGCTATAGGTGATGGGGCAGTGTTGGTGGGCAGGGCAGACACTCTGTATTACCCTCACAAATGTAGCATTTTGGGGAAGGCAAGACCTGTAAGTAGATAGCAGTGACCCAGGCATTACGTGAGTCTGGTTAGCTCAGCTGCTCCTCAGGCCTGCAGTCAATAGGGGCAGCGATCCCGTTAATCACTCACTTCTTCAGCCTTCAGCTAAGCTACTGCAGCACAGAACTAAATGATCATTTTCCCTTTGCATTAACAGATGCCAATGCATATTCATAGTTTTCTTAGACGTGCATTTGTATTCTTGTAGATATGGTATAAGGAGTTTCATTTATTTTGGGTGGAATAGCTAAATGTACAGAGAAACGGAGGGCTATTAGGAAATCTTGGTTAAAGGCAAAGCACTTCAAGATGCATGTAAAATTTGTTTAATCTGTGCCCTTTAAATGGATACCAGAAGACAGCTTCCATGTACCCCTGCCTCTTCCCATTATCCCCTCAGCATTGTTATATTTCTCACCACCAAGAAAAGAGTCTTCCTTACCTCTGATCAGACTTTTCTTTCCCTCTTTCTTGTTCTATGACAGTGGAGATGGAGAACAGCTGTTCTATTTTATGGCCTCACAGTTAATTTAATTTATATCTGCTGTAAACATGATTTCTTAAAACTTAATAGAACATTTCAGTTTGGCATGTAGAAAGGGCCCTTCACCTTGCCCCAGTCATTCCCAGTAGATGTGTTTTATTGCTTTAATTTATGTTTTTGTCTCTGTTATTGTTGCTTTTTTTTTCAGTAGTGTAATTTTATTTTTATGACCATATTCCTCCTAAGAATTTTTCAGGACTGTGGTATTCCAAAATTTTACTAGTTCCATAACCCACTCCACTGACAGATGATCTCAATACGACAATGAAACGAAAATTTGAAGCATGCTGAATGGTCTCAAAGTTAGCCAAGACTCAGGTGTTGTTGCAGCTCCTCATGAGTCGTGTGGATGGAGCTTGTGGACAAAGGGTCTACACTTTGTGTATCTAGCATCAGTACTGATATTTTACACAAGTGAGAGATATCTAAGAGAGAAAACTTGGAATGAAAAGAAGTCCTTCCTTCGCTTTAGAAGTCTATCTACCCTGTCCAAAGGATGGAGAAGTCTTTTGCAAGAACTGCCCGGTACCTTTTACCTACTGGTGGCTGTCTGACCTGTGGCTCACAGGGCAAGCATGAAGAATTTAGAAATAGGCGTATGATTCCTCCAGAGGAAGTTGCATAACATTTAAGCCATGGGGCTAGAGTTTCTCCCACCCTGTGGATTTATGGCCTCACATATGGATGAGAGACTGCAACAACAGATGAATAAGCCACCTCTGTTTGGGCTGCAATTGCTCACCCTTTCAACTGATGCAAATAAGATTACTGCCTTGCATAATAATGTTTTCATTCCAACCTATCACCTACTCTTTTCTGGGCTTAGAGATATTTCTTAGTGATACATAGAAACCCAAAGCTGATTTGAGTTGTCTTCTGGGATTTTACAAATAGAGAAAGAGAGGTCAGATGTTGAAGCAGGTGTTTTTGTTTCTGTTGTTAATTCAACTTCCTTTCTTCTTAGAAGTGGCATCAATTACTTATTCTCTAGCAGAACTAACTGTATGTTTAAAAGAAGAGCAGATAAGAAGGGTCTAAAGATCTTCGTAAGGGATTTCTCTTTTCCATCATCAAATTTCTTGGAAAATATGAGTTGTTCTTACCATCTTATTTCACAAAGGAACTCTCCCTAAATTGGCTGATTTCAGTGGCAGATTTGTATTGTTGTCAATAACTACATGTCACTTCACCTGAGCAGTGGCCCCTTTCTAAAGTCTACCATGGCTTTCAGTTTCCAATCTGAATTCCTTTCCTTGTTCATGTTGTATACCTAGACTTTATATAATGTTATTAACTAATACTACTGCAATTCATTTAATTTTTTTTTTTTTAAAGATTGCCATTGCTCTTTCTCTTCATGCTTTAATTTTCCTTTAAAACTCTGGCCAGGTGTCCCCTCTTCCAGAAAGTATTCTCTGATTTAATTTTAGGTGGTCCACTCCCCAGATGTTATACACAGATCCTCTGCCTTTGCCATACTGTTCTGTGCAGGTTTGACAAGTTTTTCTCACACTGCCTTATGAGGAAAGTACTATTATTACCTAGCTCCCAGAGTTGGGATTCTACCCAGTCCGGTTTTAAAGACACTGCTCTTAACCACTCAAAAGTTTCCACCTTCTTACCCTTCATGTGAGAACGATTGGAAGGCAGCTCAACCACTCCAAGAATATCTTTCAAAGTATTTTCTTGAACACACACAGTAGCTGGTATCTCTGAGTATAATTTTGGGACCAGTTTTAGGAAAAAGTTATTGTTCACATCCTTACAGTTAAATTGCAGGTAATCGTATTAACTTTGTTAGGTTATTGGAAGGATTAGCTGGGATAATACATGCACAAGCTTTAGCAGCATTGCAGACATAAAGTAAATGTTCAATAAGCAGAGGCAATGATTAGTGTGATTATGGTGGTGGAGGTTATTAACTCACTACTTGTTTGAGGCCATGAGACTTTGGGATTTCTAATTTCGGAAAGTTAGGGAGAGGAAAGACTAGGAAAACTCCTGCCACAGAGAAAATCACTGTCAAAGGAGGCGAAGAGAGCATTGAGGCTATCCTGGGAGGCAAAAAAATAAAATAAAGCAAAACAAAAAACCTCTAGAGATGTGGAGGTAGTGAAAAGCAGAGCAAAGGGAATGTGGAGCAAAGGTGGTAGAAGCAAAGGTTTGTACTAAAAATTACATACACTTTACGAGAATTCAGATTGAAGTCCTAAACCTGGTGGGTGAACGCACACATGACCTTGCCTGCACTGTGCAATGCAAATCTGTCAGATGTAATCGAACGGGCACAAAATGAGCTTTGATTAAAGATCATGATGTATAGACATTAACTCTCCTCCTCTGCTTCCTCAAAAATCTCAAAAAGAGGAAAAAAAAAAGGGAGACAAATGTTTTAGTGGTCAATAAAACAAGGATATGACTAAACACTTAAGCCACACACTATGTAGCAAACCTGCCAAATGCTATGAAATCTGGACCAAAATAAGGAAGGACACTGAGAACTAACAACATGTCCTCAGACCTTAGGCAAGATGGACATGTTCTCTCACTACCATGTCAAGGTAGTGGGGCTACCCTGAAATGCCCATCCAAGGATTCTTTAAGTGATGAAGAGCCAGGGGCACAGCATTCCATGCCAGAAGAGGACTCTCCCCATAGAAACCCAATCTGACACCACAGAACACGGCAGGTAGAAATGAAGGAGAAACTAGGGCCAGATGCCACTTTTATCTGCTGTCTAATCACCAGAGGTGAGGTGAGATGAAGAGAATGGAGGAAACAGTGTTTTCCAAATTACCAATCTCTTAAATGTCAAAAATTGAGTGATGATATATAGTCACAGGTTAAGATAAATAATAGGTTTGATGAGAGGCTATAGAAGGCAATAAACCCCGTTAGAGCTTGCTAACATCTTCCACTATTTCCCTTCCTCCTCAGACTGCCTTTCAGCAGAGTAATGATCAGAAAGACTCACCTCCACAGATCTGCCTTGAAATGAGAGAGAAAATAAAGAATAAAGGAATGTAAGATAAAAATAAAGAACAAAAAGAGAAATTTTTCAAGGAAACAGATGAAGAGTTCAGACAAAGAGTCCTCTATACTCTTAACAAAATTATAGGAGAAAAATGTCAATGAAAAATATTGCAGAGAAGAAAGCCGTACAATGAGCAACCAGAATTAGAATAAACCTAACTTAAACAGGACTTGCATTCATTCATTCATCACTTAATTTCTGAATACCCCATGCATGCCAGGAGTGTTGCTAGATGCTGGGGTTTTAGCAGTCTTTAAAATTGGCAGCATCTCTTCCCTCATAGAGCTTAGAATCTAGGATGGGGAGTAGAGAAAATAATATACATAGAATAAATTTATGTAGTCTTATAAAAAATGTAAAGTAGGACTATATAATAGAAAATGAAAAGCTAGGACCTTTATATTTGTTTGTTTTCATTTTTATGTTTTATTAGTTTCAGGTGTATAAAACAATGTAATAGTTAGACATTTATACCCCTCACCAAGTGACAAATGCCCCCCCCCAGTCTACTATCCCTCTGACATCGTATATAGCACTTACAATTCCATTGACTGTACTCTCCATACTGTACTTCATATCCTGTGACTATATATCTATATCATCTATATCTATAGATAGACACACACATACATACCAGGGGTGCCAAAAAATGTATACACATTTTAAGAAATGAAAAAAAAAACTATTAAAATTGTAATACTCAATATATACCAACAACAAAAGATGAATACAAGTCATGTTTGATTTCTGCAATTACAAGAGGTGCTCAAAGTGGTACCATCAGCGTCCAGACACTTCTGATTATGGCGAACTACTGCTTGAGCAACGTTGATCAAAGTATCCACTTGTATACATTTTTTGGATATATATATATATATATATATATGTAATTATAGTTGACATTCAATATTATTCAGCTTCAGCTTCAACTGCAGTGGTCAGGTGTCTACATGGTCCATGAAGTGGTCTCCCTAATAAGACAAATGCCCGTCTGACATCCTACAAAATCTTTACATTATTGATTATATTCCCCAAACTGTCTTTCATATCCCCGTGGTAATATTGTGACTACTAATTTGTACTTTCTAATCCCTTTACCTTCTCCCCCATCTCCACTCCCCTCCCATTTAGCAACTATCAGTTTTGGGGTTTTTTTTTCCCTTATAACTCTGAGTCTATTTCCGTTTTGTTCGTTCATTTGTTATGTTATTTAGATTTCACACTAAGATCATATGGTATTTGTCTTTCTCCGTCTGACGTATTTCACTTAGCATAATATTCTCTAGGTCCATCCATGTCATTGCAAATGGTAAGATTTCATTCTTATTTATGACTGGGTAATACTCCATTGTATAAATGTACCATATTTTCTTTATCCAGTTGTCTACCGATGGGCATTTCGGTTTTTCCTGTGTCTTGGCTATTGTGAATAGAGTTGCAATAAACATAGGGGTGCATATATTTTTTCAAATTAGTGTTTTAGATTTCTCTGGATAGATACCCAAGAGTGGAACTGCTAGGTCATAAGGTAGTTCCATTTTCAATTTTTTGAGATGCCTCCATACTGTTTTCCGTAGTGGCTGCACCGATCTGCAATCCCACCAACAGTGCACAAGGGTTCTCTTTTTTCCACATCGTCGCCAACACTTGTTGTTCATTGATTTATTGATGATAGCCATTCAGACCAGAGTGTGGTGTTATCTCATTGTGGTTTTTATTTGCATTTCTCTAACGATTAGTGATGTTGAGCATTTTTTTCATATGTCTGCGTGTCCTCTTTGGAGAAATGTCTCTTCATGTCCTCTGCCTATTTTTTAACTGGGTTGTTTGTTTTTTTGGTGTTGAGTTGTATGAGGTTTTTGACAAATTTTGAATATTAACCCTTTGTCAGATATATCCTTGGCAAATATCTTCTCCCATTCAGTATGATGCCTTTTTGTTTTATTGATGGTTTCCTTTGCTGTGAAAAAACTTTTTAGTTTGATGTAATCCCATATGTTTATTTTTTCTTTTCTTCCCTTCCCCAAGGGGCTATATCAGTAAAGATATTACTAAGGGTAATGGCTGCAAATTTAATTCCTATATTTTCTTCTAGAAGTTTTATGGTTTCAGATCTTACATTTAAATCTTTAATCCATTTTGAATTTATTCTCATATATGTCATAAGGAGGTAGTCCTGCTTCATTTTTTTTGCATGTGTCTGTCCAGTTTTCCCAGCACCATTTATTAAATAGACTGTCTTTACCCCAGTGTATATTCCTGCTTCCATTGTCATGGATTAAATGACCGTATAGGTATGGATTTATTTCTGGGCTCTCTATTCTGTTCCATTGATCTATGTGTCTGTTTTTATAGTAATACCATGCTGTTTTGATTATTTTAGCCTTGTAGTATGATTTGATGTCAGGTAGTATGATACTTCCCACTTTGTCCTTATTTCTCAAGATTGCCATGGCTATTTGGGGTTTTTTATGGTTCCATGTAAGTTTTAGGATTATATGTTTTAATTCTGTGGAAAATGTCATTGATAATTTGATAGAGATTACATTGAATCTATATATTGCCTTAGGTAATATGGACATTTTAACTAAATTAATTCTTCCTATCCATGAGCATGCTATGTGTTTCCATTTATTTGTATCTTCTTTAATTTCTCTCTTCATTGTCTTAGTTTTCTAAGTACAGGTCTTTTACTTCTTCAGTTAAATTTATTCTTAAGTATTTTATTATCTATGAAGCAATTTCTTAATTTCTCCTTCTGATAGTTTGTTATTGGTATATACAAATGCAACTGATTGCTGAATATTAATTTTGTATCCTGCTACTTTACTAAATTCATTTATCAGTTCTAATAGTTTTTTGGTGAAGTCTTTGGGTTTCTCTCTATATAGTATCATGTCATCTGCATATAATGATAATTTTGCTTCCTCCTTCCCAATTTGGATGTCTTTTATTTCGTTTTCTTGTCTGATTACTGTGGCTAGAACTTCCAGAACTAGTTGAATAAAAGTGGTGAAAGTGGGCAACCTTGTCTTGTTCCTGATCTTAAGGGGAATGCTTTTAGCTTTTCCCCATGAGTATGATGTTAGCTGTGGGTTTATCACATATGGCCTTTATTATGTGGAGATATGATCCCTCTATTCCCAGTTTGCTAAGAGCTTTTATCATAAATGGCTGCTAGGTTTTGTTAAATGCTTTTTATGGATCAATTGATATGATCATATGATTTTTATTTTTCATTTTGTTAACTGGTGCATCACGTTAATTGATTTGCAGATATTGAACCAACATTGCATACCAGGAATAAATACTACTTGATTGTGGTATATGATCTTTTAAATGTATTGCTGAATTTGGTTTGCTAATATTTTGTTGAGGATTTTTGTATCTGTGTTCATTAAGGATATCGGCCTATAGTTTTCCTTTTTGTAATGTCGTTGTCTGGTTTTTGGATCAGGGTGATAGTGACCTCATGAAAAGATCTCTGGAGCCTTCCCTTCTTCTGGATTTTTGGAATAGTTTGAGGAGAATAAGTGATGGTAGGGCCTTTTTAGATTGGGTGACCAGGAAAGGGCTCTCTGACCATGTGACATTTTCATCTGAGAAACCTGGACAACATGAATAATTCAAGTTGACAAATATCTGATAAGACATTCTAGGAATATATAATACATAATTGGTGTTTGAAAAAAATGAACAAATGAAACAGAAAATATGTTGAAAAAATGTAATACGAAAAACAATCCCCAAATAAAATGATTAAATCTGCAGATTGAACAAATAATGCTATAAGGAAAACTTGATCTTTGAATGATTGACTTCAGTACTTAAGAATAATACGGAAAGCCAGTCCTGAATCTGGGCCTGTCTTGTGGCTTGCGTTAGCCAATAGCATGTTGTGTCAGCTCTGAGCCTTCAAGAGGACACGCATACTTCCTGTGTCTCTTTTACAACTCTGCTACTGGTATGTGAACAAGCATGGGCTATCCTGGGATGAGAGATCATACGACCAGGTCACCACAAAAGATACCCAAGTATCACACATGTGAGTGAGGTGATTTTAGGACAGCCAGGCTCCAGCTAACCCCTGTCCTGACCACAGACTCTTAGGCAGTTCACCCAAGATCAATGAAGCCAGATCAGCAGAACTGCCCCCACAGACCTGCAGACCTGTGAGCTATAAAAAATGGTGTTTCTTTTCAGCCACAAGGCTTTGGAGTGGTTTACCAGGCAACAACAGCTAATTGATAAATATCTAAGTGTTTTTCATAATATTTTTCTTGCCTTTAGAGAGATAGTTTAGGACATGTCTTTTGCAAAGAAATGTTTACCTGAAATTCAGCACATCTAATTATAGTTTAGTTTTTTTCCCCTGTTAAATTCAAGTGGAACTACACTGAATGCTTTTTATTAAAAATACCTTTAGTACTTTTTATTAGTATATTTATTGAAAAATGATTCCATTCCATCAAAATTCTACCTATCAACTTATCTGTCTATCCTTTTAACTGTATACATACATAAAGAAATGTCAGGAACAATGTTTATGAAGTGTTAAGAGTTGTTCATTCATGGTAAAATTTTATATAATTTTTACATTGTGCATTGCAGTTTTCTGTATTACTTGAATTTATTGTGATACATACATATCAACTTTATTAAAACAAGTTGAATCACTTTTAAAAAGAGCATGACCGGTAGTAAGAAAGTGCTTGACAAAGGATGGGGACAAGTTGAAGGGATGTAAGACCAATGGGGGATCCTAAATTGGCTCCTGGACCAGAAAATGGACTTTAGTGGGAGAATTACTAAAATGTGAGGAGATCTATAGATTAGTTGCTAGTATTGTATCAGTGTTAATATATCAGTTTGATTATTATACTGTGGTTATGTAAGATGCTACAATAGGGGAAGTTGAGTGAAGGGCAAAGGGAAGTTTGTGTACTATTTTTGCAACCGTTAAGTCGAAAATTATTTCAAAATATAGTTATAAAAGAAGATGATATTGTATCAAATCATGTAAATAAAACGTTGGATTTTTATTTATCTTTTGAAATGCAAAACATTACTGGAGAACAGTTTTAAAAATGACCAAGAACTAATGCATATAGTAAGTAATAATTGTCATTAGGTGTGTACTGATTTTAAGTCATAATTTTAGAGTTCCAGGATATTTTGGGAAAGAAATTTATTGATGTAAATGTTTAATGCAACATATCATCATTATTGTTATTACTATAGTGATAATATTTGGTCTGTCAGGGACCATATCAATTCTACATTCTGTACAAGCAGAAGTTTATATATTTATCACACTTTTAAAGTAATTATTAATCTATTTCCAGCTTAATTTTTTAGATTTTATTTACTTTAATCAGCAGAATAATTAAGGAATTAGGATACTAGGTTACATCTCTAGTTAGCGAAGCATGACAAATACATAATATGTATTGGAAAGAGATGTAAGTCTGGTATTTGTGATGCATCAAGGAAAAGGTTGTTTGGTCCAGATTGAAATAGCAGTTTTCTTAGAGGAGGAACACTGTTGTTTTTTTATCAGTTATCCTATTTTTTTACATTCATTTTGGTGCCATGACTAAATGATATCCATACGACACACCACATGCCAAAACACTCTTTGAATATATAAACAACTCCAATACATTGCATTTGTTTCATAAAGCAGCTATTTTTAAAAAGAGCAGAATAATTCCATACCAGGTTTATTGTAGGGAAATTCCCTGGTGGGTTCTGAAGCATATAGAAAGAAAACAACAAAACACTTAGAAACTTGTAACTAACAAAATAAACTACATTTTCTTTAGTTTGGAAACAGTACTGTCTCCTTTCTTATAAAGAGCAACAATTCACACCAAGAATATTATATTTGTTTGCAAAAGTTGTGTGTTAGACTTGGAAAATACTACTCCTGAGTCAAATGTCAAGAATGTTAATTAGTCAAAGGAAGGGAAGGGGTTGATTCAAGGCACTCCGTCAGCACCAGCTCACTCTGTAAACAGTGCTGTGTCTTAAATTCCACAGCAACTACATAGAGCCTTTCTTTGAACAGAGGAGATAATAAATGATAAAACATCCAGCAAAGAAGATATAAAAAGTTGCTGTTCAAAAATGGTATGTCAAATACCGTGTTTCCCCAAAAATAAGACCTAGCTGGACCATCAGCTCTAATGCATCTTTTAGAGTAAAAATTAATGTAAGACCCAGTATTATATAACATGATTATCCTATCCTATCATATCATATTAGACTCAGTGTTATATTATATTATGTTGTGTTATGTTTTATATTATATTATATTATATTATATTATATTATATTATATTATATTATAGACCAGGTCTTATATTAAAATAAGACCAGGTCTTATATTAACTTTTGCTCCAAAAGACGCATTAGAGCTGATTGTCCAGCTAGGTCTTATTTTCAGGGAAACACAGTAAATATACTCTTATTATAAATTGCGAAAAACTGGGTTTCTGTTTGTTTAGCTTACCAATGTGTGGGTATAGACTTTTTGAGTTTTATTTCAGCTCTTCTCATTGTGTTCATTTCTTATTTGGATTAGTTGATGCCCTCTGTTGGAAGGTCTCTCAAAATAGATTACAGAATTCAGAGATTGCCTTAAAGTCCTTGATAATTTTCCAATTCTAAATATCCTGCTACTTAACCATCAGCCCATTAGCTCAGGCATGAAACAGGGAAGAAAGATATCCCCACATGAAAACCAACATGCTTTATTTTTGCAGTACTTCTATATCTTACCCTATGTAGCCTATATGGTACATGCGAAATGGATATGGATTGGTTTGACAATTCCGTTGTTTTTCTTTTAGCCCTAGAGTTTAGTCTAAACCATTTCTTCTTCTGTGCAACATCACCCCAAATTCAACCAAATGGGACCTGGCAGGCAAGTTTTGGTAATAGACCTTGCATCTGACTCATGTCCATCAATGTCACGGTTAGCTTGGTAGTTAACAAAGCATTTTGCAGCATCACAGGTCACTTCTCAATACATTTAAAATTAATCCTAGTTAAAACAAATGAGCATTTTTTTGTATATTAATTTTTGTATGTATATTGTCAAAATTTTAACACACCAAAACTGTATCTTCAGGAAAAATATTTTTAAACGGCTACATGTGTTACTATGAATTTCTTTTAAAGATAAACAAACTCTCTACTCTATTAAAAAATAATTACGAGTAGACAAAAATCCCCATCTTCCACCAATGCAATTATTTATATGTTCATTAGTCAAATATTTATGTCTTGAGACCAGAGTCTAGGATACAACCATGAGCCAATTCTTTTTCTGCACCTCTCCCCTAATGTCCAAAATTTCTCCTACCACCTAAATACTCATGTGGAATCCAAATGGTTTCAACAGCTCGATGGGGCAAGCAAGTAATGTCCAGGCAAAATTCTCAGATATATTTTTGACAGTTGCTGGTAAAGATGTGTGGGGTGTTGTTTCTCTTTCTACCGAGGGATGTTCCACTCATCCTGACAAGGAAGGAAACTGAATGGAGGGGGCCCTCCTCAACCAGCAGAGTCCCATCTACTCTGCAGATGTTGGTGGAGTGGAGGAATCTTGATGAGAATGAGGACGTGAGACAGGGAAGAAGAGACCCAGAGGTCTCCTTTGCTTTGTATTCTAAAGCCGAGTGTCTTATCTTCAAGCCCACAGTTTTCAAAAATCTCATTTGCAGTGTGCAGCTGGCATCGAGGAGCAAAGCTCAGGACCTGCCCCAGGGGATGAACAGCACTGTAGCCTCCGAGAATCACATGCCACCTGTGTGTTCAGATGTCGTCTCTCCCCTCTGCAGAGCCAGGCCAACTGCCAGGCTGCCTGCAGACCCAGTTATTTGAACACGATATTTGCAATGGACATCAAACATGGTACATTTGGTGACCAGCAGGACGCCCATATAATTCATCATCCAAACCAGACTCTTTGGCAAGGTGGTACTATTAATAATCATGCCAGGTCAACAGATATGAATGAAACCTGCCAGGCAAACTGGGACACATGGCCATACCAGCCAGAAGAGACCTGTTCAGGTTGCCTGCATTTGCTCTTTAGTAGGTTCGCAATTAAAACATTTAGAGCTTCCCTGAGGCTCCACTTCCAGGGCTGTACTGACTGGAAATGATTTTGAGAATGTATTTTGGGGCAAAACAGATTTGTTGAAGAACATGTCCTCACAGATGTGAACCAATAACTGCAGAAGAAGTCATGTTCCCACTTCGCCTTCCCATTGTGGTTAGAGGACAGTCTAGAATTAGAAAAGAAACCAAAAAATGAAAGACCCGATCTAAGGACTTAATGTTGCCCTTCAGGAAACAAACACACAGAGTGGCCAGTGGGTTCTTTAAAAATATTCCCTGTCAACCTTCCATCTCAAGTTCATTTGGTTTGCAACTGACTGGCTCTATCTTATTTCACTTGTTAAAACAGTTATGTTATCTACAGCCTAGAAACTTTGATACAGTTTGTTAATATCAAAGAAGTCTCTTGCGTGGGAATTGTACAATATCCCTGCCACAGCACAGCTTGCTGTCCAATGGACATCACTTTATGCTTTTTGTCTTTCTTTATTTGAAATACCTTTGATGTACCATCTCAAACAAAAGCATAATCATCCAACAAGGGGAGAGAGAGAGAGAGAGACAGAGACAGAGACAGAGACAGAGACAGAGACAGAGAGAGACAGAGACAGAGAGAGAGACAGAGAAAGCCTGAGCTGCTACAGGAAAAGAGACAGGGCCGGGGCTGGAGAGTGGTGGTGGGGGGAGTGTAAATAAAGTAAAGGCCTGGGCAGAACTACAAGAAATATTTAGCATTCCTGGCTTCCCACAAAGGGTAGGTCAAGGAGAGGGAACGAGCAGTTGGGTTGGAGTGTACACCACAACTATTCTTTTTCGGGCCAAATCCAGTCCACTGTATCACAGAAATGTCCCCAGTGGAAAGGCCCTGAGTTTATTCCGCAGTGTGGCAAATGCTCAGGGTAATTACACTTGATGCCTGTCTATATGCAGGACAAGGTCAACGTCTGTGGCAAAGACAGCTGCTGGTTTCAAGGCTGTGTGTTAAATCCACTTTGACTAACAACCGTCAAAGCCGTATTCAGAGCAGCATGCATTTAAGGGATGGAGCACAAAAAGTCCACTTCCACCAGCCCCAGTCAAAACAAAGTCCACTTCTGTATGGCATTCCCACAGGCAGTCTGTTTCAGAACCCTGATGTCAGCTTTTTGGATTGGGATTTGAGAAAAGGAGCCATGCTCACTCGGGTGGTCAATTGAAGATGTGCCTCTCTTGTCCCCAAAACTCTCGGGGAAAAACCCACCTTGTCATCAATGACAAAATTATCACACATACACCAAGACAAAAACAGCCATTTTGTTTAAAAGAGATTTGATCATCGATAGGCTTTTTTTCTGTCAGCCCCTCTGCTCCTTTCAGAATAATTCAGTTCCTGCTGCAGGATCTATAAAATGCTGTATTGAGACTACTTCACTTGGATTCCAGAAGTGGGAATTTCCTGCTACTGGAAGTACCCAAGACCAGTGGAAGCTTATTGCTTTGTTTTGTTTTTTGTTTGTTTGTTTTTTTAAATTTGAGTCTCAGGTTATAGACCAAATAGCAGAGCCTATTTAATGCTGGACACCTAATTCCTTCAAGTGCTTCTGAGGCAAACATCACAGCACAGGATATGAATGGAAATATGCACGGAAAATGGGACACCGTGACCTGGCGTTCAGCAGGGGGACCAATAGCCTGTAAATCTCCTCACAGCCATTCGGATGAGCAGGTCTCAGGTGATAAATCTGAGAAGGTAGCCCCCAGAGCAGCAGGATGGCCTTCCTACCCCCTCATCTGCTCTCTGTCTCCATGGCCCAAAATGAAGTGGTCATTTGGTAATCATGTTAAGAGTTTGACATGTGGCAAAAGTCGCTTTGGTAATGTTTTGTTTTTGTTGCATTGGTATGAACAAGTAGTCTTGATAGAGTGGCCACATGCGTTTCCTGAGACAGTCCTAATTTCTAATATTTGGTTTGGTCAGCCCTATAAGCACACCAGAACTATGTTCCCTCAATTTTTTGTCCAGTAAACATAGCTGCACGATCTTGGAGCATCTGTGTATTTTACAGGAAGAGCAAAGGAGTAGGAGAGAAGGGAGCGGTAAGCATGGAACACCTACTCTGTAACAGGTAGCAGGCCAGGAATTTGCACGGTTAGTTTCACAGTGGAAGGCAGTATTGCTCTAATTCTATAAACGAGGAAACCAACTCAAAGAAGTGCAGCAGTTTGCCCAAGGTGCCTGCCTGGCTGTGAAGTGATTAAACCAAGCTTCAAACCCAGGTCTGTCTGACTCCAAACCCTATGGCTTTTCTCCCATTGTATGTTACTGCTTCTACTCCCATGAAGCTTAATCATTCTTAAGGAGGTAAGATTTATAAACACGAAAACTCTGGACAATAAAGATGGGAAATAATGTGTAACAGTATGAGAAATGACCCATCCTATTTAATCAGAGAATTTACTTATCTGTTGCAAAACATGGTCCACCTAAGCTTTATTCCCAGTGGAATAAGTTTCCTTTCTTCATTATTTCTTGAGGAGAACCCCAAATGCAATGGAGACAGGAGTGTCTTTCAACCCCCCGTGGGGCTGAAACTCAAAGTAGTCCAGACTCTCCAGTCAAGACCGTGTCTCTGCTCAGGAGGCCCAGCCATCTGTCAGTGTCCTGCTACATGCTTGATGATGGCACAGTGTTGCAGAGAAGGAGGGGGTGACAAGGGTTGCACACTGATGGGTAGCAAGGGCCATGATGCTTTACAATTACTGTCAAGTAGCTTCCATTCCATAAATTTTCACTGGGTACCTGCTACATACAAAGCACAATGTTGAAACATGCTGGAGCTAAACAGAGACAGAAGACTCAGCCTTCATTCTTCAGGGGCTTATAATGGAAGGAGATAAGAAACATGACTGTGTATGAAAAATGCCAGATGATAGATACAAACAGTATACTCTGGCAGTTCCAGAGAGGAGCGGTATCACCGTTATCTAATGGGGAGATCAGGGGCAGAGGAATTTGACATAGGCCTTGAAGTATGTGTAGGAGTCCAACAGACAGGGGTGGGAAGAGAAAAACAGGAGCAAATGCTCAAAGGAGGAGAACATTTTCTGTCTGAATAGCAGTGAGTCATCTGGCTTGTCTGGATTGTAGAATATATGAGAGGGAGTAGTAGGAATAACACTTATTTTCTGGACTTGAACTTTACCTTGAACTTTGGTCGATGAAAGATTCATCACTGTGGTTTTTTCTCCTGAGCAGGACCAGACTCCCCCAGTCATCAGGCAGCACCGGCCCAGCAGTCAGGCAACCTAGCTGCTCTCCTGAGTGTGTGTGCATGTGAAGCCAGTGACACGGGACACGGGGGACTGAGGTGGTTTCCTTACTCAGAAATGGCCTGGTTCAGGAGAACTAGCCTCGCTGGCCTGGCAACTGGTCAGCCTCTCATCTGACCTCCTGCTTTCTTTGTCCTGAAGCTCTGATCTCCTGGATAGAAGGCTGGGTCAGCTCTGCTTGCAGCCAGTGGACATTGAGGAGACCACCTCTCACAGGGGCCTTTCTCCTCTCAGGTCCCCAAGGCTCCTAGGGTGGGCAGCCAGCATCACTTTCCATCTGCTTCTAGCCAGTGACTACCTATCAATTAAGCTGTGGGATGTTTGTCCTTGGGATGTGGTTTCAGTGTCTCTCTGAGGTTTAAAACAAATCAAAACAAATTCTGCCTCACTGCATCTTAAATTGTTGATTTCTGGTGAAATGTCTTCCAAAAACACACCAGGCACAATTACCCATGGGCCCAGTCCTGTGAACAGAAATGGGCAGTTTGAATACCTGCTTTAGCTCTTTTCCTCATTTCCTTGCCTTGGGAAAGTGTCTGGTTCTAAACCCAGCCCCAACTTATCAGTTATCATGCCTGCTACACGTCACAACTGACTGGAGAGTTATTAGAAATGCAGATGCTGGGCTCACCCTGGTTTTGGTGAATCATAATCCCCAGGCTGAGAGATAGGCCTTTGGGTTTTATTTTTTATATGTCTTCTCCAAGTGATTATTATACATAGCCAGGGTGGAAAACCACTGGTTCAGGCAAATGCCTTATAACTTTTTGCATTCACATTCCCTATCCTTTATATCCCACAATTTTAAGAGTTAGGATCAGCTAGTGTAGCACTTTCTGAACTCATGGTAGCAGGAAGCTGGTCTAGGAGCTGGGGACATAGCAGTCCATGTTTCATCAGCATATATGACTGGGAACTGATTTCTCTTGGAGCATAAATTAGCATCTCACTGCCTGAGGAACCCAGCGTGGGAAAGGCTGGTCTACTTCAACTTCCTTTTTATGCAGTTGTAAAAAGGAGAAGTGACCTGCCCAGTGACACGTGGCTCTGGATCTCTAGCCTCACTTCCCCTGCCTGTGCTGTTTTGGGTTGATTCCCTACCATTCCCTGGCTTGAGGTAAGGATGGCATGTGCAAACAAATGAGAAACTCATGTGAAAACCATGTTCTAGAAGTGTGTGAGGTGATGGATGCCATGGGCCAGGTGACTTGGCCATTTCCTGAGCATGGTTTGGAGACCATGGCTACCACTGAAATCACAGAGCATCTTAGAATCACTGGAGAAAAGAGACCATTTTTTACCCTTATAAAAAATTCCATTTTTTTGGACTTGGAAACCAAAAGTCCTCTACTTTCACTCCAGCTTGAACATAGCTTCCCTGTTGGATTCTTGGTGGCCGAGAACCCAGGAGTCGACCTCCCATCCCAGGAGCTGTCTTGGCTGAGCTCCTGCCAATGGTCAATCATGGGTGTGTGCTCATAGCAGAGGGGGAGATGGGCAGCTGAAGCATGGAAGACCAGAGAGGGAAGCAAGAGGAAGCTGGGAGAGAAGCGGACAGAATGAGTCTGTTTGGCCACTCTCTGGCCCAGGGCTCTGGCTGCATGTGCTCACATGGCAACTGACACTCCAAGTGCCATCAGTAAAATGGACCCTTTATCTAATGACACAAGGACAACAGAGTTACCTGCTTTACACCCTCAGGAAATATAGCCCGGTGCCTTGTTCATACAAATTGTTCAAGTATTATACAAATAATGATGGCATAATAACGGACTAAAAGTGGGACCTCTCCATCTTCAGAAAAAATTGTTCTGATGCACGCTCTCCTAGAGAAATCTCCACCTCTTCTAGATGGCAAACCTCTCTGGCTAGTCGGGGCTGCCTGCTGACCCCCATTTCTCCTCAGCCTATCAGTCCGAGACAGAGCTGTTCCTGAACATTCCTCCCCCACTCCAACATACACACACTTAATCCTTCAGATCCTTGCCCAGAATCCTCCAGGAGTCCAGACCAGGTCCTGGGGTCCCAGGTCCAAAATTTTTGTAGCAAGAAAAGCCATTCTAACCTGAAACTTTTAATAGCAAATAAATAAAGTGATCCAGGCTCCAAATAGTCCAGGTCACATAAGACTGTGAATATCACAATGGGTGATTGTTTTAAAGTGTTTTAATGAGTCTCAAAACATCCTACATAATATCAGCCTCCACTTCAGACCTCCTGAAAGGCTCCGGTAAATAACATGAGTTGACAGGAATAAAACAGCTTGCTCAGGAGTAATTGAGTGGAATTAGAATGAACAGACAAGAAAGAAAAATTGGTGCTTGGGTCACAAGGAACTTTTTGTTAAGAACGCTCTGGGGGATTTGGTGGGATGTGGTCCCGCTGACTAATCACCAGTATAGAAAGTTTACAGTCTCTCCACCATGCCAACATCTTTAATAACTTGAAAAGCACAAGAGGTGGCTGTTAATTTCAAAGACAGTTATATGAAGCTTTTATTGAGTGTGGTGCAGAGTATATAGTTAGCAGCCGATGAGATAATGAGCCCTTTAAATAAGGCTTTCAAAAAACAGTTTTATTTTTGCTTGAGCCAAAAGAGGAGTGATTTTCTTCTGTTATTTTAAGGGAGAAAAATGTATATGAAGAAGGATCTCTCCACTGCACAGAAGATAGGCCATTTTCTCCATCAAGGGCATCTGTCATGCTGCAGAACCAGGAATGTTCAGCTAGACTGAGCCTTGGTAATGTCATAACGTACCTTTGCCAGGAAGAGAGCGGATTGGGGAGGAAGGGGTTAAATGTGTTGGGTACCAGCCTTGTTCCCTGAGAACAATGGCTCCTGGGCCTTCTCTCTCTACTCTCGACTGGCAATGTTGAGAAGAGGAGTCCCATCATATCCCCAAATGTCATGATGTGGCCAAACTAGACATCACACTAGAGGATTCTTGGAGTTAAAGAGAAAGAAAAAAGCCATGAAAAGAACAGGACTTCACATGCTTCCCAGGGCACTCTGGGATAGAGAACACAGTTGAGGAGCCATGCGGGCACATGTTGCCTTTCCAGTCTAGAGCAACATCCGATGGCCTGCTCGTACCTCTAGATGCTGCATGTTAGGAATGGATGAAGTGGGCAGTTGATGGGCATGAAATCTCTGAGCCATAGTGACAGAGAGATGGGACCTCCCTTCACCCCCTTGACAGCCATTGATGATTTTGACCCATGGAGTGCCTTGTGCTTCTATCATTTCTTTTCCTCCCTATTTCTCTTTCTCTCTCCCGCCTTCCATCACTTCCTCCTTCTGTTCTCCCTCTTCCTTCTCCTCCTTTTCTTTCTTTCTCCTACCCCCTACCCCCACGGTGTATAAGTAAGTAAAAGAGGTTGAGACAGAAAATTTGTGTAGCCTACTTTGGGAATCATTTGCTGTGTCCTCAGCCTACCATTCTTGCATTCAGTACTCCTTAAGCACTGTGCCAAGACCAGGGCATACAAAGTGTGAGATGGGCAGACATGGCTCCCCCTCCACCCCCAGCATAGAGGTCAGCCACTCCTGGCCTAGCTGGCAGCAGTCAGGAACAGTGTTGGTGGACAGGGCAGGTGCTATCTCAGCTAGGAGACCAGATCTGTTGCTGGCTTTTGCTGTCTTCATTCTTCGTTCCACAGTGAGACTCATGGCAGTGGCTTCAGCCATGGCCTGTCTGGGCTGAGACTCAGTGCGACCAAACCTTACCGACCAAGAACTAAAAACAAAACAAAACAGGCCTTCTCGGAGCCAGGCCTGTGGAGCAAAGAAATAATGTAAACAAAGAGATCAGTTAAAGGAAAATGAATTATTTCCTGCCTCAGCACTGGCAACAAGCAGTCTTTCTTGTTACTTAATTCAGTCTTGTTGTTAGCAACAGGCGTTCTGGTTTCACTCTGATTTTTTTAAAGACACGTTTCTGCCCTTCACATGATGTGGAGAGTGCAGCCATTTCCAGGGGTTTATTCTGCAATATGCATTAGGTTTACCTCTTCCTGAGCTGTAAGTGCCCAATAGCCTAGGGAACCCTCTTCTAGAAGCTTTTGGGATCTGGTGAGCTTTGAATGAAAGCTCACATCCTCACTCATCTCCAACAGTTTAGGAACGTGCTGGGAGCTGTGTCTGTGGGAGCCTGGAATGCTTAGTAAGGCGGTTTGCAGCCCACATCGCATGGAGCACTCGCAGATTCTTGCTGGTCTAGCTAGGATGCACAAAGAACCCAAAGAGCAGCCTTGTTTTAGGGAAAGGGAACCGTTGCATCTGAAGCTGTTGGGAAGCAAAATGGTCTCTGGGGGTCAAATTTACTTTTCTATCAGGTCAATAAAGAAAGGAATATATTGCTGCACTTTTTAACTTTTTACACTCTGATTGTTAGTAATTTTCAGTCCTAACTGAGTCTTAGAAGCACCTGGGAACGTGTCTGAATACAGGTTGCTATTCCCCATTTCCCACCTCGAACACAGGAAGTATCTTGAATGGGGTCCAGAAACCTGGATTTTTAACACACTCCTTAAAGTGACCTTTATGCAACTAGCCCAGTACCACTATACATGAAGTAATGGTGAATGCTGCCACTCAGGGGCTGCCTGTGTAGTAGGGACATTGGAAGGAGCTAAGATTGGGATGCTCATGAAAAGCTCTTTCTTAGGAAAGGTGATCTTGGGGATTTGGTATGGCAGGAGAGAGGGAAGCCTGAGTCCTAGAAGCTCCCAAGTCATAGACAAATACCCGCTTCTTGAGGATGCCAGCTTGCTAACTTGTCATCCTAGGTAGCTTGGTCAGTGTGCTCCCAGCAGCCTACAGAGTTGCAAACAGTGGGAAGAGTGTGGGAAATGCGACTGTCTGACAAATACCATAGTTGGAGAAAGCTGGTGAGATTTCCTGGAGATGCCCTGTGGGTCAAGCTGAGTAGCTGGACTGTGGGCAATAGGTGGGTATTTCTGAAATTAGCCTGAGGCCCCACAAAGTCATCTGCCTTTGCTCTCACTTCAGACCCACCTCACCTGTCAAAATGGCTCCCTCCAGGTGTGCATGTGCTTGATGTGCAGGGCTCCCGGAGCTGCCTAGTTTTCAACAAGCATGGGTGTTAACAAGCCTGTCCTGAGCCGTCCCTTTGGATTGGAATGAACCTGAGAGAGGCTGGGGCATTGGTGATCATTCCGGAGTTACTGTAATATAATCTCCCCTGGAAGCATTTGGTTACAGAACTTCTGGACAAGGAAGAGGCTCACTTAATGTACAGCCCACTTGTCCACAGAGAAATAAATAGTTTCTGAGCTAGTGTCCAAGTTTTGGTCTTTTAATCGCAAAATATGGTTAAATGACCATTCAGAGCTTCTCTTCTGGCCAACATGGGCCATGGATGCCTGAAGGGAAAGGTCACCTTTGCCTCACCATGTGGGTGGGTTAGGGTCATGGCTGAGATCTATTTTGGCCTCTGGGAAGATGACTCTGCACCACCAGGCACCCAGGCAACTGGAGACAATGCTGTGTCAGTCCATCAACAACTATTTACTGAACTCCTGCCGTTGGTAGGCACTCTTCTGGACTGTTTGTCTTGAGAATTCATTTTTGGAAAAACGAGATGGGAGGACACATAGGCTGTATTGCAGCTTTATGATACCACCCAGATCCCCATTTCCATCCCTGTAACCAGACTCACTATCAGACTCTGCATAGTGAGTCTGGTTATACGTTTCTGGAGGATTCAGAAGACGCCTGTCTTAACACATCTCCCCTCCAGTCCCAGCTTCTGAGAAGTTCTGTCTTTAAGGTGGGGCACTACTGATCTTATCTTGTGACATTGTGGGTACAACAAGTGAATTTTAGCAGATGAGGTCTGGGTACATGGAAGCCCCTTTTCTTCTGAACCTGTGACAGTTGCAGGGATCACCTGGTCAGGAGAAACATCCCATCACAGACAGCCAACCTGAGAGCTCTGAGAGTCAGGGAAGAAGTCATCGCTTATGCTCTTTCTGTCCTCAGTACGCCCAGGCTCCCAACGGAGAAATGCTGAGACTGCTTGAACTTCGCCAGGGCTTTGGAGGAAATGCCTCCCTCATCCTCACAAGAGAGCCCTGCCAGCCCTATGGCAGCTGCACTGGAGAACGTATCCAGAACAAAGAGTCTCCTCTTGCTCTCTTGCTTCTGGTCTCTTCTTCCAGAGTCCTCAGACTGGAGTAGGTGGTGGGTAGCTCAAACCATTCCTGTCACTCTCCCAGTCTGAGTCAAAAGGAAGCAGACTCTGCTGCCCTGGGGGAAGCAGAGCTGGAATTTCATCATTCATCCACCAATTTTTTTTTTTAATTTAAATTTTATTGGGGTGACAATTGTTAGTAAAGTTACATCGATTTCAGGTGTACAATCTGTAATATATCATCTATGTATCACATTGTGTGTTCACCACCCAGAGTCAGTTCTCTTTCCATCACCATATATTTGATCCCTTTTACCCTCATCTATCACCTGCCTCCCCTCTCACCCTCTGGTAACCACTAAACTGTTGTCCGTGTCTATGAGTTTTGTTTCTTCATTTGTTTGTCTTGTTCTTTTGTTGTTCTCAGTTTTATATACCACATATCAGTGAAATCATATGGTTCTTTACTTTTTCTGTCTGACTTATTTTGCTTATCTTTATAATCTCAAGATCCATCCATGTTGTCGCAAATCACCTTTTCTTATGGCAGACTAGTATTCCATTGTGTATATATACCACATCTTCTTTATCCATTCATCTAGCAAAGGACACTTTGGTTGTTTGCATGTCTTGGCCACCGTAAGTAAAGCTGCATCCACCAAATTTTTATTGAGCTACTAGATGCCAAGAAGTCCCTTTGGAACCCATCTGGTGGCCTGCTGGCTCAGATGCTGAATTGACACTATGGGGAAGGTCTTATGAGCTGAGGCTTTGGACATGAGGGGGCATGGCAAAGGTGAAGGGAGGCAGGCCTCAGTGCAAGAGTTTGAGTCGTATCTGGGAAACAGGGTGGCAGGGAGTCTGGGGACAAAGTTAACACCGCGGAGCTCCCAGGGCATGTGGTCAGAGCCACCAGGAAAGCTGGTCTGCAGGCCTCCTCCATCGAGCTGCTGCCCCACATGCCCAGCCTCATCCAAGGGTCCAGTCCGCGTGCATGTGAAGGGCCCATACAGACTCAGAACACTCTTCCTGGCTGGGGCAACTTAGCAACAGATCCAAATGCTTAGACCGTTGTAGTTCATTCTCTGGGGTTAGCAGGGAGATCACAGCAGCCTTGGTATTTAGGTCTTGCTCTAGAAGTTTCTGGGGTCCATGGATAGTGGGGTGTGAGCCCAGAGACAGGAGCATGTGCCCCAGAACCTCCTCCTCTGAGAGATGGCGCCAAAGGACCCCGGCTGTTCACACACACACACACACACACACACACACACACACACACGAGCTGCACCCTCACTCAGCTCCATTTAATTGAAGCTGGGCAGAAGCACTTCCTTGTCACACCGTGTGTATCCCTGAATCAAAGGAAGAAAAGACTAAATGAAGCCTTTTGGGTTTTCTCAGTATCGCCTCCTCCCATTTCATAGATCCTCATGGAGGATTTTTTTTTAATCACAGAGTTGTTTATAAAGCAGATTAAGCCTGGGCTCAAACCATTAAATCATCTCATACTCAACAGTCTGGTACCGGACAGCTGCAGTAAAAAGACCCTGAGCTGATTATGACATTCAAGTGATACATCACTCTGATCAGAACAGGATGTAAGAAAAGCAGCTGAAAGTCTGTCCCCACAGCCACGTGGCTTTGATCTCTGGGAAATTGGCTATTAGTGCAGACAGCTGTTCACAGGTCTTGATTAATCCATTCAAACCAGTGATTGTGATTTCCCTGCAGATGCAAACACAGTAAAGTCAGTATGTGTTGTGCTGAGCTTTAACCTGCTATCTTTTCAGAGAAAATCCAGTTACTTAAGGGGACGATGGCTATGCTGGCCTAAGGACAAATGTCTACAAACATTGTACTCTCAAGTCCAGGGGTGAATTTTGTTCAAGCCATCAACAGACAACAAATGACGCTAGTGTTAAGTCAGATCCCTTTAACAGGCAGCAAATGACAAGTACAAATAAGACAAATGCATCCTACGCTGAGACAATTTCCTTATTCTGCCCCAAAATGCCACCAGCACGGCTACATGCAGCTGTCTCCTAAACTGGGGTCTCTGTTTTCATGGTGGTTGTGTCAATTTGATGGAAGTTCAAACCTCTATACCAACTCCTTCATTCAAATCCCTGGGTACTTGTCTTATAGTTCTAGGCAGGTAGTTGACATTTAGCCATGGTTTTATTTGGCACCTTTTGTCCAGGAAATGTAAATGCACTAAGAAAGCATTGAGTCCACAGAATGTGTGGCTAGGATAGTAGGGCCCCTTCCCAGTGTGACAGGGAACAAGAGTGACCACAGTTCCCAGTGACAGTCCCACTTTTCCTGAGACAGTCCTGGTTCATGCCTGTTGTTCTAGAGTCCCATCCAAGTTGCATTTGCTGCTCTCCAATTTCACCCAGTTTGAATGACTTGTGGAGCCTCTCTAAGGGAGATCACTTCCCCTCCCAGGCATCATTTGAAGGACTTGATGTACACAGACCCTTTTGTTTTGGGTGAAGGAGCAGTGTGATTAGGTGGATGGGGTTGAGTTGAGAGAAAGGCCAAGAGAAGGTGCCCAGTCTGGGGTCTTCTGTCCCCACAGGAACCACAAACTGAGCCCTGGAATGGGTGACTCAGAGGCTGAATGGGGTGCCACAGATGTGGAATCTTGTGAGCTTTGGGGGGGCAGGGTAGTCTTTGCATTTTTGTACTAAAGACAGAGGCATCATCTAACAGGACCTGGGAGGTACAGCAGCGCAGGGGCAGGGAAGCAGGTTCCGTTACAGGGCTTGGCCAGAGGATGCACGCACCCGCTCCTGAGCACACTTAGGGTTCCCAATACTTCCCGGGGGGTTCCAACAGCAGTGCCAGGGTCCTGCAATTATGCAGGAAAGGGCCAAGAGCCATTGATGTGTAGGCACTCATGTTAGCGTGTTTCATTTATAACAGAACTGGGGAAGCACGAGAACATTGGCTTCCAAGTAATATAAATACTTTGGTAATACCTGTCTCAAATGCTGTGGTCTTCAGCCCAGGGGGTCTTCTGACCTCCTCCTGAACAGCTAGTACTTTTTAAATAGACCCTCCCTTTCTAGAACCTTCTGTGGGAGTACTTCTCTCCCTTACCAGGGCAGGGAATTCATCTTTGCAGTCTTGAGAACTAGCCGCACTTTGTTTAGTAATATTGGTTGAATGAATGAATGGTAATGAAATACAGTGCACCCTATTCTCCAATTTGGCAGCAGCTCACAAAGCTTAAAGGTTAACTTAACTTATCAAAGAAATTGATAATTCATAAAACACCCCGGCCCTTTATGCACCCTCTCTCCACCCCCCATTTAGTCCAGGAAATACTGGTGATACTTCTATGCTCTTTATGTGCACTGTTAATTGGACTCTAAAAAAAGAAAATCCCCTTGTAACCATGATTTTTTTCTGGGCTAGAATCACTTTATCATATAATGATGGTATGAGAAGGTAAGATGTTCAAGATGTTGAACTTACTGGAAAAACTTTAGACTTGTGTTGAAGGATTGGTTTGGAGGCCCATGTCAGCATCCCCTCTCTGGAGACCTCCTGGACCAGAGAGCAAGGGGTGCTGGTTCTCAATTGCTATGTTGGGTCTGCATGGCCTCCAGGGGAGTCAGACACTCTTGAATGATGTGCATTTCCCCTATTTCACCACACATTCCCTACACAGATGGTATTTGCGCTCAGGCAATGACTCACACTCCTTCTCAGCATACCTTTCTATATTAAACATCCCTATGAAGGTCAAGCTCACTGGGCTTTAGAGTGGGCTGGGTAGTATTAAAAGAAACTCTTTTCCTTTGCTAGGAGCTGTGTAGTTTTTTTAATATACCCCCAAGATCCACTTCTCTACAGACTGTGACTTTGTGGGACTTCTCTATTTCAGATCTGGGTTTAAAGCCCAACTCTTCTACTTAACCAGTGAGGTGGTCTTGAGATTCTTACTGTCTTTGGGCCTCAGTTGCATTACTTATAAAATGAAAACAATAATACCACGCTCATAGACTTGCTGGGAAGAATAAATGAGGTTGTAGTACTGAGAAAACTTGAATTAAATATTTTTGAATGAACAAATGACTAAAGCAATAACAGAAATGTGAAAAACTATCAACCAACCCCTTGTATATGATGAGACTTATATTTACTGACAGTTGCCTAGGTGTCAGGAACAGTTCTAAGTTCTTGAACACAATCGGCCTTATAATTAAGTGCAGGAACTGGGATGCAAATTATGTTTCATGGGCACCAAAGATCATGCTCTTCACTTCTACTTACCTTGTCGCTTCTCTACCTGTAATAAACTCCTTTGTCACTAGAGATCCTCTGGGAAAAGAATGACCAGATTCTTTAATTGTGTCTCCCTTTACTCTAATGTAACTGAAATTATTATAACTTTATAACTTACTGAGTTTAATAGGAAAAATATTCCTATGACATGTATCGACATGAACAAAGATTTTGGTGTCTGCACTAGCTAGTCAATGCCAAATATTGGAATCAGTACCCAGCATCTGTTACCTGTTACTCTGAGCAGAGGATGCATTAGAATTATACCTGAGAAATACCTTCATTGAGAGTGGTTACAGGAATAACTTGTTCCACTACCTACTTTCTGGTTGGTGAAAATTGAAACACATAATGACTTCACTCTTCACCTTGGGCAGATAGTGGTCCTCCCTGTTCAGATCCTGGAAAGACTTTCACTTTTCTTGGGCACAGTGTTTCCCTGGGCTCTGATAGCCTCCAGTGACTTCAAATTCATCCTCTGTTACTATAAAAGAGTGTACAAGCATTTGTTCAGAACTGTGCAAGATTCTGTATGTTGCTTCAAAAGATAGTGGTCATGCTAGACTTTGTCATAAGCATCAAGATAGGAACTATCATTTACTATGAGGTAACTATGTCCTAGAGGCTATGCTAGGCATTTCACATATACTGTTATAGACAGGGCAGGGTAGTTTATGCTGTAGTAACAAATAACCCCAAAATCTTTGTGGCTAATGACAATTTACTTTTCGATCTCATTAAAAGCCCAGGGCAGTTTGGCTGGGGGGCTCCACTCCACATTTTTATATGTTAAACTGGAATAACAGAGCTTCCACCATCTATTGTTTTGCCAGTTGCCACAGAAAGAAGAAAGGAGTACACTGGTATCTTATACTGGCAATTAAATGCTTCCGCAAAGAGCAACACAGAATACTTTCACTCTCATTCCATGGGCCAAGGCAAGTCACATGACTAAGTTCAACATCAAAGGACTATGGACATGTAATCTTACCAGGTGCCCAAAAGGAGCAGAGTTAAAATTGTTAGTGAGTTTAACAAATGGCATATCCTATCTATCTTAAACCTCCTGACAACTCAGTGAAGCAGGTCTGTTATCTTCCCCATGTAATAGATGGGGAAAGGGAGAGAGGTTAAGTAACTTTCCCAAGGTCATACAGCTAACCAGTAGAGGAACAGGATTTGAACAGAGAAACCTAGAGCATAGGAGGGACCTTCTACAGGGCTCCAGAACATATGGGCAGGGTGCTCATGGATTTATTCTTCTCTACCACTCTGAGCTCCCCTGCCTTTGGGTTCACCTTCTGTATTATCTTAGTCCTAAGCCATAGCTGAAATGTGTAATTCCCAGGCATTTTTATATCACCTGAACTTGTATGACTCACTCAGGCTTCCTCATACTTTGCACGCAGGTCAGCTATGGTGAGAAGCCTGAGAATGGAGTTCAAGATAAAAGGATTCCTATGTTGGAAGGAACCTTAGAAGGTCATCTCCAGCTACCTCATTTTGTAGATGAGAAGGGTCTTGCCCATTATCTAAAAACCCATGACCTGACTTGCAATTCAAAGTGCTTTGATTGGTGAGACCTTGACCAGATATTTCTACGCATGATGTCATATTTTAAAAAGAAGAAAAAGACATGGAGGATAGCCCTGGTGGACAGGCTATGATGTGCTTGAACTTGAATGTAGCTGTAACGGGGGACTAGACCAGAGTGGTGGGTTTAGTATCTCCAGAGTCTGAAATTTCACAGAATCCCACCTCCAAAATTCTTTCATATACTATCAGAAAGTCTCCCTGAACTTTCTTAACTTTGCCATCTTGAGCTCTTAAAGGAAACAATTGTATGTTTTGAAATCCAGAAAAGGAAAGGGGGTAAGAGACATGGAGACTGGCCACTCCAAGCCTGGCTAAACCTCCCCTGGCACAGGCTCCAGGGGTGAGTTTGCCTTCCCAGCCGGGAAGCACCACCCTGGTTTATTTTCAGAGGTGGAAACTCAAGCAACAATTATCTCCTGTCACAGCAAATTAAAAGCCCAGGCTCACCCATCCCAGGAGTGGGGTGAGTGCAGCTGGCAGCCAGCAAAGAGCTATAATGACAGGCCCAGCCACGGCTGGTGCATTTCCTTTAAAGGCATGAGCCACTCATGAAACACACAAAATAAATAGAGACATAAAAGTCCATGGAAAAGGCCCACAAGTGAGAGCAAGATTCTGTACCATGATCAGAGAATGTGTTTTGATTCTGTGGGAGATAGAGGATTGTGGCAAAAAGAAGTGGTCAGCAGAAGATGAGTTTTTGTTTTGTGTTTAAGATAATTTGGAAGCTATCGTGCAGGATTCTGCAGAAGATGAGGGCGAGTGTTTCTCTCTCTCTCTCTCTCTCTCTCTCTCTCCCTCCACACACACACACACACACACACACACACACACACACACTTATTGCTGTGGCTGTGGCCTCAAAAGTGTCACCCACTTCCACTCTCTCCTCTCAGAGCCTCTATCCCTACATGGAGTCCTATTTACCTTCTCCTGGACAGAGCAGCCTGGCCCTGCTGGCCAGTGTTTCTGCTTGGAATGCCTCCTCTTTTATATTCTGTGCCTGCCTTATTGTCAGGAACTGAAGCAAAACTCAGTTCTTTCAGGAAGTCCTCCAGGATTGATGCTTCTTGAGCTCCAGCATCCTCCCCTTGCCACTTCTTTATTTGGTTGTCTCTGCTGCTTTGTCAGTGAAGATCTGTGGTTGTGTCAGTTGTTGGGAGTTAGATTGAGCTTTCTTATAGTATGAGATCTACAGGAGTAGAGATTTTTATATATGCCACACATGCTTAACTTTCAAAAAGTGTTTTCACATCTACCATCGACTTTTATCTTCCAAAATTACTTTACCCATTACTTGGTGAGGGAGATGGTTTGGCGATTCATTCCAATTACCATGGGAACTTATATAGCAAGGTGGCTAAGAGTGTGGGCTTTGACTGGACCAGTCTCTGATCTCTCTAAGCCCCAATTCTCTCATTTGTAAAACAGGGATAAAAATTGTTCCTGCCCACAGGTTATTTTAAGGATTAAATGATTAAATGTGATACACAGGTAACGTGCTTACCGCACACAGAGAAAGTACCCAGTAAAACTCATTATTTCAATGATGTTGGTACTTGGGCAATGAGAAATTAATTGACAAGGGGTGGCAAAGAGTGATGGGAAAAGCGAAGGGGTTGGAGGCAGCAGATTCTGGTTCTACTTCGTATTTGCTCTGTGCCTTTTAACACATCACTTTGCCTCCATGAGCCTCAGATTTTTCACCTCTTAAATAAGAATAATCACATCATATATCACATATGTTACAGTGGGTTTGGGAGGATTGATTCAAAAGTACTTTTCAAAACATATTGCAATTGTGACATGCCTCAGAAGTATTAACTTAATGAACCCGCCTAAAACCATGCAGCAGTCAGTGCTGGAGCCAGGGTTCCTTATTCTCAATGTCCTTCCCAGAAGACTGTCCTGAGTCCCCTGGGCACCTCCACAAAGGCTGCTGTCTGCCTGCGGGCTAGAGGCTGCATGCCACTGCGCCAAGAACCCAGGACTGAACAGTGGCGGTCCTGGGCCTGTGCCCTTCCCTTTCTTCTACCTGCTCTCATGGTCCATAGGACTGTGCAAAGAAAGCAGAACTCAGAAACCAAACAGCCATTTCTGCTCCCTGACTTGTCTGCCTTATCTGCTGCTGACAAATAGAACAAGAAGGGAGAGGGAGAGAGACTTAACTAAAACAGATCCTGGTACATTAAAGACAGTGTCAACAGGACTGACCCTAAGAAGGGGAGGGGCAACCTTAGAATCTACACAGCAACCTGCACCCCAGATTGCAACACATGCGTCATAGGTGACTTGTGACCCACATTATTAATCTCACTTTACTCAAAAACAAGCAGATGAGCATATGAATATTGAACTAGCATTTTCCCACTGACCATAGGCCCTTGGTCTGTTCTCCACTGGATGAAGTCACTTGGACCTTCTCGCTTGTCCATAGGTAAATCCAGGGTAGGAACTACCAGGTGACCTGGAAAGTACAACCTGACTTTTCCTGCTCGGAGAAGGGAAGTCTGCTTGGATGTTTCACTTTGATTATGAAGTTTTTCAGTAATCGTCTCAGCCCCTTCTGACCAAAGTTCCTCTGAAATGTTCAAGTTGACCCAGGCAGTCAGAGCTGAGTAATCAGTTCAGCCCACCCTGAAATAGCTTGTTTTCATCTTCCCTGTTTCTGTATCCCCTTTTCTAAGCATTGTTTGCTCCAGAACAATTTCGAAGTCTCTAAGATGCCAATCTGATGATGATGAGGTGAGCATGCCCTTACCACATGGCCAGAGGGATTGTTGGGGATCAAGGCTAAGAGATTTGGGCCCAAGCTTTACTGCAGACTCCCAGCATGATGTTGAGAATATATCCAAGACCCTCTATCAGGCATATATATCTGGTCTTTTATTGGCTATAAAGATGAGGTGGGAAGCAATGAGACTGAACTTGAGCCCCCTAAATGGAAGATCAACCATATCTATTTATCCAAAGAATTATGTGCCTCAAAGGAGGAGGTCTTTGCAAATCATCAGGTTCATAGTTCTATAGTCAAAAGGACCACCAGATTGTGAAGAAGCAAACACAATTTAAAGGAAACGGAGGATGTCATGAGTTCCTTTGGACCTGATTTCAGTATCTATGCAATCTTACTGACATTGTTCTAATATCTTATCATAGTCATGTATCAGTTGTCTATTTCTGCACAATAATCTACCCCAAACATTAGTGGCCTAAAGCAAAACTCATGTATTTATTTGTTCATGTTCTTCAATTTGGGCAAGGCTCAACTGGGCAGTTTCTCTGCTGGTCTTACCTGGGGTCAAATGCTGCTGTTAGTTGGTAGGTAAGGGGGTGGGGAGTGGAGGAAATGCCAATTTCCTCCTGGTCCATCTGGTCTCAGCCCCATGTCTGGTGCCTCTGTGCTGATGGCCTGACTACTGGGACCACTCGGATCCTCTCTCCGTGTGGTCCATCATCCTCAAAGAGACCAGCCTGGCTTTTCTTACATGGGAGTCACAGGGCATCAAGAAGGTGAGAGTAGGCATTCAAGACCCATTGTCACTTCTGCCACATTCTATTGATCAAAGCAAGTCACAGGGCCAGCCCAGATTCACGAGGGAGGGGAAATAGAATCCATCTTTTCTGAGAAGGATGACAATTTCACATTGCAAAGAAGCATGCACCTAGGGATCAAAGAATTTGCTGGGGTCATCGTTATAATCTACCATAGTCACTGAAGCTGCATACTTGTAAATTATTCCTCTCTCCCTTTAGAAATGGCGTCTTCTCAGTGGCAAGTGCAGTTGGTGACTCCAAATCTGCCTTTCTCTTATTCAGTGAACTGAGGTAAATCATTTAAGCAGAAACATAGAATGAACTATTATGGATGCCAACTGTGTGCAAACACTATACACACTTAATCCTATTTAATCTCAAAACAGCTTTGCCATGAATCTCATTCCCATTTGATCCCTAAGAAAGCTGATGTTCAGAGAGAATTAATGACTTACCCAGTGTCTTACACTGAGTTATCAGGGATGGAGCTACATGTTTCTTCATCTGTAAAATGGGAATCATAAAACTTACCACCAGCATAGTTGGGAGGATGGGATGAGATACTATGTGTGAAAGTGCCTGTTAAACCCCAAAGCGCTGCACAAATATTAGTTGTAGTTTTCATTGAGCCAGGCAGACTTCTTTGGGGTAAGGGGGGTTGTCTAGGAAGGCGCCAGAGCCATCTGAACCAGACGCCAACTGTTGTGTGTCTCTCAGCTGCTATTTGCTTTGGCTTCAGACCAAATCCTTTACCCGATGCCTTTGGCAGTGACAGACAAGAAAGAACCCTGTGGGCCAGGTGGCAAGCCAGGGCATGCTACAGGTGAGGACACAGGCTTTCCCCACAGGCATGTTTCCATCCGAAGAGGGAGAGACAGAAGCAAGAATCAGGCTGTCTTGGTATTGTCCTCAACTGCCTCCGCAGCATGTCAGGGATTGGGGGATTTCATGGTTTTTTAATTGACTCAAGGTCACATCCACGTCCTTGAATTGCTCTGAGCTTACTTTTTCCCAACTCTGCCTTTCACAAACCCTCAGCCCACTTCTTTCTACTTTACCTTATTTAAACCTCATTCCCTCGTAATACATTCTTCCACATCTTCAACCAATGTACACATTGTTACTTCCAGCTCCGCGGTGTATCTGATATATGGATTCTTTGCAACCTACTTCTATGGTCAGGAGGCAGGGAAGATGCACCATGTTCCCTCTGCCCTGCCTTGTTGCTGTCATCTGCCAACCTCCCATCAGTTGCTACCATCACTCTTTGAGAATTCTGGCATCTCACTCACACTCTATCTGCCATCACCAAGAAAAACTTCAACACACATCCAACATCCTAGACTCAGAGTTATTTAACGTTTACAACCCCACTGACCTTCATCTATACCCCAATGATAGCTGAATACAGAGTTAAACACCGTATATGGGGAAGAAAATCTAGATCTCTGCCATGGAGCTGAAGGTGGCAGAACCAGAACCTGTGGGAGGATGCTAAGGGAGGCAGGTTTCAGCTATTAATGAGCAGGAACCGCCTAGCAGAACCACCCCTTGGTGAGATAGGCTGCTTTACAGATCAATTACAGAAAGCGTTCACTAAAAAGTCTGATGCAGGTCACAAAAGAAAAGTCAGACATGGAGACAGAAAATCTGGTTTTGAGTCTCATCTCAGCTCCTTACCAACTAATGGAACTTGGAGAGGACTCAACCTCTCTAAACCTTAGTGTTCTAAAGCGTACAAATGAAGAATAATAGTTTCTACCTCACTAGCTCAAAGTAAAAAATAAATGAGATCAAGAGTGAGAAAATAATTGTAAATCATAGGATACTTACCAAATATTACTATAATATCTGGGAAGACAAAGCATATGAGTACATAATTTATACAAATCCAAACTTTGCGTGTGAAGCCAAAACTGATGCTAAATACAATTAAACAGTAGATTCTGGTTAAGATGGGAGGTTGAATACATACATCTATTTTCACTCCCTCCCCAAATCCTGAATTTTTTAAAAAGGCATAAACCAACAAGCTTGGGAAGAACGGGAGAGAAAGAAAATAATGACAGCAACTTGTTTAAAGCATAGCAGCAAACCTGAGAAAACTGAATCCCAGGTGGCGGTGGGAAAGTGAAGAGGAAACCTGAATTTCAACATACACTATGCAAAACTTCTCAGCATACAAAATTTCTGAGACTGTCACCTGTCAGAACACTGACAGCCAGGTCTTCACACTCTGAGTAGATTTTAGACAGGTTTTCTCTGCGAAACCTGCCAGATCAAGAGGAAATACCTCAAGATACTGACATTGGGGTTCCATCCAGATCACCTTACAATGAGGCTAATATTTAACAAGGGCCACCCATGTTTTGAAGCTTTCAATCAGCTTTTTAGTGTTTCGAATAGTAAAGAAAACCAAGGACCATCAGACATTAGGAAATCCTCATGTGAAAGATAGAAAGCAAAACAAATAAAAGATATTAATCAATCAATTCAGAGGAAAAGGACACTGAGAGAGAGAGTTTGAGAAAGAATGTTCCAACCCTATATCAACATCTTTAGAGAGATAAGACACTGCAACCATGAAACAAGATCAGGATGCTTTATTAAAAAGAAACATTCATAGAGAACGAAGAGCTTTTAAAAATTCAAAATGTGGTAGCAAAAATGAAAAACCCAACAGAGAGGTTGAAAGATAAAGTTGAAGAAATCTTCCAGAAAAATAAAGCAATAAGTCAAAGAGATAGAAAATGTCACAGAAAAGTTAAGAAAAATAGAAACTACTCTAAGAAGTCTAATATGCAAACAAGAGGAGCCCCAGAACAAGAGAAGCAGCAAAATGCGGGAGGAAATTAACAAGGAAAGGACCCACCAAATGTTCCACCTGATGAATACATAAAACCCACATCAGTGTAAACCACTGTGAAATTTCAGAGTGATTGGGACAAAGATAAAATCCTACAGGATTTGAGAGAGAAAACACATTTACAAAGAACAGGAATCAAAATGGCATCAATCTTTTTAGTTGCATTGTTAAACGTTAGAACATTAGAGTCATGCCATCATAATTGTGAGAGAAAATAAGTTGCAGCTTAAATTTCTACTGTTAAAGACAAAAATCACAGGCCCAAAATGACGTCATTTGTCCCAAAGCCCAAGGTACCAAACCTAGATTTAATACCTAAACTAATTGCTTCTTCAACATAAGAAACATAATCTTAATCAATTATTCTGGAATTTTCTGGTCAAGCACCAGTAAGGTAATCTGTCACATGGACCTTCTCCATCCCCTGCTCCATAGAAAGAAGAAACAATCTGCGTGATAAAAACCCTTGCCATTCTCTTTCTCCCAAAACCATAGGTCCTGGTCTAAATATTGATATGTTCTTTTCTTTTGTTAATAGCGCCCTTGCCTCACCCTTCTGCCTATAAAAACCTTCCATTTTGTACAACCCCTCAAAAGGCCTTTCTAGCTGCTGCTAGATCGGATGCTGCTCCATTCATGAATCACGTAATGAAACCAATTAGGTCTTCAAATTTCCTCAGTTGAATTTTGTTTTTTAACACTACACTCAGACAAACTATCAGTAAAGTATGACGATAGAAAAGGACATTTTCAGACCTCCAAGACCTCAAAAAACACACTTCCTCTTCACTCTCTCTCAGGAAATTTCGGTTGGATATGCTCTACCCTAGTGCGGGATTAAAATAAAGAAGAGGAAAACATAAGATACAGGTGTGGGGTAGGAAAAAGAAATTTCCTTCTACAATTCTAGTTTCTTCTGGCTACTCTAATAATCAAATTGACATGAAACAGATTAGCAGGAGAAAAACAAATTAAAGTTGAATAACATGTATACCTTTTGTAGACATAGGAGAGACCCAGGAAAACAGTAACTTGCCCAAAGGGCGGAAGCCATAACCTTAAATATTACCTTCAGCTAAAGACAAAAGAAGATGGTGGGGATGGAGAGTCAGTTATGGGGAGTTACCAGGAAAAGAACAGTAAACAAGGGGAAGACTGTTATACAGATTTACGTCCATCGTCTTCTCCATTGATAGTGAAGGCAGGCCTGGTTCGATGAGGGGAATACCTTTACAGGTGGAGATGCCGCTCACAAATGCAAATGTCCTTTTACAAAGCGTAACTTCTACTTGGTGTTCAGAGCTTCTCCCAACTCTGCTGTTTCTTAAAATTGACCAGCCTAAAAGAATCAATACACCTAAAGAGGCATATTTTGGAGGGGCAAACTCTGCTCCCCTTCACAGCAATAGGGGAGATCCAACACAGGAGACAGGCCCACAATATCCCCAGGATGACATGGAAGCGTGACCCAGAACAACAGCTGTGATCCAGCTGTGAAGGGTGACCAGACCACAGAGGAATGGGCTGGAAGGCTCCAGAAGATTTCTCCAAAATAAAATTGACCAGGTGATGTACTTGAACAGGCTGGCAGGGGATTTGAACAACTGATAGTGAGTTTGAGGTTGCATTAATATCAGTGCAGAGAAAATCAAGCAAACAAAAAGACAAAGAAAAAAGACAATTATTACCTCCAGGAAAAACAAAAAAGTTGTTCAAGAAAGGAAACGAATAAGTTTCCTACATGACTCAGCTGTAAATACCATTTACATAGTCATAAAAATATAAATATTGAATACTGATCTGACCAAAATTACGATATAACTGCAATGGGAGGATGGGGTTGGGGTGGCGAGGGGTAACGAGTAGGGACTGGAAGGGTATTTGATGGTGAAGGGAAATGTAAAAAAACTGAATTCTCTATCTTCCATGGTAGGAAGTCAACAAATAATGCCTAATAATAAAAAACCAATAAGTAGCAATACAGATGTATTATTTAGAGTTACCCGTGGAGAGCCAATCATTAGAGTTGAAAATTGTTGCCTCTGGGGAAGGGAAAGTGAAGGTGGGGGGACTAATAATTTCTGTAACAAATCTGGTAGAATAGTTTGATTCAATAAAATATGATATTTGTCACTGATAAAAACACAAATGAAAAATGGTTAGTATAGATGATTCTCTCTGCCATCCCACTTATAAAGTTGCTTATGCCCTGGAAAAAGAATGAGACCAGAGGCATGGGTTCGCCTTCCTCCATCCCACACTGCCTCAGTTCTCATGTGCCTCTCCTATTTTCAAAGGTGACATTAACAACACTTGATTTCACACTACAATGTGACTGTGGAAACTAATGCCTGCTTAAGATATTTCTACTTTTTATGAGAGGCCTTCCTAGTTTCAGTTAGAGGTTGTTCTATATGACTTCTCCAGTTCCTTCCGACTCCCAGGCAGAACATAAAAAATATACAAAACCAACTAGAGTTACACAGGCACATATCCAAGGGCCTATGGGGTTAATGAATAATTAAAGTGACTAGAACCAAGGAGAGGTCAGGGAAGGCTCCCTGGAGGAGGCAGTCAACTGTGTCAGCATTTTACATTCTGCTCCTTCAAATAGTGCGTCAGCCATCTTATTGCTGCTTTAAATGAAAGCATGCCTGACTGATGCTTTTAAATGATTTCTTTTTGTTTTTGTTTTTCATGTAGTTGAGCACACAAAGTCATAGCTGAAGGAATTGATATTTTCAATGCACAGTATTGAGTTATTATATAATAAGAGAAGCATGTGCCTACTGTCTAACTGGTATGCCTTATAAGGAGAGGGGTTCCAACAGAGTCAGCAAGAGTGCCAAATTGCAAGCTGCAAGTGGATAAACAATAGGACTCAGGTTGTTTGATTTCCTTGGCTACATCTTTTACCCCACCTCCACCAGTCTCACTGTCAGCTACCAGTGGGGCCACCAGTGGTCACATGAGAGCTGTCTCCCTGGCAAGGCAGAAGCAAACAAGAGACGAGGGAACAGAAGACTTGAAACAGTAGTTGGTACTTTGGCAAAACAAATAGCTCGTGATAACCTCATTCCAAGCTTTAACATATCTTGTGCCAAAAATGCAAAATGCCAAGTGGAAGAAAAGCACTAGACTTCTCAAGCCCCATCAGAGAGCCCTCATAAACCCCATTCAAACATGATCGCTCTCATTATCACTTCCCAACATGTCCAGGGACCCTCCCCAGCCCCAGAGGCACGCTCAGGTTTCCTTCAGGCTGTGATCCACTCCACGCTTGAAAAGACTTGCCAAATAGCTCATGTGTGGGGTGCTGATTTAGAATGCCCCATTCTCTAGTGTGGAGTGCTGACGTATAATATCACCCCCACAAGATGGCATTTGTGCATGAACAACGTGATGATCCAAACCACAGTTTGGAAAAGGCTTTGTTGTCTCAATAAATGGTTTTCTTTGAGAGGCATTTCAATGAGGCTACAGTTGTGGTAGGGAGACACTATACATTCAAATTAATAAAATCTCTCCATCATGTTTTAAGGAAAAAGATACATCTGATGAGGTATTGTGTAGGTGTGTCAGTTCAGATCCTCTGGGAAGCAAACTGAGACGGGAGGGAGGAATATTAGAGATTTATTGGGTGGTAAAATCTGTGAAAGATAAAGGGGGGATAAAGATCAAGGGCAGCATTGGGCAGGGAAAGCCTTCAGACTCTGATACAGATTTAATACCTAACATGAAACGGGAAGAGAAGCAAAATTGAGCCAGGAAAGCCTCAGGGCAACCCAGTGGAAACCCCAGACCCAAGATCGTCCATTAGAGAGGAGTCCCACTCTGGCCAGAACTGGCTATGCCCCAGCACTCTTCTCCCAAAGGCTCGGTCCTTGCCTAGGGGCTGCAGAGAGCATGAAATCAGCTTTCATTCTGTAGACGGACTCTGAAGGCAGTGCAGATGGCGAACTGCACTTGGCCCAGCTGAACGTCGAATTCTTTCTTGACGGAAGTTGTTTGCAGTGTGCCTGTCACAGGAGGGATGACCATAAAATGATCAACAGCCAAGACAGTCTGAATTCATACGTTAAGCCAAGATTTAAAGGATGTGGGAAGAGTGTTGCAAAAACACTGTCCGTCTAGAAGACATTCTATTGAGCTGGTTGAAATTTGAATGGGTTAGCTTTCTATTCCATTATCCTGACAGGAATACCCTGGGATCAAAACTAGTCCTTGTCAATTTTTATTAATGTGCGATTATCCACAGTGTCTCAGCAACCAGCGGCATTCTCTGAAGACCTGTCATGCATGTCTTGAGGTGTTTTTATAACAACAGGGAAAAATAGATCCACCCTATGCGAATTGATACAAAACCAACTTAAAGTGTAGAATGACTTACATCCTGATGCAGAAAAAAATATACGAAACGTATCATATGTTCTTCCCAAAGCTTACCCTTTATGTCCTTGTTCTGGAGCAGGGTAACAGGAATCCTGTTATGTTTTCTTTATGCTTTTTCTCTTTAACCCATGGCCTTTATATTTCACCCATTGGTAAGAGGGGATCTATTCTGAATCACATGCTTCCTCCAAAGTAAAGGTCTCATTCTTCTTCTAATTGTTGCCCTCGATAGGTCGAGGAAAATAGTTTCGTTTTCATAGGAAAGTCACAGGCATAAACCTCCCAGGAATAAGATCCTTGCAGCAGTCCAGCATGCTCGTATCAGCATGAGGACTCCAGGTTCACCTTCTGGTAGATACAGAGAGAGATACTGAGACAGATTCCTTCCAGAAAATTCAAATTCTGGAGGAGAGCAGCACATATAGCAGCCCCCAGCGCAATGTCGACTAGTCCCGTTGGGATCCTAAATCTCAGGTCCAAACCTAAGTTTGCATCCAAACAACAAAGCAATTCTCTTAGATTTTTTTTTTTTCTTTTACTCCCCTGATGACCCCATCATGGCACTTCCTTCTCCTCCTGCTTGCCAGCTCCTCGGATTAATTTGTTTGCAGAGCCCTAGGCTTGCAGTTAGAAAGAACCAGGCTCAGATCCCCCTTTCTCTGCTTTCTAGCTATGTAACCTTCAACGCCACCTCTCAGCAGGTTTCCACGGCTGTAATTGAGGAATAATAACTTCACAGGGTTGTTGGGGAAACCAAATGATATAACATACACAAAAGTGTCTGGCACAGAAGTCCTTAATAAAATCCAGGTCTCCACTCCCCTGACTAAATGCTTTTCTGAAACACAACTCACAATTAGCAGGTCCAGTCAAGGGGCTCACCTCTCCAAAGGTGGGGTAGCTGGTTTGTGAACAGAAGTCAGCTGCCATGACCAGCTAAGAAGGTCCAAGCTTAGGATGCAAACCACTCGGCTTGATTGCAATATCAGCCACCATTTACCCTCCAGAATAATCCAAGCTGAAAGTTTCTGCAGAAGTGAAAGAATTCATTTGCCTTCCTCTTTCTCCTTTTCCTGTATTTGGAGGGACTGACATTTTCTCAGGGGAATCAAATTAGATGAACCAGTTTACATGCGTGAATAAATTTGTCACAATAGTCTCCTTTAGCCTGGAAAAGATGTTCTACTGAATTACCCTACCTTCTCAACTACACTTCCCTATGTCCTCTCTCCCTCCACACCCATGCCTCCTTACTTGCTGCCAACATCATCGTTGCCAGAAATAATCACTCTAAACATGGCCTTAAAGATTGTTAAATGAGATGAACTGATTGCATCACTCAAACTATGACTGAAACACCCAAGAACTTCCTCACTTTGTGATGAAACATGTGGAAAGTCCTCAGCCTGTATTTCAAGGTCTTCCTCTTTTGGACCCCTTTGGTTTCTATGCTCAGCTTTTGCTTGGTCCCAATATGAACCTAAGTCCCAGGCAAGTAGATGTTCCCTACTCTCCATCTGTGTTCTTACTCCTTTGCCCCAACTTCAGTTTGAATTTCTCCTTTTCTCCTTTCTATGTCCAATTTTCACTTATTCTTCAAGGGACATCACAAGCCCTCTTTCACCCTGCCTTTGCATAGGCGGCACATATGAGCTTTGGATTCACATCGTTTGGGGTTTGAATTCCTTCTCTGCTATTTATTGGTTGTAGAACTTTGACCAATTCACTCACACTTTCTGTGCCTCAGAATTCTATCTGTAAAGTGGATAACGCCACCTCACCATATTGCTAGAAGGATTAAATGAGATGAAATGTACAGCACAGGGTCTGGCAAGTAGTGATCAATCGATAAATGATAACCATTGTTAACAACCTCCCAAAACAGCTGCCACCTCTCTACCTTATTGTCAGCTAATGGCAGCGTTGTGCAATTTGACCATGTGACGTTTAGTTCGTGTCCTACTGCACAGATTAGGTTTATGAAAACCTTTGTGGTAGAAGAATTTCCAGTTGAGGAACATGCAACCTTATGAGAAAAATAGGATTAGGGAAGCTGAGGTCATGTGCGATCTATACAATTCATTATAAATAAGTTTACTTTCATTAAAATAAGCCAGTAAAGGCAGAACATTAAACAAAGAAGCTATAGCAATATTTCATGCCTATCACATTAGTGAAAATAAATTTCCATGTACCGTCTCGCTCACCAGAAACTTTTCGGGGACACTGACTATGCAGAATCAAAATGATACTTATGTACTCAGTTTGCTCTGTAACAGCTGAAGTCTACACCACCAGGCATCCTGTTCTGTGCCTGTTCCTCCACCCAAACGTTTAATGAATTTTTTGTTTGGTGACTTGGAGCAATTGACTCCTGCTTCCCAGTTTCTGCCTTCCAGTCCTGCTCCCCTCAGCCCATCTTTTACCATCAACATCCTCAAAGAGATTGACCCATGCCAGCCTTCTTTCCGTTGCTTCCCTAAACCAAGTACCCTGAATCTGGATGAAGAGTTAAGTCTGTTTCACTGAAGGGCATCTGCCTTATTCTCAAAGCTGTGCTCACCCAAGGAGAGGCAGTCAGATGCTGTGGGCCTGGCAGAGCTCCCTCTTTTGCTTACACAGCCTGGAAGGTGAGACCTCACTGCCCAGGGCTTCTGGGGGTGTCCCTTGGGGACTTGCCCTCTCTTCTTAACCTTCCCTTATTTTACTCCTTCAGTCCTCTGCTTTGTACCTCTTTGCCCTCTTACTGCCTCTACTTCCCCATTTTCTCCAGGGAGTCCCTTCCCCCTTGCAGGAATAACTTGGCTCCCGGCCCTAGGACTGTTGTGGTGATGGGCAGCTTTGGCTGTGTCAGGCCTTCTTGGATTGCCTCTGGCTTCCTCCCCAGTGACTGCAGATTCTTCCAAAGGAAAGGAGAGGAGAGGTTCTGATCTCCTTAATATACTGAGATTTTTCCTCCCAAATTTCTGAAATGAAAGGCACCTCACTGTGGGGATTCGTTTCTCTGCAGAGTCTCTCAACTGGGCTCCATTTATAGTTCTTCTAAGTAACATAATGTGACTCTTTTATGAGCACCTAGAGCCCTGACCTTCTCTGCCATTATAAAGGTTTTTTATATTAAATGAATGTACAAGGTGCCATTTTAAAGTCCTTTCTCCCTAAACATTAGGTTTTGCTCACAACTACCGAGGCAGTGACAGGTGGCAAGGGGGAAAAAACCTTAGTTTACCATGCTTACAAATATTACAAACCTAACTACTACATATCTATTGGAAGCTAAGCCTCAGAACTGCCAGAGAGGAACATGGAAATAAATTCACACAAACCAGAATTTTCTCATTAAGGAAGAGGAAAGGATACTGGGGATGTAATATTCTGATTTTGTTTAACAAAGAATACTTTAGTATACTGGGCTGTTAAGTGTACTGCTGTCATCACTAATGGTTCTATTTTTCCTTTTTCTCTGAGGTGCCAATGTCCTTCTGGGCAGAGACTGTCTTATTGGTTTTTTTCTTTGTTTTGTACCTCTGTGGGTCATTTCCTTTCAAAAGCACCTGTGGAGAGTGGATTATACACCAGCGAATCAGAGAGGGGTCTGTGAGCTCTAAGTGACTGCCAAGCCCACGGCCCCCTTGTGGACAACACCACAGCTGGAGGTTGTCCATGTGAGTGATACACAGCTCTGCTGCCTGGACCACAGATGTACAGACCGGGCATCAGCTCCTGGCCCAAAGACAGACACCTGCAGATTGGCCAACATCATAGAAGTTGGTTTAGCGAGAGGATTTGCCCCAAAGATAATTCCACACTGGGTGGTGATGGAACAAAAGATCAGCTTCTTTCTTTAGGGGAGTTTGAATGATAGATACAGAACCTAGGGGGTAACTGGTGGCAGCAGGGGAATGAGAAGGTGAATCACCAAAATAGACTCTCTTTTCCAAAGGGATGACCACTAATGTTGGTGTTGAGTTACTGATCTTGCTGCCTGATGACCAAAACTAACACTGTTTGCTGGAAGATGTGCCAGTGGTCATGAGGCGTAGGGCAGCTGCTGGGACAGATGTGCTAATTTTGTTTTTTCTTAAGTGTCCTTATGATGAATATCCTCTGTTAGGGTTCATTGGAATGTATCTCGGTAACTTGCATCCTGAAAGAACCTCACTGACAGCGTGACCGGTGCTGGGGAGACAAAGATGAACTTGTGGTCTCTAGTCAGGGAGGTGGACTTATCAGTAGAAATGTCAGTAAATGGAGTTTAGTTGCTGCTGTAGCAAATTACCAGACTTGGTAGCTTAAACCTACATAAATGTTCCCCTCCCCCCATCCTCTCTAATTTGCCCACCATCTCAGGCTTCCAGGAAACATATGAGTGTAAAGACCTTGTCAAATGTGTTACTTGAGGGGCTGCTGCACTGCTCCCCATCCCATCCTGGTAAAAGTCATCAAGCTTGTCCATTTCCCAAGTGGGACTTGGAAATGGTCTCAACATCTCACTTCCCCCTCAAACGAGGGAGTACAATGTTGTGTGCTAGGAGTCATAAGTGGGAGTATAATTGCTCTGTTCACAGATGACAGGTTGGGGTGAGCAGAGGCACAAGGTGGAATTTCGTTGGCAAACAACAAGGTGTGGGGTTCCTGATTGTGCTGAAGGACTATGTTGTGAGTTGGAGCTGAGAGTATCAGAGGAATACTCTACGACATTTATCACTTAGATTTAAGGGAGGGATTTTGACTAGAATAATTAGATAGTTATTAGAAATTATTCCAGACACCAAAAAACATTGATGTGGGTGGTTCTGTAAGGAAGGGAGGCTTCATTTACTGGAGAATGGGGAGGCTAATGAAAAAGTAAGGGTGTTTCTAAGTAGGATGCTTAATGCAGCTAGGGATGTTGTCCTTGTCATTAAATGTTTTCCTGAAAGCAATACCCTCCTGGCACTTACTTAAGGAGAAAGTTGATTTTCATTATTAGGCATTCATTTAATGATGCAAATGAAAAGCTTGTGTGTATGAGTGTGCGTCTGTGTGTTCCCAACCAGAAGTCAGAAGTGGGGACTATTATCTAGTACACAAGGATTCAAAGCCTGGATGGATGGATGGATGGATGGATGGATGGATGGATGGATGGATACAAGCTTGGATAATTTGTCATGACTAGAGCTCCTAGCTCTAAGATCTCTGACTCTGAATCCAGACAGAGTAGATTCACTAGGGTTGGGGGAGTATCACTAAAAATTTTGCAAGTAGTATTTGCAGCCACTTCTGGTTTATCTCTGATGGTTGCATTTCGTTTTCTTCCAAACCCTATTGAGACAAGGCTACCTGTGACTTCTGCTTGGGGCGATGCAAGGTGGCTTTCCCTTTCTTTCACTACCTGTGACTTCTGCTTGAGACAATGCAAGGTGACTTTCTCTTCCTTTCACACAATGACTGAGCATCAGGCTGCCCTTCTGCTTTCTTCTCTTCCTTTTTGCATCCATTGTAAGCTTATCTGAAGACTCATTGTGAATGCTTACATAGGCGATTCCATTGCATTGCTCCACAAAAAAATGTTCCTGGATTCTACGTTCTAGAATAATTTAGCTGACTTCAATATGAATAAAAAATGAATGATGTTTGGCAACCTTTTGATAGCAATTAAGGGAGCACACTGTTATGGGCTAGCCATGGGTCAGGACACCAAGGCCTTGGCTACAGTGGGTGTGAGATGAAAGCCCAGAGACGTCTGGGTGTGGAGGACCTCACTGGAGACTAACCCTTGGTGGTGGGGGAGTCTTTGGCCTCACAGAAGGGTTAAGATTCTCTTTATTACTTCAGGAACTTTCTACCTAATGACTGTTTTATAGTTAACTATAGTAGCTTAAGAATAGCAGCTTTTTTACTAACTTTAATAAAACTCTGTAACTATAAAGAGTTGCTGATCTTACTGGTTTTGTGCTTAAAATGCTGCACAATAATTAGCAAGTGAGACCTCCCTTTCCTTGAAGGAAGATTGTGGTCACACAGCAGCCTAGCCATTCATCCCCTGCCAACCTTTCCCTAAGGAAAGAAGAGGTTGTGGGACTGTGCCTCTCTGGGATTGAGTTTATCATATCCTGAGTCTCTCCATCTGGTCTTCAAGAGAAGGGTCTGCGGTTAACGAAGAGTAAGATTCCTTGCGGGAATGGACAACTCAAGCCAGACGGGACCCCGTTGAGACCCTGATGAGCTGTAATAAGAAATAATAAAAAGGAGCCTTGTCCCTCCTTCCTCTTGTTCTTGTGGGAAGCTGCTGCTTGCCCCTGCTACTCCCTCTCACCTTATTGTGAGAGAGGCCTGTTAGAGTGTTAAGATCAAGCTCTTTCTGCTCAGCTCACCGGACAGTTTCACCGCGAGAGACTCTCTCCCCCAGGGTGGTGCGTACCACACTTTAGTCATCATGGGATGACATGCTTCGGCTGCTTTGGGACAAATAATTGGGTATTGAAATCATTTTTTTTTTTTTTTTTTTGAATTGGTGTAAGAGTTTCACAGACCCTGCCTTTAATCATGTGATGTTCATTGTTTGTAATCAATAAACACTGTCAGTGACCCGATTCGGGGCTCCAGTCTCTTGAGGCTGCGAGTCCCTTGGTCCTCTGTGATTTAACTGTATATGAGTCTCTGTCTCTTTATTATAGTTTAACCCTCGCCGCCTCCCTCGCCTTCCCACAGCTTGTGTTGTGCAGGTCGCAACAGAAGATGAACAACAATTGGGGAAAAGGCAAGATTACAGTGGTTCCTTAAGAAGCTGTTAGACCAATACCAACTAGAATTAAGGATGAGAATCTCTTCCTGTTTCAGGGCCCCATCTAGATTCTTAAGCCAGGTCTACATGAATAATGCCAAGCAGCGTTCCAAGAGTCATACATGGTGAATTTATGACTTCTCATAAGCTTATTTCAGCCTTTCCTATGCTTTCCCAAATTCATCGGATAATTGCCCAACACTGTATGGAATTGATTAATTGGATCTTACATAAGGGAAATCACATTATTGAGTGATGGCAAGCTCAAAAACGCTGGACATTAAGGAAATTAAGAAGGATTTTTTTGCAAACCCGAGGCCACCAAGGCTTATTCCAAACTTTAAATCTTTAAAGATCAAAAGTTCTGCTAGAGGATAAAGCATACCAAAACCATAGAGAAACGTTAGTTTTGGCAAGATGAGCAAAGAGAAGTGGGAAGAAAGGAAGCAAACAAAATACAGAGAGGAAATTCTACCTTAACTCTCTTCATAGAACTTTCATTAAAAAACAACAAACAATCAGCCAACAGTCTTTTTATATCATTGACAAAATAATTAAAAGAAAAATATTTAAAATGAGCGACCTCTGCAGGCTCTGCTCTTTTCAACATAAGAAATTCTTGGGTTAAACGTTTTGTGGAATTTAATCTCTTCAGAAATTAATCAGAAGGTCCAAATGCTCATAGCCTCTGGGGTTGGCAATGCTGATTCTCTCCTTCTAGGTAAGAAGTAGACTCACTCTGTATAAATGTGGATATGCCGTTAGTAAAAAACCCCGTCCTCCAAACATAATGATACAATACAGTGGGCTCAATAAGGGTACCAAGTCCACGACTCCAACAACAGAGTCAAGAAGTCATTCGCTTGTATTGGCCCAACAGAAACAGCACAGATACAATTCAAACACCTCCCAAAAGCTGTTAATTTCCATTGACTTTGAAACATAAAACTATATTGGGTTATATAATAATAACCATTTGCAGAGTTGAATAAAGTATAAGAACATTTCTTCTTTCCCTAATACATATATGACCATCAGTGTTAAACACACAGGGGTAGAGTAAAAAACTGCTCCCTTTTCATACTTTTTCCTACCTCAAATTTACCTGGCCTCAAGGAATTGGTACTCCAGGTAAGTGGAGTGTAGACACACGTAGTACACGTATACAGTCTATAGTTCCTTTTGCTAGTACAACGCATGTGAGTAGAAAATTGCGTTTCATAGTCAAAGCTCCCCAAATCTGCCCTGTACAGCCAGTTTAAGCCCCACTGCAGCATTTGGTCTGCTCTCAAAGAAAGAACTAAAGCCAACTGCAGCCTCTACTTGGGTATACCTGAATTTATGGCTCATTTCTCTGCTTGCTCCGTGCTCCATGGGACAAATCTGAGTATGTTTCATTTTTATTGAGAGCAACCCAACTCCAGGCCACAAAAATCAATAGGAGCCCTGTAGTCAGTTTGGCTGCAAAGCTAGAGAACAAGGTGAGAAATGGTCCCTAAGTTAATAAAAGGAAATAGAGTACACGTAGACACACTCACCCACTTATAGGTAATTGAATTCACTTCCAACTGGGCTGCCAGAGGAAGCTTATTATAAACCAAGCTGGCACAGAGCACAGAAAGTGATTAGTTGTCATAAACATAATAAATATGACACCTTCCCTGAACACATACACAAAATAATGGTGAAGAAATGCAACATAATCAATGTGAATGGGATCTGAGGGGTATCCCCTCTAGGGCAGCAATTCCCATCCCTGACTGAGACTTAGGTGACTTGGTAATTCATACATGAATAGATGTAGCTCATAGCACTCCGGGGAGAGAGTGAGGAGAGAGCATTAAAAATTGAATCTGTAATAGGTGAAGGGAGCATTCCTGTCCTAAAGTCTCAGATCTGAATCCCTTCTCTGGAGAATACTCAAATGTTGTATAGCAGGTTTAGGTGGTGTGTGTGTGTGTGTGTGTGTGTGTGTGTGAGAGAGAGAGAGAGAGAGAGAGAGAGAGAGAGAGAGAGAGAGAGGTGGATGTTTAATATTAATATACCAGGGACTTATGGCTACAATTGAGGAATACTTCACTCTCAGAAGCAAGTACAAAGAGATCCTGACTATATATAATTTGCCTTGTGGATTCTCAATGTCAGCAGAATAATCTCTATTCACATGAGCAAAGAAAGACCTTGCTCTGGGGGCCATCTGAATACTCTTAGAAAGAAAATTTCCAGTTCAGACTAATACTTCCTACCTGTTCATAAATTCAAGCAAACAAGCTTCATCTATGTGCAGATACCTCATTGGAGCAGTCTTGACTTCTGGATGCTCTCCTTCTCCAGGAAAACTCTAGGAATCCACAGAAGGGACTCATATAAACCGCTGTGTGCCCCTGAAAGGTGCTGGGAGTGACTCTTCTGTATGAAGTGTTAAGTCAGGAGAACATGCACATCAGAGGAAGAGTAAGACCTGTAACCACATGGCAGGCATAGTGTTACAGGCTTTACGTGGATCATTGCATTTAATCCTCACAATAAGCTTGAAGGAAGAACCAGTTATTTTTCATATTTTACAGATGAGAAAGCTGAGACACAAGGCTGATGGTGACCTGTCCAAGGCTATGTAGGCCAGGCCTCTAATCCCAGCCCATGTTCTTAAGCATGTAGTTGCTCTCTGCATTGGGGCGGGGGGGGGGGGGGGGGGGGCGGTTCCATGGCCAGCCTAGTTCTTTGCAGCTCTAGACTGAAGTGTCTAGGAAAACCGAATTTTATTTAGCAAAAACCCTAGCAAGAAGTATGATCTAACTTGCTTGGCAAGGCCCTTCCTTCCATGACATATATGCTTCCTTCTATACGTTCTGCCTAACCTATATGCTCTCAACACACATGTTTCCGACAATATACATAGTAGACACATATTTCCTTTTACTTCTGACCCTAGCCAAACTATCTCTCCTGCCTAGCTGACCACTTGCTACCCAAGGATCATTTATAGAGAGATTTAGTTCTACCTCTGCTACGTGACAAATAAGAACACAGAATTCTAAGTCAGTTATGGGTGTAAACCCTGGGCCACGGGCATAATTACCTTGAGTTCCAGATGTAATGGGACCAGAGGGCCAGCCCAGCACTGAGACACAATGAGGAGAAGGTCTCGTTCTGGGTCTGTGGAGCTGCAGACAAGGCAATGAGTCCTTATGCAGAGCCAGCCTACCCTGAGGTGTGACCATGTGATAAACTCAAAGCCACGAGTTGATCATTGTGGCTCAGGTGAACGAGGGTGCAAGTCCTCTAAGCTGAGTGTGTGGAAGGTCATCTTACCGTGAAAACTACTGTGAAAGCATTCTGTATCACCAGTACTTGTGGGAGCTGATGGAGAAGCGACATCTGCCACCATGTTCTGGAGCAGTGGTCCCAAAGTGGAGGCTTGCTTCATGTGGCTTTATCTTCCACTGGCATTGGTCCTCAATTCCCCATGCCCAGAGATGACTGACTCCAGAACCCCTTCCATTCCCACCTCCCTGGGGCAACCTAATACCTTGTGTTGTGTGCTGAGTAGGGAAATCAGAAGAGCTTCAATGAGAAGAGACCTGGCCAGCCAGACTGAGAGCCACCTTCACTGAATGTAGTGTTAAAAGGGAGCCAGGTTGGTCCAAAGATGGCGTCCTCATGTCTAGGTTTCTGGGGAACTCTGTTCCACTTCAGTGCATTAGACCCAGCCTGCCATGGGCACCAACTACTCAGCCATCAGCACCCCTCTGTTGTGATGAGCACTCTGAGATCAGATGGGACTGAACACTTCAAGCATTTGGATCCCTAGACTTTTAATGCAGAGAGACTGATATCTTAAAAAGGATCAGCCTGGACTTCTGGATTTCGGGCTATTACGAGAAAGTGAATTTTCTGACATTCCACTCTAGGGATTGATGGAAATAAGCTACTTCAGTTATAAAATCTGCCTCTTAATGTGCTCTAAAACCAGAAATGATCCAGGCATTTGTCAGTAAGTTACTGGATAAACAAATTGTGGTAAATCCCTACAAATGGAATAATAGTCAGCAATAAAAAAGAATGAACTATGTTATTATATATAAGAGCATGGACGAATCTTAAAATAATTATGCTGAGTAAGGAAGTCAAAAAAGAAGAGGCCATAGTGTATGATGATTCCAATTATATAAAATTCTAGAAAATACAAACCAATCTAAAGGGATAGAAAACAGATGAGTGATTGGTTATCTGAGTCTGGGGCTGTAGGGCAGAAAGGGGCAGGAGACATCCCTTTCTCCTACAGAAAGGGGCTGTGGGAGACAAAGGGGCATCAGGAAACTTTTGGGGTGGTGGATATGTTCATTTTTTTAACAAAGAGAACAACTATAGTATGGACTTGGGAGAAATACTCTTATCAGTTAGCTTTACCACTATTACATATGTAGCAAGGTTATATTTTCACATAATTTTTATTTATTTAAATATTATCCATTTGTTTAGTTGCCTCTTTTAATAGACTTCAATAGACTTCACTTATTGTTTTTTGATCATTTTTACACTGTACCTCACTCTTAACCGTTCTAATGACAATAGGAGTTAAGGACGTGGTGATCCGGATTCTGTGATGTGTCTCACAAGGACGCTTCCCAAAGGCTAAGGAAACCTTGGCTGTGCAACAGAACTAGATCCAGTACAGAAAGAAATTCAGAAATTCATTTGAGAACCTCTTTCAACCAAGTGACACTTCTTGAAAGACATGTTGAAATCTCAGATGATGGAAAAAAACAAAAAAACAAAGCCATACTTCTTGAAATATATTTCTGTTAACACCTGTAATTCTGACAGCACATTTTGACCTGTTTTCTTGCCTTATCTAGAGCAAGGAGTTGTTCTAGATCAGTCATTTCTGATCTTCTCACCAGAACCAGCCCCTTGATATTTAAGTGCCATGGCACAGCTAGAGATGGGCCATCTCAGCATGTGGTGTCCTCTAGCTGGGTTCCTGGAAACCCTGGGTGCCAGGGCTGCTTTAGTACTGGGACTAAACTTCCCTCACAGTTTAAGTTCACCTTTGTTGAGTTCAACAGGTATTTCTTCAGAAGGATATCCATTCTCACCCTTAATCATTTAAAACTTCAGCATCTCCCTGGCCAATTCTGCCCTTGCATATTTGTGGAATAGATTTTTGTTTCTGTGGTGAGGCTGAGAGACTCCAGTGTGACATTCTTGACACAACAAAATTCCTCACTGCACCCCTACACCTTGGGGCATTATTATTCCTTTTTGATTAAATATTAATTTTTAAAAATACAAACCTGTCTCAGAGGGCATTGTAGTGAATAGTTTTTCATTTATATTTTTCTAGAGAGCTAGGAAGGAGCAGAATGGTAATACTAGATCAGAGAGTGAAACACATACAAGGAGAAAGTTTTCTCAAAGAGAAATCTCATTAACTTAACCATTTAGGGATCATTTTCTCCCACACCCCTCAAAGGCCATCAGTAGCCTTTCCTTTCATGTCAGCAAAACACAGGAAGGGGGTTTCAACTTCGGGATCAGGCATTGAACACTTTGAAAATTTATGGTGAATATTCTGGATAAAAAGGGAAATTTGAAAGCCAATTTGACGCTTCACTGTTTGACACTTTCTAATTTCCTTGACCCCTGAATTCAGTCTCCTGTTTACTAGGGACACAAAAATATTTTTTTCCCCTAAATATATATCTGCCCTCTAATCACCCAAGAGCTGTACTGTTGATTTAGTTTCATACAGAAGAACCAGAAAACTGATCAGAGAGGGGCAAGTTATAAAGACAGGAACCCAAAGGTACCAGGAGGCCTGAGGGTGGGCTCATCGGGTCAGGCCAGGCCCTGACCCAGGAGTCTGCTGGCTCCTTGGCCTCTGTCGACAGTGTTGATTGTTCTGCTGGGCTAGCCACTTGCCTCAGATACTTCACCTACACCTGGATGTCACACGTGGAATCGGTGCCCATTCAGATTCCAAGTCTTAAATGATGAGGATTAACCTGTCTGGAGGAAAGGCTACATCACACACACCTCCGTCCAGGACTTCTGGTGCATTCAGGAAGCCGTTGGCAGGGCTGGAATGCCTCAGAGGTGTGGAAATGTGCACCCACCTCAGAAATCTCAGAGGAAAAGGCTAGAAGTCAGGGAGGGAAGTATGTCCAGGAGAGGTACCCCTATAGCTCAAGTTAATCATCTGATCGATGCCTGAGCCTGAGCAAAAGGATGAAGTCTGCAAAACGCAGTTTTTAGTCTATTACACTGGTGCAAAAGTAATTGCGGCTTTTGCAATTATTTTTAACTGTTCAAACTGGAATTACTTTTGCACCAACCTCATACAACATTCGTTTAGCAACTAACATATGCTAAGCACTGTAATAAGCTGTGGGGAAACACTGGTGAACAGGAAGCAAGAACTCACAGTTCCGTGGGGATAGAGACTTAACAAACTCAAATATAAGACTCTGAACAAGTGGCCTCCTCACCGTGGAGTCCCCTTCTCCCTCCTGTACCACCCAGCTGGTGGTTTCATGTTAAGACAAGATACCTAGCTGAATTTCTGTCCTTGGAAGACAGCCTCCATATTCCCCCAAATCCCTTTCTCTAGCACTCCTAATTCCTTCAGGACTTTCAAATACCTATTTGCTGGGGAAATGACATCCGTTGACTGAGCACTCACAGATTCTCTGTTAGCTTTTTTTCAAAGGCATTAGCTTTTTAAATGAGAGCACCAGAGAACAGAGCCTTTTCCCAAAGAGTCATTCATCTGAAGGCAGTATTTCTGTCAGAGGGACAAAATGGTAAAAAAAAAAAAAAGATATTTTTAATAGTAACATTTTAATATTCCCTTCTATGTCCAGTGACATTTAAATATTCACTTCATTTCATAACCATCATATAAAGTAGATAACAATATGTATATAAGGATATAAAATTCAGAAACTTCCAGGGTTTTACACAAGGTTACATAACCCGGACGTAAAACAATTGACACATGGACGCAGAGGTCTCCCCATTGTACCACAAGTGCTTCCCCTGGCAATTCCTTTGTGTAGGTCTTCAGGCCATCAGCTGGCTTGAATTAGGAGTGCAGACAGACTCCAAAGGGACAACCATATTTATGGGACTTTTTGTAACTTAAACAGGTACCTTAGGAATTACTTTTAGTTTTCCTAGGTGATCTGCCAAAAGTATTTCCCCTTCTATTTTCCTCTAACTTAAGCTCCTTTCTAAAATTTTGAGGCATTGAGGGGGCAGGAGTTATGGCTTATGGAATCGTACCAACGTTCCCAGAGTCCTTGGGCATCAATTGCTTAAGGATTGGCCTTCTCCCACCTCCCATGAACACAGGGATCAGCCTTGGTAGTTAAGAACTTCTGCTAGTGGTCTGGAAGCATGGGAAAAACATGGTCTGTCAGGTGGCCTTGGCCTAGCCCTAGCCATAAAAAAGGATTTCATGTCACTAGTCACTTCGCTTTCACAGTTCATTAGCATGAAATATCTTGGCAGCTGAAATGACAATGGGGACTCCCTCCTCACCATTGATTTCACCCAGAGAGACAGAAAACACCCCATCCTAAGAGCAGCCATGGCACAGCTGCATTTGCTGCTTTCATTTGTGGCTCTGACTCAATAGCAAGTTGAGATGCTGGAAAATGCTTGTAGCAGTGGTCAGCCGGCAACCAGATGGCAAGTTGGAATGAACTTTACACGCAAATTGAGTGGATAAACTAGTTATGTCTGGATGCTCAGCTTTGTCCACATTACTAGAAGGCTCTGCTACTAAGATTGAGCTGAGATAAGCTGAGGTGCCCCAGATAGTCACCATGAAGTGTATGTGGGGTGCATATGTGTATGTATACACATATATAAAAATGTATATACACATGTACATATAGAGATATATGTATATACACATATGCATATGTATAAAATATAAATATATTTATTTTTGCTCCATATTTGTTCTCTGTCTTCCAAAGAAGATAGGAAATGTAGTATATTAGCCCCTAAGTAAGTTGCATTTGAGGTCAAGATATGAAGTTCAAGTATGTTTTTCTAGGAGAACTGAGCATTGTTTCGCAAGTTAGGGCAAGAGTTGAAAATAATAGTTCCCAAGGTCATTTGAAATGTGCACTTTTTAAAAAGAACCTGTTGACTAATCGAGTCTGTCTATTGATACCTAAGGTGACATCCATAGTTCATGCTGTATATGTGAAAATTCAGGAACTAACTTGCACTAAACTGGAAGATATGTTTGCCTTCTGCTTTGGGCCTATTGATTTAATTATCATCAATAGGCAAAATTCACTCCAGCCCCACATCCGCCTACTTGTACCAAGTAGAAATTGAAGAATAGAAGTGAAAGTGGTTTGATGTAGGATTTTAACTCTGCTATTTGCCTAGTACAGGGGTGTCCAAACTTTTTTCAATGTTTTTTACCATGGGCCATATGCGGTAAAATACACAAACAACCGGGTCACTCACTCGAGGTGAAGTACGTATTGCCTCACCTGGTTTAAGTAAACTAAATATATTTTTGGAATTTGCTGTGGGCCAATTGAAAATGGATTGCAGGCCGCAGTTGGCCCGCGGGCCGCAGTTTGGACACCCCTGGCCTAGTACTTCTGCATCTTGGTATTTATACCTTTGGGGATTCCCTCCCTTGATTGCATGGTAAACTTATTAACTTGCTTGTGACAAATACAGAAAAATGATGGGATGTCACTTTGGAGATTAGATCACAAAAAGACTGTGGCTTCCAGCTTGAGTTCATTCTCTCTCTCTCTCTCTCTCTCTCTCTCTCTCCTCTCTGCTCACTCTTCCTGTGGGAGTCATCTGCCATCTTGTGAGTTAGACCGATGGAGAAAGACAGAGACTGCCAACAACAACATAAGTGAGCATGGAAGCAGACTCCATCCCTCTTTCCTCCCCTCTCTGGCATCCAGATGAGAGCACAGCCTGGCCTACAGCTTGTCTGCAACCACAGAGAGACCTTGACCCGGAGGCACCCAGTTTGTTGTGCCTACATTTCTGATCAGAAATTATGAGATAATAAATGTTTGCTGTTTGAAAACACTAAGTTTTGGGGGTCATTTGTTTAACAGCAGTAGGTAACCAATACAGGCAGCAATGAGAGACAAGGTGTTTCCCCCATTAACCATTGAGTGGATGAGCCAGGTGGTTACAGGACTCAGTGGCAAGTATACTCAAGTTCTAAATGAATCCTGATTTTGAGGGGGAGTTTCTCTAACCTGAAATAGTGGAATCACCACCTGTGACTCACTGTGCATATAGGGATCTCATCAGACACATTTTGACCACTGGCTAGAATGGTTTAAAGATGATCCTGTCCAGAGTGCTTTTGAAAACACAGAGGCCAGGGCTCCACCACAGGCCTATTAAAATAGAATCTCTAGGGTGGAACCTGGATCTGTATTTTTAGAAAATCATCCTGGTAATTTTGCTGTTTAGCTCAATTTGGAAATTGCTGGAATAAATAACCTTTCCAGGTCATATTCTCTATTGGATCCCCGTGTTTCTCTGTGTTAAGGGAGTTTCACATCTAGTGCAGGTGTGTTCAGCATATTTGAGTGTCTAAATGTGGCTGTTAGCAATTTGTAGGACTTGGAAAGTTGAACAATGCAGCAAAGATTACTGATATTCTAGAGTCTAATCAAAGTAATAGTGAACTCGAGCATAACTCTACAAATGGTTTGTTTTCTAACAACTCAGATGTCAGTGATGTGTTGATTAAGTTAACTGTTTTTAGAGACACTGTGGTATGGGGAAGGAGACATTGGGATTAGAAGCAAAATAACTGGGTTTAGGTGCTGGATCCTCTGCTTGGCAGCTGTGTGACCTTGGGCAAGTTAACTAATCTCTCTGAGCATACTTCTTTTACATTGTAATTTATTTTTAGGAACATTGCTGTGTTTTTTTTATAACTATAAAAATAATATATCCTCCTTCTAAAAATATGGAACCTACAGAAAAATATTTTTAAAATCCAAAATTATACATAATCCAGAAACTTCTGATTACTATAGTTCTTTTTCCTCCAGTCTAGTTTAAATGGATTTACATACATTTTTATATAACTATGATTGTGCTGTATGTAAGTTTTTATCCTGCTTTTGCACTTACCATTATATTCTGAACATTTTCTCATGTCATAAGAATATTCTTCAAAAATATCATGTTTAGGAGGCTCCATAGTATTACACTGTGTAGGTGTAACAACTATTTTCTATTTAAATATTTAGGTCATTTGCAAATTTTCACCTTTACAAAGAATATTGTGAGAAACATCTTTTTATACAAAATTTGTCCACGTTTTCTGTTACTTCCCTAGAAGAAAATCTCAGAAATGAAATTACTGTATCCAAAGGTATGAATACTTTTAAAGGTCCTGACATGTGCTGCAAATTGCTCTTCAGAAAGCCTTAACCAATGTGTACTTCCACCAGTAGAAAGAGAATTTCCAGCTCAATGCAACCTTGCCAGCAAAAGACACTAGTTTTTTTTTTTTTTTTTTTTTTTTTTTTTTAACAATCATAGGTTTTATTTCTTCCATGCTTTTAAAATTAAGTGCCATTCTTTTTTTTTTTTTTTTAGACATTTATCATTTATATCCCTCACACTGTGTGAACCCCCTAGTTTTTTAAATATTGCTAATTTGATGGTCTACATATCTCTGTTAGTCAAAATATGTTTTCTTGTTTTAATGTGTGTTTCTTATATTGCTAGTAAGATCAAGCACTTTTCCCACATTTACTACTGAGAGTCTCCCTTCATTGTTAAAAAGAGAATAGTAATCCCCATTTATATCATAAGGTTATTGGGAAAATTTATGAAGTGATGATTATGAGTATTTCTTATAGCTGCAATGATGTGGTATGTTTATATAACTCCTATGGTCTCAATTTAATTGATAGCTATTGTATACATAGGCAAGTGAATCTATCATAAGACTGTGGGATCAAGGGTAAAGCCCCCTGTCCTCTTTCATCCCATACATTTCCATGATGTGTAGAGTTCAGTAGCATTACCGGCTGTAATGAAGAAATACTCACAAATAGCAAATGGACCCATGCAACCTGCATGGTTCTGTATTATCACTCTTGGTAATGGTAGGAGTTGGGGGTGGGATGACTTGGTTGGCTGTGTGTTTGTTTGGGGCTCCAGCTATTTAAAAGCAACTCTCCATAGCCACTTTCTCCTCCTTTGCCAGTCACGTCTTTGAGTCACTGCTCAAATGTTGTCACAGCAACAGCTGGCTCTTTCGTAGCAAAGACTAAGACATGGGTCCTTTCAACAAATCCTAGGAATGGATTTGCCTAGATGTAGAAAGTGGTTGATCTCTACACACATAATGATGCCCACCACCAAGAGAAAACTACAATCCTAGAATTTCTATATTAAATGGATGACTTATATATTATTGCTTATTCAACTTGATTCTCCTACTGATTTGAAAAAGAAAATTAAGAAATAAAAAAAAAACATTATGATAAAGGCCTGAAAATACTGTGAGAATTTTTCAACAAATTCAATGTAAAGCATCCAAGATGTTAAATAATATGTAGGTTTCAAAGGAGGAATATGGTAGATTTATAATGTAATCAACGTTTGATCAGACGATAATTTCACTATCAGAGCCCTGGAATTCAGTCTTCCTTTTTTTCCAAGAACTTTGTCTCTTGTGCCCAGAGACTGCAAGTACTGGAATGGAAGTTCTGAGGGTAGAATCTGTTCTTTCCTATTTATAATTAAAAGAATTAAAAAGGGTGTTTGGGGACCACTTGTACTAGTGCCTATAAATCCACAGTAAGGAATTTTGCCTTAGTAGTTCTAAACAGACTATTCCTTTTTCTCTGAATTTATGGAAGCACTTTAAAGGCATTTTGTGTGCATAGTTATACAGTCTATGTTTTAATTCAGCGGGACTCTTGGCTAAGTATGGACTACAGAGTTAGACATTTGGGGTTCAATTTTCTTTGGTATATCCTTCCCAGATATGACTTCATTTTATTTATACAAACTCATGGTGTCTCTATAAACCTACTTTTTATTATCATCTTCTGAAATGTCATGCAATAGTGGTCGCAGAGGACTTAAAAAAAAAAAAAAAAATCTGTCTCCTAGCCTCTTTCAATGAAAGAGCTGCCATTTTATCCAGAAAGGTAGTTATTACAGCTGTGATTCTGCTGATCAGAATGGTATCTGCAGCCTCCTAGAAGTGAGGGTCTCTACAATGCCCAGCAAGCATTTGCTGGGGAAGCCAACATCAATCATTCCACCTATCACTTGGGGTTTACAGAATTAAAAAGCTTGGGTCAGGGTGGCACCAGGCTTACCGTAGAACTATGCTCCCCCAGCTCGTGGCTGGTTTGGAATGACCACACTGAAAACTGAGGGCACAACCAGATGAAACACAATGGAGGAAAAATCCCTAAGGAGTTCACAAGTTTGGAAAAAGCCATTTCTTATCTCCAACATCAAATTGGAGTAGGATTAACTGGAAAGGCTTGTGTAACTACCCAGCATCTGTGACTACCTAGCATCTCTGGCTAGTGCAAACCTTCTCCTACTTAATTATTAGAAATATGATTACCATATTAAATAATAATAACTAATTCTCATAGGAGTTAACTAAATGCCAAACACTGCGTGCAGTGCTTTATGTGTATTATCTCATTTACTCCTCACACTGCCTCTGTGAGGTAGGTGCTATCATTATCCCATTTGATAGGCTAAGAGACTGGGTCTGAAAGGTTAGATAAATTATCAGGCACTTGCCTAGGAATGGTCTCAGCTGAAATTCAAATCCAGGCAGTCAGATGTCAGAGTCCCTGCTCCTCACGACCACAATGACTGCAAATAGTACAAACAGTGTGCTGGGCACAGACATTAAATGGTCACAGGACTGTACTCAGTGTCCCTCACTTCTTATCAGAGAGTGAAGGGAAAAGGCGTCTGACCTGCAAGAGATTTGCTGCAGATACCAAGGTCAACAACACGTTATGTCTAATCTTTCAGTGCTTCATCAGACAAGTAAATTTTCCTTTTCTAATGCTGTGATTGGGATGGGAAGGCAAAACAGAAAGAAATGAAAGTGTAATATTTCTATCCTTACTTGGCACAAAGGAAGGGTTCCAGGGAAAGTTGAGAAACAGATGGTCCAGGGCAAAACATCAGCAAGTTTGATGTCTAGGCTTAAAGACCAGATGCCACTAAACAATCTTTAGAAGCCTCTAGAGGGACTTCAAAGTAATTGCCCAAAGCCTCATGTCTCTCTCCATGAAGGAAGTACCCTAGTCATCCATGTCCCTTTGCAGCCAGATTCTCTTCCGCCAGACCGTTCTCTGGGATCACGCTAAGCACTCGGGAAATGAAAATCATTTTTCAGGTTACCAGGAACAGAGAAATCTAACATCTTACAACTTCTGTCAATTTAGTTGTTTCATGTTGTGGACTAATCAAATGAGGTTCTTTCAGGCACTAATTCCTCTCCTTTCGCAATTATAATTCAGTTTACTTCTCCTTTTGGAGATTTCTCTGTCATGCATATGTGTCGTGAGCTTCCTCTCCTCTCTCATTTGTGAAGTCGCTCTCCCTTCTTTGTCTCCTCATTCCATTTGTGAACCTAAGTTGATGCTATTAATTCATGACTCCAAACAATAAAGTGGTGCTAGAGACACACCCATGTCAAGGTAGAGGAAAGATAGATATGGAAGTAAAATTTGAATATGAAACTGACGCTATTAATCTCTGGATTTCTGGAACTAGCCATTGAGCCCCTTCAGAATCTCCCTTTACAAATAATCTAGGATCACGTTATAGAATCTCCAGTTTGGAAAAGATCACAAAGGTAACCTGACCTGTCAATCAGCTGTTGTTTGAATGCATTTTATGTTATTCACATATTCATTTAACAACAAAGTCAAACTATGATTGGGCTCCAGCACTAGGTCAGATAATGAAAATTTGGGACACATAAGACCCAGATACTGTCCTCAAGAAGCGTAGTATTGCGGGGTGGGGGAAGGGGGTGTTAGGAAGTACCATGGGGAAAGAGGTGCAAGATGGTGTGGCACAGACTACACTTGGTGGAGGAGGAGGTCAAGAGAAAATTTTGCAGAACAGGAGATGCTTGGGCTGGTTCTAGAAGAGAGAGAAAGATTCTCTTGGTTACAACAGAAATACTATTTAGGTAAAACAGGGTGTGCTGGAAGGATATAGGCTCTCTCCCATTACTTGGGAAGGGCAGGGATGCAATGGAGTACCATGGCTTCGAATGTTCTCAGGGCCTTTGCGATGTTCTCACTCTGGTCTCTCTGAACATCAGTTTCATTCTCTCCTACCAGACACCGGCATGACACTTGGCGGCTGAAGACTCTTCACCTCACACTGCACAGCTATGCCACCAGAGATGGACTGATCCTATTTCTTCATAACCAGTTTGAAAACTCCTGGGGACTGGGCCGGGGCCCACCACAGAGCTAGTCAGCTATGGCCAGAGGACAGTGCCATCTTACACACGCATGGCCTTTGGAGAACAAACTCTGTGCATTGGGCCCATTCACACAAAAAATGGGAAACCTTGGGGACCAAACAACCATTTATCTTGGGATCCTCCATAGACGTGTCACTCCACAGCTCAAATCTCACATTAAATGACTTACCAGCAGCAGGATAGAAGCTGCCCTGAAAAGATTCTTTAAGAACCCGTCTTCTAGCTCAGCGTTGTTCTAAGTACAGACTACTTTGCACACTACTTTTTACAACATACGGCTCAATAAGCATTAACTGCTAAACAAATACAAGGGGAGACCATGGCAGCATAGAGACTGTCATTTAATAATGATGATGATGATGATGATGATGATGATGATGATGATAATTACCAGTTGAATACACTGCATGCTTCTGAAGACATTATCTGATTTGATTCTCATCGCCATCCTGTAGAGTAAATAAAAGTAATACAGTGATGAACTCTTAATTGAGCACATACTATGCGCCAAGTTACTGTTCTAAGATTTTTACATTTATTAATTCAGTTAATCCTTATAATAACTCCACAAGGCAATATTATAATTATCCTGATTTTATAGGTGAAGAACTTGAGGCACAGGGAAATCAAATATGTTTCTAAGGTCATACAGCTTGTAAAGATAAAACTGGGATTTGAACTCTGACAGTCTGTTTCCTGATTTCATGCTCATAACATCTATTCTGGGAGACCATTAGTATTATCTTCATTTTATAGTGGAGAGTTTGACCAAGCAAAGCTGTAGTGAGTAGTCAGACTAGTAGTCATAAAAATAACAATAGCCAATGTATATCTCACACTCTCTATACTTCAGATGTGGTAATAGGCATGAGTACTCTAATTTCCCCAACTATCCTGAAAGGGAATTGTTGTTGTTGTTTTTAGAAAACATGTGCTGAGACATAAAGACCAGTGCTGAATTTCACGTTCTCACTTACCCGTACCCATTTTGTGTTCTGGAGGCGTTAGAAAGTCAGGACGATGCTGGAAGAGCTGAGAATTGGCTTGTTCCATAACAGAAGTAAAGGTGGGTTGGGGTAATGCTCGGACTAAGCCCTATGGCTGGCGGTAATAAATATATAAGTCCTAACGCTTGCTCTGGCCCCTCAGATCTTTCCCACCCAGTTCTGTTTACTGGAACAAACCCCCCTAGACTGAGACACCTGAGATAGAGCTGGCTCTACCACCAGACCCCACGTGCGCTGGAGTCACACTGTGCCTGGCTAAGCCGCCTTTTCCTCATCTGTACAATGTGAACGTTGGTTGAAATGAGTTGTAGAGCCCCTCTGAGCTTTAAAACTTTCTGAGTCTTCACTGAAATGGGGTTTTATATCTATGATTTCTTCTTAGAGGACACTCTACAAGGAATTGTGCCTTCCTGGGTATTATGAATGTTTGTATCTCCCTCAAATTCATATGTTGAAATCCTACCCCCTAAAGTGATGGTATTAGAAGGTGGGATGTTTGGGAAGTGATTAGGTCATGAGAACAGAGCCCTCAGGAATGGATTAGTGCCCTGATAAAAGAGTCCCCAGAGAGCTCCCTCACCCTTCTGCCTTTTGAGGTTACAGCTAAAAGACGGAAAGAAGTGCGCTCTCACCAGACACCAAATCTGCCAGTCCCTTGATCTTGGATTTCCTGGCCTCAAAAACTGTGAGAAATCAATTCCTGGCGTATGTAAGCTACCCAGTTTGTGGTATTTTGTTAGAGCAGCCCGAATGGGCTCAGACACCAGGATTCACAACCAAACAGAACTGTGGTCCTGAGAGCAGGAAGGGGGATTTGAGGCCTGGAAGTGTGGCTTGCTAGGCAACAGCCCCCACTCTCCCACTCCCCAGATTGCTAACAAATGCCCTCTATACTGACCCACATGGTTCCCATCTCCAGGCAATGGGAGTAGTCCCTCGACCCTGGGCAGAATCCTCTCAGCTACCCAGGCATGCAGCGGCTCAAAGCTCATGGAGAGCCGGAGGTTTGAGGAAACATACGCGCGGAGAGTAATATGTGTGCTTTTAAAGTCTCAGTGCGTAACCTCCAGAAGTTGCACTTCTCCCAAACCAGTCAGGTTTAGAGATGCTTAAATAATGGCTCTTGCAGGGAACCCTGGTCCTGCTTCATATTCTTCAGCTGTTTGAGAAATAATGGTGAGATCAGCTGAAGCAGTTCCTTCCAGAATTTTCCTATTTCTCAGATTGTGACTCTTTTAACCAGCATTACAGGTTAAATTGAAATTTCAGCTCTGCTGCATTTGCTTGACGCCATGATAGAGAAAAAAAAAACAAAAAATAAGCAAAAAAAAACACCATGTGTACAGAGCACATTAGGCACTGTTCGCAGTTTATCCCCACAGCAACCCTGGGACAAGGGTTTCCCTTTGAGGGGACTGATTTATGGAGGTTAAATAACTTGTCCAACGTTACTCAGCTGGTAAGTGATGTATTAGTTTGCTAGGGCTGCTGTAACAAATTACCACAAACTGGGTGGCTTAAGGCAACAGAAATTTATTCTCTCACAGTTCTGGGGTCCAGAAGTTTAAAGTCAAGATGTCAGCAGGACCGTACTCCCTCCAAAGGCTCTAAGAAAGAATCTTTCCTTGTCTCTTCCAGCTTCTGGTGGCTCCCGGTATTCCTTGGCCTGCGGCAGTATCACTCCAATCTCTGTCTTCATCTTCACATGTCCCTCTCCTCTTCTGTGTCTGTATCTTTTCTTCTGTCTCTTTTAAGGTCACTTGTTAGTGGATAAAGGACCCGCCTTTTAATCCAGGCTGATCTCATCTCAGAGACTCTGAATGTATTTATATCTGCAAAGATCCTGTTTCCAAATAAGGTCGCATTCACAGGTTCCTGGGCTTAGGGGTACACATTTGGGGGGAGGGGGGTTTCCACCATTCAAGCCGCTATAGCTGAGCAGTGGGATTCAATCAGGCAGTTCAGCGTTAGATTGTGCCCTCATAAGAATTATGCTACACTGTCACATGCTGACTTTTCACAGGTGTCAAGGAAATGCCTGCTAAATTAATCTGAGCTTTTCACAAATCATCACAGGGCTGAAGGGCTCATTTTTCTGTGACGATATTCTGTCCATGTTCCAGGAGGGCAGCACATAAAGTCTACACTATCCCACACAGGCCCTGACGCAGGGGAGTGGGGGCGTAGAATAACTGCAAATTGGGTTCCTTTTTAAAGAAGACTGAATTAAACTTTGCAAATGTGAAAAGCTTGTATATTTAAAAAAATTTTTCAGTGCAAGTATAAAATCTCATTGCCTCAAAACCACAGTTGACAAAACCACCATTGACAAAGAATTACTCCACACGCAGTGAAAATCTGACATAACACAGCAATAGTCCAAAATATGGTGTTAGGTCATTACCCAGACGCCAGCAGAGTGGAGAGTTTTCCCATAGTTCCTTTTGGATGAGGGAAAACAGATTTTTAAATGAAGCCTGCAGCTTAAGTGTAGAAAACCTAAAGCTGTAGACAATCAACATTGTCATTTAAAGGGTGAACTTTATTTCTTCTGAGGTAAAGCGATGAGCCCAGGAAAGCACTCACTCTATCAGATATGATTTGAAACAGCTGAAAAATAAACTTCTGACACTAAGACTTTAGGACAGAAACACTGCCAGAGCTCTAAGTGCTGTTCAGAATGATAAAAAGAAAGTAAACAATGCCAAAGTCCAGACGAACAAAAGGAAAACTCTTACTTCGTTTGTTCTCGTCAAACACTACAGAAAAATAATCTGCGTTTAGGCGGTTCTTCTGGAGTCCAAATTCCCATCCTGTGCTCATCTTTCTGTTTAAGCTCGGTGCTTTTCAAGCTGTCGTTGAACTGCTTACACTGGTGGGTGCCGCCTACTGGTTTTCAATCTAAAGTCAGTGAGGGCTTCAAGGCAGAGTCTGAAGGCCTTTTAGCACCTGAGTTAGGCCATCTGGGCTCTTCCCTTCACTGTGGTAACATTGCCTTGTCGTCTGCCCCCTATGGGAGAGCTGAGTCCATTAGCAGAATCTTCATGACTTCAGCAACTTCAGTTAGCCAAGAGCATGGTATGAAACAGAGGTGCTGGCAATAGAAAAACAACAGATCATGAGAAAATCCTCTGGATTAGGCATTTCAAACAAGAGACTCATTTTATCAGGCACCTAAGTTGCCCTGTGAAATAAGTGAGAAGCTAACTGGGCAATGAAGGAATGGGGACTGGGCGAGTGATAAACTGGGCTATTGCTCTGTACATAACTGGGGCTTCACTGTATTAACCAGCAGGTAGTGGCTAGCTGGCTAGCGCCAGAACTTCACCAGCTACCCTGAAGTCTGCTGGTTAGCACTGTCCCTGGGGGCTGTGTTATAATGAGGTCCTTCTGATAACTAACTCTTTGGCTAGAGTCCAAGAGGGACACGTGCCCTGTGGAATTCCACATTGAAACCAGGCATGCTTCAGAGAGCTTCCAGAGCAGTGATATTACTTATTTAGGCTGAAGGTTATCTGCGCGTCCTCTTCCAGAGAGTGTTTTAAGCCAAGGGAAGGGCACCTCGTTAGTGTCAGATGACAGGGGTCTGGTCCCCTTTGCTAGAATGAGCTTTTCATGTCATATATACACTGGAAGATCTGAAAGCCTATTCTCTTGGCTTCTAGTTAGGAAAGAAGGCCCCTGACATGCCAGTGGGGAGCAGTGAAGTCTGGTGTTACTACTCATCTTGGTGATATTCATGGAGGCTCTTGGGGGCAATGTCCAAAAAGCTCTTTACAGCTCCTGCAATTAATCCTAACATTCTTATTATCAGTTGTGGGCAGGAATATACGGATTACAAATGATTTGGTTATTGTTATTTCAAGAAAAACCTAGTGCATTCTCATGAGGGTTGTAGTATACTGGTGCGACAGTATGGGTAGGGAATTTGTAGTATATTCTTGTTTCTTGCATTATGTGCAGAGTCAGCTAGGGAAAAATGACATTGTACAGGGAACTGGTGGGATTTATCTAAGAAGTCAATACATATCTCCTCTCTTTCCCCTGTTCAAGTTCTGAATTATTTAAGAAATGGACTATCTAAAATTTAAGGAATAAGGCAAAGGGTGGTCAAAATATCACCTTGGTCAATGAGAACAGCCAAGATCTATGGCATAGCTAGCTCTGTGCCCTGGAATTAGGAAGCATTACCACACACTTGTAGTCAGTCTTAGAAAACTTAAGCTGCCACACCTAAGGACCCTGTAGAACATGACGGAGCTGAGCGGAATGTGGGCTTTGCAGGAAAGCTGGCTCCTCATGGGGAGGGAGGGGGGAGGAAGGGCCTGGGCTGCACAGGCAGATTCCCTTCCCTTAGTTACCATCACATAACTCACGCTGCTTCCACAGGTCATTAGTGGTGAGGCAAAAAGTAAGGGGGGTTTTATGGAAAATCTCTGTTCCTAGAAACTAGAGAGGTGGGAGAAAGAGTACACACACAAAGAAGCCTTTAAATGGTTAAATTTATCTTCTTGAAAGAAACATCTATGTAAGTATTTGTGGCCAGAATGAATTCCCAGTTATGTTCTTTGGGTGAGTTCTCTAATGGAGGCCTGTGGCATGTGGGGAATTTTCACCAAGACCGGAGATCTGATTGGTTCAGAGCTTCATCAGCCCTTAGAGGATTTGTATCCACTTCCAGAAGCCACTGTCCAAAAACTCAGTTCAAATCTGCCATGGGTACCTCCCATGAAGACAGCCTTAAACCTGGGTTTGATTTATTTGGAGTCTGACGTTTTTCATCACGGACATCATTGAGTCACAACCTGACTACCCAGAAAATCACCTGGGAAGCATTTTGAAAACTACTGATGCCTAGGCCTCTTCTCAAACCAAGAATATTGGAAGCTGGGTAACTGGGTGAGCCTGGCATGGATTGTTTTTACAAAGCTCTCCAGGTGATCCAAATATGCAGCCTGCCTTGAGAACCGCTAGTGTCGATGATGTCCCTTTGTCAGGATTGACAGTCACTGATGCTCAGGTTGGAGGATCACTGCAGCAGGCGATGTAGACTAGTGATTAATACCATTTCCTCTGCAGTCAGGCAGCCTGGGTTTGAACCCTGATTCCCCTCCTTACTGAGTGTGTGTTGTTACTTAAACATTCTTAGTCTCTCCCAGGGTGACCAAGGCCATCAATAAAAGGAAACCAACTCCAGTGGAGATAGCTGTACAGTCGTGGTCTTCAGCATTTATCATAGTTAACCCCGGTAGGGCTCCCTCTGTGTGATCCATCCCCACTTCGTGTCTGTTGCAAATGGCAACAAAACAGCTCTGCCATGCACACACTTGGGATGTGCCCCAGAATGTCCCTATGTATCTTAGCCTCCTGAGCAATAGAAATGAAAGGCACCATATTAAAGTCAGGAGCTGGGTTTCCCTTGTCGGAAAATGCACTCCATGGACCCGCTTTCACTCATTGTGCTGTAGTATGAACTTTTGTGGGGGGCATATTAAATTCTTAATATTTATATTTTTAACTCATATTATGAATTAGTTGACTTTTTAGACTCTCACTTGCTTAGCTGTTGTTCCATATCACAGCTATCTAACCTGTAAGGACTATGTCTTCTTCCACTTTATCCTCAGAAAGTCACATACTGATTACTTAACAAATAGTTCTTGATTAGGGAATAATTATGGTCTTGGAAGAATTCTGGGAGCCAGCCCGGTGGCTCAGGTGGTTGGAGTGCTGTGCCACTTCAATTCTCACATGGGCCAGTGAGCTGCGCCCTCTGCAGCTAAGATTATGTGCAGCTCTCCCTGGAGCTGGGCTGCCATGAGCAGCCGGTGGCCAGCGTGGTGGCCAGTAGCCAGCGCAAGCTACCGTGAGCTGCTGTGAGCGGCCAACCGATGACCAGCGACCGACTGCCTCAGTGTGTGTGTGGGGGGTGGATCTCAAGTCTCAAAATACCAGCAAGGGCCAGGGAACTGTGTCCTACACAACTAGACTGAGAAACAATGGCTTGAACCAGAGTAGGGGAGGGAGGGAGACAGAAGAAGGGGGGGAAAAAAGAATTCTGTTTATATAACCAAGAACTCTGAGGTCTTAATCTTAAAACTAAAGGGACTTTAGAGATCCAGGTCTTAGAGCTAAAACACAACTTGCTTAGAGCCACACAGGCGCAGAGACAAGGCCCAAATCTGAATGCCTTTGCCCCAAGTACAATTTTTTTTTGTTTTTTACTTCATCTCACTTGCCTCTCTACACAACTCTCTAACTTCTCACTTTTCTTAATTCATCTCATTCCATTTTGTCTTTCTGCTGCAAATGTCCCAAATTCATGGAAAAGGAAATGGAGAAAAGATCTGTATATAAATTTCTGGCTTCCATCTTTGGTTTGCTTTGGAGGATAAGTTTTCTTTCTCTACAGCTTGTTTCTCTATCAACTTAAGCAAAAGAATCCCCAAGCATTTGAATCAGCTACAGGTTGGTCCTCTGCCATCCTCTGCCCCAGCCAGGCAGTGCCAACTGCAGCCCACAGGCAGTGATTCTACCACCCTCTTCCCTGGAAAGGAGCTTGACAAGGCAAGCTGACCTGCATGGGGGCGACCTCTCAGCTGGGGAAGCCAAGGCAATACCTGTCACTGCTGTCATTGGCTTAAAGCCCAGTGTCCCTCACTGCCTGCCTTGATGGCTTTGGCTGTGAGAATGCTCCTTACAAAGGAGGCTCTCACAGGCTTCGGCCACGGGATCTCTTCAGCCAGAGATTAAGGAAACTGGGGTGAAATGGGCAGAACAAGAGTTTGTCCAAAGACTGAACAGGACAGGAGGTTCCCACTGCTTGAAAATCTATCTGTGTGTTCCAGAGACTCGCAGAACAAAGACGTACACATGGTTATTTTGGCAAGAACAGGAAGGTTTAGATTATCCTTTTCCACCCCGTGAAAGTGGCCACCTAAGATGTGCGTGCTGAAGGAACATCTGTTTTAGCACTAACAGAGCCTCAGTGAGGGCCTCCCGTGGTCTTCACAGAAGACACAGCGCAGTGATGGGAGAGCTGCAGCTGTTGGATGCACACACAGTTAAGGGTTTTGTCTCTCTCTTTCATCTCAGTATTTCCAAAGTGACAGTGGGCCTCGCGTGTGCTCTGATGAGCTCCATTCCCTTCAGCTCCCACCAGCAGCTCTGAAATATCCTACAAGGCCACATCTTGCCTTCCTAAGGTGTTATTTTTGGAGAGGGCATTTGGGAAGTGACAAAAATCAAAATATCCAGCATGAGCCTTTGCACATCTTTTGTGCATTGGGTGCCTAAAGTGCTGGAATTGGATCTGGCGGCATATGCTGTGTATAAGACAGCTTCCCCCATCTGGAGCCCAGGTGTGTGGGTTCACTCCCGAGTCCCAGATACACGTATCGGTGAGTAGTGACAGCCAGGCAAATCCAGCTCACCTACCTTTGTTCCACAGAAATGATTTTACTCTTTGATGTACAAGGTCAAGATCTAATTTTATTTGTAGATTTAATTCAGCTACAATTGAACAGATGAACACACTAAGAAAGATGGGATTTTGTAACTCATTGTTGAGAGTCAATGTGGCATAATGGTTAAGAGTTTGTATTCTGGAATCAGAGAGACCTGAGCTAAAATGCCAGCTCTTTTACAGTTCACTTTGTGACCTTAGGAAAGTAAACCGATTTGTCCAAGGAACAGTTTCTTCACCTATAAAATAAACATAATTATAGTTTCTACCTAGTAGGATTGTAGTAATTACTAAGCAAGAAAACACTTGTTTAAAAAATAAAATGCCGCAAGGCCAGTCACATCATAAAGGCACAATTAACTTATTAATCTTAGAAGCACAGACTCCCTCTATCCGACCCCTCTCCAAATACTGTCATCTAGAGCTGCCCATTCTATCCTCTCCCAATGTTAAAATGTCCTTATCTTAAACCAGTATTTTACTCCCCTTGTTTTCTGGTCTTTTCATTTTTTATCTACTTTTTTGGAGCCACATGTTAAAAATAGAATCCCTTTTCATAATGGCAGTGACTGGGACACTGCATAGCACAGATCTAAGGAACTCCCTTTATACTGTAATCTGTGTAAATGGCACCCCCTCGCGCCAGCCTTCCAGGAGAGGTGAATAAGAAGGATGGAGGGGAAGAAGGGCTCTAGGGAGACTGGCCATTTTCTTTTTCATGAAAATCTCTGGTGAAGCAAAAACTACACAAATGTCCCACCTTCTCCAGGCAAAGCATCTACACTTCTATCAGTGCTTCTTCACAGAACATAATTTCACGTCAAAGCCCACTCGTTACCCTTGGACCATGTTCCTCTGAAAGTGAGATTCCCAGACGGATGTGGAAGTCAGCATTCCACATGAAACGTGACTGGGGCCAAATAGAGTGATACTTGACCTTCATTTTTCCAGATACAGAAATCAGGATGCCACCGTGATACAAGGCAATCTTAGTATTGAGTCTTCAATAGCAATTATTTTCTGGGCAATGGCTTTGGCCTTTAGTCACATATTGTCCTGCAACACCTCTTCACTCGTCTTAAACTGTTACTTAATTTCAATATGTGTATATATATAATATGTGTGTGTGTATATATATATACATATATATATATACACACATATATATCAAAAAAATGTATACACATTTTAAGAAAGGAAAACTGTATTAAAATTGTACTACTCAATATATACTGGTAACAAAAGATGAATACAAGTCACGTTTGACGTCTGCAATTACAAGAGGTGCTCAAAGTGGTTACCACCAGTGTCCAGACACTTCTGATTACAGTGAACTACTGCTTGAGCAATGTTGACCAAAGTGTCCACTTGTATAAATTTTTTTGGCACCCCCTGTATATATTTGTGTCTTTTCATACTGTCTATATTGGGAGTTCCCTGAGATACATCTGTGTTTTGAACATTTTAATGATTCCTGGTAAGTCTAGCACAGTGTCTAGGTCAATAAAAAAAAAAAAAAATGAGTCTAATTTGAATATTTAAGTAGAACCAAGCAAAAGGACAGTAGTTACTAAAAATTAAAATGGCCACTGTGGCAATGCAATAAATCTATTCTGGGTGCACAAAGTTCCTGGGGTAAAGTTCCCTTGAAGAAACGGTAGTAATTTCTTATTTGGCTGATGAATCATAATTCCCCAAAGTACAAGCATGATGCTGATGGGAGCCCTTAGTAATAATTCTTCACATGTGGTTTTCTCACTCACATTTTTTATATATGCTGTTATTTTCAAACTACGCTCTGTGGAGCCCATGGAGTTTGGAAGAGATGTCCCAGAGACGTGTGGGAGGGGTAGAAAGTGTGAGCACAGACGGTGGGGCCCCTGTCAGCCGTCAATTCCACCCAGAGCTGTTGGCCTTTAGCTGTACATATTGGACTTCCCTGTAATATTTCCTTTCCTTAAAAACCATCAGTTAAGCCACTCCCTGGTCACTTCAGCGTGGTAGGGAATATTATCACTTCCATGTTTCCTCTTACATCATGGATTTCTAGGTGAACTGGATTTGAAGAAGGGTCAAAATTAGGTTTTTAATAGCTAAACTTAGCTCTAAAATATTTAAAACTCTCAAAAACCCTGGTCTAAAAGTAACCACAGCACGACCATCGCTATTCCTGCCCCCTTCACACACAGCTGGAGACGGAGCTCAGGCCTGGAGGAACCCTGAGGATTTGACAGATACCTTTTAAGCAGTGTTGCAGGTTTGTGATTTGCTTCAGGTTTGGGGGAGTTCCTTGAGAAACCCAATCCTCACCTTCTATTTTGGTGGCGGGAAAAAGAGTAGCTATTCGCTTTTCTGAAAAGGAACCCTTGTGTGTCTTTCTTACTCAGAGATGAAAGTCAGATATCTAAAAATGTCCCTGGTTGGTGATCTTCTCTGGGGAAATTTCTGAAGGAGAAAAGGCAGGGTGGGCAAACATATTTCTTTTTTGCACCCCGCAGCCAGATTCCTAGAGATCCATGACAGGAAAGGCCAGGGTAGGGCACTCGGACATCTACCTTCAATGCCCAGATTATAGTTTGTGGGTGTCAGGCCTCCTCTAAGAATAATATTTTAACAAGAATTTGGGGTTCATACCAAATTTCTCAGCATTTTAATGAGCTAGATAGGTTTAGAAATATCTGAATTCTGCTGTTCCATTCTTTATCTGCAAGACAGAGTATCTACCTATTGACTATCTTCTATCTATGGTGCTATTAAATTCAGAGTGGGGTTAAATATAATAGTGCACAAGTCAGTTGGGTCTTTTTATTTCTCTGCAACTAATCCTCATAAGTCCCCATCCTACTGGGGCGTGGGGTGGGGGGTGGACATAGGAGAGAAAATTTTCTATTTACAGGAGTCTTTGGATTCAAAACATTCGCTTACAGTCTATTCTTTAGGATAACCTACATATCTTGGGAAATGGTTAATTAATTAGGTTTCCCACCTCCCCCAAACAAGATGGGATCTGATTGAAGAAGGAAGCTCAGTGTCCTCATGGTGATGGGGAAGAGGGTCCCCCAGATGACAACAATGTGGTTGTCTAGGTCTATACCCTGTACACCTGCCTGATATCTGTGGCTAAAGGTCATGGCTGATAAAACTCATTGTCTGTTTGCTGCTGGCCTCAGCTCTGATGTTCTGAAATGGCCTGTTGTTGGTTGTTGGTAGCATCTAATTGCTGGCTCTATCATGCAACACCTCCACTCGTCTTCAAACAACTAGCTAGACATCACTACATAGCTTCCTGGCTCCCCAAAGGCATGATCTTCTCTCCCCGCACACCTAGATAGGGTCTACTCCTAGCCATTGAGTGGGGTTCTTTTTCCCCATGGGATACTTTACTTTGGATTGGTACAATCTTCTCCAGGCCCCAGAAAACCTGTTGACTCACATGTGTTAACTTCATTATGCTAGCATTTTGCCTTTTCTAATCCACTACTTAAAAGATGTCATGTTTAATACAGGAATTCTTTAAAGGGACTTTGCATTTTCTCAATCTTCCCTGAGAACCCTCTCTTCTCTAGGATTCCCTCAAAGTTATGTTCTTAGAATCCTTTCTGGAGTTTCAATTCCTCTTCCTATCTGATAGGTATTCTTTTACACAATACCCTTCTCCTTCCAGAGACAGCATCTACTCTCTGCCTTTCCCTGGGTCACAATGATGGGAAGAAATCTGTCAAAGGAAAACCCAGCAGGAGATACATTTTTATTATTATTATCCTCTTTACATGTATTTATTTTATTTAGTTCTTTCAATAGACCCAAGGCTATTATTATTATCCCCATTTGCAGATAAAGAAACAGGTTCAGAGTCCTTATGTTACCTCCCCAAGCGATTGGATCAGGACTGACAACAAATCCTGTGGCATTTCATCACTCTAAACTGCCTCCCGAGGACCCACAGGAGGCAGACATGGCTTAGTTATTTTCCACTAACGATAAGTTGCCCTTCCACTGGATACCCCAGCCCTTCAATCTGGTTTGCCTTTCAGATTTGCTCCCTACCCCCAGCCCCAGTGCAATACAGGAGAAGAGAGTTGCAGAGCCTTTTAAGTTGCTTGGTCAAGAAGTCATTTAATACATCATCACTGCAATTTCAATTTCTTTCTCTGTGAAAACAAATGAGATATTCACGTATTTGTGAGCATCTCCCTTCGGAATGAGCTAGGGACTATGGCGAAGTAGTAAGTTTACAATAAACAACAAAAGGTGAGCACAGAGGCTTTTAAAAACAAGTCCAAACATTTGGCTGGATCCCAGAAGAGTACTCTCTGTCCATTAAGATTCTCTCCTACACAGTTTTCCAAAGGAGGATGGAATTCCTTGGGTCATGTTATAAACATTCATCTTCTCAATCACGCCCCTAATAGAAAGAACAGAAGATGAAGCATGTGCTGTAAGTCATTCGCCTACAGAATGGGCTCTGCACACGGTAATATAGTGTGTGGGGTCAACCCCTGCGTCAAAGACCAAATACACAAGTGTAAAGAGATGGGAGGAAAAAGACAGACTCCACATGGCCAGCCAGGGGGAGGGTGGGGCGTCTGTCTCTCTAAGGAAGGGAGTCTTGGAAAAAGCTTGTTGGGGAGGAGCTGAGGGGAACGTGGTATCTCTCGGCTCTGTAGCCATCTGGGACAGAGATGGGAATAATGTATGGGTGTGGGGCAGTGCTCAGGGGAGCCGGCAGGAGAAAACGTTGGGGGAGTCAGGTGATTTCTTGGCCAGTATGTGATTAGACATAGTCTAGAAGCAGCCAGAGCTAAGGAAGGCCCCTTTCCCTTTTCCCAAGCCTCTAACACCTTCTGGATTCCCCAAATCTTTCTCTCTCACCAGCAACTCCTTTCACTCTGAGCACAAAGGATAAAAGTATGTACCCTACTGGCAGAGCAGGCAACACAGGATACAGTTTCCACCTTTCTCTGTCATCAATCCTTCCCTCTTCAGCTGAATAAATCCTTCAGCTTCTTTATTCCTGTCAAGGAGCCAAGCAATATGGTATACATTCTGTCTGAGCCCTGCAGTCTCCGGCACCCATGCAGGAACCCTCCCTGGATGACCCTTCCTGAGCTGCAATTTGCCCCATCTTGGTAGCCTTCTATCTCTCCCCGCCAAGTCCACAACCTCTCTGTTACCTGTGCTGTTTATCACAACCCCACGAAGCAATTCCAATAGACCGGGAACTATACAAAGAGTCTGAAGACTGGTTCTGCTTCTAACTAGCTGACTGGCCAAGGGCAATTATAACAATGATGAGACTGTCTACCATTGATTGAGTATCTAGTAGGTTAGGCCCTACGCTAAGCACTTGAAGTAGTATTTTAGGAAGATGATTATTTTTATTTTAAAATTATCCAGCAACTGGAAGCTTTGGTACATCATTAACCTATTTCTCCCTATGGTTATGAAATTTGAATACAAAACAGAGGTCTACAAAACTAAAAGTGTTTCCTGGTTCTCAGAGTCAGGTGAAGGAAGGCAGTGTGTGCATGTCAGGATTTTGCGGCATTTCCTTCAGTGGGATCCAAATGAGAAGACAGGTGATCGTAGTAGAAAAGGCCAGATGGGCAAGTCCCTGAGACATTTAGGGGACAGGGAGGCAGGAAGCAGTACGCTGCCTTGGGAGGCATGTGTTCATGCGATGAGAAATGACTGCTCACCTTGGCATTGCTAAATAACCAGAGACCTGAGCTTGACTCTGAGCCCTGGTACTCATTTGCCAGGTAACCTTAGCAACTTACTTTACTAGATGAGCTCAGGTCCTGCTTTGAAGATTAGCAATGGCCAGTTAGTTACCAAACTCAGAGGATACCCCTGTGGTTCAGGCCCCTTCTCCCGGACAATCTTGACTACGTGACTGAACATCTTCTGAGCTCATTTTCTCATTTAAAATGGAGATGCTGATGCCTGCCTACCCTACCTTACAGATCAATGTGATAATGCTGGGGCCAGTGCTTTTTAAGCTTGAGGATGTATTTATGAAGTGATGGGGATGACACAAGTGGTGACACAAGTCTCTTTTAACTAAAATATATTTGACTTTTTGTGGTGACCTTATTTATGGGAAGCCAGCCTTTCAAAGCCTCTAGCAGCCCCACTGCTCCATGGACTCCTTGTTTCTGCAGCTATAGGTTGAAGGAAGACTCCTCAGGGTGCTCACTCAACAGGCATCATTATCTTATTTCTCTGCTAATCAGAGTCTGGCCAAAAATAAGAGTCATCTTTCAATCTGGTGCTCATTTTTCTCCTTCACTCTAAAGTCACTAAGGTCAGGTTCAAGGAACTGAGTTCCTTAGAAAAGGATTCCCTGATAGTCTGGGAGAAATTAGTTTATAGTCAGAATGGGCGTGTAGAGACTCCTGTGGTTTTTCTCTCTCACAGTTTTTGTAAATTAAACCAAAGGTGCTTAGTGTTGACCAAGTCATTAACTATGTTTCTTACGGGCAATTTCAGATGCCCTTTGTGAATTTCATCATCCTTTCTTCTGGGATAGGTGGAGTGGTGGTGGGCTTTGTTTTTCAGTTATTGATTTAAATTAATCACAGCTCATCCTGTCCAAACACTGGACTGTGTACACAGGTGGACAGACTATTCATCTTTAGGCGTTTAAATCCTGCCTACTTTTGCATATTGGTATAGACTAACAAGCTGCAAAAATATAAGGATCATCTCCCAATAAGACCTCTCATACTGCTTCTAAAAAGTTATCATAATAGGAAAGAAACATTCAGCTCTGGAATCCATACTCTGATTACTTTAAGTGGCTAATATTGAGGAAATCAACTGAATTCTGTCTTTGGAGTTATCAAACTTGTTGACATGTTTAGAAAGCCCCAACTCTGCCACTTATTCACTGTATATTCTTGAATAATGCACTTCACTTCTCTGAACATCAGCTCAATCGCCTCATCTAAAGATTAAGGTAGATTACAAAAGTATACTGCATCCTTTTTTTAAAAAGTATGTATTGATATTAATTCTAATAAGCAAGATCTTCTCTTCCCTATGAGCTATGATATGAGTGCAAGTAGCACCTTTTGTTTCTAATTGTCTTAACATGGTAGATGTTTGACATGTATTTGTTGGATGGAATGAAACAAAGTTAATTATAAGTGGTGCTAACTCAGAACATGAGGTTAATTTCCCTGTGGCAGCATTACTGAACATCCTCATTTTATAAAAGTAGAAACTCAGAGTAGAGGGGAACTCTCCCCAGGAAGGTCAGCTGACAAGCCCACGGGCACGATCTTGGGTGTTGGGCCAGACCACCTAAATCTCAGTCCAGTTTCCTTTCTGCCACATACAACAACTCCTCACATCTTATTTTCACTTATTTAGGTAAAATAAATAAAAATAAGTGATGCAACATAAATTACATATATGTATGTAATTTCAACTCTACCTTAAATGATCAGAGTCCCAAATAATGAAGCCTAAATTGTTTTTAAATTTTCAATTAATTGAGAATGAACACTATTTAGAAATACAGGGAAAACTTTGTACCATAAGACATTTCAATATAGCAAGATCAGTGACAGAGAGTGACAGGGAGTGGGTGCTATTTATATAGGAAGGTCTATGAAGTCCTCTTGGATGAGGTGACATTTAAGTAGAGACCTGAAGGAGGAGAGTGGGTAAGCAATGCAAGTATATGGGAAAGAGCATTCACGCAGGGAGAACATTGAAGGTGAAGAGAAAGGTGGGGTACACTCAGGCCATCCTGGCTGCAGTGCAGAGAGCGAAGGGAACAGTAGGAGGAGATGAATCAGAAATGTCCCCTTTACATGCTAAGATATATAGGACCTCGATAAGGATTTACTATTTTACCTAAATGAACTGAAAGTCATGTAGGGTTGAGAACAAAAGAGAAAAGTGACCTGATTTACATGTTAGGAGGATCCTAATGGCTTCGTGTAGAAGAACAAGTGTGTAGGGGGAACCAGTTAGAAGTCCAGGCAAAGGACAAAAGGATGATGGTAATTTTGACTAGTACTGGAGATCATAAAAACATATCAGATTTAGGATATACATATATAAAGTAAAACCAATTGAATTTGCCACAGATTCAAAGTGGGTTGAGAGGTCGGAGTCAAAGACGACTTCAAGATTTTTTTATCAAAACAACTAACAAAAAGGAGCTATTGATAAATGAGGTGAAGAAGACTGAAAGAAGCATGTTGGGTGTGGGGGTGGAAATGAAGAGTTGGTATATGGAAATGTAAAGTTTGACATTCATATTGGATATTCAAGTGGAGATGTCAAGGGAGAAACTGGATGAAGTCTGGACTTCAAGAGAAAGATCAAACTGGATTTATAAATTTGGAAATTATCAACAGAAACATGGCATTTAAAGTCATGCAACTGTGTAAGATAACCTTGGGAGGGATTATACTCAGAGAAGAGTTCCCAGGACTGAATCCTGGGGCATTCCAGTAGCTAAAGATGAGGAATATCAAAAAGGGATCTTATAAAGCAAAGGACACTGAGAAGGTACACTCACTAAGACAGGATGGAGAACTAGGAGAAGTGGTAAACTGGAGGTTAAGTGAAGAAATTGTTTCAAAAAGGAAGGAATGATCAACTGTGTCAAATAATGAAGACTGAGATATAACCAATGGCCTTGGCAGCATGAAGGTTATCAGTGAATTTGGTAAGAGTTATTTTAGTAGAGTTGTGGAGATGAAAGCCTTGTTGGAAGGTTTCAGGGAAGAATGAAAGAAGAGGAAGTGGCAACTATAAATGCAGACAATTCTTTGTAGAGGATGCATTATTACTATTATTATCATTATTATTATTCAAAGAAGCTCAGAGAAATTAGAACTGGAGGTGTGCACGAAATCAAGGGAGGTGATTGGATGATGTTGGAAATGATCCCAAAGAGTACAGGAAGGTATAGAGAATAAGGAGAGAGAAAAATAATGAGAGCCATGTCCTTAAGTGGTTGAGAGAAAGGATCCAGTGACTCTAGGGAGGGTTTTGCCCCAGGTAGGAGTTCAGGCAGCTAATTCATTGTAATTAGAGGGCAGGTTGAGTATGGTTGTGTAGATATAGTTGGTAGAAACTGTGAAATTTCTCTTCTGCTAACTCCTGTTTTCTTAATGAGATGAGGAGAAAGGTCACTGATATGAGAGAGAAGGATGGATAAAGTATTGGAAGGTTGAGGAGAGAACAGAGTTGTGCAATAATTGCCAAGGAGAATGATGACCTAGAGAAATGAAATAAGACTGCTGGACACCTTGCACACTGCCTGGCACAGAGTCAGGCTCAATAAATCTTCCCTTGGATGAAAGATGGCCGAAGAACCTAAGGAAGGAGCCAAATTGAGGATCCAAGTCCCTATATAGTACATGACTCAGCCCATCAGATTTGGGTCCATATTCAATCATGCATATTTGGCCATTTTCCTGAAGTTCCATTGAAGGAAACTATAAAAAGTGTGATTTAAACATTTTTGTCTGGCAACCCAAACGAGGGCTCCAACGTTTGCCAAATGATGGAATTACAGATTCTCTTTTTGGAAAGCTCCTATCCCAAATAGAATTTTTTATTGCCACATTTCATCTTTCAGTATAAGTATTGTTCTCTTTATTGGTACCTTCATATCACTTACAGGTTTTTAAATATCAGTTTCCCAGCATCCATCATTTTTACAGCCCCTATTTCCATTTTCCACACAAAAACTTTTCTTTTACATTTCCCTTAGGAATGTCTTATTTATTTCATATATTTTCAAACTTTTACTATCCTATAAAAGAACTTTCCTTTACCCCCAGAGAAGTATCTAGTCAGAGAAATAAAACATGTGAACCAAAGACTTAGCATTCTTTTCAACTCATTTATCTACATTAGCAAAGTCTCCTGAGTCTTTGGCTGCCTTCTAAATGGATGATTCACTTGCTTGTGGAGAATTTTTATAGTTTTTTTGGTAATGGTCTTTGGTTTTCAGCTAAAGGATGCCACTGGAAGTATATCTTTCCAAAGTTTTGAGACTTACAAACTTTGACCAGATTACTTCTCTAGGAATCGATTCCAGATTCTGCTTTTTTTCTTCCTTTCCTTGCTTTTTTAAAAAAAGAATATAACTCAGCCATTTAGATGAAGGCAAATTCTTCTATAAAGTAAGAAAACTATCTTCAGAATTAACCCAAATATGGAATTTAATTCCTTGGAGAATATCTATGAAAACAGCAGTGAGAAGCTATAATGCTTTAGATAGATATAAGTATGTAAATGGATAAAGAATTTTATCTTACTTTTGAAGCATATCAGAAAAATAGAAATATACAAAAATATTAAAACAGACACCAGTGCTTCTATAACTCACATCTTCTTTCTGGAGCATATCTTTCAGTTGTTCTTGCAACAATACTTCATAAACAGTAAACTCAGTTTTTTTGATTTTTGTGCATTTTTTCTGAAAATGTCTATATTTCACCCTCAACCTTGAATGATAATTTAGCTAGCTGTAGAATTATAGTATGGTTTTTATTTTGGCTCAGTACATTGATGTATTATTCCATTGTCATCTGGTCTCTGTTGTGGCTGTTAAGAAATCTAAGTCTAAATGTCATTTTTAGATAAATTGTCTCTCATTTTGGGTTTCTTTTAAGATCTTCTATTTTTAATTAGTGTTCCACATTTCCACCTTGATGCATCTAGGGGTGAATTGACTTTATTCATCTTCTTTGAGACTCACTGTACTTCTCGTCGTCAATTATGGCAATTCCCAGTCATTATTGCTTTTACTTTTCACTTTTAAAAAAAATAAAAATATTAACTTTTTCTTTATTCCCTTTAATTTCCCTTTTAGGTATAGGTTAGACTTCTTATTTTTTTCTCTCTATGCTTTTTATGTCTATTTCATAGTTTCAGTTTCTTTATCTCTCTATGTTAATTCTCCTCAGATAGATCTTCTAATTTGCTGATTCTCTCTTCATCTGTATCTAATCTGTTGTTTTATTTGTTCAGTAAGTTTTTAATATTAATACTCTTTCCAAATTTTAGAAATTCTATTTTCATTGTGCTGTTCTTTTCTTATACTCCTGATTCCTTCTGTTATGCCCTTAATTATTTAAATTCACTTATTTAAAAGTCTCTAGGCAATTGTTCTACTATCTGTAGTAGTTGAGCCTCCAATTCTCCTATTAGCTGGGACTACGTATTCTCATTCATGTTGGATTTTTTATTATTATTATTACCTGCGTTTTTTAACTTTCTATTATGAGTTTATCCTTCATGGGACTTGTTTTCCTGTGAGAATCCTCCATAGCCTTGAATATGAGAGCATACCTCCCGAGGGATGTTAAAGAGAGTAGGGAGTAATTTCCTTTTCATTTGCTTCTGGAGGTTCCTCATGAGCATCACTGGCTTTGGCTTTGGGATTTCTGGACCATGGGGGTTGCATATATTGAACCACTAGTTAGCCAGGAGCTCAGGCCAGGAGTTTCCATTTCCTGGCATGTTCTTATTCACTCAGAGTCTAGGCATAGCTAGATGAGCTTTCTTATGATCTCCCTGGGTCACTGGGCAAAATTTTCTAGTCCAAACTTTCACTGATGTCCTTTAAGAGTCTGGGCTCTATGCATTCCTCTTGACTCCTTGTGCCAACCCATAATCTTGTCTCTGTCCCTACATGTCTATTAAAATCCAACACAAGGCAATACCTGATCAATTCTCATCCCATCCCCATTCTGGCTGTAGCATTAACATATAAGCTTGATTTTTTTCAGTTTTAATTTTATCTTTATTTTTGGCACACAGGTAATTATCATTCTTCCTTGAAAATTGGAGCACACATAATAGAACTTCCACAAACTTCCACTCCATAGCCATTTGCCTACCAGCAGCTGCCCTCCACTTCTCTTCCTATTACTATGGATGATCTATCTTTGCTGTCAGGCCAATCCCTCCACTTGTGCATTAGCTCTCATTCCCTCTCACCTATTCAAGGATATCACGATGGTAATACTCCCCTCTCTCCTGCACTAATTTTTCTTATTTTTCTAGGCTATTTCTATCAGCATAAATATACTGTTACCTCTCTTATTTTAACAAAACCCTTCTGTATCTCTTCCCATCCATCTAGTGCTCCATTTCTCTGTTCTCTTTAAAGACACATTCCATTCAAGCCTTTGTCCTAACCACTCCCAAAACCACTCTTTTTGTGACCACAAATGACCTCAATATTGCAATTCAATTCTCAGTTAGCATCTTATTTGACCTGTAGCAGATTTTCTTGTAGTAGATCATACCTTTCTTTTATATTTTGGCTTTCAGGTCTTTACATTTTCTTTGTTTTTCTTTTTCCTTATCATCCACTTCTCATTTTTCCTGGCTGGTGCTTCCTTTTCTCACCAAATTCTGGAGTACCCCAGAATTCAACCTTTGCATGTCTTCTCTTTTCCAGCAACACTCAGTCCATTGATGATCTCATCCAGGCTCAAGACTTTAAATGCCATTTATAGAGTGACAATTTCCAAATGTATACCTCTAGCTTGTATCTCTATCCTGAATTCCACTCATATGTCAAACTCTTCACACAGCATCTTTAATGCATTGTCTGATAGACATGTCAAACATATCTTGTCCAAAACTGACCTCTTGATCATTCTTTACTTGCCATGCTCCACCCTCAGTCTTCCCCATTTCAGTTAATGGCAGTTTCACCCTTGTGATAGTTCCGGCAAAAACCTTGGAGTCATTCTTGACTTCTTCCTCTTCTCTTTGGATCTGGAGGTAAAGCTCTGGAATCAGGGCATTTGTTCCACTCAAATCAATAAAATTGTATGAACGCAGAGACAAGGGAGTGTCTGTTCTGTTAGGGAGAGGTAAGAGAAGCAACAAGTATAACATGCCGAATGAGAAATGGAGAATCCTATAAGGGTTGAAAGAGAGGAAGTGAGATAGAGAATCTTATGGGCATCCAAAACGCAAAGGTTTATGAGGTGCTTGTAAAGGATAGCAATTTGAGTATGTAAGGTGGGAGTAAGTGGGAATTGTAGGTGGAGGAAGTGGGTGAACAAGACATATGTCTTTCTGGTTAGTGTCCCCTTCCCCTTGAGTAGGATTCTTTCTGCCTACTTTGGCAACATGTCCTCTGGGAGACTTTGATAATCCCTTGACCCCATCCCCATTCCACCTCACCCCCAACACAGATCAAATTACAGTCACTGTGTTTTACCAACATTAACTTCCAAATTGTCTCTCACAAGCTATAGGCTTCCCTCTCTCAATTCATGTTACCACCATTCAGTCCACACTTCTTTTTGTCATGTTCTGTCTCATTGCTGGTCTCTTTGCCTTCAAGCTGCTTTCTCCTCTGTTCATTCTATCCACTGCAGCAAGATTTGTGTAAACAGTATGGTAACTCCTTCAATCAACATGTAAGAGCCGATTCTACACCAGGCACTGCTCTCAAAAAAGCTTATAATCAAGCAAAACAGCATACCTGGAAGCATATAAAGGCTACAGATGCTTCCACAAATCTATGCCGAGGATAACAGGCACAAGGGAAGAAAATGCAAATTCTACCAGCAAGTAGGGGAGTAATCATGGCGATGACTCAAAATCTATCCACAGCTTCTCAACACTTACAAAATGAAGGTCTCTTACAACATGGCCCTGGCTACCTTCTGGCCTCATTATCCCCTCCTCCCCTTCATATACCGTATTTCCCAAAAAATAAGACCTAGCCAGACAATCAGCTCTAATGCTTCTTTTGGAACAAAAATTAATATAAGACCCGGTCTTATTTTACTATAATATAAAACTGGGTCTTTAATATAATATAATATAATATAATATAATATAATATAATATAATATAATACCCAGTATATAATATAACATAATACAATATAATATAATACTGGGTATTATATTAAATTTTGCTCCAAAAGACACATTAGGGCTGATTGTCCGGCTAGGTCTTATTTTCAGGGAAACATGGTACACTATATTCTAGCCTCATGGCTGTTTGCAGATAGCCCCCAAGCCTTCCCTTCTCCATGCCTTTGCTCATGCTCGTTCTTCTGCTTGGAATGCCATTGCCCCATCTGACAGGTTCAATCCTACTCATCATGTAAAGACACTTAGCTCAGTGCCTTTCACATAACAAATACCAAATAGTGTCAATTGTTTGAGAAAATAAAAGCAGTCAATGTTTGTATTTTCTTGACGTGGCACTCCTCAACTAAGGCTGTTGTACTCTCTATACAACCCTAGCCAAGTTTCTTAACCTCCAGAACTGTTTTCCTCTTCTGAAGACGGGGTCACGCTACCTCCCAGGGTCTGAGGGTTAAGAAAGCTCCTGCACAGACCTTTAAATGTTCATTCCTTGGCACTGAAAATTGGCTTGCCCAGGGAAGTGGTAAGTTATCTATTCTACACTTTTCATTAACATTAATCAGTTGCCGGAGACAGAGGTCAAACATCTTTTTCCTTCTCATCCTATAGGTCTTGTCTTAAGTGTCACTTTCTCAAGAAGGTCTGTCTGAGCCACCCTAACCAAAGTAGGTGGTGCCTTTGTTATTCTTCAGTACATTTCCTGTTATTTCCTTTGCAGTCCTAATCAAGACATGAAACTATTTATTTAATTTATTTGCTGATTGTCCCTTATCTATGCCCTGCCCCACCCACACCCACACATACTACCTGAGGTCAGAGCCCCTCTCTGGTTTTTTTTCTCTCTTACGGGTCCAGTGTCCTTAAATTTGTTAACTCTTGTTCTTAAAGTTCTGGGCCATGGATTTGAAAACTCTTTCCCCCTATCTAAAGATTCTGGAGTAAATTATCTTCTTAGTTTGGTCCTTCCTGCTGCTATTTGCTTGTTTCAACAGAGGGAAAGGGAAATATATTTTAATTTTTTTAGCCTACAGAAACCATTAATATAAACTCACAGAAATGGTGAGTTTTAGTACCTGAAACTCTGTGAATAATTACTGGGTGGAGCTAGCCTCACAAGGCAATTTTCTGCTTTCCCTATGAAATAAACCCCAAAAATGTGTTAGATGGCAGCCTATTTCCTTATTGAGACAAAAGCAGAACCAACCTATGAATTAACATCAACCACCACCCTGCATCATGGATCTCCCCCGAGATTAGTCTCACGGTGCTTGGAGATACACCAAATGTTAGGTTAGTGACATGTTTGACACCTACACATGTGGGAAAAAATGTGCACGTACCCAAACTATAATTTAGCGGCATCAGCAGCAACTGCTGTTCTGAAAAAAAAAAAAAAGTGCACTTAAACATAGTAGAGGGTAGTCACATAGTCGCATCAACAGCACTGGGAAGGAGCTGCACGCCAATTTGGGGAAATTTCCTCATTGTTTTTACTGACGGTGGCCAAGCAAGATGAATGGATTCTTTTGGGATGCTCTCTGGTCCCAATCTTGCCCTCTCGAGGCAAATTCAGTGGTCAGCTCATGGTCCAGTTCTTGTGGGTCCTAGTCAGAATCCACAAGAACAAGCATGGGTCTCCAGATCTAAATGCTTTTCACAGACAGAAAGCCATATCCACTTCTCCTGACAGTCAGAATAGAGGCAGTGGCATCTAGCATCATCATAGAAACTATAGAAAGGGCTCAGGAAGGCCTATTCATTCCAGCTTGGGCTCCCAGGAGGCCCTATCTGGTCCCAAACAGTTTCTCAGAGGTACTGACAACAAAAGGTGATTCTTTGAACAATGTCATTTTTTAAAGCATGGGTCCCTTCAGAAACATCCACTAGACATGTCCAGAATACCAGCAGCTGTTTTGGCCCTTTGCAAGAGCTGGGAACAATATTATCAAGGACCCTTTCCTGTTACAATTCCCTGTGACCTTGGAGATGGTTGTGCACCTTCTCCAATGAATCCAAATCATTCATTAGCTGTGGATAGACCCATTGGTTTAGGACCCACCTCTTACAGGCGGCCAAAAATGATCGGTATTTTATTATTTTTAATAATTTACAGGGTGCTTACTATGTGCAAGGAACTGCGCTAAATACTATACATGCATTTGCACATTCAATTCCCAGAACATTAGTACCATGAGCAAGGTACTAATATCATTCTCATCACAGATGGAAAACCTGAAACTTAACAAGCTTAAGTAAATTTCCCAAATTCTATGCATAAGGCAAAACCAGGACTCAAGGCTAACTCGGCTTGTCACACAAACCAAACTCTTAGTCACAATGCTGCACTACCAGTGGATGGACACTCTCTGACATGCCACAACTTAACCAAAGTTCCAGTCAGGAGGAGAGTAGGTGTTGGGATTGACTTAAAGAGAACAAAGTAGAAACTGCTTCTGAAGAACTGACCTTCGCTTCTCAAAGTGGTCCAGGACCAAAAGCATCACATTCCTGATGGAGAACCTCAGGCCCACTCCACACCTACGGACTCAGAGTCTGCATGTTAACAAGATCCTGGGAGAGTCAAAGCATATTAAAGAATAAGAAGCGCTCATTGATTTTGATTCTTTAGATAAACTTTGTAGAAAAATAAGTGTAAGTATAACAGGAGGGAAAATGAACTCATGGAGGACGGATAGTATCTTATACATATAACCACCAGTGCCTGTAGAGAAATAACCAGATGGCATATTCACAGAGTAAATGAGTGAATAAAATGAGAGATTAAGACACTTCCTGGTAGACTGTTCTGTTTCCCTTCATTCATTCATCCCAACTTCCTACTCACCGTGTCACATGACATAAGATATTAAGTCTAGGTTTGAGCTCTGGTCCTGTCTCGTCCAATATTGTGCAGGTTACCTCTGCTTTCCATCTCAGTTTCTCCAGTTGGAGGTAATATATAACAAACCAAAATAAAACAGTAGATCGGTGCAGGGCTGTGAAGACCTGGCCATGCTGGCACAATGTGGGATAATGTGAAAAGCCATCCCCGCCCCAAAGGCTGTAAGGTCTGTTGAGGCCATCATGGGCCTACACTTCAGGGCAACTTCCCCCTCTGGCTCCTGCTTCTTTCCTCTTCCTTCAACAGGCGCTTATTCCAAAAAAAAACACCCAAGTAAACATATGGCATGCTGAACTCCATCTCAGGGTCTGCTTCACTGGAAACCCAAACCATGACACCAATTAGAGAAACACCAGTCAACATCTAATCATCTCAGGTAGTTTTGTGTGAATTTACTGAGCAGCTGCGGGGTTGGGAAACATCAGAAACTAATATTCTCATGCATCTCTTACGTGGCTGGGAGCGGTATACTACAACTTGCTTATCCTATAGCATTTTATACAGATTCTCCCATATTACAATACAATTAGTACTCAATACCTTGCAGTTGTAATATGCAGTTTTTGTTTGTTTGTTTGTTTTTGTTTTTGTTTTCTATTTGGGTTTTTGTTGTTGTTGTTGTTGTTATGTTCTCTCTCCAATTAGTGAAACCAAGGCACAGAACAGAGGTGACTTGCTCAAGATTAGAAGAGGTAGAGTCAGAACTCAAATGTAAGCCACCCGATTATCCTGTGTCAAGTGACATGGTAGTGGAAGGAGGTGGTAACTGGAATGAACGCAGCTTCTTTAGCCTCCCCTGTGGAAGAGATGTCAAAAAAATTTGCTGACAATAGATTATAAAAAGACACACCTTTGTGTCATCCAGTTTTATCACAAGCCCTTGTTCTCCGTGTGGTTACTGGAAAAATTTGGTGGGTTTAACCTTGGTCATGAGATTGGTTGCCTGGGGTCGATGTACTGGGTGCACAGTTTGGCATGCATCAATGACCCCAAGTCTCAAGGCCTCAGGCCACGAGGTGAGCTCTTTGAGGGAAGGCACCACGCCCTTCAATCTTGTATTTCCTACCATGTGGCCAGAGTAGAGCATGGAGTTAGTGCCCAATAAATGTCTGCTCAGCCACCAAGTGGCTAGGCCGTGAATCTGTGGTGCATACCACCTGCCTTAGGGCCTACTAAAAGATGATTCAAAAGACGCAAAAGAATCGTATTGTGCTATACTTAAAACTCTCCATGCACAGACCCTGAGAGGCTCAGCCTTCCCGACCCCACAGAAGGCCCATGACATTCCAGCCTCTGTCCCCATTCCCTTCTCAGTGCTCCTGTGACCATTACAGCGTGTGCCGCACAGTCTAGGACTGGATCACAGAGTGTCTTTTCCTGCGTAAATCGGCATAAAAGTCTTATGCGTGGGTTAGGGTAAATGCCAGGAATTCAATTGGCTTGCGGTGGGTTACAGAGCTCTTGTCTGCCCCATGCCTACTGCCGGAGAGGTGGAAGCAGCTGGGTGTTGCCCTCCAGGATCTGAGCCAGCTTTCCTTGGCAGGAGTGATGTCTATTGTTGGAGCCACTGGGCTGTTCATGGGCAGGAGCCAGTGAGGGAGCTCCCAAGGCTCAGTTAGACACCAAGGGTTCCTGGAATCAATGGGTGGCGGCTTGGGTCCCAAAGCTCCTTTTTCACTTCCATCATTTGCACCTAAACCTTCATTATGCAAATGAGGCATCTTTTGGTCAAGTCTTGGGGGTAAATAGACTGTTTACAAAAGGAAGGGGAAGAAATGTTGGCTCAAAGCTAGTGCAGTGGCCTGGGGGCCAGAAAAGGTGGTTCAGCTCCTGCAGCACAGCCAGATGTCAGGGTAGGATGGCAGGCGAGCCTGTCTCAGGGCATGAGCCACAGACAGCGAAGACAGTCGCCTTGGGTTCAGGAATGGCAGATGGCAGAGCCAGGGAGCGAAGTATTTCCTCCATCAGAGTCTGAAACCTGTTGGACAAAAAGCCTCCATGTTTCTTCACTCTGTTTTCAGGAGCCGTAAGCCTATAGAGCAGTATGGAAGGCAGGTCTGGTGAAGAAGGTTTGGACCATCAGCAAAGGCTTCCTTCCCCTGGGCTGGCACTGATGTCTTGGCCTCACTCACCACCTTCCTCCCACTCCTCCCTTCCCATCCTCATCAGGCCACCACATTAATGTCCCCAAGCCCTCGGACCATAGCTCTACATGGAGGCTCTGGGACTAATTTATAGACAAGTCCCAACTATCTCTGGAAGGGGGAGGCATCAGGCAAGTTCAATGACTAGCTAGGCCAAGGTGCCATGGCTAGGGGGTGCTTGAGTCTACTAGGAGACCCCCCCCCAGCCACCTCAGCCATCGGGATCCTAGAGCAGCCCTTTTAGATGCAGCAAAAGCTATTTTGCCATCCTGGACACAGAGTGTCTGCGAAACTTCAAACTCAAACTTATTTCCCGAGATAAGAATGACATTTAGTAAGGCAGTCTGGAAATTGGAAACAAGTGCTGGAGCCTCCCCACCCAGTGGCCCACAGGGCATATGTCAAAGCCTGGTGATCTACAGAGAGTAGAACAAGAGCCCAGCCTTTGGGAAAACTGCTCTGCTCCTCTCTCCTCTTAGCTCTGTTTTCTCTCTTCTCCTCTTCTTCTGCTCCAAGCCTTCAGCCTCATCCAGATCCAAAAGAGGTCACAGAACGTTTGGCAATGATTCTGGCCGTGGGAGTGGTAGCCTAGACGTGGAGCACTTGGGAGGCCAGCTGGACACAAGCAGGAGGGAGTCGGGGTGAACGCTGCGGGCAGCTGCCTGGAGCCCAGTGTCTCCCAACCATGCTCTCTTCTGAATTGCTACATGTCCCTCTTATCCAGTCTGCCAGTCTCCACTCCTACCCTCTTCCTACCCAGTCTCCACTTTGTAGCCAGAAGGAGCATTCCTAGATGCAAATCCAATCACATTGCTACTCATTTGAAACCAAGGGCCTCAGGCTCAGCCTGAACCCCTCACCTGACTTTGAAGTCCTCATAACCCCTAGGTCTCCCGTAATTGTCTCTCCCCACACCTGCCACCTCGTGTTCGATGCCCCAGGCTGACCCAGATCTCAGGGTCAATCGTGCTTCCTCCTGCCTGCATGAACTTGCTCTGAGCTTGCTTTCCCCTCTACTCAGAACACCCTAACCAGCATGTTCTCCTCACCCCACGAACCCCAGATTGCCTGACCCTCTCCTACTCATTCTTCCATGTCTGTCCTCCCCCATCCCGCCCTCCAAGCCAAGTGAGGCTAGATGCCCCACCGATGACACTTTAAGCCCCTCACTGGAGCCCTAACCATAATGCAGAGCCATCGCCTGCTGCTTGTCTCTGTTCTCAGCTGGACAGTACGCTCCACAAAGCACTATGCCAGTTTTTTCACCATTGGCCTGGCACTTAATAAATGATAACAAATATTTGTCAGATGAAAGAAATTATGAATTAATTAATAAAAGGCCCAGAAAACAATTTGGACCAATGCCCCAGACCATCCCTGCCAACATTTTTACTCACGTCAAAGCCCCACTCCACCCATTAGTGGGGGGCACGCGTAATGCTGTGGGACCCCCATCTGGGCATTGCATTAGTCCTGCTCTGCCACCACCTTGCTTTGCACCTCCAGGCAGGTTGCTGCCCCTCTGGCCCTAGTTTCTCTACCTGTTCTTCCCACAACCCTAGAGATAAAACAACCAATGATAGCTTGATTGTCTCCCTTTTTAAGTATTTTATTTTATTGTGGTAAGAATACAACATGAGGTCTACCCTCTTAACAAATGTTTAAGTGTGCCATACCATATTGTACGGTTGACACCCTTTGCACGGGCTGGGGAGAGCTGGGCTGCTTTGGCTGCGACCCTCCCCCGACCCCTTTCCTGTCTTCCTGAGTCCTAATCTTCGCAGCTGCATTACTCAGGGTAGGGTGGAAGAACAGCAGTTGGATCAAAGGAGAAATTGTGCATTGGAAAACACGGGGGTCACCGAATAGGGTAGAACCAGAGAGGACAGGGAAGATTGCTCAGGTTCTTCAGAGATGTTCTTCTTACCTCAGGGGAGTAATTCGCTATTTCTCAGGGACCCACGAATACAGAAAACAGAGACCATGCCCACACAAACACCCTCTCAGAGCTTGGGGGCCAAGACATTGGGGTTTATTCAGGACACAGACAGGGAGATGGCTGGAGAGATGAGCTGAGATTTCTCAGACCTTTTGCCTGGGGGCTAGGATCCCACAAAAATGCATCTTTTCCCATCTGGCTTCAGGACAGATTTCATGTCGGCCTGCCTTGCGGCTCCACACTCCTTCTCACATAGCAGTCACCATAAAACTTAAACCAAGAGACCAGCACCTGTTTGCTTGTGAGCCTCCTTGTAAAAATATGTATGTGCACGTTTTAAGACCCAACAACCAATAATTGACTCATGAATCAAAATTTCATTTTACGTGATAATCCTTGTTCAGTACAGTAGTTTCCCCTTATCCACAGTTTCGCTTTCTGCAGTTTTTTAGTTACCCATGGTAAACCATGGTCTGAAAATATTAAATGGAAAACTCCAGAAATAAATAATTCCTACGTTTTAAACCGCACGCTGTTCTGAGTAGCATGATGAAATCTCACATCGTCCCACTCCATCCCACCCGGGACTTAAGTCATCCCTTTGTCCGGCATCTCCACTTGGTCACTTGGTACCTGTCTTGGGTATCAGATCAACTGTTGAGGTGTCGCAGTGCTTGTGTTCAAGTCACCCCATTTGACTTAATAAGGGCCCCAAAGCACGAGAGCAGTGATGCTGGCGATTCAGGTATGCTAAAGAGAGGCCCTGAAGTGCTTCCTTTAAGGGAAACAGTGCAAGTTCTCAGCTTAGTGAGGAAAGAAAAGAAATGGTGTGCTGAGGCTCATATGGTAAAAACAAATCTTCTACATGTGAAATTGTGAAGAAGGAAAAAGAAATTCATGCTAGTCGGCTGAGAGAGAGAGAGAGAGAGAGAGAGAGAGAGAGAGAGAGAGACCACATTCATATAACTTTTATTGGAATATGTTGTTATAATTGTTCTATTTTATTATTAGTTGCTGGTGTTAATCTCTTTCTGTGCCTAATTTATAAATGAAACATTATCATAGGTATGTATGTATAGGAAAAAACATAGTATATACAGGGTTCTATACTATCCAAGTTTACAGGCATCCAGTGAGGGTCTTGAGATGTATCCCCCACGAATAAGGGGGACTACTGTACTGCCTGAGCCTGGCTCCCTGATGTCACATCAAAGTCAAACCCATTATAATTTTCTTGTTGGCACTGGTGACTTAAAAGGGAATCATCTTCTGTCACAGACTTAAATGGAGTTAGCATTCATGAAGCTGCAAATGTCCTTTCCTGATGCTTTTAATAAATATAAACACGCATTGTCAGAAGTTAAATCAAATGAGTTTTAGGGAATAAAAGTCCCCTCTGCCCTGGAGGAGGGTGGTCAGAGTGCTGGTCAGAGAAAGAACCTTTGACCATTCCTTTCCTGGCTGTGGGGCCAGATTAACTCAGCCCCTTCTTTGGGACATGCCTTTTTCTCCTCCTGCATTCCCGGGTTTCCAGGCCAGTTGAGCTTCCTAATTTGGAAGTCACCACAGAGCAAACCCTGACAGTGTCATGGGTATCTTGCTGTGAACTCCCTGAGAGACAGTGGCCTCGGCTACATAGCAGGCACTTCAGTTAACCCCTCCAAGTGCCTCCCAAGTCTCCTAAGCTGAGTGAGAGATGAGGCTGTGGGCCCAGCCGCCCCATTCACTGAAGCTGTGACATCTACACACAGGCTTTATGCTGCATGGACAGTCCTGCTCGTCCTGTCCGACCACTCTTTCCACCTTTCCCACCCTCTCGCAGCAGTGGCTGTGCCTGGAATCTCACTTTGGAGCAGCCCTGGGAGGCAGGTCTTAACTTCCTTTGCATCTGCCCTGATTCCTAAGCCCCTGCTGGGCTCATCAAAAGAGGAAAAGCAGCGACTGTGCAAAGACAGAGACAGTGAGCAAAAGAGGGGCAGAGAGAGGTGGAGAAGAGTAGAAGAAGAAACCTTTGTAACGCATTACTTTTGAGCCTTTTCTGGGGTTTCTTGCAGTTGAGTCCAGGCAAGTGAGTGTTTACAGAGGGGGCACGGATGATGTCCCCAGATCCCGCTTGGGGGTTCTGACCTCATCAATCGGGACTTCACCAAACGTGGCAGGTAGGTAGTGAGGTTGCTGGTCACAGTGGACATTATCCAAAATGTGCATTTTGTATTTATTTATAAATATTGCTTTATTCCTAAAGGAAGCTTTAAAGAAGAATATAAATCACCCCTGGCCTCCCAAACATAACTGATTTTATTCTTGCCTGATCCTTCTGATCGGCTTTATTTTAAGTGTTTTATTTTGGGGTTGGACTGAGGGCAGCGAATTCCTGTCCAAATCAACAGGGATTCTTGTGGCTAGTGTGCGCTTCTATGTTATAATTTTCTGCCTCTTCCAGCCTGAGAGCTCCTTGAGGGCCATGAGCTTCACCCTGGCATCTCAGCGTTTAGCCCCGTGCCTGACACTTAGTAGGTACTCAGGAATCATTTGTGAAATGAACAAATTACCCAATACCAGGACCTTGCCAGAAGTGTATATTTAAGCCAAGAGGAGGGCAACTTACTATTTTCATCTTGAATAACAAAAAAGTCTCCTGAAAATAGAAAACATGCCAGCATGGAGTATCAGAATGTCACTCAGAGCCACCCAGGTCAACATTGGAAGGGCACATCATGCATTGATCCTGGTGGAGGAAGATAGAAATGGGAGAATAAAGCTGTTGACCTCAACACTCAAAAGCAGAACAGAGAGAGGAGGAAATAATGGGCTGAGGCGGGTGATTGAAAAGTGGGTCTGTGAATTAACAGGGTCTGCCAGGGGTTGCACAGATTTGTGCCCAGCATTTACTGTGGGAGATAAGTGTGGAGGCTTATAGGACACTCACCAGGCTGAATGGTAACTGTGGTTCACAAGCCTTCAGCTGTTTTTTACTCTGAAAGTAGAAATTCTGCTTTTAAGGGTATAGTCATAGTTACTAGTGGGGAAATTATTCTCAGCGTGAAAATAGCAGTGACCGTAACATTACCTATATGTCATACAGAAGAAAATCTTTCATGAAAAGCAATAGAATTTATGTTCCTTTGTACAGATTGGATCAAACTATGGTTCTTTTCCATTATTACTAATATTGTCTGTTTTCTAAAACATCCTCACATTTATATACATGGTATGGTCTGTTTAATTCACACTTGACATCTAAATGCCTTGATTGAACCTCAAAGGAAAACTCTAGGAAGGGCTCTGTTTACCACCAAATCATGCACAGAAGACTGTTTCTTTAGTGACAGGATGGCCTTCTCTTCTGGCAGATATGACCCTCCTCCATAATGCAAGGACAACCTGGATGGCACGGGAATGGTAACAGGCTTTGAGCCATCACGTGGCCTGGGTTTGCCTGTAGGGCGGTACAGTCTGTCCTCTGGTCGGACAAATTGAGTTAATGCTTAGCTCCCAGCTCTGAGCTTCTCTAGGAATTCTTGACCAATTCTGGATTGGGAAGTTCTGGGATTCTGTAAGTCTTGGTTTAAAAAAAATTAATTACATGTTATCACCATGTAAAGACTTCTTTAAAGGGTCAGGCTAATCCATCTGTGAAGACATATAGAGTAGGAGTAAATCCTGCATGATGGATAAAGTGGATATGAGCTTCCAGGTTGTAAATGAGTTAGGTAATGACACTGGAAAAGTCATAAATATCTGTGAATATGTAATAAAGTGACATTTTGGAAGTCCTCCCAACAAATCAACCTTGCTTAAATCTCATCCATCTCCCAGAAATCTCCTATCCAGTCATCCTAATCCTATGGAATAATCATTCCTAAAGCTCTGATGTCCTTTGTATTCTTGGTCCTCTGCCCCTATTCATTGTCCAAGCCTTCATCACGTCAAGCCTGGATTATTTCAACAGCCTCCTCATCACTCATCCGTCTCCCGTTTCTCTCTGCCTCTGATTAGTTCTCCACGTTGCCACCAGGCTCAAGGCTTGACTTTTCCCAACGGCCCACTTTCTACATGGTCTTGCTCTGCTCAGAAATCTCTTTCCATTGCTTTCTGAGCGAGGTCCACATCCACAGTCTAGCAGTTGAGGTCCTTCGGGTTCCAACCCACCTGTCCAATCTTCTCCCTGCCCCCATTGCTCAAAGCACCAGCTGAACGGAGGTGCTCACTGTGTCTCCCCAGCAAACCTGTGCCTCTGTTAATTGATCCCCATGGCCACCTCCACCTGGCTCATCCCTAGAAGGCCTTCCCCTCCTCTCTGCTTCTTCAAACCCAAACTTTCTATTAGGGCTCCTCCCACGAAAGTTTCCCCCAACCTCTCCAGCCCATCCTGGTCTAATTGAGTTGCTTTCTTGTATTACATATTCTATTTCAATAGAAACTTCCTGGAGATACAGGATAATGATTCAAAGGGAAAAAAATAACAATTAGGGGATTTTCAGGTACCAATACCTAAGGTAGAGGAACTACTTTGAGGTCGGGGGACATGTGGATAACCACATTCTCACCGCTGGCTCTGTGTCCATATTGCCTTTATCTCAGAAACGTGGCAAGGAAGTTTGTGCTGGCTCTTACAGTTCACCCAAGTCCCCTTCCCTGCCCCATTCATTAAAGCTTGTACCCACACTTGCACTCTCCTTTATTATGTTCCATTGGATAATTTTAAAACTATATGTTGTTCCTCACTTGTTTTGAGGCAAAGGAATAAGAAAGAGATTGGAACAGATTAAAAGAAAGGTATTTTTATTTAATTCTATTGTGTCAGTAAAAGTCCACTTAGATAGACAGAAACAACTCTAGATATTTCAACCAGGGATTCGCTTCACAGGTTATAGAGATATCTGCATCTGTAGTAACCCACAACCACTGCTAAACCTGGAGGAACCGTGGGAGGAAGTCCAGAAACTAGGGCCATCAGGCAGGGAATGCTTAGCAGGAGCTGGGACAATGGAAGGCGGACACAGAGCCAAAGAGGAAACAAAACCACTGCCAGTGATGCCACAGGAAGCAGGCAGGAAGCTGAGACATGACCTCCAGTCTCCCTTTCTTCCACCCCCAGTATTCCACCAGTGCCTCTTCTGGCATAAATTGCCTGAATGCTGGAGGGCAAGGGAGCCTGGGAAGAGTGGGTGTAGATTAGAGAGCACACTGGCAGCTGGGCAGCCCATCTAGCACATGGCCTCCTCAAGTCCCATTTCTCAATCCTACTCAGACTACATCCTCCTCCTCACGCCTGTCGACCCTCAGCACTTTCCTGCTTCGGAGCCCTCACTACCTTCGAGCTGGTCATCAGGCATCTCTGTGATGCCCTCCTGACCTTGACTTCTGTTGCACCGGCCCTGACCTTGCTACCCTGGTCCTCTCTGCACTGCCTCCTGAGCTGCTGAGCCCTGATGGAAGACAGAGCAGCTGAGCTCACTAAAGCCACCGGGCACAGACTGTCGGACCTCCCCATGGTCACCGCTGCAGGATGGTCCTTTGAATACCCTTTGCTGATTTTCGGCATCTCTCCTCTCGGCACTCCCAAATCTCTCCTCAAGCCCCCAACCAAACCTTCCTCCTTCAGGCTTACCTTCCTCTTGCCTGGGACACCTGAAGCCATTAGGCTGGACCTTTCCTGCCTAATGTCTCTCCTGTCAACTTGCATTCATCCTCCTGTCTCTGAGGAATGAACACTTGTCTTTCTCGTCTTGCGCTCTTGATCCTGTTCCGCCGTCTTCTCCGTGACATTGCTCCAGTCACAGTGCCTTCTTTTTTTCTGTTTTAGAGTTTCCCTCTCTGCTGACTTCGTTCTCTCTGCCTATAAGGGAGTACAGGTGCTTCATTTCTTACAAAACAGTGACAATCTCGAAAAGTCCTTTGACCCCTTTTTATCCCATCAAGCAGGTTTTCTATCTTTCTCTTTACCTTCAAATTTGTTGAAAGAGCAAGGTTAACCCATAATCTGTTTCTCATAACCCAGCCCATTCTAGTGGTGTTCGTCCATCTTTCTTTTCTGTGCCTGCCGCAGCATTGGACTCCATTGACAATATCCCCTCCTCCCCACCTCTTTTTGGAATCTCTTCCCCTTGATCTCTCTGAAGTTACCCACACTTTCCTTTCTTTCTTTCACTCTCTCTGACACTTCTTCCTTCATGGATTCTTTCTGGTTCCTCTTTCTCCATCTATACAAACATGCAGGTGTTTCCCTGATCTCCACCCTCAGTTTTCCTCAGTCTCCCCATTCTCTGTCCTTCTGTCATCTCTTTCTTCCAGTCCCATTGCTCCATGTAGGTCACTCTAGTGCAACAAGCTTATCCCGAATATTCTACCACCTCTGGAAATCTGAATATCTTCTGCTGCCACAAATTCACTATGTCCCAAACTAGACCTTGCTACTAGACCTAGCTCATGGTAGCAATGTCATGGACTTGACACTCTGCCTAACATTTGCCTCAACATTCTAATGAGGTCTTTGACTTCTTGAACTTTCCCACATCTAGTCAGTCACCAAGCCAAGGAAATCCTATACCCCTGTTATGTCTCCATCAGCCTCAGCATTGAACACACCCTTATTGTATCTATCTATCTTCTCTCTATTTAGGTCATGAAACATTTAATACACATGAACATATATGATGGTGTGTTGTGGTTCACAGCCTGTGTGTGAGGCTTCCAGGAGATCACAGTGAAATCATAGGAGCACCAGAGGATATTTCAAATTTTCAAAGAACACCGCACAATCTACTACTTTGAAGTTACTACTACTTAAAAACAAAACTATTAGGTATTTGGGTTTTTTCTCAGGATACTTTAAACAGAGAGAATTTGTGAAACTCTGCTATGTAGGGTTTTAAAGAAGAATATAATGACCACCCAGGTGCCTACAAGACAGCACAAGAAATAGAGCATTTATTACTATTTGAATGGACCAAGATGGTGACTATAGGAGGCTCTTGAACTTCCCTCTACCCACGGATGCACCAAATGTACAGCTACACACAGAACAACTCCCTCTGAGAGAAATTCAGAAACTAACTGAATGACTCCTACACATTAGGCAACTAAGAAAACAGTCACGTTGAAACGGGTAGGAAAGGCTGAGACACACTCTCTCCATAAACCCCAACCCTGGTACAGTGCCATCCAATCTGGAGGGAACGCTTAACTCCCAGCTTCTCTCTGAGGAGAGAGGGGTTTGGGCCCCACAACCAGTACCACAACTTTTAAGGCTCCCACCTGACAGATGGGTCCCCAAAACACCTATCTCTGAAAGCCACTGGGGCTTATGTTCATGAGACCCATAGGACTATAGAAAACAAAGAAGCAATTCTTAACCAGCAAATGAGCGCTCGCTAAGAATATCCACCCAGGGCTTGGCACAGAGGGAGCAGGTAAAAATGCCATCTCTCAGATTGAGTGCATGCTTTACATCCTGCTACCTGAGGGTCCAGCTTCTAATTTTCACACATCTAATGGTTAGCTACAGTTCTCCATGGAACCCAGAGAAAGAGTGGGTACTTACACCACCTCAACCCTCTGGCTCACTCCAACTATAAAGCCAGTCACCAACATTTCTCTGGAAGGAATTTGTACACAGGACTGGTTCTCTATCCTTTGTGGCTGCTGTTCAAGGGATACTGTATTGTATAATTAAAATTTGCTAACAGAGTAGAACTTATATCCTTGCCAAAAAAGTAATTTAAGACAAAGGAAATATGTGAGGTGGTGGATGTGTTAATTAACTTGATGGTGGCAATCCTTTCACACTGTACATACATATCGAACCATCAGATTGTAGTTTAAATATATTGCAACTTTATTTTTAGTTATACCTCAATAAAGGTGAAAAATAAAGTAAAAAATAAATATTGTTTAAGCCCACTGAGACTTTATCCCTAATTGCATCCTCTCCTCCTTTCTATCCACCTTTCCCAGAAGTAATTATTGGCCTGAATTTCCTTGCTTTTCTTTATAGTTTTTATTGCAGATGATTGTGTTCTTAAAACACATATCCATATATGAATACTGTCTAGATTTGCATGTCAACCTTCATCACATTTTCCACCAAATGCCAGTTGATCTCCTGGCTGATATTCCTACCTCTCTATTTATTCTATCTCCATCCCATATACTTCTTTAGTCTCTGATCAAGTCATGTCACTGCTCAACAATCTTCAGGACTGCCCCCCTTCACCACTGAATCAATTTCCTTCACATCCTTACTATTCAGAGCTTCTCCAAATCCCTTAATTTTTCTGAGCCTCAGTTTCTTAATCTGTAAAATGGGAATGAAAATACTCACCTTGCAGGATTGATTTGAGAATCAAATGAGACAATTATGTAAAGTGCATGCCACGGGGCCTGACACACAGTGGGGGCGCAATACATTGGAGTTGAACTTCTTTCCTCGCTGAGCTGTCCTTTTTTTAATGATTATGATTATTCCTCTCTGAACTTTTCCCCAAGCCAACAGGGTCCTGCACATAGTGAGAACTCCGGAAATGTTGGCTGAATGTGAAATAAACCAGTCTCAGTCAACTCACACACAAGTTGATAATGCCCAGGGTGGAGACACCTATTAATTGGTCTTTGAAGAACCCCCAAAGGGAGGTCAATATTTGCCTACTCTGAAAGGAGGGAGGAGGACATTGACAGTTTCTCTTGCTAAGGAGAGTAAATAACTGTTACAGGATCTTGAAAACATTTTCAGTAGCAACGTGTGGGTATGGGCTTGCGCTGGGCTGTTCCTCCAGCTGGCTTTTGTCAAGCCTTCGTTGGCTGCCCTGAAAGCAGAGCTGGCTGCTTAGAAAGACCGCAGGATTAGCCAGGGCCCCAGCTGGAGGGAGGGAACCTATTCCTCTGGTGTGCACAGTTGCCTCTGGGCCTGGAATCCATTCCTTGCTCAGTTGCCAAAGGACTATTTTAGATCCTGGGGAGTTGGCAGGAGTTCCCAGTACGCCCATGTCTCTGTGCATGAACTGCTTGTCACTTGCCTCTTTCTCTGGGCTTTTTCAAAGAGGATGGAAGAAATTAATGGCTGTGAATGACTGAGGCCTTCTTGTTATGGTTTTATTTATGCATAATTTTGACAGGTTGTCTTCTTATTGAGAGATGGCAAGTTTCTTATCTTTTGAGAAAGATTGTTCTCATTAATCCGAGAAGTGGTACTGCGTACTTTGCTAGAGTAAGGCAACGTGTAATCAGTCTTAGCAAAAATACAACCAAAGAGGCCTGTGGTCCCTACAGAACCACTTCATCTTTAATTTGGTTTGTTTCACCAGTAGGTCCTCATCCCGGTCTCTCCATGACCACTGCCTGGTCTTCAGACTTTCAAAAAAAGTCACTATTCATTCTCAGGAGTGCCATGTTTTAGAAAACTATGCACATACTGAAAAACAGAAAAATATACATTCATGTACAACTATTTGAACTTAACTACATGCGTATAGGAATATATTTCTATACATCATCACAAAATAGGATAATGTTCTATGATAAGCAATGCATCTTAACTACTCAAAAAATGATTAAAATTTATCTATCTTCTATCTTGGGCAGCACAGAGTGACTTACCAAATGTCAATGGTTATGCTAACATTTACTTTAGCAGAGTGATAATTACAAGGGTTGAAAAGCCTATCAAACCCATCTGATTGTCCACACATCAGCTGGTTTTCATCCAAAACAGTTTATGACCTAAAACAAGAAACTCCTTACTTTGTATGCAACCAAGGTCATAACCTTTTGTTTCTCTTAAAAAGGTTCCATGGCCTGAGTGACCCCCACCAAGTTTCACGTTTTCTTTGAACTTCTGAATGTGGCTCTGCTGCTAAGAGAAGTGCTGCCCTGCATCAAGCGGCTCGGCTCTCGTAGAGACGCTGCTACCGCCATCCCTGGGCCTATGAACTTTGGGACCTAGATATTAGTTCCCCATTGCTGCTCTAACAGATGGCCACTAATTTAGGAGTTTAAGGCAACCCAAATTTATTCTCGTATAGTTCTGAAAGTCAGAAGTCCAAAATGGGTCTCACTGGGCTGAAATCAAGGTGTCAGCCAGGCTGCATTCCTTTCTAGGAGCTCTTGGAGAGTTGTTTTCTTGGCCTTGTCCAGCTACTAGAGACTGCCTGCATGCCTTGGCTCATGGCCCCTTCCTCTATCTTCAAAGCCAGCAGGGTGACATCTGCAAGTCTCTCTTTCTCTCTGACCGCTGCTTTTGTCATCACATCACCTTCTCTGACTCTGACATTCCTGCCTCCCTCTTATAAAGATTCAACAGATTACATCAGGCCCATCTAGATAATCCAGGATAATCTCCCCAGCTCAAGATCCTGAGCTTGATGACATCTGCCACGTGAGGTCACATATTCTATACAGGTTCTCAAGATTTTGACATGGACATGTGTGGAAGGCCACTTTTCTGCTGACCATAGTAGCTTATCCCACAAATTCTGGGCTTAGGCTCTCCCCAAAGGAGCTCACCACCCTTGCCTATGTAATGCTGGATTCCACCGCATCCACCCTTACCAGAATGGCTTCAGCACAGGTCTTCTTCGTGTCCACAGCTTCCAAATCACAGTTTCACATGGATATATGTAATCAAGGGACTCTGGATCACATGTCCAAAGTCCAGCTTCCAGGGGTCCTTGGAAAGCAAGTTCTGACTTCTTCCTTAGGGACAAGCAGTCTCCCAAGAGGGAATGTTCAAAAGTTGGCGGTGCTCAAAAATACTAAAATATCTGCGAAACCTGGTCAGTCCTCAGGCTGTGGCATGGGCTTTGTTTCCAACACCCAACTGAAGAGGAGTATTTGCAAATTGGAACCAGGACAGCAGGGATGGTGAGGGAGCCTGACACCATGACTCAGGAGTGTTCCTAGATTTGGGGACGTGAGGCCAGTCTTAAAGGCACAGGGCTGAGGTGAAGGAAGGGCTTGCACGTGGAAGAGACTTGGTCGTGTATGTCTCCAAAAGGCAATGAATGCCAGGACTACAGGGAGATACAGTGGCAGCATGCTGTGCCTCTCAATCAGCACGCTCCAAAGACAGATGGCTTGCCCTAACAGGCAATGGCTTTGCTGCCCCTTAAAGTTTTGAGGCAGAAGCAGGGTGACAAGACGTTGGGGCACAGAGAGGGGATTCAAATATCAAATGTGAATTGTACTAGCTGGCTTCTCAGCATTCCTCATTTTGTTCTTACCTAGTAACTCAGTTATCGTGGGAAACACTAAAGGTCAAGTTATAATTGTATATGAAAGTAGTATTTTTAAGGAGAAAATGCTTGAGTTTTTAAATGTTGCCCTTATATTTTATTTTCTGAATCCTGACTCTCTACTTTTTTTTTTTTAACAGTAGTTAAGTAAGTAATACTTTAAGACAGTATAGCTGGTTTCCACTCCGATCTCAAAGTCTAGATTTTATCTCCACCTGCTGCCGTGATGGAGGACTTGACATGCCTTTTGTGTTCTGTAATGTCATCATTTGAACAGCAGGCCTGGAAAGGATGATAGCCCAATGTCAATGCCAAATGTTGACTGGATAGGAGTTGATGAATTTATATAGGAATTAAGTGATTCCAATCTGTTTTCCTTTTCTATGTACGCAATTCCCTGTCTGCATTCCGACCTTGGCAGGGAAGCACTGGTCAGCTGCCCTAGTTGGTCACCTCCAGGCAGCGATGGTGGTGGCAGGCATTGGGGCTGAGAGTGGCGGCCCTGTTGACCTGCTTCTTTCCAAACCACTCAAAGGGTTACACATGTACACACACCCACAAAATGTGTTTGGGAAAGTTGCTTTGCAAAACTGAATCCAGTGCGGGCAATGACACACGTTCCTAAGAGGGAAGTCAAGATGTTTTTGCTTGGGTTTAATCTAACCTTCTTTTGTTCAGATCCAAAGGCCACATGGCTTGATATACGACACAGCTTTCCTGAGTGACCCAGGCACCATCAGTAATAGGCACTTTGGCCTTGGTGTCCTTTTTTTTTGTAAAATGGGAAAAATAACTTCTATTTATCTGCAAAGCACCATATGGATGGATTTGCAGATTAGATGCCATAGTTTCTGAAACTGTCATGGATTCAGAGGGGTGTGTGTGTGTGTGTGTGTGTGGTGATGATGATAGTGAGGATAGGCAATGGGTGTATAAGAAGGAAGCTGCAAAGAAAGCATATTCTTCATGCTTTGTTGACCCTTTTCTACTAACATTCACCCCAAATAACAAAAAGTAATTATGTGGCATATTTATAGGCATTTACCTTTTTTCTTTTATTCTTAGAATGCATTCCTTCTGGGCTGTTTTGTTTTAGTCCTGAGCAGGCCTCTCTGCTGCATGAAAATAGAGGAAATCTTCACTAGCAGGTGTTGCAATCAAATATAATTTACAACAAAAGAAACTCTGACAGATATTCATGATATGGGTGATACTTGCAGTGATTAGCTAGAAACGCTAAGTAGTGATTCCCAGAAATGACTGTAATTAGTCATCTTTTAACACAGCTAAACCAACTCACGGCATCTTTTCCTAGAAGTTCGCTAGAATCTATAAATAGAATAATATGGTAAGCATCCCCCCACATTATGTTCAGTCTAATTCTCCCACAAAAAGTCCACTTCGTTGCTTCTCTTTCTCCAAATTCCGCACTCCCTTTCTCTCTCCTTCTTCCACCTGTCCCTTTCCTGCAAGCAATCCAGCCTAGCGATTACTTTTCACACTCATTTTTTTCTCTTTTTCATTAAAAAAAAAATTGCATCTGACCCTCCCCCCACCACCAAGTGGTCACAATTCTATGTGCCCATAAGCTCTTTTTTAAAAATTTCCTAAAGGGCACTCCAGCTGTCCCTACTCCCCAGCCCTGCAGGGACCAACAGAGCTCAGGAGTCCAGTGGCCAACTGGACACCAGATGTTTCTTTACCATGATGCCTATACTCTAGTGGGGGAAGGGTGACTCAAGAAGGAAGGAGGCTGGGCAGGGCCTGGAGAATAGATCGAGGGCACCAGCTGGCCAGGATGCCTATGTCCCACAGAAGCATTAACCCCATGGCCCTGAGCCCTGCTTAGCACAGTAGTGCTATGTCTGAGGCAAGTGACTCTGCACTCTTTATAAGGCACCTGCTCAACCCATAGCTCATCCAGAGCTGCAGCAGGAGAACCAAGCCAGACATTCCCACCCTTCCAGAGGATGCCTAGCTCCAGCAGGTGAAGGGACTGCGGCTCAGAGAGCTTGGCCATGCCATTTCAGGGCTCCATCCATGCCTCTTCTGGGGGAAGGCCCAGGACTCCAGAAGGTGCTTCACTCCACACAGGGCCGACAGCAGGTGGCCATGCACATGCCCACCCCCTTCCTCTCTGCAAAGAGCCCTTTGTAACTTCTTTAAGGAGACACCGCCATCAAGGGAGGAACTTTATTTGCTCCCTGTCAGAACAGAATTTTATTTAGGATCAAGCGCCATGCCAGCCCCATGCCCACAAGGAGCAGTGAAGGAAAGAGGAAGAAGGGGTACCCTAGATGTGCTTGTGGGAGCTGGTTTAGAAGACAGGCTCTGGAGAGCTTAGAGCACGAGGCAGCTGCATGCCCACAAACCCAGCCTCTCCCAGCTAGAGACTCTCCTCTCTCCTCCACAAGTCTGTCATCTGGAAGGGCCTGAGAAGGGGCAGAAAGGCAGTCAGTCTGGGTGCTTAGTGGGTGGGTTGGCTTAACCCTTAGATGCCTGCCAGCCCTTTCCAGGGAAGATTAAAGCCAATCATTCTTTTGATCTTTGACAGCTCTTTGCTGAGCACCTGCCAGAAATAAATGACCTGTTTCCATGATCCACTATGCTCTGTGCTAGGCTCTGTGCCGGCATAGGGACACAGCAGACTTGTTTCACATCGCCCCTGAGCTTAGAGTCTAGTGGGAGAAATTAAACAACCACACAAACACCTCTATCATCACAAATGGGATGAGGGGATGTTCCCAGGGCCATATGATGATGGCCCTGACAGAGGGAGACTTGGCAGGGATTCCTGCTCGCTGAAGTGATAGAATCTGTAAAAGCAAGAGGGAGGTGGCAGGGGGCAGAAATCTGGCCCCTGTACTTTTAGAAGCCGGCCAGTCACAGTTATGTGATAGTGATGCTTTAGGTGCCCAAAGCCCAGTTCAAATAGTGGATCATGGAAACAGGTCATTTATTTCTGGCAGGAATCTACAAGTGAAATCTGGCACCCTAGGCTGGTGTGAAGGGTGTGTTCTCTGGTGTGGGGGCTCAGCAACCATTGCCATGAGATGCCCAGGGTTCCTGAAGCAGAAATGATAATACCTACCATCTTCAGCAAATATTTGCGAATCTTTTGTTAAAAGAAGAGCAGAGGATCCTACGGTAGTCCTCTTTTTAATTTTTGGAGAAGTCTCCGTACTGTTTTCCGTAGTGGCTACACGAATTTACATTCCCACCAGCAGTGCACCAAGGGTTTTCTTTTCTCCACATTCTCGCCAACACTTGTTATCTTGTCTTTCTGATAATAGCCATCCTGACAGGTGTAAGGCGCTATCTCCTTCTGGTTTTTATTTGCACTTCCCTGGTCATGAGAGATGCTGAGTACCTGATAGCCATTCGAATTTCTCCTTTTGAGAAGTGTCTACTTTTTTATATGTCGGAGATATTTCAATAAAGCTGTTTTTAAAAAGAGTAGAGGGAATGTCTATGCCTCTTGTAAAAGCCAAGGGAGATTCCAGGTAGGCTTCTTTAGCATTATGACCATCCCTGGAGCTCAAGTCTACTTAGCTAGTCTGCTTAGTCTATACCCCACAGACACCCACGGCCCGCTGTCTCCACACCTGGGCACATACACGCCTGCAGAGGAAAGTGGAAACAGTTAAGGGAGTAAAGTATAGGCTACCTCAATTAACTTACATACTTCGGATTCAAATGTTCTTTTATTTAACTTTCTGGGTCACTGAATAATAAGCTAACCATGCCTTTTATGGTGAAAAATATCTTAGTCCCTTTTCTTACACAAATCTAATGCATGGGGGCTCATCAAATTGTTCATAGACAAATGAGGAAATTAAACACTCAAGCCTTTTATTTTGAATTTCAGTTTTCATTGTGTTATGGTTGTATCTATAGGAAGTTGGGTTGAATGTATAGAAAAGATAAATAAAAGCTTATTTGGACCTAAGACATTGTAATTCCCAAGGTATTTATACTACATTATTGTATTTGATCCGGGCAATTGTCCTGGGAATTAGGCAAGAAATATTTCAGTTTTAGAGATGAGGAAACTTATGTCCTGAGACGTTTAAGTAACTTACCTAAAGATCATATAATTAATTTGTTTGTTTTTTTTATCTTGATCATATATATATATATATATATATATATATATATATATATATATATTTCATAGTTGTCTTAATATTCATCTCTTCCTAAAATTGTGGTGCAGAAAATCAAAAGCTGTCTAACAGAGAACTCTAAATTTATTGTTTGTCTGGATAATTAAATTTTACTATATTTTGTTTTAATCCTGTTAATAAAAACTTGCAAATAGCTCAGGAGATATTTTCCCCAGAGTGCCAAATAAAACACACATGGATCATACCACGTTCCAGCTCAATTACATGGCAGTTCCAAAATTTTTAATTTTACCCTTTCTTTGGAATAAAAATCTTTACTCTCTTGTCACCGGTTTTTTGTTTTTGTTTTTGTTTTTGTTTATTTAACAGCTAAGGAGAAGAGTGGGAGGTGGGGTGTGTATTGTCATCTTTGTCTCATTTGGTAATCACCATCGCCATCTACTGTCAAGAAATAAAATCACGAAGGATTGCAACAACTCGTCAATGAAAATTAGGGTTTAATGAGGGAAACACAATTTTATAACCCCAGGACTTAACTGATACAGATTCATATTCATACATTTTTACTTTAGATTATGAATTCCTTAAGCAACTTACAGAAAGCCAGATAAAATGAAAATGTAATTATTTATGTAATGCTTAAGAGGACTAACTTTGGAAGAGGATAAAAACGGGGTGAGTCTCAGCTAAATCACGTTGTAGATATGCGACTTCTCTTACCCTCGGTCTTTTCACCCCTAAATATGAATAATTATACATATAAGGTTATTTTGTTGATTAAACGATATATATAAAATCTACCCCAAAGCTAGCAGAACAAGTGGCTATTGTAGGATATTTACTGAGTACATGCTAAGTACAGACTGTCTAGGAGCTTTCTTCACAGTGATCCTGTGAGACGGGGAGCCTCTGAGACAGCAGGCACTGTGCCCAAGTTTGCACAGCTAAGTGAGAGCCAGATTTAAATCCAACTTTTCTTCATTTTTCAAAGTTGTTACCATTCCTGTTAACTCACAAAACATGGCTCTGAATCCCCTTCTGATAGACTTCTGTGGATGTTCACTTTGGGGCCATCAGTGAGAATCTGCTTTTCATGTATTGATATGTGCCCTGTCCTTTGTGGTCTGATGCATGTATCTCATTGTATGGATGAGCCACATTTGCCTAACCATGCTATACAAATATATTTAAGAAAGTAATTTCAGGAAGACTCGTAGAGAGTATGATATATAGCCTTGACCATAATCAAGAACAAAAATAATTATAAACCTCCAGGTGTATGAGTCAGACAATTAAGTTCGCGAACTTGGTGCAACGATGTTGCTAACCTTTTTTGATATCAGAGGGATTATTCATTATGAACTTGTACCAACTGGACAAACAGTTAACCAAGTTTACTACTTGGAAGTGCTGAAAAGGCTACATGGAAAAGTTAGACTAAAACAACTTTAATGTTTTGCCAACAATTCATGGCTCTTGCATCACAAAAATGCACCAGCTCATACGGCACTGTCTGTGAGGGAGTTTTTAGCCAGTAAACAAATAACTGTATTGGAACACCCTCCCTACTCACCTGATCTGGCCCTCAATGACTTCTTTCTTTACTCAAAGATAAGTTGAAAGAAAGACATTTTGATGACATTCAGGACATCAAGTGTAATACGATGACAGCTCTGATGGCCATCCCAGAAAAGGAGTTCCATAATTGCTTTGAAGGGTGGACTAGGTGCTGGCATTAGTGCGTAGCTTCCCAAGGGGAGCACTTCGAAGGTGACTGTAGTGATATTCAGCAATGAGGTATGTAGCACTTTTTCTAGGATGAATTTGCGAACTTAATTGTCTGACCTCATAGGTACACAGCGCTAGGGACCATCTCATTGACAAAGACCTGGTCCTTGCAGTGTGAAGAGATATAAAGAAAAGTAGCCAAGGTGAAGTTCTCTGTGGTGAGCCCATTCCAGCTTTATGACTACTTGATTTACCATGTTGTAAAGGGTGACTGGGTTTCCAGGCTAGACCACAGGACCCACTTAACGTCTAACATAGATGGAATGTGGGGCATTGGTAATAGAATCCAGTGGAAAACAACTCTTACTCATGTATGGCAAGATGCTCTAAATTCCATCTCAGCTCTGACATTCTATAATTCTATGATATATAAAAGGAGCAAAGGGAAAATTCATTACCTGTACTAGGGGTTGAATGGGCCTTTGTGGGTTGACCTGGAGACCCAAAAACACTCATAACATTCTCTCTACAGAAAAATATGAGTTCTGGGTTTCAAACGCTATGCTTACAGACATTCCGAACACAGACCATTCATGAATTGGAGACTTCCTGTGGTGGGTGAGAGCGTCCCTGGTGGCAATGGGCAGGAAGAGATTAAAGAGCAAAGCCCAGAACTACTGTAACTGGAGCATTATGGGGGAAATGCTAATCATGACAGAGAACCCAGACATAGTGTCCTTAGAGAGCTGCAAGCTGCAGCATTGCACGGCTAGCTGGCCCTGCTAAAACATAAGGCCAGCAAACCACGGTACACTGCAAAGCCTTCTGCAGAAGTCAACTGATGGAGCGCTCTGTAAAGGAAGAGTCTAAAAATGTTAATGTGCTCTTCTCTTTACATTTTGGGTGTACATGCCCTTCTCTGTAGGCAGCCTAAGGCATCGTCTGTCGCAGAAATTAAGATTGTTGCAGCAGGAATCCAAAAATGGGGGGAAAAATATTTTTTAACAATAGCTGTAGTTATTCAAAATAGGATTTTGTAGTAAAACACTAAGCTTAAAAACCAGGCTTCATTCAAAGAATGAGAAATTCTTTTATTTCCTTCTTTGACATATGAAAATCCGCATAGGGCCATAGAAGTCCATACAGGAAATAAAAAAGAGGTGAGAGGAATGTCTTTCTCTTTAGATCCAGGGATGTATAGCAAAGAGAAAGAAGAAGCTGACTAAGTAGGTTAGACAAGCTTCTCATACTCCCTTTGGTATTAAGAAGCTTGTGCCATGAATGTGAATCAACTCACTGCTTTATTCATCAAGAAAAACTTATTTAAAATCTTTAGAAAGTTGGCTGAACTACACACAGGGTGCTTAGTGATACAGTAAAAATGGAATGACTTCAAGGCCAACATGTTCAATTCAAATCATTCTCTTTATTAGGTATGAATCACGATGCTGATCCATAACAATAGCAATTGTTTCTTGATGAGTCATAATGGCTTTTGAGGTGAAAAGTTACGCCAAGTCAAGAATGTTTGTACTATGAAATGAGCTCACAGTGTTTCCGCAAGGTAAGAAAGCAGTTTCGTTCCAGCGCTTGTAGATGTGAACTGGACAGTCAGATTGCTTCTTTGTTTGATGTCTTCAATACTTTTAATGATCATAATACTTCATGCAAGGAAGGAAGGCATACTTCTTCTCCATGGTAGATAAGATCAAAGGGCAAACACAGAGCTTGGAAGCACTGTTGTTATACATTGTGATGACAATAGTTAGCAGTGAGGTAAATGATAACACTGGAGAAAAGTTACCACCAAACACCTTATGCATTTGGTAGAATGTCTTGAATTTTTCCATCAAAAGAAGATTCACACATAGGAAATCCATGGATACGACATTCATTTCTTTCATAAAAGATTATTTAAATATTCCACTACGTATCATGAGGAAAGAAAATACTAAAAATGCTACTCTCATTTTTAGTTAAGTTTCATTAATATTTAATATTCAAGGTAGCAGTAGTTCATAAGTAAATATACATATGCTGGGAATGTGGACTCCAATAGTTTTTGCTGATTGGTGTATACAATCAATAAAGTTTGGAGTCCCCTGGATGAGAAGATAGAACTATAAAGATATTTTAGCTTGGTGCAATTAAAGATCTGATTTCTTTAATTCTCCCTAGTACTGATTCCTTTTAGTTATGTCCTGCCATGTATGTATGTTTATATGGAAAAAGAGTGTTGAGGATACAGACTTTGAATATTTCTAGACCTGTGACCATGATTTCTTATGCTAAAGTAATAACATGGTTTCTGGTGATGATTCAGTTTGCCACGTAGCATAGCTACATGGCAAATCTGTAAATAGCCCATTTTTCTCACTGAGAACCAACTAGTTGACATTTTGCTGTTTACTTCGGTCTTCCTGCAGTTCATCTCTAACCTGAGTTAACCTCTCAGGGTCTGAGGGGTCTGAGACCTTCCCCGTGGGGATCCTGGGATGAGGTGACTAGTGCAGAAGACATCCAGCAGATCTGCCAGCCCCAAAAGCCTTCTTTTCAACCAGGAGTTTCCAAACTGCGCTCCTGGAGCCTTGCATTTCCATGGTGTTCTCCATCCTACCCTACCCCCACTTCACAGGTCGGCTTTAATCCATTTTATATTTTCAGCGTTGGCATAAGAAATATTGGAAAACTATAGCTTTACCTGACTGTCATTTGTATCTGCTCTCAATACTGAGTTCTCTGGGTTCCTCTTATTTTACCTGTAAATCTACAGACATATCTTTTATGGGATGAGCACGTCCTCTTCTTTACCAGGCTGCACCTGTCCGCCTCCATATCAGTCTGGGGACTTCCTGTTGTGTGTGCTCTTGACGGAATACTCCTCCCTCTCTCAGCTCAGCTGTTCAGGAATTACTGGACTCCTTCAGGCAACACCTTTGTCCACTTCTGCCTGTGGCCTCCTTAACGCCAGAGGTTCTCTGGTCCTCTGTACCTCCTGTGGAATCTAACCCCTTCTACACAGTAGCTGCTAAATAAAGTTTTGTTGACATGAATTCCTCATGAAAGAACAGGAAAAAGTGTTAGGAAATCAAATTCAAGGAACCAGTAACAAGACTTTAATTGATGAAATAAAGGCTTGTCCCAGCCTAGCATCTGTTTTATGGTTGTCATAGAAATCAGACTGCTCTTCAGGCCTCATGGTTTAAAGCCCAGATAATTGAGGACAATTGTCTGGAGAGAATGCTGCAAAGAGGCCATTCCTAGTAAAGCGTGACCTTGGCCCAATTACTCAATTTCCTCATTTATGAAGTCAGGAGACAGACTAGTTGGCGTCTCAATGCCTGGGCTGGTATTCAGCATGTGTGTCCCCATAAGTGCTTCCAGGTATTAATATATCGAAATCCTTTCTTACTAATTGGTAAACAGCTACTGGCCCACTTCCCCTAATGGCTCTCCTTCAACCTCCTCCTCCCCACCCTCACTGTCCAGACTGTCTCTGCCTCTGGCCTTTCCCCCTGATCTGATAACTAAAGGGCTAATGCCTGACTCAGCAGGGATCTACCCATCCGGCCCTGTGGCCTTGATAAATCACTAATGTGCCCACCTGGTCTGGCCCCTGCCAAATCCGGCAATCCAGCACCCTTAAGTCCACAAAAGGAACATTGGGGAGACCCTCCATGGAGGATTGGGTTGCACCAGGGAGGTGAATCAGCCAAAATTACTTGACCTGACAGTCTCGATTGCATCTCTATCTATACGCATTAGAATGCTGTCCAGGAAGAAGTAGAAGGCACCATCCACATAGGCTTGGAGCCTGCAGCCCTGGAAAGGCAAACAATCAGTTCTGGACAATTTGTGGCTCAGTGGGACCTTTCGTCATGAGAGTGGAACTTAAGCAGTTTGCTGGGAAATGAATATACATCACTAAGCTTCATTGGGCTACTTCCTACTAAGTCAAACAAAAGAGGGCACTGTCTTTATTCAAAGGACTTTAAGAGACAATATGATGGAATAGGAGATGTTGGACTTAAAGTTTAAAGGCCTGATTCCCAAAGGGGTGTGGGCATCAGGCAGTGGCCAATGCATCCCAAACCCAACCCCACTTTTGGAGATAAAGGAAACTCTTGTATGAAAAATTGAGCTGAAGGAAAGGATTTGAATCTCACATCCACAGAAATGCATCTGAAGCCTCAGAATGAGCTGGATCCACTTTTCCTTCCTTTCACATCCTATTTGGCTTGTATTGATGGCCGACCCTTGAATATCAATATTGTACATGCTTTGCAGCCTGCCCAGAACGATTGTGTTTGATTCTTACACTGCGCCATGCTGGGCTGTAATTATTATTACTCATTTTATATATAAGGAAACCAAAGAAACTCAGAGAAGTTCAATAACCTGCCTGTACCCCGTTGGGAGTCACGCCTTTAAACTTTAAGTCCAACATCTCCTATTACATCATGTTGTCTCTTAAAGTCCTTTGACTAAAGACACTGCCCTTTTTTGTTTGATTTAGTAGGAAGAAGCCCAATGAAGCTTAGTGATATATATTCATTTCTAAATCAAGTAGGTGGCAGCATGTTAAATTAGGTGGAAGTTGAAAAGAAATATATCTTGGGAGCTTACAGCCTTGTCAGTGAAACAACACATATACACATGCAACTCTTAAAGAAAAATATAAGAATCCATCTTGTTTTTGTCATAGGAAGTTACTGATTTCTCTACATAGGAAATATCAGATAAGTAGAGTTCATTGCAACATTGCCTTTCCAACCGCAGGAGAAATAAATACAAAACCCAGCAGGGGAAAGTTTACTTTTTGGATGTGTATCCAAAGGAAAAGGAAGATGACAGATTTAATTGGGAAGAAAGATTTCCCAGGATTAGAAAAGAATGCAGAAGAAAGAAGAGCAATCTACTTTGATTATAGCATTGGAGAGGCATAAAGTTCAGGTGAGGCATTTTGCTGACCTCACTAAGGGAAGGAGTATTAAGGAGAAACCTTAGACGTCTTCTCATTGTCTTCACCTGTTTGAGTTTTTCTGCATGGATTTTCCTCTGTGGAGGAAGAGATTAAATAACTTTTCATGTTTCATGACTTTATGATCTTTTTGTCTGCCACATATGTAAGGAGATGAAGACATTTTTGTTATTTTAATGCCTGGTATGTGAATTGCTCTTCATAGGCATTCCACCTTTGTTGGGAAAGTACTCAATAGGACCACTCGGAGCAGGTTAGTCTCTGCGGGGTGTATGTGGGGATGGGAAGCTGGTGCCAAGGCCATGAGGGAAGGGTGTCCAGTGCAAGGAGATGGGATTGTCTGCTCCCTGTGGCAGAATACAGTTGGACTTAGGAAGTGGGGAGGACAGAGGGGAGAAGAGAGGATACAGGAGATGGCAGCATGTGGAGTATGGTATCACATAACCCCCTAAAACAACTCTATGACATCATTAACTTCTAGAGATGACTGAGGAGAATGACCAGTTACAGAGCCCTCCAAAGGCCTGCATTTCCAGGTGGAGAGGAGGCAAAACACAGAAACATTTGTAAATGCAGGAGTTCAGCCTAGTTATGTTAGAGGATTTCTAAATCCCTGAAGGGCACAGAGGTCTCAAATGAAATCTGGGTTCCATAGTGTCATGCGAGGCGGCCTGCGGGGTCTCAGCTCCCGCTCCCCACCTAAGAATGCAGGACATGGTGAGGCCAAAAAGGAGCACCCACGGAGCCATAAGTAGGGGAGCCACACCACTATAGTCTCTCTGGCAGCTTGGTTGGAGACACAGGAGGCAGGAGCCACACTATCCACAACCCGCCATCCACTTGTCTCTGCCAAACAATCTCACTTGCTAGCAATCTGCTTCTCTGCAATCTGCAATCCACACTTCGCCACTTGCTAGCTCAGCCACCATCTTCTTGCTAGCCCCCATTTTTCTGCTAGCATAGCCACGCAGTTATATTAGTGGCCAATTGGCTAACTGGTTACAGTTGACGGCCAACCAGCCATAGCTGATGGCCATCCAATCACAGTTGATGGCCATTTACTACCTGAGGCAGCACCTTTCCACATGAGGCCAAGAGCCTGGAAACTGCACTTCTGGCTCTGTCCCCACACATAGTTAATCATTTTAAGACATTTTTAAAGTATATATCTGAACCCATAAAAATTGCTGGCTTTCCTAGTTTTTAAACTTGGGGGAAGGCCGTACCAGGTATCTCTTTGGTCCTCAACTCAAGACCCCATGATTCTTTTTATGCTCTAAATTACAGTTTCGGAAAATCTGGTCTTTGAAGGCCCGCCTGGTGGTTGCCCAAATTCAAGGAGAAGGTTTTGTTTGAAGGGTATTTTCTGCTAGAGATTTAAATTCTCCATAAGAGGGTACAGAAATAGATATTTGAAAATTGTAACCAGAAAGTCACATGCTAGGCCAAACACTTCAAATGGTGTGGTGTATATGCGTGTGTGTGTCTGTGTGTTCTGTGGTTGCAACAGAAGCTTTGAAGTAAATGCTCCAAGGGATTCCTTCCGTGTGGTTCACAGTCTAAAATCTCATTTGGGATGAAGTAAAATCAAACACTTATAAGACACTAAGAAATCAAACCACTTTGTTTGAAAATCTTTAAAACAGGTATTTGTAACTGATATTTCAACTGAGAAAATATCTTGACCCTAAACCTTTGCAATTTCATTTCTGACCATAATGGAAGGTTATCTTGGCCATGTTGCCCTCATATCCAATTTTTGTTTCTAGTGGTATAAAGAACTACTCAGCTTTGAAGCTCAGTGCTGAATCCTATTATAGGCGATGGTTTGGGAAGAGATTGGCTAGGAAATCCATTCCCAGAAAGGGTCTTTCAAAAACCTCCATTAATCATTATCATCATAACTATTTTCTTACTTCAATATTTTTAAAATGCTGTTCTATTCATTGTTTCAAAACCATGGCAAGAATGCAGATCATTCAGAGAGCAAGAATTTAGTGGCAGTGTAGTATTATTTAATCTCCCCAAATCATAAAAAATACACATAGCTACTAGGACCATAAAAGAAAAACACTGAGGACATCTTCAACAAAATGAGTTGAAAAGGAATTCCCACAACCCCACAATATGGGTGGGTATGCCAAAACATGAGACAGCAGCAGGGAGTGAGAGAGAAAGCAAAGTCCAAAAAAATCTTATGAGCCAGAGGATCAATAAATTGCCAGCAAAACTCTGTCCTGAAAGGAGAGGACCATACACTGTGTGAGGACCTAGGTGAGCAGACTGAAAAACATCTAGTGAAAATGAGAAAGGCTCCAATTGTATGTGGGTGTGGTGGGGGGCAGGGGGGTAAAGGTGGTGGGCTGTGTTGTGGTGGTGGGCTGAATCACAACCCCCCAAACACGTCTAGGTACCTTCTAATCCCTGGAACCTGTGAATATGTTTCCTTACATGGCAGAGACTCAGCAGATATAATTAAGGATCTTAAATTGCAGACATTATCCTGGATTATCCAGGTGGACCTACTAATATAATCACCCTTCTTATAGGAGGGAGGCAGGAGGATCTAATCAGAAAGGAAACGTGACAGCAGAAGCAGAGGTTAGAGTGATGCACTTTGCAGATGGAGGAAAGGACCATAAGCCAAGAATGCAGGCACCCTCTAGAAGCTGGAAAAGGCAAGAAAATGGATTCTCACCCATCTCCAGAGGGAGTCCGGCACTGCCCATGCTTTGATTTTAGCAAGCGAAACCCATCTTGGACTTCTCACCTCCAGAACTGTAAGCTAATAAATTTGCATTGCTTTAAATTTGTGGTGATTTGTTACAGTAGTAATAGAAAACTAATACAGATGGAAACTACATTTCCCAGAACTCCCTTTCCTGTATATCCTGGTTAGAGTTGGCCAAAAGAAGAACTTGGACAAGATTTTGAGAATCAGGAGTGAGTGAAGCAGGAGCCCTTTCTTCTCTGAGGATCTTTGTGATGAGAGAATGTGCTCTGTAGAGTCCTCACTCTCCTCTGCTCCATGCCCAGCTCTTCTTCCAGACTGCGGGTGCTGCTAACCCATCCGATGCTTGGCTGTGAACCCACAGAGGCCATAGGTGAACTGAGGCAAAAGCTCTGAGAGACCCCTGCACAAACTCCCCTTCATAGCCTCACTTCAGTGCTGGACATTTGGCTCCTCAGATTCCATTGCATTCTTCAACCTGTCCTCTGATACCAGAGTCTAGAGAGGATTAGTTAAGTAATGTCAGTATTTCTCAGAGTAATCATGCCATTTACTTTGCAATGATAGAAGTTTCTATTGTCCCATAGCCCCAACAACACTCCATATTGGCTTATTCTTAAATTTTGACTAGTCTGTAAACTATATGCTGATAGGTATTTTCTTGTGGCTCTAACCTGCATCGCCCTGGTAACTCCTCAGGTTGGGTATCTTTTAACATTTTTAGTGGTTTTCTAGATTTGCTTGTTTGTGAAGTGCATGTGACTTTTGACCATTTTTCTACTAGGTTGTCTGCCTGTTCCTTACTGATTCATGGTTTGTCATATACTCTAGATATCAGTCCTTTATCAATTATATGTACTGCAAATATCTTACCCCAGTGTGTGGCCTACCTTTTCACTGTCTTTAAAAAGTTCCTAATTTTGATGTGATCAAATTTATCAGTTTTTTTATGGCTAGTGCTTATTGTACATAAACATAAACCCAGCAATTCTACTCCCAGATATATGCCCTAGGAGAATTCTTGCAAAATTCTCCAGGTTAAAGAATATTCACAGAAGCAGTGTTCTAATAGAAAAACAAAACAAAACAAAAAAACCCAAAACTTAGAAGTTCCCTAAATGTTCACAAGAGAGGAGATAAATCCATGTAAGCAGGTCCATACAATATAATGAACTAAAACACTTGAGTCCACATGGATCTGTGTCACAAACACACTGTTAACTGGAAAAAAAATGTCCTTTTATTTAAAATTCAAAATCAGCCCCAGTTAAACAATATGTTATTTAGGGATAAAAACAGAGTTGATAAGCTTTAAAGAAAAGGAAAGGGGAAATTGTCATAGACCTTGGGATTGAGGTTACATCTGGGGAGATGGTAGGGATACTCAAGGTGCTTCAAAAGTGCTGGTGACAGTCTACTCTTTAACCTAAGAGGGGTTTGTACACCTTAATTATATTCTTTGCAACAAGCATGTTTTATATACTCGTTGTTACATATCTGTTTTCTCAGTAAGACATTTTAACAGATATTATTCTCCTAACAATTATATTTGTCATCTGGTTGAAGGGAACTGAAAAGAAGATTCTAAATGCTTTAGGGGAGCAGTTCCCAAAAACCAGCTGTGTACCTGTTGTATTAAAATTGTGTGGGCCATTGTGTTAAAACTATAGACTGTGGGACCCCACCCTACAGAATCAGAATGTCCAGAGTGGGGCTGAGGAATCCATGCCATTTTGTCCAGGTAGTTTTCTTTTATTTTTCTTCTTCCTTTTTAAATTAAAGTTTATTGGGGTGACAATTGTTAGTAAAGTTATATGGGCTTCAGGTGTACAATTCTGTGATATATCATCTATATGTCACACTGTGTGTTCACCACCCAGAGTCTGTTCTCTTCCCGTCACCATGTATTTGATCCCTTTTACTCTCATCTACCTAGATATGTTTGTTGGGCCTCTCCTGAGCGACCAGTCCTTTGCAGTGACTCTCCTGAGGGCGTCAGTGGCTCCTTACTGCCCTCTTGTGGTCAGTTTTCCCGCCCAAACTGTGGAGAATAAGCCAGCTAGATGAGCAAGGGAACCGACAGATTCTGTCCTGGGATAAGTGGTTTGTCTGGGTCTGATAGAGGCTCTGAGAACTTGCACAGTTGGGCTAGATGCCAAAACACGGCACCTAGAACCCACTAGCTTGTCCAGTATTTCTATTTCAAGTCCCAAGTTCTCTAGCCCGGCTTACAAGCCTGAAACTTAGCTGTGCTCCGTTAGACAGGGAGGACCTCATGGGCCCAGAGACCCCTTTTATTTGCTGCAGACCCTCCTGTTTCTCCCTTGCCCACAGAGATGCACTGAATCTGGACCCTGTCTCCCCACCTGGACCCATTATCTATTGACGCCTGGTCTCCTTCTCTGCTTGAACAAACATCTGTGGTCTAACTAGACCCCTGGTCCTGGGCTCTTCTGCATGACCCTATCCTGCTCTTTGACTTCCACAAAACCATGGCTGCTAAGAGGGTAAAATTCAAAAGCCTGGGAGAAATGCCATCCTGAGGTAGATGCATGCTCGGAGCCTGCCATGAACATCCTCAGTGCCTCCTGCTTCCCCCCTCAATCCTCCTTTCTCCTCCTTTTTCTTTTTCTCTTTTTCAATTGGTAAGAGTTTCTGATTCTGGACATTGGGCTTGGAATGGGCAGGTTCACTCTGAAAAATCATGGAGTTGGTGTAACCCAAAGGAAGAGCCTAGACCAGACTCCAAGGTCAGATTCCAAGTGTACAGAGTCTGCACTTACTTTGCCCCTTTTCTGTCCCCAGCTAAGACCCCCATGAGAGTCCTGAATTTAGACCCTGTTATTGCACATGACCACTAACCTCTCTTGAATGAATAAGTCCCTGCTTCCTCCTCATGAGGTCATAACCCACCCAGTGAAAGGCAATGTAGTGTAATGATTAAAAATAATGGATTTTGGATAGGAATTGGATTGGGATCCCTGCTTGCTTATACACAGAGTGATCTTGGGACATTATATTAACATCTCTTTACCTCAATTTCCCCATCTTACAGATGGGGATAATAATATTTAACTCAAAGTTTGTTGTGATTATCAAATAAAATAAAGCATAAAAAATGCTTATCATATTTCATACACATGGGAGCACTTAATAAGTATTATTTATTATAAAGTCCAGCCCTTTTAGGGCTTAAAGGGCTGTATCTCAAGAGTGGAGTCATTTGGAGCCCTGGGCAGCATCCATTGCCCAAAAGCTCCTTTCGACACAGCCAGATCACTGGGAACTCTCTAGAGAATGCTCCAGTTTGACTCCACATTCAATGTCTCCTTCAAACTCCATCATGACTCTGGCCCAGCAGCTGGAATCTCACCTTCCAGCCCACACCGCCCTCCCTGTCGGTTGAGTGCACCAAGGGTTATGCTCAGTCAGGAGCATGAACCCTCTTTCTCATCATTTACTTTCCAGCTGGCTTTCTCCCTCTCCGCCCTGTACTTCCTCTCATTTATTACTTTCAGCCTGCCAAGAATGAGGTAGTGTTCCACACACATCCATCCACTGCCACTCAGAGTCTGGGGATTGAGGCTTTCAGGTTCAGAGAACACTGTTTTCTAATGAGATGTCCCATAGTTATATGCTTCAAATGCAATGGTTAAATCCCTCAAAGACACTCTTCAGATCACCCCAGGAAAATAAAACAAAACAATAAATGTGATGTGCTTGATATTGCTCTGTTGAGAAACCCTCCAGACACACACTCAGCACCTACCCTTGAGTCTCTTGTTTACTCAATGTTTTCTGCCTCTTGCACTCACAAGTCAAGTCTCTGTGGTGAGGAGCATATTGTGGCTGAAAATGGCATTCTGCAGAAAGTAACCTTCTCACAGGATGATCTGATCATAAATTCCTAACTGGGCAGGTCATGGTGTATAGTCACGCCCAGATCATATAACTTCTTTACTTAAAAGGCTTATCTTTGCCTTAAGTAAGTCCTGTCCATTGTTCTTGTGCCTCTAGGTTAATACACCTTTGAAATGCCAGGAGTAATACCCCTCGAATGTGTAACCACGCTCAACAAAGCACACAACGTTATTAACTATCCTGTAATCCAAGCCCTGCCTTTCCTTCTCCCACCGTCTCCCAATGTAATCTTCCTTACATTCCCTTCTGAATTTCAAATGCATAAAAGAAACTGTCGTTCTCCAAAGCATTTGAGATCTTGCTTCTTGGCAATTGTTTTGGATCAAGTACGTTTTTATAAAATTTCTTTACAGATTTGGACATTTCTGATGTCGACAATGTCGTACCATTCCTTGGGTCACCTCCGCTAGAAGACGGCAGCCCAGACCTGCTGACATGGCCCCTTCCGAGGGAAGGCGGCATTGACCAGAATTCCCACACAAATCAACTTTTGCCTGACTCACTGGGGACAGTTCCTTAAGTCATCTCTCTGTTCTCTCGGACAGAGAGTCTGGAGTGTTATTGTGAGCACACTCGCCTTGCACTTAACCATAAGGTAAACTCTTTATTCATAACTGACCATTGGGGAAAATGAAAATTTCATGGTAACCATAAGACCTGAGTGATAGACCCAACTCTGTGCTCACTGGCTATGTGACCTTGTTAAGTTAGTTTCTTATCTCTGGGTTCCTCATCTGCAAAGGAAAGGGCTGGGCTGGATGGTCTAAGAGGCCAGTATCAGGTTTACCAGAGCATAAAACAGTCACATCTGCTCTTTCTGCAGTGCTGCCCTTCTGAGAAGCTCTAGACATTCAGACATGTCTGCTTTATTCCTCAGTACAACTTCAAGGCTAGGTCCCTGACTCATCTATGACAAAGATCCTATAAGGTGACTGGCTGGAGGTCACAAAGTAAATTGATTTCAGGGCCCAAAACAGCAACCCAGTTCTCCCTTCCTGCTTTATTCAATCAAGACAGCTTAAAAACAACCCCCCACCATAACCACTCCCAGAAAAATTCTTGATAGATTTACATTCATGTAATACTTCTTTTTAACTTAAATTTGAACTTTCAAAATGGTGTGTATTTATACATGTATACTCTCACTATTCAAAACTCTTCCTTTAACTTGCATGAAACGCTCATGAAAGAACATTTAGGAATTGTGGTGAAACAATATCGACACGTTTTTCTTTCCATGTTTTTTTAAAAACGAGAAACTTCAGTTTCCATGCATAGCCCCTGTACCACTCAGGACCTGGTGGCACTGATTTGGCCAGGGATACTTAATATTCTGCTGTTCTTTGTCTGAGATGCTTCATGCTTTACACACAAAGTTCACTGGCACAGAAACCCACAGTACTGAGTACTGAATCCCCAAAGAGCAGCCAGGCTCCCTAGAGGTTAAATCACTGAAAGCAAACATTGTTTCCCAAGGCAACATTATCTTATCTCTGACTTTGTTCCCTTATCTAAGAAGAAAGAGCATCACATTCTTCCTGCTTTCCCAATGTAGTACTTGTACTGTTGGAAGCAATGCTGACTTCTAATTTTCTTCCATCATAATAACAACTTTTATGCAACTCTATAAAAGGAAATTAGGGATTTTGCAAGATCTCACAGTCAGGAAGTCTCTTTTTCAATATCTGTGCTTAAATGTGTCACCATTGTTTTTATAAAAAGCCCAGTTTGTCTCAGACAGTTCTGTTACACCACCCAGGTAAGAAAGCTGGCAAGAGATGGAGTAGGGAGGAAGGGGAAGCAGAAGTGCTGAGAGCCAGAGACCAGGGAAAGCTTATGGTTCTGCCACAAAAGAAACAAAATGCTAGATCTTGAAACTAAAGGCCATGGAAATGACCACAGAGGCCAGCAGCTGAAGCCATAGCATGAACCCAAAGCATGAACCCAAAGACGGGTGGAGGTAGGGGTTGGGGGGCAGGAGGGAGTGGTCAAACAAACTCACTGTCAAGGGAAGAGAATGGAAATAGAGCATGGCTACCTGGCAGGATACAGGAGCTGCCTCAAGAGTTTAGCTCACCCTCAGGGCAAGTAGAGAGGGCGAACAGAGTGGGGAAGAGTCCCAGATTTAAAATCTGAAAGTAACTGAGTGACCTTGAATAGACAATTTTGATTTCCATTGCATTGCTAGCCAGGATTAAGAGTTCCACCACTAATCTAAATTCAGTCACAGATTGATAAAGAACGTGACATCTTTGCATGTTTGAATCCTACGACTGAAAGACTTACCTGCTATACTAGCAATCTTTTGTAGTATTGTAGGATGTTGTAATGGATCTCTCCAAAATATGTTTACTCCCTAAAAGTTGAAAGGCCGTTGTCAGCATGCCTTATAGCAAATCTAATCCAGAAGCCTAATAGGGTAATTTAGCTTTGATGATATCAAGGGTTTTTGTCTTTTGTTTTTTTTTAGTATTAAATCATAGAATGGATCCATATTCCTAATATGTAATACTCCAGTCAGAGTTTTACATACTTAATATATGAACCTGTTTTAAACAGAAATCAATAGAATCAGTATGTTGACTTATTTCTATTATAATGTTTCTTAAATAGGTACAAAATAAAATAGGTATAAAATCCTTATGTTTGATGTCCTTTTATATTTATAAAGGAAAAAACATAAATATAAACAATACCCATATAATTCAAGGTAGTAATATTGATTTAATAATAATTGATGTTGTTTTGCTGAAATTAAATTGTTGCTTACAGGGTGACTTCAGTGCAGGTTCTTTCCTGTTCAGCATGTTTATCCTACCATATGCCCTGGGACCACTCAAACTTTCTGCTCTGTTTCTTTATTTTGCTAATGCACAAAAAGATACATTAAATTTTGAGGGTCATTGTAGCCCATATGGATTGAGAGACCCACAGGTTCAAGAAGTCCAAAGCCCAGAGTAGCTAGCTTTTCATCATTAAATTGGGGGAAGGACTCCATTGTCACTCAAGGTTTATCCTATTGACATATAAGGAAAATCATGCTGTGTCTCATTCCATCACCAAACCTACAGCATTCTGCCACAGCCCGCCACAGACCTCTCAACAGGAAGTGAATAAAAATGTGTGCTGAGTGCAACTTAGATTTGAAACCAAGTTTATATAATTTAGTAAAAGAAAAAAGTTGATGTTTATACCAGTGTATACTTATTAACTCAGTGGTTTCAATCTAGTATGAATACATTAACCTATTACATCTCTTGGACATTTACAGCTTAACCCTTTTATTTATAAGTATAGACTGAAAAGTCTTGTGTAAAGGTATTTCAGTCGTCAGTAATTTTTTTTCTGGAGGTTGGGGAAGGTGGGGGAGGAGTGGGTTGAGGAGGAGAAAATCGAACTGTGACTCAGAATGGCCCTACAAGTAGATCTGACATTGTTCTTGTGGCATATCTGCATCCAGAAGAGTCTGTTTCAAATCTCTCTCATGGGAGATGCAGCTGGTGTAGTCAGATGCTGGGAGCTTATTCTTAAAAATCTTTAGAGGCTGAGAGGAACTCCTGAGACCTGGAATCGGCCCCACCCTCTAGGCCTTGCTGGCAATTCACCAAGTCTACAACTTTGGTCCATCCCAACTCTGCCCATTGATCTCCTTCCACCAAAGTACTGCTGGAATCCTCTCCTCCATGTACTACATAAACTCTGTTCTTTACCATAAGAATCTGAGGCCTATTCTTGGCCCATCTGACAAACTTTTGGAGCCAGCATAGATCAACCCCATTTTCTGACCTATATTACTTAGGCCCCCGTTAATGATGTTTCTGACAACATAATGTGTTTCTGGAACACATTCTCCTTTTCAGTTCAAGCATTACTCCTTAAAGTACAAAAGCGTGGTAACAGAAGACTAGCTCAGGTTCATGAGCGGCATCCCATTCCCTGAAGTCAGTTATCAGCTAGACTTACTCTCAGGAGATAGGAGTTATCTGGGCCTGAACTATTCTGAACTCATAGCACCATGACAGATCAAATAAGAGACTTACCTATTGTCCTGGATATTCAGATATTGTAAACGTACATGTGGACAGAGTGTACTACTTTTTGTGACCCCTCCGCCTCCACCTAGATGTTCATTCGTTTTTTATTGTTGTTTTTTTCTTTTTTATAGTGAAAAAATTTTGTATTTAGAATTAGCCAGCTGGACTCAGTTTAGATGATCCCCATTTTGTTGGCAACATCCAAAGCATCGTAGTCAGGAGCCAGTGGAACATATGCCTTCTTCTCTCCATCAGGCCTGATCAGGGTGCTGTCCTTGGCCACATCAATGTCATAGAGCGTCTTCCCAGCCTGTTTGATCTGCTGCTTGTTGGCCTTGACACTCACAATGGACACAGGTGTATGTTGTCTTCTATCTCCTTCTGGCTGACTCGGTAGTTAGGGGAACTTGCTGATGGCACAGTGGTCAAGCTTGTTTCTCCTGGGGGTGCTCTTCTGAGGGTACTTGGGCTGCCTTTGGAACCGCGGTGTCTTGGGCCTTCGGAAGGTGGGTGGCGTGCGGATCTTCCTTTGCTGTGGCTGAGGACGCCTTTCAGGACTGCTTTCCTTACCTTCAAAGCCTGTGCTTTGGCTTCGGCTTTGGGAGGGGCAGGGGTTTCCTTCTTCACTTTCAGTGCCATCTTCATGAAAAAGCTAGATTTTCATTCTTTATCTTTTCCCCTTCCTACCACAACTCTTAACAATTTATTCTCCAGTGATTTAATTGATGATCTCAGAAAATCAGTCTAATAAGTGTCTAAAACCACAGTGTTCAGGATAAACAAAAAGTACTAAGGGGCATTTTCCCTTTGAGTTGCAATCTTGAGAATGTTTCTTCAGTGACTCACGTAATGAATGCGGGCCTTCCTTATCTTTGCTGATTATTGCATAGTCCAAATACTGCCGAATTTTATCAATCTTATATTTCTGAGATACACTTCAAGAGGCTGTTATCTTTTTGTGAGAATAGTTGTTTGAAATTGAGCAATACTTTGAAAAATAAATTTCCAGTTGCTCAAGTGCTTTGAACCTGCAAAGTTAAAATTTCTTTGTCAGCTATTCCAAACTTCCACCTGAAAATACAAATGCTTACTCTGTCTGGGTATAAGTGCAACAGATTTTCCCCCAAGCTGTGCTAATAAAGATCCCAGGCACACCTACACGGCCTCTGGCTTTATTTGCAGAACCCTAGAAATACGCCATTAGGTGTCATCTCAAAGTATTTGAAAATCTAAGTGACTTCCTTGAGTCCCTTCTAACTCTATGTTTATGAACTTACAATATGCTACAGAATTGTATAGCAAAGGTATGAATAAACTGTGTTTTCCAGAAAAGCACTGGACTGGAAGTAATCTGAAAGGAACTTGACACCAATGCTTGATGAAGACAATGAACATGCTTTATCATTTTTGAAGACATTTCGCAAAAAACTTGGCATCTCTATAGGCAACTAGCATTTTGTTAGTCACTTATTAATTAAGGGTAGCATTTTTATGCATTAACGTTTTTAAGTTTTCTTCTACTGAGTAAAATAAAACACAAGAGGGAAACTTAAAATGAACTTTTAATTTTGTGTATTAAAAACTACTTAGCACTATCTTACCTTGAGATTTGGAAAGGCAGCAATGGAAGAATTAGGAGAGATCATCAGGAGCAAAGATGTGTCATTAGGAACCAAGGCTAAGATCATCCACACCCTCGTATTCCCAATTACTATGCATGAATGTGAAACTTAAACAGTGAAGAAGGCTGATAGAAAAAAAGAAACTTTTGATGTATTTGAAATACAGTGTTGAAGAAGAGCTCTATGGACCCCCCCCCCCCGGACCACCAGAAAGATGAACAAATGCGTGCTAGAACAAATGAAGCCTGAAACATCACTGAAGGCAAAAATGACAAAACTCCTGCTGTCCTACTTCGGGCACATCATGAGAAGTCAGGGTTCTTTGGAAAAGACAATAAAGCTGGGAAAAATAGAAGGCAGCAGACAAAGAGGAAGACCAACTATGAGATGGAGTGACTGCAGAAAAGAAGCCACAGGCATGAGTCCACAGGAGCTGAGCCGGGCGTTGTGGACGTCACTCATTCACAGGATTGCCAGGAGTCAGACCCCACTCAGCGACATGTAATGCACACATCTTACCTTTCTGTGCACTCATCGTCTGAGCCTAAGCTTTCTATCACTGATCAGCCCACATGCTGCAGAAATGGACACTAGCAACTAGGCTGGATTAGGAAAGGCGAGGAGGGGCTGTCAATTGCAGGTGAAGAGTTCTAAGCTTTCATTTACTATGTGACCTGGATAAGTCACACTCCTCCCTGAGAGGCTGTTTCCTTATCTGCAAAATGGAAATGAAAATATGCGCTCTGCCCATTTCAGAGGCTGGGGTGACAATGGAACACAAACACAGGAAAGTCCTTTGATCGCTACAAAGTGCCCCCTGCAAGCCATGTTCTACGTGTCTGACAAAGGAGGCAGAAAGCGTTCTCACACCTCTTGCATCAAATCTTAGGTTGTGCCCACTGAATATACACAACTTGAGAATTAACTTGTGAGAGAAAAGGAATTTGGCAAGCAGAGAATGACTGTGACAAATCATTTATCTGGATGACAACAATAGATCTGTTGGGCAACTACTACAGAGCAGGTGCTGCTCACAGGAAAGTTGCCTCATTTCAAGCTGTGAAGGCTTTCTAGAACATGTAAGCTCTGAAAGCTGCCAAACAAGACCCAGAGAAGAGAGTGCCCCTGTCAGAAGATATTGGAGAAGCAGGGACAGTTTCTTCTCATGCTGAGAGAAAGGGAACTGTGTTTTAATGTCTCTCTCTCTATCTATCTATCTATCTCAATCTCTCTCTCTTTGGCAGGAGAATTGCAAGGAGAATCCCTAATGAAATATCCAATTTCCAGAAACAGAATATCATTTAGTTTCTTTCAACATGGTCTTTGAACACCTTTTTGGGTAAAAGACCAAAAATAAACAAAGACCAGATTCAACAGTGGTTCCTCTAGAATAAAGCTTCTTGATCTCATTTTTACTTTAGAATTCAGCAGTAGATCGTCACCTACACTACTACATGCATTGTTTTTCAAAGGGTGTTTCATGCATCAATTCAGGATAATATTTTGAAATGCAAATTCCTGTGCCCCATCTCAGAACTAAAAATCTGACAGTTGGGTGATCTGAGAATCTACATAATCAGCAAGCAACTCAGTCGATTTCTATGTATGTATATATGTATCTCAATCTTGCCATTTGCCAACTTAACTACAAATGCTACCAAGAAGATTTAGTGGGCCTTGCAAAGCAGAAACCAGTGACTAAAACATTTTAGAATATACATATATTTATAATAGAAAGAATTCCAAACACTGGATAGTAAAGTTCTGATAAGAGAAGTAGTTTGATAAACAGGGCTGGCTTCAGGCAAAATTTAGATCTCCAACAGGAAGTCAAAGGTTTCCATTTAATTTTGGAAACTTCATTTCTCCTTTCTCAGCTTCCCTACAATTCCATGTTCCATGACCCATGGGCCTTTCTTCCCTGTAAGCTACCTTCCCTGGCATTAGCTAAATAAAAAATATATACATATTAAAAAGCAATTACATAGGCTGATCACATGTGGGCAAACTTGCCAAACCTTCTGGTTGAAAATTGAACAATTGAGATACCTAGATATTTTAATGTATTCATGAATCTACTCATTCATTCAAGATATATATACTACTGAAGGTCAAGTACTGAGGGTAGAAAACTAAGGCACGACCCATGTTTTTAAGAAAAATCATGCAAAATGTAGAAATTAAGAACTTATAGCATATTCTTTCAATGCTGCCCAACAAGCCTCCCCAAGCATTATTTAATTCTCTGGAAAAATGTACTTGTCTTTGTGTTATTTCCATTAACTAAGGGCTGGAATTCTATGAAGTTACATGTTAACTTACAGATCTACCAGCAACTAGTGGGTAGAGGCCTGCGGCGCTGCTAAACATCCTACGACCATAACACCCTGACAATGACAGAGAAGTCTCCCTAGGACAAACAATTATCTAGTCCAAAAAGTCAGTAGCACTGAGGTTGAGAAACTGTTCTAAAGAGATCAAAAGCCACTTTTTGGAGGAAATTGGGAGATCTTTTTCCCCCTTGGTGAGAGCTATTTCAGTGCAATTTTAGTGGTTTCTGCAGTAGACTAATAAAGGGAGGGAAGTCAGGAAAAGAAAAATTTTAAAAGAGAGAAAAATTTTAAAGGTTTTGGTAGTGGGAAATGTGCAAAAAGGTAGTAACATGAGAGGGGGGCAGGGCTGTAGGAAGGAAAATTGGTGGTACCAAAGTATTTTAAAGTATTTGAATCAACTGAAATTTTCATTTTCATTTAGATGTTTGAAAATTTTGAAGCCGCAATCAAGCCACAGTAGCAATACATTATTTTGATCAAAGATCTTTATAGATTCCACATCTTAAAAATACGAGAAAATAATGATGCCTAATTATGGTCGTATCTCCATGATTGCAAACATTTACCAAAGGAAAATGATACAAGTGCCTTTTGTATAAAATTGAATCTCACAATTAAATACTTTATGAAAATCTTGGAAGCTATTGTCACTCTGCAAATAAAGTCTTATTACATTTCTGTATGTAAATATCTAAATTATTCAAGTAGTTTGTAAATAGTCTTTCATTTATTAAATACAGACACGCCTTGAGTTGTGCTTTCTGTACCATGAGTGACTGGCCAGACATTATGTCCAGAAGAAAAATTCCTCTCAGCACCCTTCTGTTTGAGAAATGAGAGGTTTTTATTACTAAGAGAGAGAGCAAAAGTCATTATTGTCAGAATTGCCTTTTTTTTTTTTTTTAAGGAACATTGGAAGAGTTGTTTTGCCTTACGTGAGAAAGTCAGAGTCTTATGGCTGAATGGCTTGTTCTTTTCTTGCTAGCAACCTGACAGTGTGTGGCTGGTGGTAGGAATTTTCTTGTATTAGTTGGTAAGCAGACTCCATAGCTGGAGGGTGGCGTCTCTCTTTTCATTGGATAGTTATTAGTTGCTGCAACTGGCAGGGACAAGTCCACTTTTTATGTTTTTCAAGCGGAAGCAGCCAAGGCCATAGCAACAGATAGATGAATTCCTGACCTCAGCATTTCTGAGTTAGAATCCATCTGACAACCATACGGTATGTGGTCAAATGGATTATGAAGGATTTGATGGGATTAGTTAAGAAAGAAACCACAATTTATAGCATGATTTTCATAATAAGATAGGTTCCCAGTTCTAAACCATCAAACAACAATTATTTTGGATCACAATACAAATGGTTTGGTCACCTGACTTATGAGGCAAGTTTTCTCCTAAAATCATTACAGTGGTGAATTTCAATGTTTATCTTTTTTTAGATTCACTTCTCTGAATAAGAGTCCAAATATGTGTCTTAATTATAAACATAGGAATACAATTTTTATAAAATGGAACAAGTTTTAACAATCGTCGATTAATTACTGTGTCTCTATTGCAGCAGGAGAGTGTGTTATCTCTACAGACTGATTTGCATACCAGGAAAGAGGCTTTCTCCATCTATTAAATAATTTCTTGAAAGAATTATGCTCCTAAAGGGAAAAATAATGTCTTTAAATAGTCTGAGGACAGTGGGTCTGGAAAACAGTTAACCCAAATTTTTCCCAGCAGACCCTCGCCCAGAATTAACTTACCACCCAAGTCCAAAATGAAATCTTTTGTCTGACTTACATACAATTAAAACTATTCATTTAAACTAATTATGTTAACTAATTTGTGCATACATGTATCGTAAAAACATTTTGTCTAACTGATGAACACTCAAGTTTATTTTCACTCTGCCATAAACAATGAAACTGACTTTGCCTCGGGAAGTTGACATATACGATCAAGGATGTCCCTGAGCATTTTCTCTCAAGAGGAAGAAAGAATACAGAAGGGAGGAGCCGAATTATTCTTTGCTCTGAATCTCTTGAGTTCCACTGTAGAGTGTATCTAAGGTTGCACTTTGAACAGGCTGATTATAGAAAATCAGTGTGAGAATGTGACTTACAAAAGTTCCTGCAATTTCTGAAAACACTTCATTCCTATCTTGACGTGTCACGGAAAAGCTGCTGATAATCACTGAGCAAGGTTAGTATGAACTGGGCAAGGAATATACTCGTATGCCTTTCTGAAAATGACTGTTTCTTCGCTCACGGAAAACTTAATTATTTCAACAAAACAGAAAATTTCTAATAAGAATTCTATATTTTAATGAGGTAGTTATGTTTTTAATAAATTGATTCAACATTGAATTGCTAAGTAGTACTATATAAATTTTGTTGATAGCTCTTCTTTCATGAGTATCTTTCTAAAATACTGTTTCTGATTCATTCAGTACAGGCATACTGGATCAACTATTTTCTTGTATTTAAGTGATTGATTTATTACACTAACCACTTAGTCTTATGGAAATATTTCATAAACTTTTCCTCATGTCTTTTTCAAAGAAAGCATTGTTGCCTTGGAAGGCCCAATTTAGTCATAGTTATTTTTCAGAAATTTGGGGGGTAATTTTCTTGTGTTCTAGGGAAAATTAAAAATAAAACAAATAACTGTTTATATTAGACACAGTATTAATTTCACTCTTTTTTCCAAACTGTGTTCTTAGCCTAACCTGAAAATGAGAGACCCACAACAATTTTGTACTCTGTGGCTTAGAGATCACGGTAAAACCCTACAGGAAAGCCTTCCCAGAGGTAAATGCTCTCGTCTGGGGATTCAGTCCCTCCTGTAAGAGGAGCAGTGAAAGCTGAACCCCAAGTCACTGAAGTGGGAGATGCAGACAGAACAATAGCATGTGACAAGTGCTACAATGTGCTTATGAAAGATGTTTGTGAAGAGTTCCCTTCAAATGTGCTATCACAGGCAGGAAAGCGGGGCTCACGGAATGGTTATGAAGGAAGGCTAGGTTTGACTTGCCTCTAAAGCTAACTGTGTGGCCTGCAACAAGTTTCTTCACCTCTTTTTTTTTTTTTTTTTTTTTAACCTCAGTGGACTGTTAGGAAGATGGAATAAGATCATTCATGTAAAGAATGAAGCAGGACGGGTGTTGGGGAGCTGGGTGAAAAAGGTGAAGGGATTAAGAAGTACAAATTGGTAGTTACAAAACAGTCATAGGAATGTAAAATAAAGCACAGAGAATATAGTCAACAATATGGTAATAACTATGTATAGTGCCAGGTGGGTACTAGACTAGTCAGGGGGATCGCTTCTTAAATTATATAAATGTCTAACCACTACGTTGTACATCTGAAATTAATATAATATTGAATATCAACTATAATTGAAAAATAAAAATCAAAAAATAAATTTAAAAAAATGAATGAAGCAGTAACTGAATAGAAGACTCAATACAGTTTTTGCTGTGGCTGTTTTTGCTCTCCATCCAGTTCACAGGAGAACTTGGAGCTTCAGTTATGCCCGGCTGGCTCCTTTCTCCACCACTGCCCTTCGTACAGGCAGACTTGTATCTTTCCTTGCTCTTTCTTGCTCTCTTAAAGTTAATGTGTTCTTAATTTTAAAATAATTTCTTCAGTTATTTAGCAGTAAAATACTTTCTTAAACCCATCTAAAAAAGAAGGTATACTTTGCTGTTTTGTGGTAGGTTTTCTGGATGACATGGTGTTGCTAATTATATTTACAGGTCAGCTCTGAATTTGTCAATGAAGAAATCCAGGCTATAAATTAGAAAATTTGAAGAACAAAAATATAATATAATGTAATGTAATGTAATGTAAATGTTAATATCTGACTATCACCAATTCCTGAGTTTTCAAGTAAAACCCAGATCAAATTTCTAGAACACAAACAAGACTATATCTTCTCAAGGAGATGGAGGCAAAACTCTTGATTGCCTTCTAACCAAACAGTTTGATTTCCTTTAATGGTCTATTGACTAATTTGACAGGTGATAAAAGGATTTGGAAATAAATGCACAAGAAGTATAAGAATAGTTAACTATAGAGTATTTTGATAACGGTCAGAGGGCTAAAACTATCTTTGTCATTTAAAGGCTTCCTAGGAATAAAACCACTCAGATAAAACCCAAGAAATAAAACAAACAAAAACACAAAAACTCTTGATACACATTTCTCATATTACTCTTATATGAAGGACTACAAATTTCTTAATGCCTTTCTCTTGAGTGTACATATTTTTTTCAGAGAAATGTTTTCAAATATTTATCTAATATAGAGTATGTGTACTGTGCCAAGCATTGGGGATATAAAGATAAATGCGTCCTTGCCTTGATAACATTCACCATCTCAGGGCCACCAGTCAGTGACCAATCAACAATATAATAATACAGTGTACACGAAAGAGAAGTGCTGAAGGACAGCAGGGAGAGGTTTTATATTTGTTTAAACTCCTTAGCCTTCCACAGAAGTTTTGATCAGGCATGAAGGATACTACCTTTAGGGAGGAGGAGAATGTGTAAAGTAGCTTCTCAAGCGAAGCAGGCTAGACTGGCTGAATTGGTTTTTGACAGGTGGCAAAGAGCCGGGTATTCCAGGCACAGAGAGCAGCCTGAAAAGGACACAGAGACTAGAAAAAGGGTGGTTTATGGAAAGATGATAAGGTAGTTTGGCTATAGCTGAGGTATGGCACGGTACCTGGTGAAATGGTAAGGGAAAAGCTGGAAAAGTCGGTGGGGACAAATTGTGAAGGGTCTGTATGCCACTGGTACCGTACCAGATGATTGTAAATGATATGCTAGTTGTGATGAATTAGTGTCTTAGCTTGGGCTGCTATAACAAATTACCAGAGACTGGGTGGCTTAAATAACAAACATTTATTTCTCACAATTCTAGATGCTGGAACTCTGAGATCATAGTGACATTATGGTTAGGTTCTGGTGAGGACCCTCTTCTGGGTTGCAGACAGCTGGCTTACTAAATCCTCACGTGGTAGAAAGAGAGTGAGCTCCGCTCTCTTACTCTTCTTGTAAGGGCATTACAGTAATCCCACTCATGAGGGCTTTGACCTCATGACCTAATTATTTCCTACAGGCACCACCTCCACATACCATCACATTGAGGATTAGGGCTTAAATATGAATTTTGGGGGAACATCAACATGGGGACAGATACTTTTGAAATTCCTAGTTTTTTTCTTCTTCAGAAGTTCCTTTAAGACTCTACACTCCTATTACGGGTCAGAGGAGTCATTTCTTCTTTTTCATGTCATCCCTACAACAGTACCTGGCAAAAGTAGCTCCCCTCTTTGCTATTTAGTTTTAACCTTAACAAAACATTAATGGCTACCACTACATGAGTTTGTACTTCCCAGATAATTTTTACTGATCAAGGAACAGAAACAAAGGGCAGGCACAGAACAGGCATTGCATAGGAATACAGCAAGAGTCCAGCTATTTAACCCTACTTCCTGAACTTGAAGAACAAGTCAGTACCAGGTGCCATCTCCCTCTTGGAGCAGAGTAGGTAAGACCTGTTTTTAGCCCACACCCTATATTTTAACTGAAGACGTCTTCTGTGCTGTGTGCTGGGCATGCAGCAGTGAATAACTCAGTGGGCTCCTTCTGGAAAAGCTTAAATCTCAAGATACTTTAAGCTTATTTTCAGTATTGTTGAGGAGACAGTAAAGTTTCTTTAGTCATAAGATCTTGTTAAACTTTGCATAATAGGTTTACACTGTATAGTATTCTGGCTAAATAAAGCAAGTGTTAACATTATATTGTAATATCTTTGCACACCATAATAAAATGGGAGTGAAAGTTCTTAGAAAAGGCAGTGCTTCAGTAGTTTCAAATCTTAGGTTAGTCTGATGTCTTCCAAAATGTAACTTAGTTTTAATAAAACGACTATGGCTAGGCTTTTTCTTGAATGCAGCTTGCTTAAAGCTCAAAAACCATCTTATAGCATTAAAGATCCTATAGAATCTCCATCAGTCAAGAGTATTATATGAACTGTAAAATTAGCCATAATTTTTTAAATAGTTTTGGTAGGCTGTACCCGTTTTTAATTCATTCAGTACATTGGTGGGGAATTTAGCAATCAGATTACCGAGTTTCCACGAAAGTAAGACCTAGCCAGACAATCAGCTCTAATGTATCTTTCGGAGGAAAAATTCTTATTTTCGGGGAAACACGGTAAGTCTGCAAGCCTAAATTTAAAACTCAAAGTGAGGGCACTACGGATGGGAATGAGAGCACAGTTTATTTGGCAGAATTTCATTTTCATTATAGAAACCACAAGAAGTGAAATTGGGTAAAATCTCCTATGTTAAGGATCTGAGAAAACGATGGTTTTCTTCTACAGACTACTTACTAAAATGGTGCGGGGACGAAAATTTGTGGGCGGTGCTCATTAAAAGGGCACACCAGTTCAAGTTAGGAAAACGAGGCTGTGGACATGATCACTAATTAGTTCAAGACACTGTCACGCAGAGGGGATGGTTCAAGGTTGTGCCTAGAAAATGGCACAAAAGAAGGCCAATAATAGGGGAGGAGAGGTGGCTTGGGGCGCGGGAAAGGACCGGGGTGAGGCAGTGGAGAAACGCGCTGGGAGGTGGAAACTTGTGCCAAGGCTCTTGCGGCGCGGGACGCCGGTGGCCCCGAGCCAGGGCGCTGGGGAGGAGGGACGGGCTTCTACGGAAGGCGGCATCCGGGCAACAATGTCCGGTGAGGGTCGAGCGGCCCCGCGGAGCACCGTTTTCTTTTACAAAAGGTGCGCTGGCCGTCCGTCCCAGGTGAGCTAGCACGCGAAGAGGCGGCACCTGCGGGGCGAGGGGCCGCGGACTCCTCCTCCCGCGCTTCCGCTATCTGGGTCAGAACTCGGCGGCCACGGCGCCGCACCTCGGGACCCGCGGACTGCGGAACTACTGTCTGCTCGCCGCTTCCCTCCCACCCTCCCCGCCCGCCGGTTCCCGGCCCTCGGTCCCCAGTCTACGACGGCAGACAAGCCCGAGCGGCGAGCACAGGTGCGTGCAGAGGGAAGTGGGCGGCTCGGCTGGCCCGGAACGGACGCGGCCGGGGCCGTGCGGAGGGTCGAGGCTGCCCTTCCGGTGGCGGTCACTGCACTTCCGGGGCGCGTAGCCCTCGGGCTGCCGTATCCTCATGCCCGCTGGCATTGGGGTTCATTCTTCCCGCGGCTGAGTGGGGTTGCAAGCGGCTTCCCGGGGCGCAGCCGTCGCCGAACCGGTGGCTCAGAAGCCACAGCCCCTCCCATTGTGGGGTGCGTGGGAAGTGGGCGGTGTGCTGCCTCGATCCGGCAGGTCTCTGCAAACCTCGATGAGTTTCTGCCAAAGACTCGCTGCGGCTCTCTGGGTCTTTCCTTTCAGCCTCCCGCAGACGTTTTCCTTTGTTTTGTTTTGCTCAAAACAAACTCGGATTCTCTACCTATTTTACACAAAAGGAACACCCGATTTTCAGTGCGACAAACAGTTGCAAATAAGCCGAACTTCAGAGAGCTCCAAATTAAAAAGAAATTATAAAATTGGAAAAATGAAACCTGATGAAATATGAGAATTAGAATTCGCTTAGAAGTATCAGGTTATCCAGGTTGCTGTAGGGAATCTGATCACTAATTCAAGGTCTCGGAGCGATTCCTTTGGGAAACTTAAACCTCACCTTGTCTGTAACCCATAATGTTCCTGTATTCCTCTTGAAAAACTTTTCCATCCCGAATTATGTATTTTATGTATTTTCCCCAAGAATCTGCTTATGAATTAAGTGAATATGCTAGATTTTGCTGAAAGCATTATAATTAACTTAGTAAAGCATAATTTTTATCTAAAAGTTAATTTAAACTAGAAAACGAAAATTGTTTTAAAATTTTTCATGAGTTTCTACAGAGAAATTTTAATGGAGAAATTAGAGTCAACATTTTGACAATTTATTTCAGAATTCTTGATTCTCTGAATAATCTTTATTACACATTAATTTTGGATACCAATTTATATTAAAATAATGTCGATTATTTCCCATTATTATTACTGGCATCTTACAAATTGAAATTTGTAACAGGAATAACACTTAACATCTAATTAGTCAATAGATTTTTTTTAATTACTGTGTTTTTATACTACAGTGCAAGTATTTACTACTAATTTGATAATTAAATTTATAAAAGTTAAATAAATGATGTAATATAGCCTTTGAAGTCATCCTGCAGGCAAGCAAGTGTTCTAATTTATTCATTTTCTACATTAGTATTTTTAATGAGTGGCATTTTTCAAATTATTTGCTTAGAAGCACATTCATTTTATACTGATGTAAAACTCAAACATAGCTTGAGCTATTAGTCTCTAATTGTGGCTATTTAAAACCACTACCTACTCCAATGATTCTAGTTATTTCCCCAGAACTTTCATAGTTCTGAAGTTGTATTTCAGCTCTGAACATCTCTGCCCAGCCAGCATTCTCCTCCACGTCCTTGTTACTTTCTGAATCTTCATCATGCAGCAGCGCAGCCAGGAGTTATCAAGGGTGACAGTTCTCACTTCCTGGTTGGATGACCCCTGGGTAAATGGCTTGACAACTGTGTGCCTCAGTTTGCTTATCTGTGAAATAAAGATCATAACAGGACCTACCTCAAAGAGATGATTTGGAATAATTCCTAAAGAGATCATCATAGGTAGATTTTGACTTCCATTTACTTACTAAAGTGAGAAAGATTCGAACTAGACTGTTTTTAATGTAATGTTCAAGGAAGGCCCAGTAGGAATGAGCCAAGAAAGCAATCAGAATAGGAATATTGCTTTTAATAGATCTCTACATCAGCATATGAACATCCTGCATTAATCTTTTTACTGACAGAAAACCAAAATGATCAAGCTTAATGAATAATTATTAGATGTTATGCAAATATAAGTCATGGGGATATAATGGCTTTGATATCTATTACTTTTTCACAATAGTCTTTCAAAATAATTTAGTTTTGTGATTTTTTTTTTTGTGGAAATAAAATTGAACAGCTAATAATAATTACCTACAACTTCAGCTGAAGTTACAAATTGATCTGAGTCTACTGCTGGCAAGTATTCTGGATGGGATGGGAGTGGATAGATAGTAGACTTACAGTTCACAATTTTACCAGTTACATGAAAATACTTTTTACTAAAAAAAAAAAAAAAATTAATTCTAGGCAAACTGTATCCTGAGGTCAGGCAGGCCAGATTAAGCACAAGGGCTTGCTACTGAGACCCTTAGCTTCAGAAGAAGGCATTTTTAATTCTCTTGGATATAATATTCACCAACACCTGAGGCTATTTCTGGAAGATTATTATTTTAAAATCATTAGTCCTTCTCTTTTACACTTAGACCTGTAATGTAATAGAGCATCCAAATAGCTCGTTCTCTGCATACCTCACTCATCTTCCCTGTAATGCCACACATATTCTAGGTGTTTCAGTTTCTCTGAGCTCTGATCTCTGTTCACCTCAGTGAGACCACCAGGCTCTATTTGGCTTTCCCCTCCTTTGTGCCCTCCTCCAGAAGTTGCCTCCAATTGTAAACCTGGGGAGATTAAAGAATTTACCTCATTTGTTTCCTTTTTCTCAAGGATCACAGGTAGCAGTGCTGTAATAATCTCCTTGAGAAAGTGTCAGGAAAAACAAACCAAAACATTTATAAATTTGATTGCCTGTAATGAACAGTTTGCCTTTATTTGTAACATTTCTCCCAAGTTGCTAACAAAATTTAATACAGGTGTTCGTTCACCTTTTTACAGAACACGGGAAATTGATGGGAAAACAGTTTGGGGAACTTCAAAGTCTATTAAAAAAAATCTTACTATATTTTACTCTGATTACAAAATTTTATCACAGTTCTAATATAATTATTGCCACTGTAAAGTCTCAGAAGGAAAGGGGGCTTCTGTTATTATTTTTCTTTAATGGTCTCCTGACTTGAAGAACAGAGATAAGCAATAAAATTAGTGAAGATGGGATATACTGTGTTTCCCCAAAAATAAGACCTAGCCAGACCATCAGCTCTAATGCATCTTTTGGAGCAAAAATTAATATAAAACCTTGTCTTATTTTAATATAAGACCCGGTCTTACATAATATATAATATAATATAATATCAAATACTGGGTCTTATATAATATAATAATAATATAATATAATATAACATAATATAATACAATAGTATAATATAAGACCGGGTCTTATATTAATTTTTGCTCTAAAAGATGCATTAGAGATGATGGTCTGGCTAGGTCTTATTTTCGAGGAAACATGGTACTAAAGAAAGATTATGATGCATTTACTCAAAGTAGCTGAGTTTATATGGAGTTAGGTGGGCCAGAGCTTGGGCCCTGAATGCAAAAAGACGAAAGTTCAGAAGGAGAAAGGAGTCAAAGAAATGACTTCGTTGTTACTTTTTTAAAAAGTGAAAATTTGAAAGAAAAGGAAAGCATTAAGTCCTCAGACAGAAATAGAAATGTGAGGAGCAGAGTAATTCTGGGTCAAAGGAAGAAAGGAGATGTTAGCATTTCTGCTTTCCATGTTGAAAAAACCAGAGATGGGGTGAGTTACAAACTTGCCAAAATTCTCTAATATGTTTGGTATCTCAAAGCCATGGGCTTTTAAAATGTTTATTACTCTAAATTTAAGTATAAATGTGAACTAGATGCTAAGGAAGAGCTTTTTGGCCTTCCTTAAAGATGAGACCCAGAAATCAGCACACTAGTTAATTTTATAGAAATAAAAGGTTCAGAAACAGTTAAGCATAATTTGAATTCTTAAATCGTTTTTTCAAAAATTTATAATGATGCTTTTACTTCTCTGTTTATCACACCCTTTAAAAAGATATGGTAAAGAATAAATTTCCGGTCAGTCATGTAAAATACAAATTCTGAATTAAAGCAGTTGATACTTTACACTGGACTTCAGTAATATCCCTTAAAGTATATATTTCCACTGGGCCACGTACATTGTAAAGGTAATATATTTTAGTTTATGATTTATCAAGTATTTTTTGTATTATTTTGTCTTGGGCAAAGACAGAAACACTCTGCATTTACGTTTGTGTTTTTTAATTTTTAGAAACAAAAGCCCAAGAAATGCCTCATTCCACAAACAAAGAACTGATACTTGGCATTATGGTGGGAACTACTGGCATCAGCTTGCTTCTGTTGTGGTACCGCAAGATTTGTAAACCGAGGACAGGAATGAATTTACCTAAATTTCTTTCTCTGGGTAATACATTTGATCCAGTGACTTTGCAAGATGAAATGCATGATGACCAAGGAGCAGCAGCGATCTTTCACGGAAGGCAACTTCAGATACTGGAGAAGTTAAATGAATTACTGTCAAATGTGGAAGAACTGAAATCGGAAATCAGAGTTCTTAAAGAAGCCATTCCAAAACTGGAGGAATATATACATGGTGAACTTGGAGGGAAGACCACTGCTCATAAGATAAGTCCTCAGCACAGAGCTAGAAAAAGAAGGCTTGCCACAGTTCAAAGTTCAGGAACAAGTAATAGTTCAGAGGAAGCGGAAAGTGAAGGAGGGTAAGTTTCTTTAAGATATTTCCCATGTTGAATTGATTATTTATTATGTTTTGCTATTATTTAGGTACTTTCATTATGCATTCCTGGTCATATATTTTGCTACTAACAAGACAGAAAAAGTGATTATTTTGGTTTACAATACATTAAAACCGTATTCAATAGAAGTCAGCATTAAAGCTAGTATAGACTGCATTGACAAAAACAATGTAAGTGACTTACTAGTATTGGATGATATCATGTGCATATTGAATAAGACAATAATTGTTTGCCAAACTTTGTAACCTATTTTTATACATATTTTTATACAGTATTAAATACAGCCTATTTTATACTGCATGACTCCTTGTATAAGAACTATCCAATAAATGCAGTCCAATAGAATCTTCTGTGATGATGGAAATGGCCTGAATTTGTGTTGCCCAATATGGTAGCCCATTGAAGTATAGCTAGTACAACTGAGGGACTGATTTTTAAATTTTATTTAATTGTAATTAATTTAAATAGCCATATGGGACTAGTGGCTCCAGGATTGGGCAGTGCAGACCTAAAAGGATTTGAGAATGTACAAGTGATTCCGTTTCATCCTCACATGGGGTAATACGTTGAATTCTAAAATCAAGAACATAAATAGTATTATTTTAGGGGAAAAACAAATGATTTGTGAATAAAGAAATTGTGCTTGACTAGTGTTTTTGAGAAGTAAAATAGGCAAGTAAATAAAGAAGCACTAGTGAATATGACATAGCCTGAAATCCTTTAGGGCAAGGAACTCTTGTTTTCATCCTTGTATTTCTCACATCTAATGTTGCTGGAACACATCTGTGCTTGTTGACCTAAAATATGTACGTTTTTGTTTGTTTCTGTTGTTTTTAAAACTACTTCCAGTTTGTTATTGGATCAGTTCAAATCCTTCTGTTTCTTTATCTTTACTAGACTGCATTTGGTAACTGCTATTTAGTGAATTAATTAATCTTCTTTCTTTCAAAGGAACTAATAATGGATAAGGCAATTCTAGAGATAGTATATATTAAATTATTTGGTGATCCCAAGCAATGCTTTTCCTAGCTTTCAAGTCACATATAGATAACCATGCTGAGTAGCAAACTACAAATAGCGAACCTATGTGGATAAATTTAATAACGTAATGAACGAAAATATAACAGTTAACCTGGTGCTAATTTAATGATGAACATTATTGTTATTTTGTATAATTAGTTACATCTGGTAAGCCATTTGTACAAATAACTATAATTAATGTAATAGATTGAATAATTTACATTCACTACACTCAGATCAGCTAAAGGTATAACTATACTATAATCGAATTCAGAGTAGTTCACTGTCTCTGTTTTGGGAAAACTTGAATTTGTCAGTCCAAATGAACTCAGTCAATTCTAGTTTAGAGCTGGTCCTTTTGAGTTAAAGACTCAGTCGCATTCAGGGTTCTCCCCTCTTCCCTCCCCAGGTGTATACTAGGTTCCTGAAGGGCCTTGTCCATCTAGGCGCCAAGAGAAGGGTCAGTCAGTCCTGATAGCATTTGTTGTCCTTACTGGACCCCAGCTCGGGCAGGAAACTTCCAGAATGTACCTTAAAAGGTCCTTTTAACCTTCACTATGAGGACTTCTTCATTACCCAGATGTTTTAGAACAGAACTACTCAGAGAGTGGTCTGTGGATCAGGAGCATAAACATCCCATCTGGTCTGGGAGCTTAATGGAAACGCACATTCGCAAGACTCACCCCACAACTCGTAAATCCAAATCTCTGGAAATGCTGCCCAAGAATCTGAATTTTAACATGCTCTCCTAGTGACACTGATGTACTCTAAAATTTGAGAAGCTTTGTTCTGGAAGATTTTCTAAACTTCTGCCGAAATAGCATGATGAAATTGTTTTAATTAGTGGTAGTTATAGTTACAAGTAAGCAAGATGTTCATGGGGCATAGCGAGCTATGTCATGCTGGGGTTTGGGGCTTGGTTGGAATGGATTGGCTAAGGTGAAAAAGGAGGAGGTGTAGGTGATCATAACACATAATGAAGGTGCCTGGCATCGTGGAGTTGATAGAATGAAGAGTCGGGAATGGATTGAAGGAAAAGCATGTTTTAGATGCGTGCCATGATGAGGGTTTACTAGCTTTGGGGGGCTAAGTCTCATTATGGTTTTCTTAAAAATAAGTAGTGAGGGAGCAATTTTAGGACTGGAGATTTAGATAAGTAGTCTATCCAGAAAAATATTAAACATCTTCTATATATTACACAGACTAGTATATGATTTCTGTTCCTTATATCTAGGCATCTTCTTCCCCACCCCCCAAACACATACCCAGACCCTTTAAAAAATTAGTTATCATAGATTTACTTCAATGGGGGGGAGGGTGGAGTGATCTGTCCTCATTTATTACCTCCAATGGGCAGAAATGTTTGTTACCATTGAGATCTAGTTATAACGTCATCATTTCCTTTGGGTTAGCTCAGTGGGCAAGTGCTTTATTTAGAGGCCCTATTTGGGACTGCTGAACAACAAGCTAACCACATTATAGAAACTTTATATGTCTTACATAATCTGTTGTTTCAATATGCAAAAGATGTTCTTTTGGAAAATGTAGTCATTGGTCTCATTGTGACTTAGGAACAATAGAGGACCATTTCATAAGACAGGGGGAAAAAGTAGTAGATTGCTGTAGTGAGAGCCAGCCCTCCTTGGGCTTCTTACTCTCCTACACATCTTCCTAGGTGTCCCAAAAAAGAGGCCCTGAGCACTCTTTTTTGTTTCCTTGATTTTTTTGGAGAAGTTTTAGGTTCACAGCAAAATTGAGGGAAAGGTACAGAGGTTTCCATATAATCCCTCACCCGTGCATAGCCTCCCCATTATCAACATCTGGCCCCGGAGTGGTGCATTTGTTACATTTGATGAGCCTACAATTCACACCTCATCATCACCCAAAGTCCATAGTTTACATTAGGATTTGCTCTCGGCATTGTACATTCAATGAGTTTAGATATAAATCCATTATGGTATCATACAGAGTATTTTCACTGCCCTAAAAATTCTCTGTGCTCTGGCTATTCATCCCTCTCTCTCCCCCAACCCTTGGCAACCACTGATGTTTTCACTGTTTCCATAGTTTCTCCTTTTCCAAAACGTCATATAGTTGGAATCATATAGTATATAGCCTTTTCAGATGGGCTTCTTTTGCTTCAGAATATGCATTTAAGTTTCCTTCATGTCTTTTCATGGCTTAACAGCTCATTTCTTTTTAGTGCTGAATAATATTCCATTGTCTGGATGTACCACAGTTTATTTATCCATTCACCTACTGAAAGACATCTTGGTTGCTCCCAAGTTTGGGCAACTATGAAGACAGATGCTATAAACATCCATGTGCAGATTTTTGAGTGGACATAAGTTTTCATCTCATTTGGGTAAATACCAAGGAGCATGATTGCTGGATTGTATGGTAAGAGTATATTTTATAAGAAACCTCTAAACTGTCTTCCAAAGTGGCTGTACCGTTTTGTATTCCCACCAATAATGAGTGAGACTTCCTGTTGCTCCACATCCTCACCAGCATTTCAGTGTTGTCAGTGTTCTGGATTTTGACCATTCTAATAGGTATGTAGTGGTATCTCATTGTTGTTTTAATTTGCATTTCTCTAATGACATATGCTGTGGGGCATCTTTTCATTTGCTTGACATCTATATATATTCTTTGGTGAGGTGTCTGTTAAGGTCTTTGGCCTATTTTTAAATTGGGTTGTTTGTTTTCTTATTGTTGAATTTTAAGAGTTCTTTATATATTTTGGATAATAGTCCTTTTTTAGATGTGTATTTTGCAAATGTGTTCTCCCAACCTGTGGCTTCTCATTCTCTTAATGTTGTCTTTCGCACAGCAGAAGCTTGTCAATTATTTCTTTCATGAATCGTACCTTTGGTGTTGCATCTAAAAAGTCATTGCCATGCCCAATTTTATCTATATTTTCTCCACTGTTGTCTTCTAGGAGTTTTATGCTTTTGCATTTCATATTTAAGTCTGTGATCCATTTTGAGTCAATTTTTATGAAGGTGGAAAGTCTGAGTAACCACCTTTTATCCTGCCCATTTCTGAGTTGTGGGGAGAAACCATGAGAAATTAGGTAATAGTTTTCTCCAGGAGGAACAGCAAGTTTAGCAGATATGCTTACGGCTTGCTTTAAAAGTGGTGGGTTTCTTAAACTCAGTGTTCCTTTCTTTGTAACACAACTCACTGCCATGCAAGAGTCTCTGGGCCCTCTGCATTGCCCTTGTGGGACCTCGGGTCAAGGAGAACCAATACAAATACGCTGGTGGTCACATTGCTTGATTTGCTGTGAGTAATAAAGTTCTCTGTGTCTGACCCAAGAATGGTATCTTCAGCATCTATGAAACAGTAACAGATTAATTTATCACCTTGTATGTAGGGTGAAATCAAATTATAAACTGGCAATTATATGGTGAGAATTAGAGAGCTTTAGGCCTCTGGAAAGGAATTTCTTCAAAGGTTTCTCAAAGAAGGTTGTTAGGAAGGGAACAAAAACAGGAGGTGGTAGTAGGGTATTCAGGATATTGAACAGTAAAAACAAATAGACTTGGGAGGGTGTTTTATGTTGTAAGTGGCTATACACGTAACACCTATTATGTGAACAGTGCAAGTTGGTTTGGAAAAGGAGAGGATAATATACATATATATATATATATATATATATATATATATATATATATATATATATTTCTAATAACGCTGTTAACCTTGCTTTTAAGTGAGTTTAAGTTGTTTCAAGGGTTATAAACATATCTCCATAGGCTGTGCATGTGGCCCATACAATCAGATGTTACACTATACTGCTAAGGTAGGTGAAGCTTGTTTCATTTGTGGGGCTGTAACATTTGCTATTTAGGTCTTTATACCTTCTCAGCATATCTTCGGACCAAAGTTTGTAACAGTCACTTTTCCATATTACTGGAAGTCGTAAAAACCTGGGGTAAAGCGCGTTTAAGTGAGAGTTCATAGGCCAGGGCTATGTAGGACAGCTAGTGAGAGAAACAGTTCTAAGTAAAGAATTGTGCAGATGTCATATATGTTATTGCCATCATCCAGCTGTTTTCTCATCCCTGGATTTGTTGGCTGACTCCTTGAACATATGAACTTACAATATACACTCCAGGCACGTAAATTGGAGCTTTTCAGAAAGGTGCGTCACAGGACTGTTTTATGCTGAACTGATGTCATTAGATTCTAGAGTCTGCTGTCATCACATTCTGTATTATTGCAATGTTCATTCCACATGCAACTTAAGAGTTCAATCTTGTGATCTCTTCCACCTACACAGGGCATTTTTTGACTTAAGGATTATGGCTTAGAAAGGGAGAGATTTATTTTGGATTAAATTCAATATGGGAAAATGCTTAAGGTAAGCCTTTCAAAAGGAAAAACACTTCTCCATAAGTTTAATGTGCTAAAGAACATTGATATCTTCATAAACCAAGCTTTAATGCGTCGTTTAGTTTCCCACAATAACTGAATATCTGGAATAGCTGGATATTTATCTGAAATATTCTCCAGAGAGGTTCTGCTTCATCCATGGTTAATATTTTTCAGTACGTTAGTCAACAGTATATAAATTTATTCTACTTAACTGCTTTAAATAAAAGTAGTTTAATAGTCTCAAATAGATATCATGGCTTATTATTTTTAAAACAGAAAGGTCTACCTTTTCCTTCAGGGGATCCGTTAGTTCTGGTGCCCTCTCATATGTTTCTTTCTTTCTGTCTGCTCCCCTGGGTCTTTCAAATTATCTTTCCAAGGTTTAATAGGCTGGGCAGGTAATTAGAAACAATCTTTTAGACTTAGGCATTCTTTTGGGTACCTCTATGTGACCATCCACTTCAGTTGCCATAATTTTCTTATTCCCTGTTGTTTCCATATTGATTGTTAAGGTGGATGCAGTTCTTCAGGAGGCTTGGCAGGTTTCCACCTCTGATCCCTAATTTTTTCCCTCATTTGACACTTTCTCACTCTAGCTGCTGTAAAGAGGACCAGAACTTCCAACCAAATTGTCCTGCAGATAAAGTGACTTCAGACCCTCTGCTGCACCATGGAACCTCTTCTGTTATTCAACCAAGCACATCTCTTGGTCTTAAAACAAATGGTCCTACAATGCGTAAAGTCAGTTTCCGTAGAGATGGTTTACCTGGAGGAAGTAAACATTTATCTTCTCAATCAAGTACATCTACTTGCTCATTTTCCTCTGAAAAAAGATTTCCTTTATTGGTTAAATTTCAGAAAAGCAGTGCTTCCTTTCACCGTCAACAAAGTAGAGCTAACTTTGAGTCTCAAGAAAAAATAAGCTTCAGTGATTTAAAATCTTCCTCTGGCCGTTTTAGCTTTAGATTCCAAAGACCTTCTTCTGCCCCTAAACTAAGTATAATTTCCTGTTATGAAAGTTGTACTTTTTTAACTCTTCAATCAAGTAATGAGAACATACTTAATCCAAAAGAAACTGCAATAGTTTTTAAAAAGTCACGTATTACCGATACTGAAAAACATGGAAGCTCTTCTTCTGTCTATAACAAGCATTTTATGGATTTTCAAACAAGAGCTAATTCCTCAGCCCGTGGGAACTCTGTTGATAGAAGCACCTATCAACAACGTACATCAACCTACTTTTCTCTTCCATCTCTTACTTCCTATTCTTATCAACAAAATGGAATTGCCACTGATAGTCAAGAAAGAAGCCAATTAAGCTACGATTCCCTTCATTCTGCTTCTCAAAGTCTCAGTACAGATCATCCTGCAGCTACGACTCAGCTGCATCCCTCTCAAAGTGTATCTTCTCCTAGTCTCCATAATGTTGGATTTTCTTTGTTTTACAAAAATACCAGGAACGTTACCCCATTTCAAAATGAAGTTACCTCAGATTACTTGGAGGATGAAAATATTGCCAACTCATCTCAAGATGAAGACGAATCTTCACCTATTGAAATCCCTAAAATAAGGTCACCTCAGATTTTACGACTCTTAGAAGGGCAGCTCAAATCAGACGTTTTCCTACCAGGCACACGGTAGTCTGTAGAAATCACTGCTGGGTTCTCATAGCAGTCTTCTCTCTTACTAAGCTTCACCACATTCTCTAAAATGTATTTCTATGTTGCAGTCTAAACTTAACTTTCATTGCTATATTTTTTGAAAGGTAGTTTATTAACATTATTAGCATATGGAAGTCAAAGATTATTCATGTATTTCAGGCTTTTAACAGATTTGGGACAGACTGACTAGTCCCAAATTTCTGAGTGACTATTGTAACACATCTATGGTCTGAAAATAACATTAAGCTTTGTTATATAGGTCTTCTACATGTATTACACTCTTTGAAAGTTTAACATCTTATTTCATCCTAGTCTAATCATTAGAGATAGTACCTATGTAGTCTATATTGCTATATTTATCAATTCTCAAATTTTCATTTATGTAAGCTTTGCTAGCTGTATTTCTCGTGCCAGATATCCCACTGACAGATGATATTTTTATTAATACAAAGATCAAATCATAAGTAAAACCATGTTTTCATGGAAATATGTAGAATATATTGAGACCAGCTATTTTAACTAAATACTTTTAATACACATTTATGTATGCATATGTCTGAGAATTCAGAGAACTCTGAAATCAGAGATTTGGAAAAATGTATATATTAAGGTTATTTTTATATTTAAAAGTGAATTTTTTCACATTTTTTCCAAAATTTTTATTTTAAAAAGTGTCTCCAAAAATTTTATTTTTAAGAGCGAATATGTTTCAGATTTTTTCCATTATATTAAACAAAGTTTATAAATGTATTTATCAGAATAACTAATAAGTGAAATATGTATATAGGCATATTCCACTCATTATTAACTCATCATTATTCCACTCATCATATTCCACTCATCATTATTAATATATATATATATAAACTTAAAAATAGTTAAGTTAGAATTTAAGTAATCTTTTTAGAGGAAAGGAATTTGCATTATTCTTGATTATTTGTCATAATAAGATGCCCCCTAAATCTGTATCATTGAACTAAGACGTTATTTTTGTTTTTCTCTTCCTTTTAGCATATATCTTAATTTTTTTTCTATGTTAGTTGTTGTGAAGTACACATAATATTTACCATCTTAACCATTTTTAAGTTCTGTAGCATTAAAGTACGTTCATATTGTTGTACAATTGCCATCCATTTCCAGAAATCTTCATCTTGCAAAATTTAAATTCTGTACCCATTAAACAACAACACCCTATCCTGCATCCACCAGCCTCTGGCAACCACTATTCTTTCTGACTCTATGAATTTGATTTTTCTAGGTACCTTATATAAGTGGAATTACATCGTTCTTGTCTTTTTGGCTTATTTTGTGACTAGCATAATGTCCTCAAGGTTCATCCATGTTGTAGCATGTGTCAGAATTTCCTTTTGTTTTTTAAGCGGAATGGTATTCCTTTATATGTATGTACCATATTTTATTTATCCATTCCTTTGTCAGTGGACACTTTAGTTGCTTCTACCTTTTGGCTATTGTGAATAATGCTGCTACGAAAATGGGTGCACAAATATCTCTTTGAGACCCTGCTTTCAATTCTTTTGATTATATACCCAGAAATAGAATTACTGGATCATATGGTAATTATGTTTTTAAAATTTTTGAAGAACTGCCATGTATTTTTTCCATAGCAGCTGTACCATTTTATATTCCTCCGAGAATACACAAGGATTCCAGTTTCTCTACATCCTAGTCAACACTTGTCTTTATTTTTATTTTTATTGTAACCATCCTAATGGGCGTGAGGTGGTATCTCATTGTGGTTTTGAGTTGCATTTCCCTAATGATTAGTGACATTGAGCATTTTGTCATGTGCTTATTGGCCATTTGTATCATTTGTATATCTTCTTTGGAGAAATATTTGTTCAGGTCCTTTGCCCATTTTATAATCGGGTTGTTTGCTTTTTTTGTAGAGTTTTAGGAGATATTTGACTTACAAATATTTTCTTCCACTTTGTGGGTTGTCTTTCACTCTGTTGATCATCTCTTTTGATGCACAGAAGTTTTTAATTTTGCTGTCTAATTGATCTATTATTTCTTTTGTTGCCCATGCTTTTGGTGTCACATACAAGAAATGATTGCCAAATACAATGTTTTCTTCTAAGACTTCTGTAGTTTTAGGTTGTACACTTGGGTCTTTGATCCATTTTGAGTTAATTTTTGTGTATAATATAAGGTAATGGTCCATTGTAATTCTTTTACATGTCACTATCCAGTTTTCCTGGATATAGATATAGATATAGATATATAGATATATAGATATATAGATATATAGATATGTGTGTGTGTTTGTCCCCAGCATTATTTATTGATAAGACTGTTTCTTCATTGAATGATCTCGGCAATCTTGTAAAAAAATCATTTGACCATATATGTGAGGGTTTACTTCTGGGCTCTCTATTCTGTTCCATTGATGTATATGTCTGACTTTATGCCAGTATATACTGTTCAATATTAAGTCTTCAAACCCATGAGATTTCTGTTTGTGTCTTCTTTAATTTCTTTCAGCAATGTGTTGTAGTTTTCAGTGTACAAATATTTCACTTCCTTAGTTGAGTTTATCCCTAAGTATTTTATTCTTTTTGATGCTATTGGAGAGTTGTTTATTTCCTTTTACACAACTGATTTTTGCAAGTTGATTTTGTATCCTGCAACTTCACTGAATTTATTAATTCTTACTTCTTATGTGAAATCGTTAGGGTTTTCTACATATAAGATCATGTCATCTGCTAAGAAATAATTTTACTTCTTCCTTTCCAATTTAGGTACCTTTTATTTCTTTTCTTGCCTAATTGTTCTGGCTAGGACTTCCAGCACTGTGTTGAAGAGAAATTACAAATCAAGCACTCTTGTCTTGTTCCTGATCTTAGAGGAAAAGCTTTTAATCTCTTGCTATTGAGTACAATATTACCTATGGGCTTTTCGTGTATGACCTTTATATTATGTTGAAGTAGTTTTGTTCTATTGCTAGTTTGTCACACATTTTCATCATGAAAGGGTGTCGAATTTTGTCAAATGCTTTTTTCTGCACCAGTGTCCAGTGTCATTCTTTTGCATATGAATATCCAGTTTTCCCAGCACTATTGGTTTTCCCTTTTTTGTTTTTATACAGTTTTTTTGTTTTTTCCTTTTTTGATGTTGATGTTGACCAATCCTTGCATTCCCAGAATAAATCCCACTTGGTCATGGCACATAATCATTTTAATGTGTTTCCAAATATTTTTAGCTAGTATTTTGTTGAGGGTTTTTACATCAATATTTATCAGGAATATTGGTCTAATTTTCTTAAAGTGTATTTGTAGCTTTGGTATCAGGGTAATGATGACCTCATAGAATGAGTTAGGAAATATTCTTTTTGGAGGAGTTTGAGTAATACTGGTGTTAATTCTTCTTTAAATTGTTTGTGGAATTCACCAGTGAAGCCGTGTGGTTCTGGGCTTTCCCTTGTTGGATTACTGATTTCATCTCTTTACTAGTTACCAATCTATTTAGGTTTTGTATTTCTTCCTAATTTAGACTTGGTAGGTTGCCTGTTTTCGGGAATGTATCCATTTTTATGTAGGTTATCCAGTTTGTTGGCATACTATCCTTTGTAGTACTCTCATAATCCTTTTTATTTCTGTAACGTTGATAGTGAGATCCCATCTTTCATTTCTGATTTTAGTTGATTCTTCTCTCTTTTTTCTTAGTCAATCTAGCTAAACGTTTGTCAATTTTGTTGATCTTTCTGGAGAACCACCTCTTGGTTTTGTTGATTTTTCTCTATTGTTTTTTATTCTCTATTAATGTATATTTCTGTTCTAATCTTTACTCTTTCCTTCCTTCTGATAGCTTTGGGTTTAGTTTGCCTTTTTTTTCTCCCCTAGTTCCTCAAGGTAATTTAGGTTGTTGATTAGAGAACTTCTTTTTTTTTTTAACGTAGACATTTACAGCTATAAATTTCCTCCGCACTGCTTTTATTGCATCCTATAAGTTTTGATATTTTGTGGTTTTGTTTCTTTTGACTCAGGTATTTTCTAGTTTCCTTTGTGATTTTATCTTTTACCCACGGTTGCTTAAGAATATGTTGTTTAATTTTTACATATTTGTGGATTTCCAGTTTTCCTTCTGTTGTTGATTTCTGTTTCATTTCATTATAATACTTTGTATGATTTCAATCTTTTAAAAATCATTAAGACATGTGTTGTGGCATAACATATCTATCCTGGAGAACATTACATGTGCTTTTAAGAAAAATGTGTATTGTACTATTGTTAAGTATTCTGGATATGTCTGTTATGTTAAATTGGTCAATAGTGATGTTCAATTCCTCTGTTTCCTGTCTGGTTGTTCTATCCATTATTGAAAGTGAGGTATTGAAGTCTCCTAGTATTATTTTGCTGTCTGTTTCTCCCTTCAATTCTGTCAGTGTTTGCTTCATGTATGTAGGAGCTCTAATGTTTAGTGAATATGTTTATTGTTACATATTCTTGGCAAATTGAGTTTTTTATAATTATATAATGTCCTTCTTTGTCTCTTGTAAGTTTTGACTTAAAGTCCATTTTGTCTGATATTAATATAGCCAGCACTATTTTCTTCTAGTTATTATTTACATGGAATATCTTTTTTATCCTTCTACTTTCAACCCACATGTGTCCTTAGTTCTAAAGTGAGTCTCTTATAGACAACATATGGTTGATCCTGATTTTTTAAAAATCTATTCTACCGATCTGTGTCTTTGATAGGGGAATTTAATCCATTTATATTTAAAGTAATTAACTAATAGAGAAGGACTTTCTATTGCCATTTTGTTATTTGTTTTCTGTGTATCTTATGTAGCGTTTTCTGTCCTTCATTTCTTCCCTTACTGCCTTCCTTTGCGTTTACTTGATTTTTTGTAGTAAAACACAGATTCCCTTCTCATTTTTTGTGTGTTTATATTCTATAGATATTTTTTTGTGTGTTTGCCCTGGGCATTACATTTAACATCCTAAATTTATAACAATTATTTTAAACTGATAACAACTTAATGTCAATTGTATACAAAAACTCTTCTCCTTTACATATCTCCACCCATTCATTTTATTGATATCATAGATTATATCTTTATACATTGTAATAACCATTAGCATAGATTTATCATTATTTTTATGCTTTTCTCTTTTAAATCTTTTAAATAAGTTAAGTAAATCTTTTATTTCCTTTTGCACATTTATTTTGTTCATTTGAATGGGCCATCTTTCCATATTTCTTTGTATGCTTTGTTAAAAATTGTGCATTTGAAAAAGCCATCTATCCCAGCCTTTATAGACTGTCTTCATGCAGAGGAAGACTCTGATTAGCCCCGTATGAGAGTTTAAGGTTTTCTCAGGTCTCCTAGGCATTTATTTTCCCTGGGCCTGTGTGTATGCTTTTTTCCCAATTGCCCCATACACACAACTGTTATTAAATATCGTAATTTCAATATGAGTCTCACCCTTGTTCTTCTTGGTGCCTTAGTTGTCCTATTGTATTCCTTTCCCCATACTCTTTGCACCCAGGCTACCTGTGAGTCTGCAGTTCTCCTGTTGCTGTCACATGCCACAGTGCCTGCCACCGCTTTTAGTGGCCTCCAATCTGATATCCAAACTATGCCTTCATTTCTGTCTGAGCTCTGAGGCAAGCAAAACTGAAACCAGTCTCCCAGGAAGTTCCGGGACATTCCAGAAAACAAGATCCACTCTTTTTCTTCTGTCCCAGGGGAGAAGACGGGAGTTGGACAGCTTCCCAGCCATGTTGTGCCATGTCAGGGAGAGGTGAGGCAAGGCTGAGCAAAAGCACCCTGAAGTTTACCACCACTTTGAGTATGGCTTTTTCTTGCTTGGATAGTCACTTGTTTACTGCAAATCTTTGACTAGTTTATAAATCTCCCTAAAAGCTATTGTAGTCTGTCTATTGTTATTTATTTAGTGCTTCTGTAGTCTACCATCTTGCTGACACAATTCTTTCTTCACATGTATCTTTTGAAAAACAAAATCATGGGAGTGAGGTTTTGTAAAGCTGAGCACAGGAAACTAAATCAGGATGCTTCCTGTGGGGAGACTACATTACTGTAGCCAGGAATGTTTTGCCTATTCTGATGCAACTTACTACGATATACTTTTATAAATACACTATTTTATTTTCACAGTAAGTAATGTCATTTCCTCTTTAGATAATGCAAGTATGCTTTTAGAGATGCTGTTGTTGCTATTGCAGCAAGTAATTATACAGAAATGATGGGCTAGGGAAAATGGCATAGTTCTTATTCAAATTGGGAGCAGCAAATAGGACCAGAAAAGTATGTGAGGAGACCAGTGTTTGTTGGTAAATTGGACATTTTAGGGTGAACTTCTCCAGGCCTGCTAAAATAGTGTTGGAAAACTGTGTTTGACATCAAATAATCTATGAAATTCCTACCCTCCCCCCCAGTACAAATCTAAGCTCTAACCCGAAGTTAGTACAGTTTCCCAGGCATAATTAGATATGCCTTATTGTTAAAATTTGCTTTCAAAACTTCCTCCTAGTTTTTTATAAATGCCCAGTTATAAGTAAAAGATTCCTGTCTAAAGTAGGAAAACAATTTTCCTACACTTGGGTGTTTCTTAATGTGGGGAAGAGACTAGCCTAGATGTTCTCTTTTGTTTTGTTGGCTATTTTGTTTGTTGTTGTGCCAGTAGCACACTGACTTGCTATAGCTTTGTCTTTTATACTGTAGTTCTGATATCTGTTTTTTAAAATGCTCTTGGCTGTTCTTGCACTTACCCTCCCATATTAATTTTAGTTAGGTAAGTTCCTTAGAAAAACACCATTGTGGTTTTGATTGGAATTGCATTAAAAGTGTAGATTGATTTGATGCCATATGAAATTATTTTAATATTAAGTTTTCCTGTCCATAGATATATCATCTTTTTCCATTTATTTAGGTACTCTTTAATGTCTTCAGATGATATTTTATAATTTTCTGTAGAAAAGTCATAAAAAAAACTTTGTGGAATTTTTTCCTAGGTACCATGTATTTTTCCTGCTATTATAAATGTTATATTTTTATAAAATTACATTTTTCTAACTTGTTTTATAGGTATAAGAATACAATTGATTTTTCAGAAATTGATTATAAATGTTTTTTATTTATCTGTAAATTCTGTTAGGTTTTTTATTCTGTTGAATAATCATTGAGTGGAGAAAAAGGAACCCTCATACACTGTTGGTAGGAATGCAGATTGGTGCGGCCACTATGGAAGGCAGTGTGGAGGTTCCTCAAAAAACTACGAGTAGAATTACCATATGACCCAGCAATGCCTCTCCTGGGTATCTACCCAAAAAATCTGAAAACATCTATCCATAAAGACTAGTGTGCTCCAGTGTTCATTGCAGCTTTATTTATGGTGGCCAAGACATGGAAACAACTAAAATGTCCTTTGATAGATGAATGGATAAAAAGTTGTGGTGTATATATATATGCACAATGGAATACTATTAGGCAGTAAGAAAAGATGATATAGGAATATTTGTGACAACATGGATGGATCTTGAGATTATTATGCTAAGCGAAATAAGTCAGACAGAAAAAGCAGAGAACCATATGATTTCACTGATATGTGGTATGTAAACCAAAAACAACAAAAGAACAAGACAAACAAATGAGAAATAAAACCTCATAGACACAGGCAATAGTTTAGTGGTTACCAGAGGGTAAGGGGGGAGGGAAGTAGTAGATGAGGGTAAAGGGGATCAAATATATGGTGATGGAAGGAGAACTGACTCTGGGTGGTGAACACACAATGGGATTCATACATGATGTAATATAGAATTGTTCACCTGAAATCTATGTAACTTTACTAACAATTGTCACCCCGATAAACTTTAATTTAAAAAAATAACAAACAAAAAAAGGAATAATCGTCAAACAGTAACAGTTCTGTATCTTCTTTCTCAATTCTTATAATTTTTATTTGTGTTTCTTTTAATATTTGTGCTAATAGGACCTGCAGTACAATATTAAATAGAAGCAGCAATATTGTACATCCTTCTCTATTCCTGATTTTAAGGAAAATGCTTCTAATGTTTCATCATTAAGTGTGAAATGTATTATAGTTTCTGGTATATAACCTTTATCAGGTTCAAAAGTCTATTATAGTCCTTGTTTATGGGTTTGATATTTCTTTTGTCCTGAAATAGCATTGAATTTATTGAAAAAAATTTTTGTGGTAACCACTGAAATTATCATACTCATATAGTTTTTATTATTTTATCTGTTGTGCCAGAGAAATTTTGAAATGTTAAACTGTGCTTGTAATTCCTAGAAGAAACTCAATTTGGTTATGATGCTTTCTTTCATGTTCATTGCAGTTTTTTGATTATTTTTGAGGATTTTTACATCTATTTTTATGTATGAATTTGGCCTATGATTTTTATTTCTTATACTATCCTTGTTTGGTTTGGGTATCAGTTTTACTAGTTTCATAAAATGAACTGAGGAGTGTTTCTTCTTTTTTAATTCCTTAGAAGAATTTGAATAAATCTGATTCTTTGGAGATTTGATAGAATTCACCATAAAACTCTGTTATCTCTCTCTCTCTCTCTCTCTCTCTCTCTCTCTCTCTCTCTCTCTCTCTGTCTCTCCATACATGTATTAATTCTGATTTAATTTATTTAATGGCTATAGGAATATTCAAGTTTTTGTTCCTTTTTCTATATAATGTCTTTATTGAGATATTATTCATATACCGTAAAATTCACCCTTTCAAAGTATACTTGGTGGATTTTATTTTATTCACAGAGCTGTATAGCCATCACCACTTTCTAATTTCCAAACACTTTCATTACCCCAAAAAGAAAGCCTGCACCCTGCGCCCACTCATTCTCTATCTCCCCTTATCCCCAGGCCCTATCAACTATTAATCTACTTTCTGTTGCCATGGCTTTGCCTGTCTGGTACATTTCATAAAATGAAATCTTATAATATATGGCCTTTCACGTGGCATAATATGTTCAAGCTTTATTCATGTAGTATCATGCAACAATACTTTAATCCTTTATATTACCAAATAATATTCCATTGTTTACTCATTTTGTTTACCCATTCATCAGCTGACGGGCATTTGAGTTGTTTTCATTTTTTTGGCTGTTATGCATAATGTTTTGATGAACATTCCTGTACATATTTTTATATGGACATATGTTTTCAAGTCTCTCAGATATGTACTTAAGTGTGTAATTGCTGAATCATATGGAAACTCTATGTTTAACATTTTGAGGAACTGCCAAATTGTTTTCCAAACCTGATGGACCATTTTTCAGTCCTATCAGTAATGTAGAAGGGTTCCAATTTTCCCACATCCTTATCAACACTTGTTATTGTCTCTTTTATTTTAGCCATCCTAGAATATGTGAAGTGGTATTTCATTGTGATTTTTGATTTGCATTTTCCACATGACTAATGATATTGAGCATCTTTACATGTATTCATTGGTCATTTGTTATCATCTTTGGGAGAAATATCCAAGTGGTTTTCCCATTTTTAAATAGAGTCATTTGTCTTTTTATTATTAAGTTGGAAGTGTTCTTGATATATTCTATATACAAGTCCCGTGTCATATAAATGATTTGTAAGTATTGTAGTCCCCTTTAGCTATAAGGCACATGTTCCAAGACCCCCAGTGGATGCCTGAAACATTGGTTTGTACCAACCCCTATAGAGACTATGTGGTTTTTTTTTCTATACTAAATAAGAAATATACAGATGAATTGCCACAAACTGAATACAATTGTGAAGTCAGCACCTAGATTTAGAGACAGAATATTATCAGAACCTCAGATATTCCCAACATGCTCTCTTCTAGTCACTCCCTGCCCCCAACCCCAAAAGGATAACCCATCTTGATTTCTAAATGCATAAATTATTTTTCTACTTTATACAAATGAAATAATACACTGTATACTCTTTTGTGTCTAACTTCTCTCAATTGACATTATCTTGTGATATTCATCCACTTTGTTATTTGTAGTTGTAGATCATTCATTCTCATTACTAAATATTCTTCCATTGTATAAATATCCCATAGTATTTAAGGTCTTTCTAATAGGCATTTGGTAGTTTCCCGTTATGGAAAATTATGATTGGATAAACATATCTTTTTGGTATATACCTAAGAGTGAAATTGCTAGATCCACAGAGTACACATATGCCAGCTTTAGGACTTATTGCCAAACATATATCCAAAGTGTTTATACCACTTTATACTCCCATCAGCCATGTATGAGAGCTCCATTTTCTCCACTTCCTCACTAACCCTTAGTATTTTTGTCTTTTGCATATTAGCCATTCTGATAGGCATAGTGTTAGAAGTGTATTTTTAAATTATTTTCAAATACTGGGTTTTTCTCCCCTACTTTTTAGTTGCATTGTCAACAGAGAACGTAGTCTCCGTAATAGGTTGTTATCTTTTGTGGCTTGCTTCATGGCCTTATATACATGTCTATTTTCATAAATATTTCCTATTTGCTGGAGAAGAAAGTGTTCTCCATATGTTTGATGTCTGGTTCTATATATTAGTTGGATTTGAGTTTGTTAATTTTTGTGTTTAAATTGCATCTTTACTATTTTTATATACTTTTTCAATTACTGATAATATTGTTAAAAATCTCCCATTCAGATTAATGGATTTAATTTCTCTTTGTATGTCTTCTAGTTTGTGTTTTTTATATATTCGAAGCTAGTGTTTTTAGATGCGTAGAAGTCTGAACCTGCTCTTTCTTTCTCACAAATTGAATGAACCATTTGTTGTTGTTTCGTGTCTGTCTTTAAACTCAATGCGTTTTGCTCTAAAGAGTGTTATCTCTGATATTAATCTAGTTACTTTCTTTTAATTACCATTTTCTTGTTATTTCTCTGGTGCAAAGACTTGGATTAAAAGCTATTTTAGCTCATGCAAATTCTGATTACTGGTCCATTCATGTGTCACTTTTACTCATTTATTTATTAATAGTTAGTTATAAATAATATAATAAATACCAATGAAAGCACCTCCTAAAATAAATGATAAGACCTGGGCAATAATCCTCATGACACCATTTGGCTCCCCTGCCTCCCCTTACCAGAAGGTAACTATCATCCTGCATCTATATTGTTCATTCCTTGCTTTCCTTTTTATATAATTTTATTACATGTGTGTATTCCTTTAAAAAACATTTATCTTTATTGTATTTATAGAAAGGTGTTCATACTGTATATAATTTTAGGAGTTTATTTTTCCACTTAATATAAGTTTGTTAAGATTCCTCTATATTTTGCACATCACTGTATATCTTTTATTTTGACTGTTGTGTAGTATTCATCCACTCTCTTGATGATCATTTAGGTTGTTTCCTGGTGTTTGCTATTGTGAGAGTACTGCTTTCTCTATTCTTATACAGATCCCCTTTTGTACATGTGTGAGACTTGGGCTACTGGGTCCTAGGGTATGTGAAAGTTCAATATTTAAAAATAATGCCAAAGTGCTTTCTCAATTAGTTTTACCAATTTATATGCGCATTGGACCCTGTGGAGCGACTTCCTCTCCAACATTTGGTATTGTCAGACTTTAAATTTTGTAAATGAAAAGGTGTAAAACAGTGTCTCTTTGTGGTCTTTGTTTTTCTCTGATCACTAGTGAATGTTTAACATCCTTTGTTTATTGGCTGTATGTATTTTCTCACTTGGGAAAGCCTATATATTTTTTAGCATATTTCTCTGGTGTTTAATGTGTTTTTGTTACTGAATTTAGGAAATATTTATGTATTCTTAATATTAATGTTCTTCAGTGAGATGTGTTGCATAAAAGATATTCACCTATATTTTCTACTTAGAGTTTAAAATTATTCTTAACGCTTAATTCTTTATAACATCTAGAGTTATTTTTTTTTATATTATAAGGTAGAGACTGATTTTCATCTTTTTCCATAGAGATCACCATTTTTTCCCCAGCTCAATCCATGATTGAGTTTATCCATGATTAGCCTGAGATCTGACATACCAACTCTGTCATGTACCACATTTCTGCATATGTATGGATCTGTTTCTGAGCCCTGTTCTACTCCATCACTCATCCATTTATCCTTGTACCAATATCACACTGTCTTTAATTATTGTAGCTTTGTAATAGGTCTTAATATCCATTGTGGTAATTCTTCTCTCCCTACTCTCTTTCTTCAGGAGTACTTTGACTATTCTAGGCTCTTTACTTTTCCATATAACTTTTAGAATCATCTTATTAAATTCCATGAAAATTCCTGTTAGGTTTATAAAATTGGGATTCTGTTGAATCTGTGGATTAGAGAGAATTGACATATTAACAATATTGGGTGTTTCTAGCCATGAACATGATCCTTTTTTTTTTTAATGAATTTAGTTCCTTTTAATACATCTTTTATAATATTCTCAATAGAATTTTCATATATTTTTATTAGATTTATTCCTAGGTGTTTGATATTCTCTGAAATCATTGTAAATAAAATATTTTATTGAATTGTGGTTTCTAGGGTTGTTTTGCTGCTAGTATATAGAAATGAAACTATTTTCATACGTCAATCTTGTATGCAGCCAACTTGCTAAACTCTCCTGTTAGTCTCATAATTTGTGGCTTTTTAAATGTTTTCTATAAATAATTTATCATCTGCAATAATAAAAAGGTTACATTTGAACAAGGATGTGAAACAGACAAGGAAGTAAACTGTGTGGCTATCAAGGGAAGATGATACCAGGCAGAAGGAACAGCAAATACAAAGATGTTAAAGCAGGAACATGACTTGTGGGTTCAAGGAATATCAGGGAAGGCAGAGAGTACATGGAGTGCTCTGAGCAAGGAGGAGAGTGGTAGGCGATGAGGTCAGAGGTCCTGGGCTAGATTCTGTAGGTAGGGCCTTGTAGACCACTATAAGGACGTAGATTTTCACTGTGATTTGGACATCCTTTGGAGGGGTTTGAACAAAGGGTGACATGATCTGATTCAGGTTTTTAAAGTACCGGTCTGCCTACTGTGTTGAGAATAAACTATAAGGGTCAAGGACTAAAGCAGGGAGATGTGATAGGAGACCATTGCAGTAATCCAGGTAAGAGGATGGTGGTTTGGACCAGGGAAGTAGTGGGTAGAGGTGGTACAACGTGGTGAGATTCTGGCTCTATTTCAAAGACAGAAGGAATTTCTAACAGACTGGATATTGCCTAGGAGAGAAAAAAGTAGAGTCAAGGATGGTTCTAAGTGTTTTGATTTGGGCAACTGGAAGAATAAAGTTTCCGTTAATATGTTGTTGAAGAAGTTGAATATCATTTCATATAGTGTCTTCTTTATAAGGACTTTGAAATAAATTTATTTTGAGCCTCAGTATTATAAGTAGTTGCACTTCTCTCAAGAACTTGTTTTGTTTGTATCTTTGTTAGTGTCTGCTGGGGACTGTGACTACATTGGCTGCTAGAAGATGTAGAACCACATTTGTGTCCCTTGTAGCAAGTGTATAGATATTTAAAGTATGTGTACTTTTTTATTGACGTCACATTTGACCTTGTTTTTTTTTTTATCTTATCTCACAACTTTTAATTTATTCTATGTTATGCATCCATATATATACTTCTTTAAAAATCTTTTTAGTACAGGACAGCGTTTGAATAAATGAAAACATCGTTTGGGTTGTATGCCACCCAAAAATGAAATGTGGAAGTTAGCATGAATTTTTAAAAACTAAGCTTAGAAAAAAAAGTTTTTTTTAAACTAAGCTAAGAGTTAGAACATCATCTTGAACAATAAATTTATGTATGTGTGTGTGTGTTTGTATTTGAGTACCTGCTGAGTTCCTACCACTTTATCATTCATTCAGCAATATTCAGTATATATTTACTGTGTGTCAGGTGCTATTCTAGGTACTTGATACATCAGTTAATAAAACAAAGAATCCTATTGTCAGGGAGCATGCAGTCTAGTGGGGGTGATAGTGACAAGAATAGCACATGTAGTAGACTGGTAAATTATATAGTATGTTAGAAGATGATACTACAGGGAAAAAATGTCAACGGTAAGGGAGTTTGGATGTGAAGGGAATGTGGGTGGGTTGGAGTATGGAGGTTGCAGTATTCAATAGAGTGGTCTGGATGGGCCACGTTGAGAAGGTGACATTGGAGCTGAGACCTGAAGGATGTGAGGATGTGAATTATGTGCCCTTCTGAGGGAGGAACATTCCATCAGAGGGAAGAGCAAGCGTGGGTCCTGATGTAGGAGTGTGATTGGCATGTTTAAGGAGCAGCTAGGCGGCCAGTGTGGAGTTGAATGAGTGAGAAGAATGGAAGAGCCAAGGTCAGAGAGGTGATGTGGGTGAGGAGACAAATCTCACAGGGCCTTGAAGACTGTGGTGAAGACGTGAGCTTTTTCTCTGAGTGAAGGGGGCGCCATTGCAGGGTTTCAAGCGTAAGAGTGGAATGATTTGACTTGTGTTTTAAAAGGATCACTCTGGCTATTATAGTATAACTTTCAAAGGATTTAATGATTATTTCTGCAATTTTAGGTATATTACAGCTAATACTGACACAGAAGAACAGAGTTTTCCGGTCTCTATAGCACTTAACACACATGTAGAGGAATTAAATTTAGATGCCCTTCTTCAGAAGGTAGATAATTTACGTTCGAACGAGTCTAGCAAGATGGAAAGTTTTGAACTACTTTGTGACTACAAAGAAAAGGTAAGATATGTTTGTATAGTTTTGACATGTTTATATAGTTTTAATTTTTTATTTAATCTATCCCATTCATATTATGACCATAACAATTGTGTCACAGTTTGCACAGGTTAAATGATTGATACAAAATTTTTCTATAACATGATTAAAATTTTAAAAAAGTAAATATGAGAGTTTATTAGGCTCTAAGACCATAAAAATGATAATCAGAGACATAAGTATACATATGTACTTTGATTTTTATTTGTTATATTTAATAAATATTTTTTAACAGATAAAGAACAAGATACATTGCTTCTCGGGAGGGGCGAAGCTACATTTTAAATTTTCTAACTTACAGTTATTAATATAACAGCCATTACTATTTTAATGTATTTCTACCAGTGGTCACTCTTCAGCATTTAACATTGGACTGAATTGGGAAAGCCCATCCCTCCCACCACCACCATCACCACTTCCAAAAAAAGGGAGTTTACAAATACCCCAAGGAGCAATAAATCTCTTTCTTTCCCATGAACAAGTCTAACCATTGAAGATTTAGAGACCCTAAACACATTGTCTAAAAGTTTTTAAATCTCCAGGATTATATTCAGGTCATGTAGGTGAAAAATTGATTGCTCTTTTGAGTATATATGATTTGTAATAACTTATAAATATTATCTGAAATGCTAATTGAAGCATCATATTGATAGTAGATAACTTAGGAAATAAGAAGAGGATACTACAACCCAGAGACAACCCATAGATTCTGGCACCTATCAATTATCTCTTCTATGTAGGTGTGGAGCTAGTGTCTGGATAATATTTATTGGTTTTAAGATCCAAATGTAACACTATATTAAATCATATTTTGTAGCCATGAATATTTCAGTTTAAAATGTTATATGCTCAGGAATAGATTCAGTCATCTTTAAACACCAGTTTACCTGCCTAATAATATAAAGTTGCAATGGAAAACATTTGTAGTCTGGTCAAGTTACTGAGTTAATCTCATGTGTAGTTCTATCTTTTCTTTTCAGTTTAGAGATGAAGTAGAGTTTATTTGGAGGTTTTCTCGTGCTTATGGAGACATGTATGAGTTATCTACAAATACACAAGAAAAGAAACATTATGCTAATATCGGTAAGTATTTTGTAAAGATTGATTATCCTCAAGTGACAGTTATTATGTATAATAAAACATTAGTGAATTTTAATTAAAGCTAAATTATCTTAGTTAAAACCAATATGTTTAATCTATTTCAATATATCCTGGTACTGAAAATTACTCATAGTCTAAGGACAGAAAGGTTTTTTAGAACTAAAATATATGTTCCTTAAAAATATTTGAGCATATTAGAATAGGCAACTAAAAAACTCAAATTGCAGCTTTTAAAGTTTATACAACCACAGAAAGATGAGATACACAGTGGTCATGTTTGGGAAGCAATAATAGGCGGAGAACGGTTGTGTGCCGCAGTAGACTTTCATCACAATTAAAATAGCCCTCCTACTTCCTGTAACGTAGAACTGCAGGTATTACAAAGAAATAACCATTCAGACTTTAATATTTTTTCAACATTTATCTTGATAAAACAAGATTAGCTTTGAGCTGATAATTGTTTTAGCTGACTGATGAGTCCTTGTGGTTCATTATACGGTCCTCTACATTTTTGGGCATGGTTTTGAAATTTTCCATAACAACAACAACAACAAAAGAAAAATAGCCAGAATGTGAAATCGTTTATACATATATATATCTCATCTTGACTCTCACTGCAACTCTTTCTTGCAAAAAGCCCCTTACAGCCAACTAACTCTGTTAGTTTCAGGGTAGTAATTTGGCATCAGGACTTCTTTAATTCTTTTATTCCACAGTCCTCTTTTCCAATTTTTCCTTCTCTAAGGTAGCATGAGGAAGAAACAGCAGGAAGGTAATGATATTTCAGATCTCTTTCAGTCCAGTTCCCTGTCATTTTTATTTCCAAGAAGGAAACTCCTTATAATTACATTTCTTCCACTTGTAGATTTCCTTGCCAAATGACCTCTGCACTATAATTCTTTCTCAGTGGGAGGAGGATGGAGTAATTCCCCTCTTGTTCTTTACATATTCATCAACTTTGCGGGGCACTTTTTCTGTAGCAATCCATCTTGCAGGCCATACACAAAAATCTAGAGAAGAGATTTATTAATTTGATGGTAGATAAAAATTTAACCAAAGAGAACAAAGTGATTTATTTTTATGTCTACTGAGAAAATCAAAGTGTATCTATGTAATTGTTTCAACATTCATCAATATTAAATGCAGTTTTTTTCTTAAGCACCTACCCTACCCTGGGCATTAGGGGTTAGGAGATAGAAATATGATAGCAAAATAAACATGTTCTCAGACTCAGAAGACCTTATGGCTTTGTGGGGAGGCAGTGTTATTCAAATAATCATACATATAAAGAAATACACTGAAATAAATTGTTAGCAAAGAAGAATGCAGGGTGAAGAGAGTATATAACAGGGGGACGTGATGGTGAGGGTGGGCGTTGATGCAGGGAAGTCTTTCGTATGGAAGGAATAGTTCCACATAGGTAAAATTATTTGGGATCTGTATTTTAAAATGGAGTGGGAGTTTAATCGAGTTAACGTATGAGACAGTGAAAATGGAAAAAAAAATTGGCCAGAGGAAATGTGGGGACAAGAATGGACAATAGATTGGAATAGGATATATCCAAAACAGAAAAGTTTATAGTGTCAAAGAAAAAGGAGTGACGTCTCAGATGTGTTCATTCAGATATTGAACTAAATTAAAAAGAATTCCTTTTTTTTTTGTCCATTTAAGAAGTATTTATTCGAAATCATTGTGTCCAGGAACAATGTTAAAGTGAAGGGTGAAGGGAAGGAGAGAAGGAGAGACACAAACATGCTTAAGATGGTGTGACACTGGGAAACTGTCAATAGAAGCACTAGACATACAGATAACATGGAGGCAGCCAATTGTAATTCAGTGTACAGGTCGTAAGGGCCTGATAAAGGTGATGACAACGTGCACTGCCGCTGAGACCAGCCATGGAGGGAGTGAGGAAGATGCTGCCTGTTATTCTTCATAGCAGAACATTTGAAATTGTTATCTGAGCGAAGATGTGATCACTGGAGAGTGCAGAAAAGTGTATTATGCAGTACATCTTTTGAAGTATTATGATTGATTGTAACTTGTATTCCAAATAAAAAACGAATCTTATATCTAAAGGAACATTATAATAATTTCCAGAATCAAATGATCGATACAGATGCCTCAAAGAGATCACCAAATACAATTCGGTAAAGGAAATAGCTTTCCCTTGAGGCTTCAGCTGCATAAATGAGGCTGCAGAGCTAGTCTGTATACTACCCAGCTACCTTTTACTTGAATATTCTCAGAGTGATGGACTCTCCTCTATTTTAGGCTTGGGGTTGTGTGCTTACTAAAAGCTGTTTTTGTTCATTTGGCAATGTAGCTAAAATGTTGATTTGGTTTTTAATGTTTGTGCAAGTATGTTTTTCAATTTTTCATTTAGAAATTACTCTTTTAACTTATGTCCACAATGTAATATCAGTTATTTTAAAATACTTCACTTTTTAATCTTTCCAGTTTACGTAGATTTCTACACAGGGTAGTTTTCCTCATGGATAGAGCTATAAAGTACCACTTTAACAAATTAACAAATAGGATAATGATTTTAGAATAAAAGACTTATTTATAAAGATTATCTCAATGACTCATTTTACAGATCAATGGATATTCTCTCCCCAGCAAGGAGTGGGGGTTGGGGTGGGGGTGAGGGGCGGGGACTGGAGCAGGGGAAAAGGGAGACAGTAGCAAATAAAACAGCCCCTTTTTGAGAAAGATTTTCAGAATGTGGTTCAGTTTTCTTGCAAGCATTCTGATTTTTCAGGCCAATAGACAAACCTCTATCCAAAGTAATGATTGCATTATTAAAAGTTATTCTAAACTAAATAAAAGTGGCTTGGGAGAATTCTTTATGTACTGCGCCTGCTCATTGTGAATGATTAGGCGATATCTTTCCTGGGCAGCTTTCCCTTAGCCTTACAGAGGGAGTTACTCACTCCCTCTTCTGCGCTCTTTTTCACCTTGCTTTTATTTTTTCCATGTAATTTGTTTATATACTTGCTGCCTGCTGAACTGTGAACGCTTGGACGTTAAGAACTGTGTCTTATTTGACTTTTATTCCCAGAAATTCACATAATGTGGCACTTAGGAGGCACTCAGAAAATGTTGGTTGAGTTCATTACAAAAAAACTTCTATTAACGCTTTTAAGTAATGGTTAAATGACTTTTCTTGCACTTGGTTAAATCACTTAGTCCAGTGAGTCTCAAACTTGAGCATGTATCAGAATCGCTAGAGGCTCGTTAAAGCAGATTGCTGAGTCCCCAGAGTTTATGATAAAGTAAGTCTTCTATGTGTCCGAAGATTTGCTGTCTAACAAGTTTTCAGGTGATTCTTTTGGTCTTGGGACAATACTTTGGGAACCACTGATTTAATTCCGTAATCTACCTCCCTCCAACTTACATGAAAGTACTAAGTGTAATTACATTTATCTTTCAGGAAAGACATTAGGTGAAAAAGCTATTACTAGAGCACCCATGAATGGACATTGTCATCTGTGGTAAGTACGTAAAAATGTATGCAGTCTTTTAAAATTCTAATATGCCTCTATAGATTACGATGGATTTTAAAAATATTAACCCATTTAACCTATCTGTCACATTCACTGAAAAATATATTTAGTAGATAACACAGTAACTGTTCTTGTTCTGTTTATTCTCATGTATTTTTCAGTATGTGTATTTTAAATATATTTAAGGTATACTTTCATTGAAGATTTTGTAAGTGAACCCAAGTCCAGTGGCTTTGAACATGATAAATTCTAATTAAAACTAATACAACATTTTGACAACAAATACTAAAATGATGCCATGTTTATAACCAAAATGTAGAAAGAATGTTTCAAAGAATAAAAGCACATTAGCCATTTCTTATACCTTGATGAGTCAAGGCATACAAGTTCCACAGGTCAAAGAGAAGCCATTTATAAAATAAGAAAACTCAAACAAAGGAAATTTAATTAGTTGGATGGGTATAGGTGAATATCTTTGGAGCAAAAAAATTATTCTTAAATATGTTTTGTTTTGAGTCCTTGTATGTATAGAATTATGAAACACAAATAAGAAATGCATTCTTAATTAACACTTCCTTTTATCCATAATTTCATTTTTGCAACATTTTTTAGTTCATTGGTTGTTTTTTTAATCCTAGCAATACAGGTACTTTAGGTGCTAGGAATATACAATAATAATTAATTTATGAGCTTTCTTTCAGAGCTATGTTTCCAGAAATCGACCCCTCTTCGAGATTATTTTATTCTTATGGAGACTCTTAGAGAAAAATCTCTCAAAATGGCTCCCTTTCTTCAGGTCTACATTTGTCCCACAGGAAATTCATTTTTGTCCCACCAACTCTGAAGTGCAAACCATTTCCTTAAAGCAGACCTGTTTCTTTACTCTGCTACCAGCAGGGGGAGCTCCACCCACAAACTCGCATCTTAAAACTTCCCTGGACAGGAGTCAGGTAACATTTTTTAATACCGCTTAAAACTCCAAGGGACACATGCCAAATAAGGAGAATTCTTTTGCAGCTGCACTCACTTGGCTTAAGATGAGATGCAGGCCTACCGCTGCCCTCTCTCATAAAAAGGTGGGAGGTGGAGCCAACAGTACCCTCACAATTCTGTCCATAGAAATCCTCACTCCACATCCTTCCTCCCACAGTGAATTCTTTGTCTTTTCTTATGTATCCTGGAGACAGGTGAAGAGCTAAGCCCAGCAGAACCTGTGAATCATTTCTTTAGAATGTCACCCATGGGCAGTAAAGTGTCTTGTTTAAGAATTGGAGTGTCTAAAATATTGAGTATTTTTCTGTGCCCTTGGTGCCTCTGCCAAAACTCTAAGGGAAAGATAATTTTGCAGTTAACATCCTGGTATATATCTTTAAGAAAATGTCCCCAAGACTCCCCTATAGGAGTCTTGGCTATTATTTCTATAGCCAACTTTATCTTCCCAATCGAATTTGCATAATGCTAACTTAACAAATTAACATATGTACGCATTAAGGCGCATCTGTTCTTCCACTTTTAGTAGTAAGTAATGAATCTATAAGGATCAAGCCATGTTCTCTTCTTCTCCTTTGATATTGGAGGTATTTGGGAGCTGGTTCGCCAGATTTGGATGCAGAAAGAACTCCTAAGAGCTCCTACTCTTAACTCTAAGCTCGTCTCCTCCTCGCCCTCCTTGGTTTCTCTTCCTTTGCTCTCTTCCCTCGTCCATACTGCATTTGCATCCATGAAGAATCACATTAAAAATGTACGTCTGATGTTAATTAGCAATTTGAGGACATTTGTCAGTGTAAGCTTCAAAATTTTCATGGAGGAAAATGTTCAGTCTTCTCTGAGGGCTTCTTCATACGTACCGTGAAATCTTGTGAGGAAAGATTATGCTTCTTTCTTCTTTAGTGGATTGCCCAGTCTCTCTTCCAGTAATCTGGCTACTTCTCTGTTTATCTTTGTTCACTTTTTGTTGTGAATAATTGCAGTCTATATAACCATGGGATTTAACCCCAAGCTCAAATCTTACCAACACATACACACGTAATCATCCAATTGTGTTTCATATGATTTCTTATTCGGCTTTTAATTTTTAAAAAATATTAAAATCTAATCAGTCGATAAAAATTAACAAATTCAAATGTCAATTTTATCTTAATTCTTAAAATATATTATATAATGTATACTATGTTATGTAATATGCTGCATACAAAAGTTCTCGTTCATATAGATAATAGAGGCGATGAAAAAAACAGAAACTAAAACTTTGACTTGAGAAGCAACGGGTAGAATTTAGGTTAATTGATTCCATAATTAATTGTAATAAAATGTAGTGGAAAGGTCTTACTCTGCTGGAATCTTTATCAGTATGTTAAGACATTTTCTCATTCGTTCAGCATAAATGACAAACTGGCCTACAGAACAAAACCAGCTGCCTGCTCTTGTAAGTTAAGTTGTATTGGAGCACGGCCTCACCCCTGCACTTGTGCATAGTGGTGCAGAGGCGCAGTTGCAACAAAGACTCTCTGACCCCAAAGCCTGAATGAAATGTTTGTTAGCTGGCTGTGCAGCAGAAGTTTGCAGACATGTGGTTTACAGAGTTGTGTGATGGTTTATAAGCCTTCAGTTTGAAATAAAAGATGCAGTCTCTAGGAATAATTATCGTCAAGGATTACCTCTGAGGGAATAATTGGAAAACAAATATTATTTTAAAGACTTGTTTTTCATCTTCATCTTTTCCAAAATGAAATTGCTTTGTAACTTTAAGACTACATGAGCTTCCTATAAAATTCTGTTGTTTTTGTTGTACCAGCCTAAAATACTTCTGGAATCAAGAGATTAAAATCGCCAGTGGATTTGCAGTTTGTCAGCCAAATGGGCCTGACCTTAATTATAAATAATGTCTTACATATTTGTTGTGCTCTACTGTTCACAAATTGTATCCACATGCCTTATAGCATGTGATTTGTAGAACAACTTGTTTTCATTTTATAGATAGTGTAAGCAAGGCTGTGTGTGTGTGTGTGTGTGTGTGTGTGTGTGTGTGTGTGTGTGGTGTTGATTAGTAATCAACATTTACACAAGTGGAAAAACAAAAGCAGATCATGTATTCTTATATACTCAGTGCTCTATTACATTAGTCTTCCTCTGCTTTCTCACAGCATAAATGCTGAATCAAAAGTGCTGCAGGGAAACTCATGAAGTTGTTGAAACGCGAATGTTTGTCAGTTGTTCAAGATATGTTCAATATCAATGCAAAGAAAATACAGAATTTGTGTCAAAGCGTTTGTAGTTAGAATGACCTGTAGGTGGAGGTAATAGACCACATTGTGAATTAACTTTCCTCAGAGTTCCTGTTAATCAGAGAGTTTAGGAAATAAAATTTTAAATTACATTTTTAAAGATGAACAATATAAAAAACAACAACACAGAGAGAGAGGTGGAATTGATTGCCAGAAAAGATGTGACGATCCTTTGGAACAAAGTGGCCAGGTGAACTTTGAATTTATGATATTTATGATTTAGGAAGATAAATAATATTTTAAACTTTTAAGAAGATTTCAAAAAAGATTATGAAAAATATAAGACTAGTGACATTATTTGTAAAGGAAAATGTACATATTTTATATAATGGTATTCATAAATCATGGGGGTTTTTTCCTGTTTTTTCTTTACTCAGAGTAACTTGGAGAGCATGTGCTGAGAGCTCAATAAAAGCCTAAAGATACGCATAAGTAGTGCCAATTTTCAGAAAATAGAAGATTAAGTCCAGCACTGATAATTGCCTTTGTTCTGTGAACCTCTGGATAAGAAAATTCAAATAGACCCAACATAGATTTTTTCCTAAAAATCTGACATGAACTGTTTTTTGTTTTGTTTTGTTTTTTATTTCTTTGCTAGCAGATAAAGTAGGGAAATTGAGCCAGTATATCTGGATTTAAGGAGTGAAGGCCTTAAGGCAAGTTCACTCCTAACATTCTTGTGGACAAGGTGTAGAAACTTGCAAACTACCGGTTTCCCCATGCGGACAGAAGGGTTTGAGCCTCTGTTATTCAACAGAGTAACTATTGACAATATCGTTATCAATCTAGACGTGATTCTAGAGTTCCTGGTCTGTATCTTTGATACTAGTGTGTTCAGAAATTTTTGCAGTGGGTGAAGACATAAAAAGCATGCTTATAAAAATTACAAATAACACAAAATTATGAGGAACAGGGTGTATGATGGATAACAATAGTAATTCAAAGGATTTTCACCTGGAGCCATGGCTTTGGTGCTGACATGGCCACGTCAGGAAAATGGCACACAAACAGCATTAAGGAACCCGGATCACAAAGATAGAAATCTCTTAAGGGAGTGGACCCCAAGTACCTTTGGAACATGAGCTTTGCTAAGAAGCACAACAAGAAGGGCCTGAGGAAGATGCAAACCAACAATGCCAAGGCCATGAGTGCATGGGCTGAGGTCATCAAGGCCCTCGGAAAGCCCAAGGAGGTCAAACCCAAGATCCCAAAGGGTGGCAGCTGCAAGCTCAGTCGACTTGCCCACATTGCCCACTCCAAGCTTGGGAACCGTGCTTGTGCCCGCATTGCCAGGGGTCTCAGGCTCTGTGGGCCAAAGTCCAAGGTCAAGGCGCAAACCAAGGCCCAGCCCCAGCGTGGCTACAGCGACAGTTCCACTTCCAGCTCAGGCTCTGGCTCCGCAAGTTTCCCAGGCGTCCACAAAAGCTCCAGAGCACAGGCCTCTGTCTGCCAATGTGAGGATAAAAGGACTGGTGTGACCCCTGGGCTGCTGTCTGCATGGGGCGGGTAACCTTCTGTGCTATTTGTGCAAGTAAACCTGAGGCAGGGCAGGATCTATCAAAAAAAAAAAGATCTTTCACATGTTGAAAAGAAATACCGAGCAAGGTGTGAATTAATAGGGATAAATATGGAAGGGGAGATGGAGAGAAAGTGTCAACATTTAAGGACATTAGGGAAAAACAATGGAAATTTGAATAAAGTGTGGAGTTTGGTTAATAATGTATTGATATTGATTCATTGTGAAAATTATGTATTAATATTGTATTCAGTATTGATACAGTTATGATAAATGTACTATAGTAATGTAGGATGTAAACAATAAACTGGATATTGATATATGGGAACTCTATACTATTTTTGCAACTTTCCTATAAATCTCAAGCTATTTTAAAATAATTTTTTTTTTAAATGGCCTAAGGTTTTCAGTCTGAGTAAGTTATAATGCCCATAACAAAAATAGGGAGTTTGGATATGTAGTTGTGCAGGATTTTGCTCCCCAATCTGGAACTTTTTGGGAGGAATGATAGAATGACAGAGAACATTTCCAAAGAACATGGTGAGGTTGGAGGGGACAGTAGCGGTTTTCACAAGGCAGCTGGAGAGTCTTTTTCCAGCAATTTTAAATTCTGGTGGGTGCGGAAATGTATGTGAAATGCAGTCTGATTTTGCAATTTGGGAGTAGTAGTAGCTCCTCATCTAGTTAAATTCTCAGATCACTTTTATTGGTTGATTCAGTCATCTCTCTTGCTTGTGCTGTAGCAGATTCTATTGATTATGTATCATAGAAACAAAATTTAAGAAATCAAAAAGTCATAACGGAAAAATGGCCATTTGTGCATAAGTTGTGTGAATTATGTGACCTTTTGTGTTCAGGAATAGTCTTACTGTTCCAAATTAAGGAATTGTTCACTTCATATTTGTAGTTGAAAGTTATGCTTATCCACAGAAACAATCAATTTAGCACTCAAAATTACAATTTTCATTTCAGTTATGACAATGCAAGTAAAACTTAACATCTACTCTTGAAACACGTAGGGAAATGAATATTTTCCCTAAGATAGAAATACTCTGAAATACTTTGAAGACTTTTGTACAGGCAGAAACATTCTGATTGTGAAAAGTAATATATCCCCAAATTTTAAAGAAGGCAAATAGCTGAACAAATATTGTACCAATTTATAGCCAAATGGCTACTTCTGTAAGTTTTGCATTCCCATTGGAAAAAAAGGAAATAACCCATGGGATGCGCTATTCTAGTAATTCAGTGTTTCTAAGGAAGGATTGAAGGACATGGGGAATATTTTTGAAAAAGCATGTTCTACACAATGGGATTTATAGATGATGTAATACAGAATTGTACACCTGAAATCTATGTAATTTTATTAACAATTGTCACCCCAATAAATTTAATTAAAAAAAAAAAAAAAAGAAAGAAAAAAAGAAAAAAAAGAAAAAGCATGTTCTAACATTACCTTTGACTTTGTTTGGTTTTAGTCATGATACTATTTTTATTTTCAAATGACATTAAAGGAAGCCACGAAATTTTTATTTTTATTAAAGAGGAATAGGGATTTGCTGATATAATTTTCAATTTAATATTTATGTGACTCTACTTTTTCTGAGAGCCTCTTTGTGACTTTGATGGTGATGATGGCACCCAACATTTCTTGAAACTAGCTATATGCCAGACACTATTCTAACTAAGCAACTACACGTTTCAGATACTTTATCTCACAGCATACGTATGAGACAGATGGCATTAGTATCCCCAGTTATAGATGAGGAAACTGGCTTCATATCAGTGTAAAGTATTTAGTATTTTTAGAGCCCTTGCATTTAACGAATCTTTTGTTAAATATTAATGAATGCTTCAGAAATTTTTGAAAATATTATATTTGATGGTATTTGATTAAAAGTTTACACGATATCTTCTGCTTTTATCCTTTTCAGGTACGCAGTTTTGTGTGGCTATGTATCTGAGTTTGAGGGCTTACAAAACAAAATTAACTATGGACATCGCTTCAAGGTATTTCTTTTTTCTTTTTTTCTTTTTTTTATTAGCTTCAGGTGTACAAAACAATGCACTAGTTAGACATTTCACCCCTCACAAAGTGATAACCTCCCTCCCCCAATCTGTTGCCCCTCTGACATCGTATATATCTATTACAATTCCATTGACTCTATTCCCTATGCTATAAGGGTATTTCTTGATATTAAAAATGTTTTAATGTAGCTATATGTTCCATTAATAGGTACACATCAAATTAGTCAACAATTAGTCTCTAGGAATTTATCTTTTTATTTAAATGAAATATCAGTCTTTAAATAATACTATGCCCAAAGGAATCAAACTATTTTGGATGATTAAAGATTATCATTACTCTAGATCCTGAAGAAGTCACATAGGTGAATGTTATTTCATCAAACATACAGGATTAGCCTCTATCATGAGCTCACCAACATTTTCATGACTGGGACTAATTAGTTAACATTTTCTTCATATTGATTTGATGGGAGGAGTAGAATCCAATCTAGGGCTTAAATTTATCATGATAGATGAATAAAATAAGTAATGCAAATACTTATCATTTATAATGTGCTTCTAGTTATAATAGCTCAATAAATAACCCCTCGAGATCAATAATTGTAGGGATGGGCACAGAGTTCTTGTTTCCTAGCTCCCTATAACCATTTAACAATGTCAGGGGAGGAGAGTCCTCTACCACCTCGTGCTGCTGTTTCCTGCATTATATCCTAATCTGTTGATATTTGTAAGCTTGCCTCTGAATCAAGTATGAGTTGGGCGTGTCATGGGCAAACAATAATGTGACTGGGTGTTGTCTATTTTTATAGTGACATTGTGGCTTTAAATTATATGATTATTAAATCATAGTCACAGTTCTGCTAGTTCTGAGCAATCATTTTTGATCATCAAATCATTGATAAAACTTAACTGTATTAATGATAGAGATTGAGGAGGGGGACGAAACAACATTGTAAAGTTTCTTTGAATTTACTAGGTACAGTTCCATTCAACACTACCCAAAACCTTAGGAGATGATATTTCTTTGGATTTTCTTTCAGGAACATCTAGATAAAGCAATCCAATTTTTACCTGAAGAACCCTTTTTGTATTACCTCACGGGAAGATACTGTTATTCTGTAAGTTGAATACTTTTATCTGTAAATCTTATTTGAATATACTATTATTGTGTGATATATGTTGAGTGACTTATTCATTCCTTTATTGTTTTACCTAATGTCTACTGTAGGGAAAAATGATAAAATCAATACATATTTTATGAATTTCTCATTTACATGTATTATATATAGGATGTTATTTCATATATGTATGTGTATTTCTTTCCTTACTACCTTTCCATTTCCCCTTGAAGCAGTCACACTGTCTCCCTTGGTGCTCTCAGGGGGTCATCAGCCACCTACACATATGCGCCCTGTATTTGGTGCACTGCTCCCTGTTTTGTGGGAGGACTTTTTTTCATCCATTAGAGTGTATTAAGCGTAAATTATGTGCTCATTAGCCAGAAGATAAATAAAACACTGTCCTTGTCTTCAAGAAACTTAATTTAGAAAGGGGACATGGGCTCACCAACATTTTCGTGACTGGGACTAATTAGTTAACATTTTCTGCATATTGATTTGGTGGAAGGAGTGGAATCCAATCTAGGCCTTAAATTTACCATGATAGATGAGTGAAATAAGTAATGCAAATACATATCATTTATAATGTGCCTCTAGTTACAATAGCTCAATAAATAACCCCTCAGGGTCAATAATAAATAAAGGCAGCTGGCAAGTCTAAGACCGAGTGTCTTACAGGACATTAGTTTACAGAAAATTAACAGAATGTAAACATATATCTTAAGAGATGAATGAAAAAATTACCATAAAGAGAAATGATATTTGAATGAGAAAATTAGGGTGAGCAAAAGAGGAAGCTTTTTAATTGATGCTTGAAGAGGATTAGGGATGAAGACGGAAGCATGCTTTTATTGAATACCTGCTATCCATCAATGTGCTTTTATGCCTTACCTTTCTTATCTCATTTAATACTTATAACAGCTCTGTAATCAGTTTTTATTATGCCAGTTTTAAACATTAAGAATCTGATTTTAAAATACTTTTATCAATAAAAATGAAGTAAAAAAAAAAGAGAGAAAATATTTAAGAAGAATCCAAGTCTTCATGAAGATAGGAGATTGATCTAAGATTTAAAATCCATTGACCCAACCTCACATGGGTCTGGAACTTGAATGTACTTTATTTTCCTAGACTTCAAAAACCCAAAAAGGAAATTTTAATTCAAAATGGAAACTGATCTGGTCTGCCAGATGGCTCAGTTGGTTAGAGCGCCAGCTCTGAACAACAGGGTTGCCGGTTCAATTTCCACGTGGGCCAGTTAGGTGCACCCTCCACAACTAGATTGAAGACAATGAGCAGCTGCTGAGCGGCCGGATGGCTCAGTTGGTTAGAGCACGACCTCTCAACGACAAGGTTGCCGGTTCAATTCCCCCATGGAATGGTGGGCTGCGCCCCCTGCAACTGAAGATTGAAAACCGTGACTGGACTTGGAACTAAGCTGCACTCTCCACAGCTAGATTGAAGGACAACGACTTGGAGTTGATGGGTCCTGGAGAAATGCACTGTTCCCTAATATTCCCCAATAAAAAAATAAAAATAAATAAAAAATGGAACCTCATTCATGCCAAAGAAAAATGGCAGAGGCTAAGGTTAATACTCCCTGGAGAAATGTATCCTCACACAGGCTTTATAAAACTCTTGCAGTGTGGCACAACAATGATGATCACGAAAATAATAGGATATACAAAAAACAAGCCATCTGGAATGATAAAACAGAAGAAAAAAAGAACAGAAATACATCTAAAAGGACCTCAGATTTTGGAAACATGGAATACAGAATATTCAACAGCTTTCTATATAATGTGTTTTTTAAAGATAAAAGGAATTAGGGAAAAAATGGTTGAGGAACATAGGACTACAAAAATGACCAGATAAAGATGAAAAATTGAAAAAGAAATAATTTTGATTTTTATAAAAAATATATTATTTGACATGGAAAGAAAAGTCAATGATAAGATTTAGCAGTCGATAGGCCCCCGTAATGAGAAAACCAGTGAAGTTTTAAGATAAATATGAAAAAATTACCTGGAATTCAGCACAGAGAACAAAGAATAGAAAATATGAAGAAGGAGAGATAAAAAGACATGGACAGTAAGTTAAGGACACCAAATAGCGGTAAATTTTCACCCACCTCTTTTGGTAATTAATAGAATAAGAAGACAAGGAAAAAGAAGTATCATTACTTTTATAAACATTGGAGCCTCACTTTTAACAAACTTGCTCTAATAGATATATATGAAAATACATACCTAACCATCAGAAGATACACATTTTGCAAGCATATATAGAAAGTTTACAAAATTGACCACATATGAGGCCTTAATAAATTTCAAATTGGTATCATACAGTTTTTCTGATCATAATGCAATTAAATTAGTGCTTAAAAAACAAAACAACTTTAAAACCATAAATATCAAAGTTAGAAATAATATGAAATTATAATTAAAACCCTAAGAAGATGCCATTTTATTCCTACTTATTTGATAAAATTTAAAAACACCAATATGAGATGTTGCATGAATATGAAGCAACAGGAATTCTTACATTGTTGTGGGAGCATAAATTGGCACAACCACCTTAGAAACAATTGGGTATTATCTTTTAAATTTGATTACTTGTCTACCATGTAACTCGCACAAGTGCCTACCTTAGAGAAACTTGTAGATGTGCTCTAGAAGGCATGTACAAGGATGCCTATAGCAGCCTTGTTCCAAAGAGCAAACAAATGGAAAAGACCTAAACGTCCATTGACAAAAGAGTGGATTGAAAACTATATATTTAAGTGATACAATGTTTCATAGTTATTTAAATGACTGAACTTCAGTTATACTCACCAACCTGGATGAAATCTTAAAACTGTAATGTTAAGTGAAAAAATAAGTCATAAAAGGAGATAAACAACATAACATTTTTCAAATAAGCTTCCTAGACACCTAGAAGATACAATGAAGAAGGAAGGCACTTGATAGGGTTAGGGACAGCATTAACACCCTTTTAAGTATTCATTTCTGAATCCTTTTAATCTTGTATAATAAACATCTAATATTCATATTTGGAAAAAACGAAAAATTTTTAAAAGAAAGAAAAAAATAAATAATAATATGAAATCTAATTTTGGTGGTTATTGGATTAAAAAAATTTCTCCTGGATTGTAAATATGTACAAGATCTGACAATTAAGTTCATGAACTTGTTGCAACCATGTTTCTAACCTTTTTTGATATCAAAGGGATTATTCATTATGATTTTGTACCAACTGGACAAACAGTTAATTAACCAAGCATACTTTGGAAGTGCTGAAAAGGCTGTGTGAACAAATTAGACGACCTGAACTTTTCACCAACAGTTCATGTCTCTTGCATCACAATTCACCAGCTCACATGGCACTGTCTGTGAGGGAGTTTTTAGCCAGTCAACAAATAACTGTATTGGAACACCCTCCCCACTCACCTGATCTGGCCCCCAATGACTTCTTTCTTTCCCCGAAGATAGAAGAAATATTGAAAGGAAGACATTTTGATGACATTCAGGACATCAAGGGTAATATGAGGACAGCTCTGATGGCCATTCCAAAAAAAGTTCCAAAATTGTTTTGAAGGGTGGACTAGGCGCTCGCGTCAGTGCATAGCTTCCCAAGGGGAGTACTTCGAAGGTGACCATAGGGATATTCAGCAATGAGGTATGTAGCACTTTTTCTAGGATGAGTTCGCGAACTTAGTTGTCAGACCTTCATGTGTTGGGCCCTCCATATACTCTCTCTGGGTTGAGGATACTCATTCTATTTACATTTATGAGATGCTGGGCTCTCCGTGTCAGCTTGGTAGCATGGAGTAGGCAGTAAGAGAGCAAAGACAGGGTCTCAGCTACTATATTCTTGTGCAAAGAAATAGTTTCAGTCACCTCAGAATCATGAATCTGATGAACAAGCAAGATCAGCATTATTTCTCTCCCTCACCTCTTTTTCTCTTATTGAACACAAATCTTACTATTTCAAATTGGTTTTGTAACCAGTGCTTTCAGAGATCATAGTTTGTTAGAATTATGGAAAAGGGAAATAAAATATTAATATCATAAAGGTGATATCTCTCATATGTTAGTAATGGATATATATTTATATCTTTATATATTATATGTATACACATATATATGTACACACACATCTAATTCGGGAGAAATTATTCATTCAAAAGGTAAACAACTTTCTAAGAGTGATGTTGCTCTATACTTGCAGGTCTCGAAACTGAGCTGGATTGAGAAAAAAATGGCTGCTACTCTGTTTGGAAAAATACCATCCTCAACGGTACAAGAAGCTTTGCAGAATTTCCTTAAGGTATATTTTATCTATCCATTACTTTAGTGTCAAACTGGTTACTACCTGCACCCGTCCTTTCTACCCTTGTCAAAGAAATCTTTCTCATCTCCATGTGTAGATCTCTAACAGTTTGAATCCCAGTTTTGGCATGTTCTGTTTTAAGCCTGTCATAATGTTTTAAAATTCAAACGACTTCTTGGAGCAGCAAGTTACGCCCTTCCAGGTACAGCAGCCCTTACTTCCAAGTCCAAGAGCAACTCTCCAGGTCATGCCCTGATTATTAAAGCTGATCCCAAATATACCAGATTAGCCTAATATAGAAACAGTTTAATCTTAAAGAACTAAAAGATACCAAAAGGAAGAGTTATTTTAAATGCCACTCCATAGGTTACAGACAGTTCTATGAAATATTCTTGGGACATCACACCAAACCACTATTTTCATTCTTGTCTTAAAATGTATAATGGCTATGCTAATAAAACTCCAAACAGTAATATATGTATGTGCACACATGTAAATGTGTAATAGCCCCCTCCACATAACCAACTTCCTTTTGGGCTAATTTCTCTATCTTTTTCTGGGACCAGTGATAGAATCTTATAGATACTAACATATTTTTTCCCAAACTACAATTTCAGATCTGTAACAATACAGACAAAATCAGGCTCTGAACTGTATTGTCCAACATACTGTCTATGCTGATTTTTTTGTTGTTGTATTTTAAGGATCAATTTTCTAGAACTGAGAGGGAATTTAGAGATCATATAGTCTAAGATGGCAAATATTTTCATCGCACTTTTCATCTCTGAACAATGGCTAAGGCTGCCTAGAATGCTTTGTGAAAAAATAAGTAAATAAGTGAGATCCAGCACGAGCCCAGTGGCGGGAATGGGGCGGCTGGTTGGTTCAGTGGTTAAAGCGCAGTGCTCATAACACCAAGGTCGCCAATTCAGTCCCGACCTGACTTGGAGCTTATAGGTCCTGGAAAAACACATCGTTCCCCAATAAAATTAAAAAAAAAAAATAGTACCAGGAAGAAAGTACAAGGGCCATATATTTCTTATTTTTTATCTAAAGTGATCTTTTTTGTTTCATAAAGAGGGAATTACCTCAGGAACATAATTTTTTCCAGAGTCACACAATGGTTAATCAAAGACATGAGTGAAGTCTAAGGCTGCATCATCCCTATTTGTTCATCTTTTTTCTACCACTGAGAATTAGTTCCTCTATTTTAAATTTCGTAAGAATGTAGATCATGGTATATTTAAGGTAAATGATGTATAAAAGGTGCTGAGTTAATTAGCAAAAAAATGTCATTTGAACTTGAAACTCATTCTTCATAGTATCAAAGTTATAACTGGGGGGTGGGGTCAGGTTCAGGACACTGCACAAAAGTTCTTAAGGTGCTCATGTACCTGAAATATTACACAGAGAAAATCAGAAGTGGTAAGAGGCATAAGAATGCAGGGGTAAAGATTACAAACTCCTGGTTAAATCCCAGTTCTACCACTTACCAGCTGGTTAACACTGGGCAAATTACTTAACTCCTCTCTCACAATTTAGTCAATAACATGGAGATAATAATACCTGCCTCACAGTGTTGTGAAGATTACATAAGTTAATACAAGTAAATTGCTTAGAGAGGGCCCAGCGTATAGTAAGTGCTAATAAAAGCTCACAGAATTTTAACTTCATTAAAATGTAACCATCTTGGGGACCTCACCATTCAATCGTGACTCGGATTCTTACTGAAAATGCATTCCATGGTGTTTGTCAAGAGAGAAATCATCAGAGCTGCTTCTCCCCATATCTACGCTAACAACCAAGGGTACTGAGGAGCCTAGACTGCTGAGGCCTAAGGCTGTGGAGGAAGTAAGAAACCTGGGAGGTGGAGGGAAAGGAAAGGAAACAGCACGGATGTTGGATCTCACACCCTAGGATAGTCTGCACCCCCTGGCCCTGGCAGGAGGTCATGTTGTTAGAGACTAGGACGCCTGTCCCCACCCCCCACTCCATCCCTTCAAAGAGCATTTACCGGGGCCAGGAATGTATCCCCAGAGCCTTCAAGTTCAGTCCTGCAGAGATCAAGAGCACAGGCTTTATAATCAGACAGTTTGAGACTTGAGCCTTTTCCTGTCTGTCTGACCTGGGCATGTTTATTTCTCCTCATCTTAAGTTCTTCCTCTATAAAGTAAGCATAAAAATACATACTTTGTATGGTTTTTGTGAAGATTGCATAAAATAATACATGTAATTTTCTTGGCCCAAGGTCTAGCACATTAAGTGTTCTAACTGAAAATAAATGTTAGTTGCTATTATTTTGCTCTTATAACAAGTGAAATCTTGTCCACCACAACTAAACATCTAGGGAGGTGGTTTTAGATGTGGAGTTATCTGTGAATCCCCTGTTGTTTCTTTCTAACTATAGTATGCCTCCCACCTCAACCAAAATTCTGGCAAGATTCCCTCAGGCAGTGGTTCTCACCCTTGGCTATACGTTAGAATCATCTAGAGAGCTTTAAAAAAATGCCAGCCCAGGCTACAACTCAGTCTAATTGTTTCAGAATCTCTGAATATATTAATGATTAGTTTACATACAATAAAATGCACCCATTTTCAGTGTGCAGTCCAGTGAACTTTGAAAATTTTATATACTCATGTAACTACCACCGTTTCAAAATCTAGAACACAGCCATCACCCTGGAGAGTTATCTTTGCTCACTAGCTGTCAAAGGGATCTTTGACGGCATCCACTGACCTGCTTTCTGTCACTGTAGGTTAGTTTCGCCTATTCTAAAATTGTGTATAAATGGAGTCATAATGCTTGTACTTTTTGTGTGTTTCTGGCTTCTTTTGCTCAGCATAATGTTTTGAGATTCTTGCATTTTATTGAGTGTATCAGTAGTACCTTTCTATTGCCAGGTAATAGTCCATTATGTGGACATGCCACGATTTGCTTACACATTTACCTATTGATGGATGTTTAAGTCATTTCCAATTTGGGGCTATTGTGAATAAAGCTTCATGGATGGGTATGTGCAATAAATGACAGGGATGGCAGTGCTGGGGGACAGGCTCCCCTGATCTCACCCACTGTTTGCAATCATGCAATCCCTGGATCTCCCAGATAATGATGGAAGGCTGCTGCTTGAGGTTATGAGATGTTTGAAAACAAAGCTAATTTATTCAGCAATGTTTGTTAACCACATATCTAGCATCAAACAGTCTCAAATGTAGGAAACACAAGGATGACCAACACCGCCCCTGCCTCCAGGAAACTTGTACAGCCAAGACCAAGTAAACAAGTACACTGTCTTTGCCAGGTGTTATGATAAAGAGTGGTCTAAGAGCTTAGCCAGAAACTGCCCCTTAATTAGAACACTTCACTGAGTAATACTGCCTTCTTTGTTATTCAGCTAAGGCCTGTGTTCCTTTAGGCTTCTTTTTCTTTTTTTTAACTTTAAGAAAAAAAAGAGATGTTCTGATTTATAATCCTTCTGCATAATTAAACATAGTGTTAAGGTATATATACAGAATTAAAATGCCAACATTAAAGAAACAAGAAACTGCTTATTTACATATTTTGGGGCAAGTTATCCAGAGAGAATTTGAACAGAGCTTGCAGAAACTACTGGACATAAAAGAAGTTACAATTGAACAAAGTTCAATCTAGGTCCCTCTATTAGAATAGCTAAAGAAATGTACTTAGTAAACTCAAGGAGTGGAAATGGAAATCTTTGGACAAGACACCAGAAGAACGTAGGAGAACCAGAATCCATCAGCACCGTGGATGGCTCTGTAGGCTGTTCAAAGCTCTGGCTAGGACTGAACTTGACAACTTCCTTCAGTCTGTCGGCAGCCTTGCTGTCTCACGAGCAGGTTCTAGGCCAGATCCACACACTGTTTATCTATTCAGTCTGAAAGAGTTACACTCAGTCTGGCTCCCCGGCCCAAGAGATTTTGGCCTCCTCCTTTGAAGACCCTTCCTTCTGGGATTCTATGGAAAAGAAATGTCCTGCACAAGAGATGTGCTTACTTAAGGTATACTCCTCACACCCCACGGTCTTGGATTCTTCTCCATGAGTACCCATCTGTGAAATGTGTCTATCCTTTGACTCAGCAATTCAACTTCTAGAAATCTTTCCTACAGACATTATCACACATGTACCCAAGGATATAGGAGCAAGTATGTTCATTGATCATTATTAGTAACAATGAAAAATAAGAATAAGTCTAAATAAATGTCTAATGGGGAATGTTTAATTTAATTGTAGTATCTGTATAGTAGGAAATACAGGTCTTAGGGACAAGGTAGACCTGTGTATGGTGACATGAAAAAATGTCTGCAATATGTTGTGGGAAAAAAAGTTTTGGACCAACATGTAGAAAATGGTCCCTTTTTAATTTTTTTCTCAAAAACAAATCATCATTTTGTTTGTTTGGTTTCCCTATGCTTGGTAAAACAGTCTGGTAGGATGCATGTCAGCCTGTTGGTAGTGGTTACCCCTGGGGAATAAGATTGAAATTAAGAATAAAATTAGAACAGAGAAACTCTTACTTTTTAATTTTGGAAATGTCTGGATTGCTTGTATCTTGCATTTTTTTGTAAACTTTTTTTTTAAGTACCCTTTTTTCTCTTGGGCTCTGCATCCCTGTGGGCTGGGAGTGGGGTCCGGTTGGGGGCTTACTTGGATAGGCCTTTATAACAGCAGAAGCTGACTCTATGCCAAGACTGACTTAGGTTCAAAGTAAAGCACTCTAGTAGCAATACCATATACCAGAAAGAGTTCTTATTTACCAGAGATAAAGAAAAGGAACAGGTACATAATAGATAGGTAGATGAAGAGTACATTACCTTCATAATTCCCATTTATGAAACTCTGCAAGTAGGTCTACTACTTGGACTAGTTGTTTCAAGGACCTGTCTTTTCTTTAAATGTACTTGAGGTGATGGACTTCAGATATTATTCAACTCATATAGAATGTGTTAAAATCACAAGACATCAAAATCAAATATTAATGTCCTAGAAGATGTTTGCCATGGGATGCCAGTTATGCTGTACCCTTATTTCCTAAATAGATTGTGAAATGTATACGTAAGACTTGTCCTGGGGAGAGTGTATCACCAGTTGTTTTTGTTCTTGAAAGGAAAAGAGAGGAAGGATAGGGAAGGGGAAGTGAGGAGAGGATTATACAAACGAGTCCAAAACCCTTCAAGTATCCCATTGCTTTGTAAACTTTATGACCATAATAATAATTTCATTTTAAGGGACAAACTCAAAAACTATATTTCCACATAAAAGACACTTCAACTGATAAAATGACTCAGATGTGACACAACCAATCTAAACTCTTAGGATAATTTGGTTAATATTTGATTTATTGACATATATCCTCTTCATTGGTTGTTATTGTTGCTGTTTTAATATCACCCTATTATTCTCTTTTCTGTTTCCTCTTAAAATCAGGTTGAAGAGCTACACCCTGGTTTTTCTAAGTCTAATTACATGTTTCTGGCCAAGGTAATGAAGACTGCTGTTTTAAGATCACTTTAGACCCATTACATAAAAATGTGATTACCTTTAATAGTGATTATTTTTCATTTCTAGTGTTATATGGATCTTCAGCAACTAGATAATGCCAGGAAGTTCTGTAATTTGGCAATGTTGCTTCCTTGTGTTACCAAAGAGGTAAGCCCAAACAGTGCCAGTGAGTGCTATTATTTTATCGGTACTGCGGTATTCCAGTTTCAAATATGAACAATAGCTTATGAACATCTGGAGTTTTCTTCTATGCTAAAACATTTTGACTTTGATTTAATTTGTACTATGAACTTTTTAAAATCGCTGTAGGTAACCTTCAGCAGGCGACCTCTGTATCTTTAAGAGACATGCAAATCATGGGCTAGCAGTTAAAACATGCTGATGCTCATTAGATGATGGACAGCAGGTAGTGGACAAGCCCCACTAGGAAGGATGGAGGACAGCATAATTCTGGGGAGTTGGTGATTAAACTGACAGGCAACAAACAAGCTGGACAGGCTTGCCCGTTTAGAACAAGAGGTGTCCGTGGGGGTGCCATCTTCAGTCCCCAGCTCATAGCACAGTGTGACTAGCCGAGACCATAAAGAAGATTCCGAATGTATATTAATATTTTTTTCTTGGTCTTTGAGCACGTACCATTCATGAAAAAAAAAAATGATCACATTGATTCTTACTCTTTCATTCACTAATTCAGGATTCTGGGTAGCTCTAAGATTTAGGAATTTCACAGAGTTAATATAGCTCACTCCATGTTCCTGATGGGAACAAAAGGAAATAGATAAATGTTTTCCTGCTCCCTTCGCATACCACCAACCATCATCATCTTCTGAATCACAATAGAAAAGAAATGCTTCAGAGATAAGCACTCCTCTTCTCTGTTGGAGCAATTCAAGGCATTTGTTGGAATCTGCGGTATAAACATGTGAGACATGCCCGTTGCCCTGTAGGATCCTATAGCCTAGAAGAGAACATGAGGCAAACAACTAAGCTCAGGGTAGGAAGCATGAAGTGCTAAGAGGGGTACAAATCATTGGTTATGGAAATGCTAAAGGGAGAAATTGTTTTCACTTGGAAGAGATCAGGCAGCATTAGAGGTTGTCTCTGAAAGACATATGTAAGTGAGATGTTGGCGAAGCACATTGCAGGTCATGAACAGAGGTGGAAAAGCAAAGATTTGTCTAAGGAGTGTTCAGGGCGGTCACGGACAATAAGGCTGAAAAGGGGCAATGAGACAAGGCCTGCCCAGGAGCAGCTGCTCGGGCTCCAGCAGGCCTCTTCCCCACCCTCCTGTGCAAGGTCTTGGACTGCTTATATGTGGGATTTCCTGCAGGGCAGATTGTCCTTCTAATGTGAATCCCTCAGTTGTCTCCATTGGTTAATAGTTAGTGCAAAATGGCACAGTCTCAGTAGCAGCACTCCTTCTCCAGAAGACAATTTTTTCAGCAAAAAACAGATTTTTGTCCTGCTGGTTGCTCGCTCCGTATTGGTGATTGGGACCCTACTTTCTTACGTCTCTCCTGAATGATGTCAGTTTGAGTTACATGCAGTTTAAAACTGAGTGCCCGTGCATTCATATTAAAATATGAGATTAGAATATGCTATGATAATGAAATATAATTGCATGGTTTGACATGCAAATATTTATGCATGAAATACAGATCTCTCACAGGAGGAATGTGAGATATTGATGGTCCTTAGGGTTTAATCCTTGGTACCTAAGTCTCTTGTCTCCTCTCCCCTTTCCTCCTCCCTACCCCCCAAACCTATGTCCGTGGCTTCAAATGCTATCTGCTTGCCAGGGGTCCTCAAACTTATATCTCCAGAACTCTCTTCTGAGTTCTAGACCTGATTATCTAATGTCCTACTGGACACCTCCATTTGAATGTCTCACAGACATCTCAAGCTTATCTTGTCATCAGGCCTTTGGATCTGTTCTTCCTCCATCTTTCCCTTTTAGTAAATGGCACCCCCATCTACTCAATCTCTCTCTCTCTCTCTCTCTCTCTCTCTCTCTCTCTCCCCCCCCTCCCTCCCTCCCTCCCTCCCTCCCTCCCTCCCTCTCTCCCCTGCCTCCCTGAGCAGGGGCACCACATCAAGCCACCAAGTTGGTCTCCTCACAGCTTCTCGCTTCCTGCCCAGTCATGCTTGGCTTTCCATAGCAGCCAAAGCAACAGATTGAAGTTCAGAATTTTAGCATGCCCTTCAAGGCTCTGATCTAGCTCCTACAAATCTCTCAAGCTTCATGTGTCTGCCCTTCGGACATGCTGGTGTCTCTTCCTGAAATACTCGCACCCGGATGTTCCATTCCCTTCACCAGCTTTATTCGTACTCATCCTTGAAACCTCACCATACATGTCATTTCTTCAGGAAAGATTTCCTTGACCCCCAGGCAAGAAAGTACTTTGTGCTTTGCCATCATTTAGCACAGTTGTGATTATATAGTTATTTGTGTGACTGTTCCATGAAAGTAGCAACCAGGTGTGTGTCATTCACCACTCTATTCCTAGTGCCAACTATAGTGCCTGGCATGTAATAAGGACTCGGTAAGTATTGGTAGGAAGAATCAAAAGATTAATACCATGCCAAAAAAAAAAAAAGAAAATAGGACTGGTAATAAATGTAACTAAGAAAACTGGACACTGTGGAAATACTTATATAATAAGCAAAATAACATTAGCAAATATTTTCCAGTGATGTGTCCATTTATATTTCTAGCAGGGTTTTTTTTCCCCAAGTAGTAAATATACTATTGGAAATATCTCAATTTCTTTTTCAGTTAGAAAACTGAAAACAGGATGAGATGAGTTATCTGTAGTAATCCCTATCTCTAAAGTTTTTCCAGATTGAAATATACCCAATTAGTGATTTTACTGATCAATTGATTCATTTCCAAAATGTCTAGCAGTGCCACTAATTACAAAGAAGTCAACCCAGCCTTCAGTTTTCTCTCCCTCATGTGAACTCACATAACATATTTGCTTCTTTCTTGTGGCACTTGTAACCCTTCCTGGCCTTGTCCTCATCTGTGAACATGTCTTCTGTCCCTATGTGGGAGCTCATCACACTGCACTGGATAATGCGAGTGTCGGCGCTTGGGCTCTAGAGCCCTGTCGTGCGTATACGCAGCTCTACATTCCCAGACTTGAAGCTACAGTATTTTATTACCCATGTGGACTTTTCTTGACCCTACGAAGGTTATCTCAGGTCCTTTTAACATTTCTTTTAAAATAAAAGGAATTCCTGTGTTTATGGCCATGTGAGAATGATTACTGAGTGAAGTAATGACTATACCAGCAGCAGAGGAAGTATTCCAGTTACTGGCTTGGAGTATACTGAGAAAGCTCAAATATGAAAAGCATTATAATACACACACACACGCACGCACACACGGTGCCAAAAACATGTATACACATTTTAAGAAAGGAAAACTGTATTAAAATTGTAATAATATATACCAATAACAAAAGATGAATACAAGTTGTAATTCATTAAAATTACAACTTAAATTAATAAATAATACAACAATATTAATAAATAATACAACAATTATTAAAATTGTTGTAATATTTTGAAGTGACATTAATCACTCTTCTAAGACAAACTCTTATAGCATAGTAAATAGAATGTTCCAGAGACAACCACAGGAAGAGGTGGACTCTGGGGATGCTGAAAGTAAAGAGTACGTCTTCATATTTAGCAAGTGGCATAGTTGTCTTTGAAGTTACCTGTTCTGTCAAGTTCTGGGCT